>NC_092621.1:54132500-54881250 GCF_047663525.1 Anas platyrhynchos
TGTTTTATACGTGTGCTTTGTACGCTGTGTACACACCAGCGTTACATTTACACGCAGATACCCGGCTATTCTGGCAGCGGGGCAGGCCGCCTGCTGGTGCTCTGAGCGACTTCGCCCCTCCGGGCAGCCGCTGGGAGCCACCGCCGGACCCACGGCCCCGTCCCTATCCCGGCCCGGGGCGCTATCGCGGCCCCGCTCCCTATCGCGCTCCCCTCGTATCGCGGTGGCTATCGCGCCCCGCCCGGCGCTGCCCAGCTGTGGCGGCCGGGCGCCGTCTGAGGGGAAAGCGGGGGTGGCGCTGAGGGAGGGGAGAGGGGGCGGGGCCTCGCCCGGGCACCGCCTTCCTATTGGACGCCCCGCCGGCCAAGCCCCGCCCCGCCGCGCCGCGCGCCCAATGGGCGAGGGCGGCGCGCGGAGCCACCGCGAGAGTTGCGCTGAAGCTGGCGCCGCCATCTTGGAGTCGGGAGAGGCCGCGTCCCGTCGCTGTCCCTCTCGGAGGGGGTAGGGGAGGGGGGGGGGGGGGCAGGATGGCGGCGCGGCGCTGAGCTGAGCTGCCGGCGGCCGCAGGCCCCTCCTCGCCCCGCGGCGGGGCGGCGGGGGCGGCAGGATGGTGCAGTCGTGTTCCGCCTACCGCTGCCGGAACCGATACGACAAAGAGAAGCCCATCTCCTTCCACAAGTGAGGAGCGCGGGCGGGGCGGGGCGGCGCCTCCTGACGCGGCGCGAGGGGAGGGGCGGGGTGGGGCGGGGCGCAACGGTCGCCGGCGGCCGTTGATGGCGGGGGGGGGGGGTCCTGACAGAACATGGGGGGGGGGGGGAGCCCCTGAGGGAGGCTGAGCTGATGGCGCCCCGCCGCCGCCCGCAGGTTCCCCCTGACGAGGCCGGACCTGTGCAAGAAGTGGGAGGCGGCCGTGAAGAGGAAGAACTTCAAGCCCACCAAGTACAGCAGCATCTGCTCCGAGCACTTCACGCCCGACTGCTTCAAGAGGGAGTGCAACAACAAGCTGCTGAAGGAGAACGCGGTGCCCACCATATTCTGCTACACCGAGCCCAACGAGAAGGTAACGCCGGGGCACGCCGGGGCTGCCGCCAGGTGCTTGTGGTGCTCAGGGGGTCTTACAGAGCCCTCAGGGACACCTGTAAGCCATCCTTTGCAAGGCAGGCTGGACCCTCAACTCCCGTCCCCAAACTTCAGCTGCAGTTGGCCATAACTGCAAATCAGTTATCCTCTCTTCCTTGCAGGCGTAATAAATGCAAGCTGAAAGCTACGAGATTGGTTTCCATAAGGGACACCACGTAGCAGGTTTCTTCCCGCTCTGTGATAGAGGAAGGAGAGAATGGACGTGATAGGTCTAGGGCTGAAAGACCGCCAAGGGATGAGCTGCGTAAATAAAAACTGGGGTTGTGCTTGTTTGATTTTTTTGTTGTTGATGTTGTTGTGTGTAGCGCTGGATTTATTGCAGAAATGGAAAGGGAATGTATCTGGAAAGTGACAAGTGGAAAATAGGCGAGAGAACGTAAGCGCAAGGTATATAGAAAGACAGACAAGTTCCAGGTACATACGGCTGTACTAAGTTCTGTTGGATTCCCTTTCCCTGTAATCTGAATGACACGTTTTCTCTGTCACTTGTTTGCAAAGCTTCTTGCAGTCTGAAAGCCAAATAGGTATACAGGGTAACCTACGAAAATACCATCCGTGCACCAGGGTTAATGGTGAGCCACATTCTCCATTTCATTATGGTGTCTGGCTCTACGAAAGCACAAAGGGATGCCTTTTAATTGCGGAGAAGGATGTAGTGCGATTTCTGTTTGTCTCACAGCAACTTTCAGTGACCTGTCACTTCCCTTCAAGACATTACATAGTATCAGAGAAGGATAGTACTAGTGCTTGCGGTTCTTTGGAATTGAATTCACACTGTTTTTGAAATACATCCTTTTATCTCTTTCATTATGAAGTTTGAAATAGTTTATGCACTTTTTTTTTTCCTTTGGAGAACCATTTATTGGCTATGAGAATTGATTATAATTCACTTGTGACATGTCAGCGATATGAACAATCAGTTCTCTGCTGTATGTTGTGACAATAATGACATATTTATAAAGATAGCATGTGCTGTATGAACTGCAGGTAGATGCCTCTGTGAATTCAGCTGTCTGGCAACAATGCAATTTCTTTTGTTTGTGCTTCCAACAGGGGTGAATTTCTCTCTGCATGTTATGTGTTCAACAAGGCCAAGTGCCGGGTCCTGCACCTGGGGCGCAATAACCCCAAGCAGAACTACAGGCTGGGAGAGGAATGGTTGGAGAGCTGCCAGGCAGAGAAGGACCTGGGAGCGATGGTTGATAGTCGGCTGAGTATGAGCCAGCAGTGTGCTCAGGTGGCCAAGAAGGCCAACGGCACCCTGGCTTGTACCAGAAGCAGTGTGGCCAGCAGGGCTAGGGAGGTGATCGTCCCCCTGTACTCGGCTCTGGTGAGGCCGCACCTCGAGTGCTGTGTTCAGTTTTGGGCCCCTCGCCACAAGAAGGACATCGAGGTACCTGGCAACAGGACGAGGGGTAATGGGCTAAAGTTGCACCAGGGGAGGTTTAGGTTGGATGTTAGGAAGAACTTCTTTACCGAAAGGGTTGTGAGACACTGGAACAGGCTGCCCAGGGGAGTGTTGGAGTCACCATCCCTGGAGGTCTTTAAAAGACATTTAGATGTAGAGCTTAGGGATATGGTTTAGTGGGGACTGTTAGCGTTAGGTCAGAGGTTGGACTCAGTGATCTTGGAGGTCTCTTCCAAGCTAGATGACTCTGTGATTCTGTGTTTGACCTGTAAACTTCTTAGCAGAGAAGTTTGAAAGTGATTGTTGACAGGGTCAAGCTTTTTAGAATACAGGTATGTGAATTAGATAGGCACACCGGTAGCAGCAATTTCTTTTAATTGAGAAATTAAACTGATAGTAGGCTGGTTTTGTACTTTAAAGTGATCGGTAGTACCTGAGCACTAATGAAACTTCCCTTCAATACCAAATGCAAAACTGCCTTCTCAGTTCCTTTCTGCCATGTACTGTATGTAGTTTGTACCAGAATTACATGTATATTAGCTCTCCCTAGCCCCCTTTCGAGTGCTGCTTTTTATGTTAAGTCAAGGAACTTAATGACGAGGGGGATGGACAGTGGCTCTAATACTGAACATTGTGAATGCCTTTGGTCTTTGTGCTTTTATTTGTAGTAATAACGTTGGAGATAGGTAGTTACAAAATTGGTTTCGGTGCCTCTTTTCACTGAGAGCTTTTTTTTTTTAAAAAACAGTAATATTCTGGCTGTTCTGTTTGAACAGTTCTTTTTTTAATCATTGTGTGCACAGAAGCATTTGTGAATTAAAATATGTTCCTTTGGGGCAGAAAGAATCTGATTTCTCTACTCTGTCCTCCGGTCAAGCAGTGAGAGGTCTGTGCTGTCATGAACCATGCAAGTGTGCCTATCAAGAGCAGCATGATAAAGACTGCAGTTTCCTGTGGGGTTGAGCTCATCTGCTGTTCTGCTGCTGCCAGGAGGGAGAGCTGGGCTTCTCCCTTCTCTGTCCAGTCTGCCAGCCATGCTCCTACTCTCCCTCTGCCTGTATACCAGCTCAGGTGTAGCCCATACCTCTCATTGCATGGCTCTGACTTCAGTAAAGGACAGAGCTTTCCTGTAGCCATGGTGGGAGACTGAGTAGCTTCCTGTCATCTTAGCAAATGGGAGTTTTAGCTAAGGGTAAATAGCAGAGCTGGGAGAGCTGCTTTGCTTGAAGAGCTGTTTGTTTTGGCTCATTATATCTCTTGAAACCAAGCCCATGTGCTGCAGTACCAAAACAGTGATACAGCCTTCTCCAGCTGTTAAGAGGCGGGTCTTGCTGTGTCAACCTTCTCTGCTCTGCCAGCTTATCAACCTCCCTCAGTGAGATAATTCTTATTTTACTTCAACAGAAGGTTATTCACTTCTGCTCTGCTCCTGTCTAAATTAGCGGGCAAGTTCAAAGTACGTCATGGTAAGGTGCAGTAGAAAGAAGGGGGGCGAAAGGGAGTGGGATGGCCGTGATGAGTTACCAGGTCAGCTGAGCTCCGTTTCATGGAACTACATCCTGCATTCTCAGCTAATCCTAGATACGTATTTCAGCTAAGCCTTCAAAAGTGATGGTGGTTTATAGGTTCTCCAGTTTCTGACTTGTTTGAGACATCAAGGACTTGAGTTTAAAAGAGTGTTGGAAACTGTGCTGCTTAAAACACCTCCAGTTCAGAAGCCATACAAAAACGGGCCTGGAACTGGTGGCCAGTTTTGAAAATGTAGGCCTTGAAGTTCTTATAGTTAACTTCAGTCATGGGTGTTGGTATTATACTGGAGCAGGAGTAATGGAATTGCATTGTAAACAGTGTTAAGCATGCAAATGTACTTTTTTTTTTTCTTTTTTTTTTTTAGCCTGAAGAATTTCCAGAACAGCCAGAAGATCCACTACCGCCTCCACCACCACCGCCACCTCCGCCGCCACCACCACCGCCACCACCACCAGCAGCTTCTGTGTTACTGCCCTCTCCATCAACTCCTTCCTTCCATTTAGCTCAAATAGATGCCAGATTTGTAGATCCAAGTATTGGATTATTGATGCCTCCTCTCCAGACCCCTAGCAATCTTGCAGTTTTTTGTGATCACAATTATACCGTAGAGGATACAGTTCATCAGCGAAAAAGAATTCAGCAGCTGGAGGAGCAAGTTGAAAAACTGCGAAAGAAGCTCAAGACTGCACAACAGCGATGCCGGCGTCAGGAAAGACAAATTGAAAAACTGAGGGAGATTGTTCAGTTTCAGAAGGAAAAAGACATACTGTCAGGAAAAGGCTATGTGATTCTGCCCAATGACTATTTTGAAGTTGTAGAAGTACCTGCCTAACAGTCATGAACGTCAGCTTTCACTCTGCTAGGCCAGGACGTTTAGTTTAAAAACTAAATGCTCTCTAATTCTGTGTGAGACTCTCCAGAATTCTAAACCAGTAAATGTTATAGGGAGGACACCACATTTTTTTTCTTCATTTTCATTTCAGTTCGATATGTTTTTAATATACGGAAAATGCAAGCATCTCAGGATTAGAATATGCATTTAGTTTATGAAATCTGAACTGCTTTACAAAAGGAAAGGATGCAGGGTTAAAATGCACTTAAAATCTGTACAATTTTTATTTTTTATTTTTAACAATGGCTGTCTTATGCTTACACGGGATGGGAACTGAATGTGGCTGAGAGTGAAATTGAGGTTGTCGTACACTTGGCACAAAACTTTGTCAAGGCATTTAATACTGGCTTAGGTGATCCCCAGGAAGTAGTTTTCTTTGGTTTCAGGAGGAGTGGAATTAGGCCAGCTCAGAATACCTGAAAGTGCTGCCTTGTGTAGAAAAAGGTAAGTTACATATTTCAGCCTGGGAAACTTCCAGCCTCAGCTTGTTATGCCTTCAAAGCACTGCAAAAAGTCTTAATTCCTGGATTCCTTTTGGTGAGGTTTGTAATTGAGCCTTTTCTTTTGGAGTAGCATATACCAACGCGTGTGTGAGAGAGAAGGGGATATTTCTTTAGTGTAGCTAACTGGAGTTGTAGAGGATTTTGTTCTGAGGGTACTTACGAGCCCTGCTGAAACACAGTACTGCACTGAACGTGCATATTACCAGATTGCTGGCAGGATCAAGAAGGCGCTATCCTGTTTAGGGTGACTGCTTTCCAAAAGTGCCCTAACAATACACAGTCGTCCCCAGCATGCTGGAGTATGCCACTCCCATAAGCACTGTCACGGGTGGAATGTTGTCCTCGACTTCGAAAGTTTTGGTCTTAGCTTGCATCTCAAATACGTTTGTAGCTTCATGAAATGAAGAAATTTGTTTTTCCTTGTCTGGGGTGCTAGACTCTTTCTGCTTTAATTACAGCATACTCTAGTTTTCTTTTTCCCCTTCTTTTTCTTTCTTTCTTTTTTTTTTTTTTCCTTCCCCAGAAGGCATCCACCACTGGGCAGATATGGAATTAGACTTCAAGAATTGCTTGGTGCTAGACTGGTTTTTAATATCTCAAATGCTGCTGCCTCTCCTTCAGCCTTATTAAGAGCCTTTCTAAAAATGAATTTAACATTCAGTGCAGCAGTTTGCACTTACTGTCCAATAATTTGTTTAGTCAACAAACTCATTCAAAATCAGAGAATGACATCATGCTAACGTTATTGTAGCCTTCACAGCTGAAATTCCCTGACATAATAGACATGAGGGGAATGACTCTTCTCCATCCATCTCAAACCTGTGTGTAGTGTGAAATCTAGCTCTGGTGTTAATCAAGCCTTGTTCATGATGGCTTAAAAAACTTCCCTTAATATTCTGTTAGCATGACATTCTGAAATGTTTAGAACCAGTCTTGATACTTCTGACCTCACTCACGCTGTGTATCTACTTTCCCTGCCATTTCATATACTTAAAATGAACAAAAATTGCTGGTGCATCCTTTTGTGTAAATTTATTATTCATGATTAAAAATAAAAAGCAAATGGTGTGTTAGATTTTTAACTGCTCTCTCTCCTCTTTTCCCAGGACTTTGCCAAATCTATCTTAACATTTTCTGTCTTTTTATAGAGCAGTTTCCTTGTTTAGATGCTTATTTAAAAAAAAAAAAATTTTTTTGGTGGTGTTTCTGAGTTTTTGCGGTTACTTTTCATATTTAAAACTGAAAAAGCACAAATTCAAAAATTGAAAAGGAAAAGAAGTTTAAAAAAGTGTTGCTATACAGTTGGCAGTTGCGGCCATGTAGTGAATTGTTTCCATTTTGCCTGCAAAATGCCGCTTCTGACACAAGGGCAGGGCCAGAAGCAGGGGACGGGGAGAAGTCCTCTCTTCTGGCTGCAATGAGCCATTACCTTGTGGCAACTACTTTTGCAAATGTAAAAGTGACATCTTGCTCTTAAGTTTCAGCTTTGCTTCCTTCCACCCCAGCCAAGGATTCCCATCCAACAAATTTAGACTCTGGGAACCGTGTCATTGTGGCAGAAAACACTTTCTGCAAGTGTTTCCTTTTAACCCGTCAGAAAAGCAACACAGCAAAAGAAGTAGCTAGTAAGGTAAGAGTGAGGCATACTGAGAGATTCTTGTTTCCTCTACGAGGTGCAGTGCTGCTAGGGCTAGGTGTGTTGCGGGCTGTCAATACCACAGAGCTATGAAGTGTAAAAACAGCTGGCACTAGAACAACCAATTGACTTTCAGCAGCTGATCTTTCTCCACCTGTCATTCTGCTGCAATCTCTAATTGTTAGCAAAGTTCCTTCTTTCTTCTTCTTTTTTTTTTTAAAGTATGATTTACTATGTTCACACAATCAGCTGTGCAAAGGTACTGTGTCACTTCCTGTATGTATTGGCCACAACTGGTATCTGCATATAGCAGCAGTTTCGTTAGCATCTCCGAAAAATGCAATTGGGAGTTAAAAAGAAGAAGTGAGAATGTAAGATGTCAAAGGCTTTTGTGAGTGGTGTCTGTCCAACTGCAGATGAAATAGCTAATAACTGTTTAAATGCCTGTGTCTGCATTCTGCTGAAGACCATTCTGTAAAGGAAACAACCTGAGGAGGTTTGCTGGCAGTTGTCGGAAGTGTCCCATCCTTAAAATCTGGACAGAGAGATCTCTTGACATGGACTGATGTTATGACAGGCAGAACATCAGCACTGCTTCTGAAAAGAGAAGTGTCTGCTTACGTGCTTCCCTCCATTTGCCCCAATTTATTCTAGTAGAGCCTGTCTGAGCTGTATGTAGCATTTAAATTTTTCTCCTTTTAAAAGTATGATGTTTCCCTGTGTAATTGGGTTATTCAGCAGCCTACTGTAGAATGCTGTGTGGGCCCTGTGTTTTAAGGGAGGTTGGGGGGGAGTAAGAGAATGGTTGGGTTACTGCTCCTCACACTGAGGGAATCCTTCATTGCTGAGCTTCTTTCTCCTGTACTTCCCATCACTGCTTTGTCTCTGTTGTCATTAGAATGGTCTTAAAAACTTCTGTCGTGCTAAGATTTCATTTGCTTTCAGCACTATGTAGGGTAAACCTAGGCAGAGTGCCTGATACGAATTTTGAAGTTGTACAGCTGAATAAAATACAAACGAAATCCCAGTCTGAATGTAGGAAGAAGGAAAGCCAAGTAGCTCCTTGGGTAAAACTAAAACTGCAACTCCAGTTTCTAAATCCATTTCAAAGGACTGTTCCTATCCCATGCTTCTTTGGAGCAAGGCAGTTACTCATAGTCAACCTTTTTGGTTCCTTTCCTGAGATCTGTTGTAGGTTTTTAGTCTATAGGCTATTCTGTCTCCTGGTGGCTCACATCTTTGTCTGTCTCTGGCAGGATGGAAAGGGGTCTTTTGAGCTGCTGTCTGATTTGAACAACTAAAATACAATCTGCCCAAGAACATTGATGCTCGTGCTGTATCACAACCGCAAGTTTAGGAATGTTAGCCCTGCTGCGTTAAACACAGCAGTTTATTTGCCATACCTTAGCCACGATAACGTCTGATTGGTAAATGAGAGACAGCAAAACAGAATAGATACGTGATTCAAGAGAGATCCTGATAGTAATCACTATTACAGATCTCCTTTTGTGCCTGTCTGATATTTTCAACAGAAATTGTCTCTTCTTACAGGGATCTCCTTTTGAACTAACCACAGCATTTTATTGCTCAAATCGGACAGAAAGCCTTGCAGTGTTACACAGACCAAAGGAGTTTAAAAGTGTGTGTGGGAAAAAATGTGTAGCAAAATTGCTTGATACACCATGTAACTCTAGGAGCAGCTTACGAAAGAAAGTCATCTTCAATCTTCTGAAGAAGTCAAAGGAAACATTTAAAGCGGATATTCAGAAGGAAATTTTCAAGGACTTCTCCTGTGAATAGACGTATTATATTGTCATAATTAAATCTCTCCACACTCCTGCCCCTGTTGATTCATTTAACATTGAGTATCAAGGCTTTTATTGCCTGTAGCTCAAAATGATCTATTATTTCTCCTGTAGCTGCTTCCTCACACTGTGCAGGGAGGAAAGACCTGTAAAGCCTGGGCTCATGTTTGGACCTCTGAAAAAGTGATAGTCATCTGCATCTTGGGTCTAGTTAAATTGGACCTATGAAAAGGTCTTGCAGTTAGGCTAGTCTCTACAGTTTTAATTCAGAGAAGGGCTTGAATGGAGTAGGCAAGCTTCTAAATTCCTTTCAGGCTTCACTGGATGTGGCTATTAAAATTTCAAGGTCTATGACTGTACTAGTTACCTATAGATGAATCAAATCTTCAGTGTTTGAGCCTGTGAAAGATATGTGATTTCTTGTTGGGAAAGCTTCAGTCCGGTGACGGGTAATCCAGAAAAAGGAGGTCTTGCCTCCAGCAGTGGTTTCCTCTTTCACCTTGGACTCACTTATGGCCCTCCTGTCAGAGACCAATACTCTCTGGCCAGGTTCTTCCAGATGTTCCAAACAAGAAGGGTATAAAGTTTAATACCAAGCTTATTTATTTGGAGATACTTGACATTACACAGGACTTAGACTTAGTCTTTAGGACTTAGAATGATATGGCAATATGCTGACATCAAGACACCAGCACAGCATAGCGGCTGTATGTGGTGGAATCACAACATAAATGTGATTTCCATTACTGCTTTCTATATGCTCGCCATCACAATGCTGGGTGTCCCTAATCTCCAGGATGAAATACATGTGTGAAAGGTAGCTTAGACCAGCTGCTCTCTTCAAAGTGCTTATCATGAGTTCTTTAGTTCTTACATGAAGGCTGCTTATGCAGTTTGACAACCCAGTAGTACAGCTGTATATCTAAAGCAAAGGTTACCATCCGGTTCCCTTTGTGTTGAGATATTTTCAGCTTTTCTTATGAAAGTTGGTGGTTATTCTTTACATTCTTCCCTGCGTTCATTGTTCTTACTCATCTCCTCTGAACCTTATCTGCAGCAGTTTGCTATTCAGTCACCCCTCACCTCCCACCCCCATCTCTTCTCAGGACTGTCCTCACATGTCTTCTGCAGAAAGAATTTGCGGGCTTTAGGTGCTTTACAGTCTGGACCTGCTCAGAAAGGAAAGAATTTTCAGAGGTGACTTTTTTTTTTTTTTTGGTCAAAGAGGAAGTGACCTTTTACTGGGCTTGAAAAATCCCAAGATTTCTGCCCGCATTTCAGGTTTCTGCTAATAACCACGATAACACCTGTCAATCAGAAAGGGAAGCTTCAAGATACCCGATTTGACAGCCTTCTCTCTCTCCATTTTTCTCTCCCTCCCTCCAGGAGTCATTTCCAAATAAAGAGATATCTATCTGTGGTGTCATGTCAGAGGTCTGAAAATCAATTTATTTTTCAAGAACTTAAAATTCTGCCATCTATACATTCAGTTCTTACTTTTTGAGTCCAGAGGAGAAAATCTATTAGTTTTCTTTGACTGACAAGGGACTGAAATTGCTCAGAGTTTATTTATGTGTTCAGCATGTTGGGAAAATGGGCAGATCCTACTCTACAGGTACTATGCCAGGGAAATCTCCTGGTCGTGGATAATAGGACACGTTTATCCCCTAAAGCGAAAGCACATGTGGGCATTTCACCTTGAGGAACTTCAGATATTTGTAAGTAACCTCTTAAAAACACACACACACAAACCACAAGTGTAGTATCACTGGAGTTATCTTCCTTTGATACTGCCATCCGTTGACAAAATTAAATTTCCTGGTGACACCAAATCAAAACCAGCCTCTGTCAACACCTTTTGCTCTGGGCCACAGCAGAAATCACTGGCTTACGCAAGCAGTAGGTGGCAGTGGCCTTGCTCCTGTCTCACAGCACAGTCACTACACAGCCTTGTGATCACGCTGTCTGCAGAAACCACCACTTGTGTGATATGACTGTAGACGTAAGACCTCTCTCCCCACTAAAAGATCTCTCTATTAACAGGTCAGAACCATTTTTCTTGTCGTGGATGTTATTTTCACCATCTTTTTCTTGTCTGCCTTGGCTTGCACCCCTGTGGTATTGCTCTCCTTGTATTCCCAAGTTAAGGTTCATCTGGGTTGTTCAATTAATACTGTCGGAAGTTAAGCAGCCCTCAGCAGCTCAGCACTAGGATATTCAGGACGTGAGACAGTAACCTCTTGCTACGTGCTGGTAACTCTTACTGTTGCATACTACAAAATGTGCCAGAGATGAAAATGCAAAGCGCTGTTGCAAACAGCACTGGTAGAAAAAGCATGTCTCAGATGAAGACTGCTTGGGGTTTAGGGATGAGGAGGCTTAATTGTTGTGATAGATTTCACTCTCCTGCCTTTCAAGCTGAGCTAACATACCTGTTTGCTTTTACTCTGCTTTGGCTTTTGATTCCTGTATGTGACTGCTAGGTTTGCAAAGAGAAATGCTCATTTAGGATAGGTGGAGCAGTGAGCTCAGGTACACCCCCTGATTCTCAGAGGAGCTGAGAGCTTTCTGGGTACGTGTTCACCACTGGCATAACTTTCCTCACGCAGAAACCTACAGAGAAAGCCCTGCCTATGCAGCAGTGCTGAAAGCCTGACCAAAGAGTTCGGGGAAAACCTTGCTGAATCCCGTGGGGCCGGGATTTCTTCTCTGTGTCGTTGAAAATTGTGTCATTGGAAAGCCCAGCATGGTTTTTCGTATCAGTATCACTGGAAAGTCCACCAAGGTTTTTCCCGTCAGTATCACTGGAAAGTCCACCTTGGCTTTTCTCATCAGCGTCACTGGAAAACCCACCGTGCCTCTTCTCATTGGCCCCGTGTCGACGAGGGAGCAGCGGGGCAGCACCTCTGTCTGCAGCGAGGTGCAGCAGCGCCTTTCTCCACCACCAGAGTCACAAAGCCACGCGTGGCCCCAGCTGTCCCCTGAAAAGCAGGTGTTTGCCCATGATGTCACAAGGGGACAGTGCTGCGGCGAGGCCACAGCAAGGCAACACCCGCCCGGCTGGGGAGAAGATGGTCACCCTCAGCAAGTAAGGTGTCTGACAACATTCACAGCCCGATGGTCGTCCCCGCTACCCACGGAGGAACAAAACCCTGAAGTGGCACTGGTGGCGGGCTCCTGAAACCATAGGTTTGCTCCTTTCTGTTCTCTCGGTGGTCTGAAGGCTCTGGAGCGAGAGTGTCGTGGTCTGTGGGCTCGCTGGGGAGGCCTCCTGGAGCCTCTCTGCTGGCTGACTGAAAAGTCAGGCACGCTGCATTGAAAGCAAGTGTGAGGAGTCACCCCAGTGAGGGCAAATGTGGGTGATAACGCGCTGTAGGACGCTGGTGACAGCAGCCTGGTTTGTGTGGTTAGGTCCTGAGGTGGTTAAAAGGCGGTTTGTGGCCTTTGCAGAGTTCAGGTCAGTGGCTTGTGCTCTGCAAGCCCTCCAAGAGCCACCGTAAGTTGTCTGCTGGCACCTGCTCCTGTCACCTGGGGGCCTGGCCCCGCACTTACCAGCCTTCCCTCAGAGAGCTGGCCCTCTCCCTGCATGGCAGGGGCAGCCTGCAGAGCACTTTGGCCATGCCCCCTCCTGAAAATGCACACGAGCTGGTGGTCTGTGCTCCCAGCTCCAAGCAGCCTGGCTTGCTGTCAGGTGGAGCTAGGCGTTGAAAACCACGTCTTTAATGAGGTTAACTCCTCTGCATGGTCACAGGCTTGCCATTAAAACTGCTCTGGAAAAAAATAATAATAAAAAAAAGTTATTCTGCTGTGGCAGCAGGGGCAAATACAGCTTTTACATCCTTTGCAAGAAGGTAAGATTTCGCTTTCAAGTGAGGTGCAACTGTAAACATTTGGTGTTTGTATGCAGCCCGTTTGGCTTGTCAGAAGCAAGGTAAACGACAGGTACCAGATATGTTATCCAGTAGTGAAAGCTTTTGGGGTCTCGGAACCTCTAATTTTTCTATTTTAATTCCTCATACTATTCAATTAACTGATGCAGTTTTCAGATATATCCATTGGTTACATACGGCACTAAATAATTACAGAACATCACTCTATAGCTAGCAGTACCTTCACGTCTCTTCTGTCAGGATTATACATTACTTCAAAATTAAATTCTGCAAATTACCTGAAAAACGTACGCTGGCTTCATCCAGGAATTGTGAAGGTGTCTGTAACCCAATGCTCTGCTTGCAATCACGTTTCACACAAAGCATTAACATGCTCCCAGGTCAACTGTGTGACTTGGAGCAGTCCTGCTGTAGATAGCAGTCTATTATGCCCGTGTGGCCAAGGCCTTTATTTCTTCTGTACCAAATACTATTAGAATTCTGTTGTGAAAATTAAAGAAAAAATATAAAATTGAAAATTTGGTTTTTCAGATGTGCCACTCAGGGATCTAACTGGCTTTTGTTTGTAAATATTCATGAGCATGACTGGGAAAAACTCTAATGTAAAGAGCAAACGCCTTGCTGTAGACAGTGCTGAATTTCAGGCACATGGGGACATCTCCTTTTGAACTGGGATTAACAGCTTTGCGCAGTGAATTAGCACAGGTAGGAAACCCTAGACATTACTCTGTAAGAAAACTTGCTTCAGGATCTGCATTTAACATTCTCAGTTAGAAACCTGGCAGTGCCTGTGCGTGAACCAGATAAAATGGAAGCCCAAAACATGATGCAGCTTTTCAAAATGATGGTCCTGTGTATCTTATATCTTTGGGTCTTACCTGTAAGCGTTTCCATTTAACCTTAAGAAATCACTGGAAAGAATAAATATTATTCCTTATAAATTGTTTGACATTAATTCATCTCATATGGACTCAACACAGCAAGGAAAAAGTCTCACAGCCCCTTTCAAACCATCAGGTAGGCTTCAGAATTGCATTGGGCTGAAGCGAGCCCTGCTGTGACGGGACCTGGGGAGGACAGAAGGAGGTCAAAGGGAGGTATTAAAAGCAGAACCGCTCACAAACTCCCCCAGCACTGTTTCCCAGGGACATGCTGACTCTGTGGTCCTGGTTTGGGGTAACCGCTGTGACAGAGATGAGGCCTTGTCTGCTGTTTGGGTGCTACCAGAAGAGTTTCTCCTCTTTAACCAGGGGTGATTCAATCAGAAACGCATGCACTTTATAGGACCTGTCCCCTTTCATGTGGGAGTCCTGACTGCTATGAGGAAATTCCCACTTTCTAAGATTTTTGACTGTAAAGTAGCTGAGCTGCAACAAGTAGGAGAACTTTGCTCTTGGTGTGCTGTGGCCTACAAAATGTGAGTCCAGGCGGGGTCAACCTAGAGTCCAGACCTTTTTCTTCCTGGATGAGAGCTGAAACCGTCAGATACCATGCAAAAGATCTCAAACATCAGGTGTCTTGCTCATAGGGGGGCTAAATGGCCTGGATCCTAACTTAAGTGTGCCTGGCCACCTTTTGGAGATGGAGTGTTTCTAGGTAGGGCAGGCTTGCTTTCCCTTTGCAGCTCTTCAGAAGAGCTTCTTCTCATGTCAGGGGTCATGAGAACTAGGTTTGCTGCTGATGAGTGGTTGGCATGTGAAGGCTTCTAAGAGCCCTCAAGGTGAAGGAAATGGTCAGAGTGATCTGAATCAGCCAGAGAGTGCTCACCTTTGCACCTAAGAAAGGACCCTTCCCTTCCCTTCCCTTCCCTTCCCTTCCCTTCCCTTCCCTTCCCTTCCCTTCCCTTCCCTTCCCTTCCCTTCCCTTCCCTTCCCTTCCCTTCCCTTCCCTTCCCTTCCCTTCCCTTCCCTTCCCTTCCCTTCCCTTCCCTTCCCTTCCCTTCCCTTCCCTTCCCTTCCCTTCCCTTCCCTTCCCTTCCCTTCCCTTCCCTTCCCTTCCCTTCCCTTCCCTTCCCTTCCCTTCCCTTCCCTTCCCTTCCCTTCCCTTCCCTTCCCTTCCCTTCCTTGCCCTGCCCCTAATGGTGAAGACACAGACATCTGTCTGGCAGCTCCATGGCACATGTTGAGGAGCTGTATTTCTCAGCCCCTGAGTTTTGAGAGACTGAATGTGGCTGAAATGTTTGGTACTGAGGTGTTTTGTTGCATTTTCTATTAAAATAGTACCTTTAAATATATATTAAAAAAAAAAAGAGAGAGAGAGAGAGAGAGAGAGAACATAAAATGTTTTATTGAAACTCTGGATGGTAGAGCAACCCATCATGTACAAAAATTTGACTCTGAGGACCATGTTCATGAAACACAATTTGATAAGGCTATTGTGTGCTTGCAAATGAGATAGAATATGTATCTTTTTTTTTGGATGTAAATGCAAATTCTAATACACGTGCTGAAAATGCATGTGATAGAGACCTTGTGAACCATGGAAATAAGGATCTTTTTGTAATTCAAACAGGTAGCAAGAAGCATGGAGCAAGAGAGGAAAATGCACAACAGCAATTGTATGTCTTTTTAATGAAACAACAAGAAGAAAGCCACAAGCACCAGAAAAACAACATCCAGTAGTGTAATATAGCAAGAGACTGAGGAAAACGACCCTCCTAGCAATTCCAGCATTTCTAGATGATATGTTGCAGTTTCATCTTTTAGGCAATCAGGGAATTACCTTCTGACTGTATCAAAATAACACCTCTAAAGCTAAAAAGAGGAATCCTCGTGTGAATCTTGTGTGCATATGTGGATCTTCAAAGCAATCATCTCTGTTAGCCCAGGAGAAGATCATGACAAGCAAGGGCCCTCAGATGCAGGCGGGAGCAGAGCCCGTGGACCTAGCCACCATCACCTCAGGCAGAACATCGTAATTTCTGACCAAGTATCTTATTTCAGTGTGGTATCTTCAGGAGAACCTCCCAGCCTGCCCCACCAGACACAGCAAAGCACCGCATGGCAGCAGCTCCAAAAACAGGCTCAGCAGGCTACCATCATTCAGGCTGCATGGCGAGGCTACCGAGTCCGGAGAGAGCTGGATGAAATGCACAAAGCTGCTGTCAAGATTCAGGCAGCTTACCGAGGCTACCGGACGCGGCAGGAGTTGCCCCTTGGGTTTTATGATTGTTTTGGGGATGAAACGCTGGCATTAGATCAGACGAAGACAGAAGAAGAGAGGGTGGTGTCTCTCCCTGGAGCGTCTGGAGCCTTGGAGTGCTACATGCTCCTTGGTGAGGGCTCCCAGGCATCGGGAACGTCCACGGGACACGAGGGGCCGACAGCTCCGTGCGGGGACACACATGACCCCGGCACTGTTGTTATTCCCAGAGCAGTTGTCTGCAAGCCAGCATTTTCTCCCATGCCAAGCAGTGTTCTGGTCCTAGGTAACAGTTTACCTGCCTGTGAAGTCTTCCCAGCCTTGACAGCTGAACAGCAAGTCCAGGATGCTGCGGATAACCCTTGGGCTGCAAGGAGAGAGCATCAAAGACCGGAGGAGCTGGATAAAACGGAGAGACAAGCTGCGAAAACAGCAGAGCAGGGCCAGGTCTTGGTTTACAGCTACCAGCTCAGAACAAACAGCTGTGAAAAGTACCACGTGTCAGAGATACGCAGCATCACCGCCATGCAGGAATTGTCCCCAAAGCCCCAAGATGCGGTGCCCTGCCCCGAACGAGGCCTCACTGTACGCCTGGAGATGAGAAACATAAGCAAAGCGACTAAGGCAGGAGGCAAAGGGCCATCTATAAGAAACGTTGATGTGCGTGCAGTGGTGAGGAGCCCACCAGCCTCCTGGAGCTCCTCGATGTCCCTCCGCGTGTCCAGCCCCAGCGGGACAGTGGAAGGCTCTGCGCGGGACGCGGGCAGAGGCCGGCTGTGCGGGCTGTACACCGTGCACAGGCACGGGGCATCGCAGCCTTCGCACTTCCACATCCACCTGCACGTGGTGGGAGCGGGACGGGAGGCAGCAGGCAGCTAGCCACGGCAGGGAAGCGCTGAGGAGACCTGGGACTGAAACACCTTACATAAAACCTCATCCTGCACCCGCACAGCCTGGTGGAGCTGGAGAGGGGAGGGGGGTGCCGTGCTGGTGGCCCCCGGCACGGGCTCACAGTACACGGGGATTTGCACAGCGGATCCCACAGCACGCAGTGGGGCCGGGCAGCCGAGCCACGACCCCTCTGGGATCCCCAAAACCCCTCGGGACCCCTGGGGACCCCCCAGGACCCCCCGGGACCTGCGCCCGGCGGCTGCGCTGCCTCCTCCTGCCGGGGAGCGGAGCTGCGGCCGCACGGGAGGGAGGCAGGAAAACGCCTGAACGGCAGGCGAACGGGCAGGGAGAGGGGAAAGGAAATTATTTTCCCAAAAATACGGAGGAAAGCGGCGGCGGTGAGGGGGCGCCGCGGCGGAGAAGCGGGGATGCTGCGGAGCGGTGCCCTGGGGGGAAAGGGAGGAGGAGGAGGATGGCGAGCAGCAGGGGAGGGCATCGTGAACCCTCGGGGGGGACCTGCTGTCACACCGCGATCCTCCGAGAGCAAAGGCAGGTGCTGAAAGCTGATGGTGCGAGTTTCACCCCGAATTTACCGAATTCACCCCGTCGCCTGCGGGGGGCTGCCTCCCACGCTTCGCTGCCCCCTTGGTGAGATGGACCCTCTTGCACTGGGCAGCCTGCACAGTAAGTTCCTAAGGGAGAGTTTTGTCATACAAAGAGTTGCACTGGGCAGGATGAAAACATTTTGCACATTCTCAGCTTTAGGGTGGGTTTTGGTGTTGTCTGCCTGCCCCCTTCCAGCCGAACACCCTCTGTTCCCTTAAGTGAGCGTGAGAAGATGCATCCTTGCAGTGTGCTGTGGCCAGATGAACACACCTCAGCAGCGGGCTTGCAGCGGGTCTGGGTCTCACTACTAGGCTGAGCAGTCTGCTGGAAACAGGAACAGGGACAACAGAACAAGCTGCTCAGGACAGAGTCCCTCAATAGTGCTGCTGTTGTTGGGACGCTTTCTGCATTCAGGGTGAGGAAAGGCAGCCAGGATAGCAGCTGCTCCCCCAGCCCCACAAGGCAAAACCAGCAAAGCCATGGTGCTAACACAGTGCTTACAGGTTTCCCCTGAGGACTGTGAAGGTGGAGAGGGCAAAGCCACCAAGCTGCCGCAGGGTCAGAGGCAAGCCCCTGGCATCACAAGTCAGGTGGCGAGACACGAGAAGTTGCTGCTGGCGGCAACGTGACTTTGAACCACACTGGCATGACATCTTTTTCATCAGAGAAAGCCGAATAATCTGATAAGGCTACAGCTGCCTGTTATCAGTCCTCTGTGAGGACCTCAGCTGAGGCAAATCTGAATCGAATAACTTATGACAGTACCAAAATCCGGGCCTGGGTGCTGCTGAAATAGCAGGCTTCCCATATAAAAAGCAGCAAGCAAAAGTTCCTCTAGGTTTCAAATATGCGCTAGAGCATGAGGATAATCTCTAAGGATATAACAGCCTCGGTTTTGTTTGTGGCAGGCATGTAGGGAAACTGTGCCAGCACAGCGAGAGGGAGAATCAAAGCAGAGATTTATGTCTGGGTGCAGACTGAATGAAGTTTGCAACACTCTCCCTTAAACTTGAAAATGTCAGGGAAAAAGCTCCTCTGTAGGCAGAGATGGTGCGGTGACTTTACTTTGGGAAGAAAACCAGAGCTTTTGTGCGGCTGAAGATCCTGATACCCTTGGTGGAGAAGTGACTGGGGGCAGGGGGAGAAGAGCCCGCATCCCATCCGATATTGGAGATTTGTGGCTCCCGGAGGAAATTCAGCCCAAGGTGTCGCTGCCTTTGCCACACACATCACGTGTGGACACACACTCACGTGCCCTTCAGCTGAAAGTGTTTCTGTGCTGTCCCCTTCCCCCTAAAATCTACTTTTTAAGCTGTAAAACTGTATTAAAATTATAATTCGAAAAATGAATAAGCTAGGATAGGTCTTTAGGGATTTTGCCTGTTTTATCAGATCAGCAGATACAGCTGGAGCAAACAATCTTGCAGGCATGTGATCTGTCTTTGGGGCTGATCCGTAGCCTGGTTTTGGTTGTATTTTTCCCCCAGCTGTAACTGGCAGTGTAACAAAATGCTTTTCTCCTCCTTGAAAACCTTGCCTAGCTTCTACTCCTAGACGCCAGGGGCTGTAGCCACCCAAATACTGCCCCAAACACATCAGTCAGAGCTTAGGACCCAGAGACCCGTTTCAGGCTTACGGGACGTGACAGCTGACCGAAAATCAATGAAGTGTGCTTTACGGAGCGTCATAATGATGCAAGATGAAGCTCAAAAGGTGCCCGCTTGCCTTGCGGGCTCAATTGTCCGCCGTGGGTTTTAACCAGATTGTTTTAGCCCCCGACTAGGATGAGACTGATTTGCCTATGAAAACAAAGGACCATACTTAAAGGAAAAGCCACGGTGGTGCCCATGCTTTGCCTGATGCTCTGTGCGCTGTGTTTGACCCACTCAGGTAAGTGTGATTTTTTTTTCTTTATTCTTCCAAGACAAAATGCAGATTTTCAAGATTTTTTTTTTTCTTCCAGCCCGTTAGCTGCTGCTTGCTGTGATGAGGCAGACGCCAGTTTCTCCTGATCCCCTTCTCAGTGCTGCCAGGCTAGCAAGAGAGGGCTGTACCAGCTGCTGACTTTGCACTGCAGCCTCAGCCAGTTTGGCAATGGGGTTTTAAGATTTATGGTGTGACAGGGTGGTCACTGGGAAGTTAACCAAAGAACCAAAGCTCAGCTCTCACTGCTGGAGCAGGTTTAGGGGCAGATCTCCATCATCGGGAGTAATGCTTAAATGCCCCAGGTGAGACCATGGAGTCCTAAGTGTCCTGACAGCGTTCCTCAAGGGGCTTGCATGTTTGTATTGGCAGAGTCCCTATCCAGCCCTCCCTGTTCCTGCATTTGAGGGGAGCTGCTCCTGGCATGCATGGCGGTGAGAAAGGGGACTTGTGGCAATGGTGCTTTTTTTTTCTTTCCTTTTTTTTTTTTTTTTTTTTTTTTTTTTTTTTTTTTTAGTGCTCATGGCAATCTGCCAGGGAGCTCCAAAACTTTTACCCTCTCTATACTTAATGTGATAAATTCAGGGATACATCTGGCCTGCAGTCTGTGTCTGTTTTTCCAAAGGCAAAACTGCTCGGTTCAGTGTTTGCTCTGTGGCTTTATTTAACTTAATCACCAGACGAAGTATGATCAAAGGAGCTGCTAGGCTATTTTTTACCCTGATAAATCTTCCTTCCCATTAAAAACTTCTGCTTTTAAACCATCACCCTGCAAGTACTGAGGCTGTCTTATAAGAGCACTGATCTTGTTCCTTCTGCCTTCCTCCTCCTTGGTGCTTCTCAGGAGCACTTGACTCTGGCCCTCCCTCTGGAGGGGCCACAAGGCTTGTTCCCCTTAGGGCTGCTCCACCTCTGGTGCTTGCTGCTTGCTGTGTTTTGGCCCTTCAGCTGTACCCCCTGCAGGGCTCTCTTGTGCTCCCCCTCAACTGGGAAGAAGCAGAAATCCCAGTGCCTGCAGGATGGCGATGGGAGCACAGGGTCCTTGCTCCTGGTGGGACTGGCAGGGCACTGGTGGTGGGGAGCGAGGTGGGAGCAGGGCAGGGACGTGCAAGGTCCCCTGTGGCTGGTGGCAGCTCCTTTTTCCCCCGTGGGGACTGTGAAGTGAGGTGGGCAGGCCTGGCCCTACATGTGTCACCCAGCTCCTTTTGCCTCCAAGCCAGCTCCTTTTGCTGCTATCCCCTGGTGCTGCTGCCTTCCACCCCACAGCTGGGCAAACTCATCTCTTTCAGTAATTTTCTGCTGTCCCTTGGCTAACCCCAGGAGGGGTTTATGCTCATTGCCTCTTACCCTGGCACTGGGTTCTGCTGAAAACATCTGGGCTCCCGAGCAAGTGCAAACGAAGCCCCACAGCTCTGAAATGCCCACAGGTTATTGCTGCTGTTCCTAGCTACAAGCCAGGAATGTCCCCACAGTGACCAGCTTTCCCCTGTGGCTCCCTGGCTCTGCTATACTGCAGGTATCAGGAAAAAAATATAGGGGTAGCATTAATCAGGCTCTGTTTTTACTACTGAAGAGTGAATGAGGGCACCTGATGCTCTTAGCCTGAGGATCTCCTAAGGAATAGCAAACAGGACTGGGAAGGCATGCCAACTCATGGCAAAACACCACAGAAAACATAAACCTGGTGCAAACTCCTCACAGCTCTGTTTGCCCTTGCCCCCTGGCTCTGCTAAGGGCCCGTGTCCCGTCTCCAAGATGTCCCCTCTTTCTTCCAGGTGTGTCTGCCTTCATTTCGGTGGCTGAGAATGAGGACGCGCTCCTCAGGCACTTATTTCACGGCTATCAGAAATGGGTCCGCCCCGTGCAAAACTCCAACGACACCATCAAAGTCCTCTTTGGGCTAAAGATATCGCAGCTCGTGGATGTGGTAAGTGTTGTGGTGGGCTTGAGAAAGCCTCGCTTCTTCTGGGGAGGCCCAGTGGGCTGGTTGCCTCGTGTCATGGAGGGGGTAGGGATGGGAACCCCAGGACTTGTTTTATTCGCAGTGAAGCTGAAGGCCCTTCCTTTCCTGACCACTGCTCCTCGTGACTAAGGCCTCCTTGCATCAGATGTTCCTCAGAGTTTGTCCCTGGTGCCTACACCCTCAAGCTAATGAGGTGTAGGACGGGGGTGAGGAACTGTGGGGTTGGCTGGGCATTGCTCGCTCCAGGCAAGGCCTATCCAGGACAAATCCTATCACCCTGTGGGTGACCCAGGCAGCCCCAGGCTGCTGTCCACATCCTCTGCCCTCTCCTTTCAGGCTTTATTTGCCTGTGCAGGATCACATTTTGGCTCCTGCCTGCCCAAATGCTGCTGGGACGCCAGCCTGGCCCCTCTCACTGTCCAAGCCCTGCTGCCTCCCACCTCCTCAGCACCCTCCTCCATAGGGGGCTGAGACATCGTGGATATGGGACATTTCTCCTTTGATATTGCTGTCCTCTCTACCTTCTGTTGCCCTAGGATGAGAAGAATCAGCTGATGACAACCAACGTGTGGCTGAAGCAGGTAAATCAGACCACGGCAGGCCTCCCACCCTTGGCTGCAGGGCTGCATGAGGATGAGGGCCACCCCAGCCTACCACGCTGTCCATGACAAGTACAGAGCCCCATAACCCTGCCTTGAGTTCTCCTCTCCCTTCAGCAAGCGATTAAAGGGGCACAGAGGCAGGCAGTGAGCCTTCAGGAAATGGGGTACCCTCTTTCAGTGGCCTGCACCCCAGCTGCGGGCTCAAACCAGCTGATTTTCAGGGAAGAAACATCTCCTGGTACAGCAGTCACTGTCCACGGGATGCTGCCCGTGCCCTGAGGGACTATCTTGTCTCAGACATGAGTTTGGTTTGGATTACAGGGCACCAGTTTATTGACCTTGTGACAATTATTTTAAGTCTCTCAGACATATAAGCCCTATAAATGTGTCAGCTGATCCTAGGGAGAGGACATAAAACCCATAAACTCAAAATGATGCCTGGGGAACAGTTCCCAGGCTGCTGGGCTGGTGGAGGAGAAGTGCAGCTGAGTTTGTGTCCTCAGTCTGGTGCCTGTACCCCTGCAGTGAGTGCAAGTTTTGGGGCAGCGCAGGAGCCCAGGTGCTGTACACACAAAGATGGCAATCTCCCTCAGCGATGGAGAAGCAGTACCCCATCGAGGCCCAATGAAAGGCAAAGGGAGCAGAAAATAAGTGAGACATGGACACTGGCTTTCACACATGCAGGTGTCCCCCGGATAGCAGGCTGAGCCCTACATACCTGTGGCCTGACCCGGGTGTCCTCTTCTGGGAGCTGTGCCTTCCTGCAGACTTAGTGTGAACTGTTTCCACATGCAACCCAGTGCTCCGGGGATTATTAGAAAGTGCAAAAATAGCAGCTGGGAAGAGATGCCTTAAGCTAAGCAGAATTATTTTTCTCTTTTGGGTTGGGAAAAGTGAAAGAACACTCAAACAAACTGGAACTTTCTAATGACTCAGAGCTTCTGGTTCTGCAGGGGTAGGGAGCTCAGGGAAGTCTGCTCCTCACTTTAGGTGTGAGGTGGAGAGGGAATCCCAGTCATCATTTCTCTGCATGAGTTTGGCTTTTTTTTTTTTTTTTTTTTCCCCCCAAAAAAACAGCTTCTGAAGATGGTGGAACCTGATGCTGTGCATCGAGGCAGACATAAAGAGTACAAAGGAGCTTTTAGTAGCTGCTGGGATGTATCAGATTGTAGAAAGTAATAGCAAGAGTCAAGAGTCTGGGTCCAGTGTTTCTTGATCTGTTTGCTGTGGCTAAGTGCCTGTGTGACAGCCCAGGAGCTGGAGTTAGGCAAAGCTGGTGGAAGCAGAGAGCAGTGGAGGATCTGGAGCAGTTTGGAAGGCAGGGGGAGGAGAGGAAAAAGCCCTTTTGCATCTGGTGCTACAGTTCATGTCAGCATAGCCCGTGGGGAGATACCCATTTTAAACTGTTCAGCTTCAAAGTCTGCACGCAGTCTATTTTCTGCTCTAGTAAGGAGACACGCAACCATCTGCCTTGCAGACATGAAAGAGCACTTTAGCTTGGAGACAAATCAATGCAGGGCATGGGGGGGAGGGAGGAGGGCTGCAGATGTACAGATAACCCAGGCCAAGGGGCAGCTCCTGTTTGACTCCAGAGGGATGATTGTTTCCAGGTGGCTCACAGGGTGTTTGCCTCTGCTGTAAGCTAGCTGCCGTGGCCACTGCTGCCAGCCCTGGCTACCCCCTTGCACAGCAGGCGTATTTCCAGCCCAGGCCCCCTTGCACGTATTGCAGGAGGTGGCCAGTGTACACGTGAATCTGTGCCCATCTGACAGCACAGGCTGCTGGTAACATCTGCAAATCCTCATGAAAAGGGGAAAATCAATGCTAAAAGCGGTCCCTGCTGCTGAGGGTAAGAGCACTGAAGGCCCTCTCCTCTATTTCCACACCTGAACAGCTCCCACCCCTCCTTCAGCAGCAGGAGGACTCGGGATGGAGGGCTGAGCCTGACAGCTGACCCCAGCCTTTTGGGCAGCTCAGAGAGTGGTGGGTTCATCTCTTCTGGTGCAGGTAGCAGGGCCATTTGTCCTGCCAGGGTACCACCCTGGGCAACAGCCTCCTTGGCCTGTGCTTTGTGCCAAATTTTAGGAAGGCCCTACCAACCATATGCCCATGACCTTGGTCCCATCCCCTCCCTGCTCCTGGAGGAGATAAAAACTTGCTCTCGCTACACCTAGATCTCCACTGAGGCTCTGGGTTGCTGCAAAGGGCTGCAATAACATGTGGGTATGGCTGCAAAAGGCATGTGGAGCTGAAGAAGTGGGAGGGGAAAAGTATGGAAGGAGGAGAAGCAGAGAATACTGCTTTTTGGCTTGTCCTTAACTCTCAGAGGAAATTGCCCTGAGAAGGCCCCCAAATCCCTGGGAAGCTCTTAGTGCTGGAGCTTAATGGAAAGTGTTTTATCCCCTGCTTCATGGTATTGACCACAGCCTACAGCTCTCACTCCCCCTTGCTGCTGTTCTAGTGAGCAACTGAAAAGCCCCATCATGGACAGAAATCAGAGAGCTGATTTTCAGTGCAAATCTCCAGGTTGCTGGAGCCACTTTGCTGGGCTCTTCCCAGCTGAGAAACAAAACAAAACAAAATGAGTTCAGCACGATGGAAATGATCAGCACTCTCCTTGCTTTTACTTTTTTTTTTTTTTTTTTTTTTTTTTTTCAGCAAAATAAATCTCTTCAAGATTGTAACCAAATGCTTTAAAAGATTATTGCATTTTTTTTCCTGCAACAGCATGCAGGGTTTTTTTTGTTTGTTTTTTTTTTTTTTGTTTTTGTTTTGATGAATGAACAATGAAATGTTGGAAGGGACCATGTAATCTAGCTGATACAGATAAATGTCTTAACACAGACACCAGTATAAAAATCTTACACTTGACCTTATTACCAGCTGTTTTTCTCCCCTTGCAGTACAGAAGGGCTCAAGTTGCTTAGTTCCCCTGGCCAGTGCCATGAAATATCCATGGGAAAACCATCAGTGCTCTCCAGGAGTCCCCACCTGGAGGCTGTGTGGAGAGGCACGTGTTGATAGAGCCCACCTGTGGCTCATGAGGATTAATGTCTCCCTGCCATGCCTGCACAGCATCCTTCCTGCATCTGATCAGTGTTATGCCAAGCTCTGCCCATAGTGCTGGACAATACAGCCCCCCGAGAGAGGTGGTGGGAGGAGGAATGAGTGAGTTGGGTCTGGGTGGGCAGAGGAATCTTCTGTCTCGTTGCAGGAATGGATCGACCACAAGCTCTCCTGGAATCCAGAGGAGTATGGTGGGATCACCGCCATCCGTGTCCCCTCTGAGTCTCTGTGGCTTCCTGACATTGTTTTGTTTGAAAAGTGAGTAGCGTGCTGCTTGCTCCAGGCTTAGGCTAGAGCATGGGCAAGGCTTGTCAGCTACCATGGAGCTTGCATGTGCTGTTATAAAGATGGTTCTTTATCTGCATGTTGGCTTTCCTTGTGTGGAGCTGTGAGGAGGTAGGACCGGGGCAAACACAGTCCTGAACTTGGTGCTGTTTCTTCCTGTCCACCTCCCCAGTGCTGACGGGCGTTTTGAAGGCTCCCTGATGACCAAAGCCATAGTGAAGTACAACGGAGTGGTGACCTGGACGCCCCCAGCCAGTTACAAGAGCTCCTGCACAATGGATGTGACCTTCTTCCCCTTCGACAGGCAGAACTGCTCCATGAAGTTTGGGTCCTGGACGTACGACGGCAGCATGGTGGACTTGATTCTAGTGGACGAAAATGTAGACAGGAAAGACTTCTTTGATAATGGGGAGTGGGAGATCTTAAATGCCAAAGGTATGAAAGGCAACAGGAAGGATGGGCTGTACTCCTACCCGTTTGTCACTTACTCCTTTGTGCTGAGACGCCTTCCACTCTTTTACACTCTTTTCTTAATAATCCCTTGCCTGGGACTGTCTTTTCTAACTGTCCTGGTGTTTTACCTGCCTTCAGATGAAGGAGAAAAGCTTTCCTTGTCTACTTCAGTTCTGGTCTCCCTCACTGTTTTCCTTTTAGTGATTGAGGAAATAATCCCTTCTTCCTCCAAAGTCATCCCTCTGATTGGTGAGTATCTGCTCTTCATCATGATTTTTGTCACCCTCTCCATCATTGTCACCGTCTTTGTTATCAACGTCCACCACCGCTCCTCGGCGACCTACCACCCCATGGCTCCCTGGGTTAAAAGGCTCTTCCTCCAGAAGCTGCCGCGGCTGCTCTGCATGAAGGGCCACGTGGATCGTTACTCCTTCTCGGACACCGAGGAGAAGGAAGCCACCTTGAAATCAAAGCTGCCAGGGAAGCAGAAACACAGGCAAGCAAAAGATGGAGAGAAGATGGTTATTGCCTTTCTGGAGAAGGCAGCCGATTCCATTCGGTACATTTCCAGGCACGTTAAAAAGGAGCACTTCATCAGGCAGGTAGGTGAAGGGAGGGCAACGAGGGGTCACAGCTCCCGTGAGAGCCGTGACTTCCAAGCCCTTTTCTTTTCTGCATGCCTTTCTGCTTGCCTCTTTCTCCTGCATTCCTCTGAGGCATGTCCTGGGAGCTTTCCCACATAGTTTCTGTGGAAATGCATTGCTTTGAGAAGACCTGTATGTTGCTGTGGGAATCCTTGCTTTTCCCAGACACGAGGCCACAACAACCTGTCCTGGAAGGATTCCTGCCTGGGTTTTTCTGAAAAATGTGTGCATGAACATTGTACCTGGTGCAAGTGTAGGACATCCAAGCAATGCACCCAGCAGCACATGAACAGAGAACAACTCCTGTTAGCACCCTCCTAGCAAAAGCCAGGGCTTTGTTCAAACAGTATTGATGTCTTTGGCAGAGAGATTAACAGTAAATCAAAAATGCAGTATGTGAGTGTATCTTGTCCATGACCAACGTCTTCTCTTTGAGGCTTAAATCATTAAAAAAAAACAAACCAAAACAGCCCTCCCCTGAATTGCTTTTATAAATAGCTCTTCCATTTATGTGGGGTTGTGCCAGTACTCACAGTGCAGAGTCTCCCTCCTGAATGCACGCAGCCTGAGCCAGCAGAGCACTTAAGCAAACACAAGCCAACGGGACCACTTGTCCTGGAAGCAACATCCGAATCAAAGTGCTTTGCTACAGCCAAGTCCTTGCTCGCCAAGGGAAATGCAGTTCTGTTAAAAGAAACCTAATTCATTATAAAGCCATCTTCAAGCTTGAGCCTGTAAGCTTTTATCTGTGCACTTAGCTAAAAGCTTTTGCACAGCCTGAAAGAAGTCTGATTATTGTGTGCTAATACTACAGAAATGCTTCGGTGTTTGAGTGGCTGGCAGGTATGGGTAATGAAAAGGAGATCCATGTTGCCTTCAGGCTATGGAGCACCACAAAATTCTGGTTTAAAAGCCAGATTTTTGGAACTGAAATACGTGTAGCAGTAACAACAAAGTACCAGGCTCATTGCTGTTTCTGTTTCTTCTCCCTCTCTCCTCCACAGGTTGTCCAGGACTGGAAATTTGTAGCTCAAGTCCTAGATCGGATCTTCCTGTGGTTGTTTCTGGTGGCGTCAGTGACAGGTTCAGTTCTCATCTTTACCCCTGCGTTACAGATGTGGCTGAACAACACTCTGTAGAAAATGCTCCCACGCTAGCATACCGGCACAATGCCACGGGATGGTGGTGTCTTTGGGCTTGGTCTCTGGTGTAGAGGATTGGTCTCTGGGAAGCAAAGGCAAGAGAGAGAGAAGGTGATGGTAACGGGCACTGACTGATGCTTTCTATCTTCATGCAGCTGTAATGGTTACAGTCTTGGCTGAGATCAGAGAAGGGCTTGGTGAGCAGCTGGATACTAAAGTGAATCAGTGTTGCAGAACTGGGTTATAAGCATTTTAGTAGTAGCTTGGTTATGTTATAATCATGAGCCAAGAATATTAGTTAGAATTGAAAATAGTGCTTCTGGCACAACTATGCTTTGCAGGCAGTTGTTCCAGTTAAAATATGACTTCATAAAATTGTTGTAGGAACACTAGTCAGTACTCAGTCTATCTACATTTCCAAGTTAAAACCACAAAGTCCCTACGGATTGCCTCCTGTACATGTTGGAAATGGCAATCACAAAGCATATGTGTTAGAAAAACTATAAATACCTTTTAGATGGGATATTCAAGACCTTGACACTGTGGCCCTACCTTGCTTCAGGATCAGCTCAACCCTGGGAGAACTTACAGCTCTGCCCACTTGCCACCAGTCTTTATATCATGCACACTTTACCTCTCCTCTTGTCCATAAGGAATTTAAGTATTAAGTATTCACATTTTTTTCTGATGCTCTCTAATATTCCAAAAGGCTGAACAAGTAATGATTTTCCCCATGCTTCACATTTGGAAACTATGATTCCTGCACCTGCAGGTTCACAGGACTGGAAGTGGCAGATCATCAGAAGTATATCACATAGAGGAAAGTGACCATGCTACTCCACATGGCAACAGTGATCTTCCTAAATAATTTTGTTGGAGGGGATCTTTGTCACTGTGTGATCATTTGTGGCAAATGAAGCTTGTGGCTGGTGCAGAAGAGGAGTTTCTCCTGAGAGCTGTGGGGTTGGGAGGGTACCAGAAAGGTACATCTTTGGGTGTTGGCTTGTCCATGTTTCTCAGCCAGTTCAGAATTTCATTCCTCTGAAGCATTTAAAAGGGATTTTTCTGCTTTATTAGAAACAGCTCTCCAAAGTGTAAATAAGACATGACAGAAAATGCACATGTGAGGCTCTCACCACTTTCCCTGGGGCAGAGCTGTGCCATCGTAGAGTCCTTTAGAAAATCCCTCTCAGAACTTGCAGGTGTTTTCAAGGCTAACAAGGGGTTTGGAGATTTGTTTCTCAAGAATATGAATGCGAGTCTGTTGCTAAAGCTTTAGCTGTCCCTGAAACTTTCTCTCTAAGGGTGGAGGTTAGAAGGTGCTAAAAATATACAAGGATGTTCTCGTGCTTGGATTACATGTGCTCACCAGACCTCTGTGAGCTAAAATCATCCCAGCTTGTTTTGCCACTGCAGAAAGCCTTGTTTACCTGTGCAAACATCATTAATAAAGCTGTGTTCAGTAAATGATTCCTGGGGTGAGAATGCTTATATATTGATGCTGATCTTATTCCTTGTTGTTGTTTGTTTGTGTTGCTAGTCTAGCTTTCAGCCCACTTCAGAAAAGTCTTGTCTCAAATCTATTCAAATACAGGATTTTGCATGTTCTTGAAAAGCACTTGTGAATTTTACTTGTGTGTGTGTTTGAGGGGGAAGCATTCAGAGCTGGTTATTACATTGCAGGAACCTAGGACAAACCCATTTGGTTTAGCATATGCAGAGAGATGTCTTAATATGGACACTGGCATAAAAATCTTACACATTGGGTTTATTAGCAGCTGCTCTTCTCTCCTCACATTGTTCAGGTCACTTTGTTCCCCTGGCCAGTACTGGGAAATACCCATTGGAAAACTGCCAGGAAACTCTTCTTTCCTGTATTTATAGATTCCTGCCCTCAGTTAGTGATGGGTTTCCCTCTGATTATTGCCACCAAGGGGTTGCCTGTTGGCCATGGCATCCTCTCCTGGGCAAGAGCTTGTCCTCTGGTCCTCCTAGTATGCCTCTGGGACTGCTGCATTTGTAGCTCCACTGTTCATTATTCCTTGTTCTGATTGTTTCTGAGCTTCCCTGAATATTTTTCTCTCTGGCCCACAAATGCATTCAGTGTGTCCCACTAAAAATACAACCAGGGAGGACGTTTGGGCAGGCAGGAACCTCTGACGGGTTCCCTCCTTCTGCTCCCTGTGCTCCTGCCTGTGCATGACAACATTCCAAATTTAAAACCTTAAAAGCAAACCCAACCCTCTGCCTTATCGCTGCCTCAGAGTGTGACATCTGGATACATAGAAGGTGATTTGCGGGGACTCAGCACTGCTTTCAAAGCGCTTTTCACAGTGCTTTCAAAGGCAAATTCCCAGATGTGAGCACTGTCAGGTGCGAGAAATGAAGTTGTGTTTTTGCAGTGGAAAATTCCACTAACCTGGCATATTCAGAAGTGGTTGTGCAGGCATAGCAGTGGCATGCCAGTGGGGAGTATGTTAAGCAGATAAGGAGAAGGTCCCACTGCCCCAAAATAAGGATAGCTAAGAAAAACAAGACAAACAGTGCAAAATCAGTAAAAACAAACAAACAAACAAAAAATAACAGGCCTTCTGGTCATGAGAGAAGAAAGGAAAACAAAAGGAAAAGGAGAAATCAAAGGTTGGTCAAATAAAATTGTACACAGATGGTGTAGTAATAAGCATTGAGTAGTTTGTGAATGTGTAGTGCTCAGCTGATGAGGCAACGGAAGGAGTCAGGTGTGTTAGGGGGACTCCTAACAGGGGTTGGGGAGCTGGGCAATTACGCCTTGACCAAAAGGCAGGGATTTCACTAAGGTCAGCTTGCTGGCTATGGGGTGCAAGCTGCCATGCCTGAGACATCAATGCAGTTCACGTTCACACATCTTATTTTAATTGCCTTATGGTCATAGGTTGCAGCAGCGAATGCTGGAAGGCAGATGTCTTTCCTGCAGGAAAGAAGCTTTCACGCTCAGAATGCAGCTTTCCTCTTCAAAGCCCCTTTCTTTCCCCTTCCTCCCCTTGCTAATTAGGGATCAATACAGCAAAGATAATTTGGTAGCACATCTAAACACATTGTACAGAAGTGGGCTTTAAAAAAAAAATACAAATTCTTCATGAGAGCATGTTCCAGGAGTGATATTTAATTGACTGGCCAATAAAGTAAAGTGTGGTTGTTCATACATCTGTCAGCCACTACATAATCGTGCAACATGCAGAGGGTTCACAGAAAAAAAAAAAAATGTTTTTCTTCTAGAAAAGAGTGACTTGACATATTTCAAACATTGGACTGAGACAGTTATATTCCTGTCATTGCACCGTTACCTCCACTGTGCATTTCAGTCCCATTGACTTGGATGGGAATGGTGCGTCTTAGAGAAGAATCCTCCTGTGCACAACCAGCAGGGATCAAAACAGAGAAGGGACCTAAGGGTAAATTGTCCACATAATTTAGGAACCACATCAGGTGCACAGCTACACAGTACTTTAGGATGAAGCGCAGTGGGACTGGTACCTGGTTGCACGGGAGAAACCCCAGCCCCAGAGAAGTGTCCCTGGAGCTGTAAAACAGATCACCCACACGAGACTGACCCGTGAGGAGCTGTCAAAGGGAAATCTGCTGCAGAGCCACTTGGACCAAATTGCCTATTTATGCACAGGTTTCATGACAAACAACCTTCTCCTGATATGGTGTGTATAATTCAAGTTGGTCCTGGGTTTTAGAAATCCAGATCAAACCAATGCTGTTAAGCCATTACTGTCTGCGATGAGTAGCTACCAGGGGACAAATGCTTCTCTAGAGGGCTTATGTCTGAACCTGAGCAAGCACGAGTTTTCACAGCAGACTCTGTGGACTGGGACCACTGTTGGGCTGCTGTAGGAAATCCTGCTGGTCCTCACCACAGGATTTGATATTCAAAACCAGGAAATAAAGGGGACCTTGGTCACTTACGAAGGTAAGCAGCAGGTGAACTAGTTTTCAACAATCTTAGTGACATGTAGATTTCAAATGTGGATGCATTACTCTGCATCAACTCTGCACATATTACAACAACACATATTTGATTGTACTTTTATTTGGATTTTTGTCTGCCCTGTCACAAGGACACAATGAAGAGCATCTGTGCAGTCAGTACAGCTGTGGTATCTCATCTAAGCGCCATGCTGGAGGCTGGGTGTTGTACAAGGGAAGAAATACAGAGGAAACACAAATTAAGTCAGTGCTGAGGAAGAGTTGTGATCAGGAGAGAGCAGCAAAACCAGGCAGAGCCATTACTCTTCGGGTGATACACTCAGAAGTGCCTGAGCTGTCCTGACGCCCCCCTGCACCAAGGCCGAGGGAGAAACTCAGAAACTTCACTCTGCTTCTGTGGTCCTCGGTGCAATTACTCTTGCTGATCTGACTGAGAAAGACAGGCAGAAACTCCAAAAATCCCATCCTTTCTGCCTTAGCAAGACCACATGGTCATTTCCCATTTCCAGCCCTTTTCTCATTCTGCTTTGGGTTGGTGCTTGCACAAAGGTCTCTTTGCTTCTCTCCTCCCCACTGGGGCTGGGTGCTGAGAAGGGGCTGAGCACAGGAGTGATGTAAGTGGAGGGAAATTTTGGGGTGGTTCCAGACTGAAAGTGAAGTAAGAACAAAAGTGGATAAAATGCACCAGATCAAGTTATGTATCTGCTATTAGTGGCTGGATAAAGAGCCCGGCAGTCCCAAACACACAAAGGATTATAAATACCCAGAGAAATACTCTGTCTATCACCATAGCTACGTATTTCCAATCATCTTCCACCTGTAATAGAAAAGAAAAAAAAAGGAAAAAAGATAAACTACATGTAATATAAAATTTTGAGTTGACATTATTTGGTAGAAATGCCCCTTTTGCTTTTGTACATGGGGAAGGACATGCATACAGGCAAGAACATTGCTTGTGGTGTTTATAGTTGTTGCAGTGTCTTTAGAGGGGCTGATTTACTATCCATATTTACCAATTTTGGCTGAGAACATCAAACACTGTCCTAGCCTACTGATTATTTCTAAGTCTTCAGGTGTGTTGGCAAGCCATGGCTGTGACTGAGATGGCAAATAGGACCCGGTCACTTGGTGGGTGCACAGTGAGCTGATATCACAGCAGGCTGAATCACCACAGCTACATCTTGCCAGAGGATCCTCTGTGGCCTGATGGCCCACACGAGAGACAATTTACTGTTCTGGCCTGATTTGCCCCCCTCTCACTCCAGTTAGTCTCAAATGACTCGTCAAAGGGGACAAATGGACTTCAGCAAAGCGAGCGCCCTGACTGAGCACAGCAGTGTCATCTGCTACGCAAGCCAGAGTGATTTTTGTATCTCTCCGAGAGAGACACCCTAGAGCCGCACTCAGTGAAGTTGCTGCCCTTTGAGCTGTACCTGTGTGTGAGGACTACTTCAGAAGAGCCTTCACTCATACAAAACTAGCAAGTGGTTAAGGGTTCTCTGCTGAGGGGTCTTCCACTCTCCCAACTTCTTGGTGTTTTCCTCCAAAAGGCTGCTGCTTTACTTTTTGTGAAAGAAAACACAGCAAGAACTCCTGATGCTGTAAAGGTTGTCACAATTTTTAAAGGGCTTTTATTTGTACAGGACGTGCACAACAGCACCCATATGGCTTTGTTTTTCTGGATGAAGCAGAAGCAGAATGCAGAATCACTTCCTCAGTGCTTACCTGACAACAACCACCCCTCACCCCCCTTTTTTTAACAAAAAGAGGATTTTTCCCATATTAATAATCCCGCTTCTGATCCTTAGCATGCTTTGAAAGGTAAGCTACAGAGCTGCTGACGCACAAGCCAGACTAAGAGTACAATTGCATGTGGCAGAAGAGGTTTGCAAAATGCAAATCAGCATAACTGGCAGTGAAAGACTTATCGGGAGCTGTACAATCGAAGTGGCATGTTAGTTAGACTCCTTCACACAAAGTCTCCTCTTATTTGGAATGCTGAATACAGTGCATGGGTATATATTATGCTGCTGTGGCACTGAAAACAGGGCTGAAACTTTGGGGTCTAGCAAAATATTTGGGGTATAGGGTATAGGCACTAAGCAAAGCTCAGTTCAGTCACTGCCTTCCTCTGTGCTGACCAACTCCTGTCTTTTGCTTTGGGCTCACCCATGAATTCAGTCACCAGTCCTCAACAGTAGCACATTATTCAAAGTTATGTACTTCGTTTTCAGATGAAACCTCTTCTGGACATTTTTCAAGGGGGAAAATGATTTTTTTGGGGTTGCATTCAAGTTGCATAAATTTGTACTGATTTCTAATAAAGACTTTTATAGAAAGAATGTGTGTGAATAATTTTTTTCACAAAATGTCAGCGTTGTTCTATAGGACAGAAATAACAGCAGTATTTCATTTTGAAATGGATTTTGCCTTCACATAGCATCTAAAACCTTCAAAAGCAAATGCAAGAATTTAATGACAGATCAAAGGTAAATGTTTCCTTCAGTTCAAAGCTCTTCAAAAAAACATCTTGAAGTGTCAGGGAATTTTTATTCCTGGTGAGGCCTTGGTGGGTGTGTGCGTGACAGTCTTTCTTGGAGCTGCTTTTAGTTGCGTGTTTACACCTGAGGAATTGGCCCTGGATTCTTAAGATTCCAATGTGCATCACTTTCTATGACAGTAATCCCAGGCAGGATGAAAGATTTATAACCTCACACAAGCTAATGCATTAGTTCAAATGCCAAATCTATTTTTTCTTTTTAAATCCCCTCTCCTTTTATTTATTTATTTAGGTCTGGCCTTATTCATCTGATGTCTGCTTTTATTCAACTGTCCACCGAAACCAAACTTTTATTTCAAAATGTGGTTGCCATGCCATGGCTGGAAATACCACATTGCTGAAGCCACAATTAGTCAAATCATAAGAAAGAGAAGAGAAGAGAAGAGAAGAGAAGAGAAGAGAAGAGAAGAGAAGAGAAGAGAAGAGAAGAGAAGAGAAGAGAAGAGAAGAGAAGAGAAGAGAAGAGAAGAGAAGAGAAGAGAAGAGAAGAGAAGAGAAGAGAAGAGAAGAGAAGAGAAGAGAAGAGAAGAGAAGAGAAGAGAAGAGAAGAGAAGAGAAGAGAAGAGAAGAGAAGAGAAGAAGAGAAGAGAAGAGAAGAGAAGAGAAGAGAAGAGAAGAGAAGAGAAGAGAAGAGAAGAGAAGAGAAGAGAAGAGAAGAGAAGAGAAGAGAAGAGAAGAGAAGAGAAGAGAAGAGAAGAGAAGAGAAGAGAAGAGAAGAGAAGAAAAGAAAAGAAAAGAAAAGAAAAGAAAAGAAAAGAAAAGAAAAGAAAAGAAAAGAAAAGAAAAGAAAAGAAAAGAAAAGAAAAGACTGAACCTAAGTGTTGGCAACAGCATTTTGAAAGCAATATCTACCAAACATACCACTAGCTGTGAACAGTTCTTTTCCAGAAAAACAAAACAAAACAAAACTCTGTGCAGCTAGACAAGCCTTGCTGTTCAAAAAGCAGTTCCCAAATGTATTTGTTCCCTTGCTAACACAGAAAAGAGGTGTCACTGCTCACCAGGGCTGCAGAGTTCATGAGCCCCAGAAGAGCAGTTCCTTCTGAGGAATTACAGAAGTAGAGCTGGAAGGCTCTTTGAAAAACCTCACCTGATCTGTCTCCTGCCCCAGGGCAAAATCAACTCTGCCTGAACCCTTGCGGATCAAAACTCATTCCTCATGACCCCTACAGCAGTGGCTCTTCTTACCCCGAAAGTTGTCCACACGTCTAATCTACAACTGCCTTACTGCTTGAATTATCCACCATAGACAGAGGAGGAACAGCTGAAATATTTTTTCTTGTTCCATCCACAGTGGGTTATTTGGCTCCTCCCCTTTCTGTAGCAAACTTTGACCAATGCACGGGTCCCCAGATTTTCTTCTCTAGACACAACTCTGCTACCCTTGAGCTGGTCTCTCTGTATCACAATTTTCTGCCCTCGCTTGCTGTTTTCTTGTGGGATGCTGCAAGTGTGGCCTCGTGCCCGCCTCGGTGACAACCTCCCTTACCTCTTTGGTTTCATTTTGGGACCTCATGTTCTCTGCGATGAACTGAACGCTGCTAATGACGTCCTTCACTTCTGGGGAGTACTCCGTGTACTCTGCCATCCACTTCAACGACTGGTGGCTCAGTCGTCTTCTTTTGGTGGTAGTGAGTTCAGCCGCTTTATCACAGTGACAGCACTGCTGCTCCTTGTGTAGTTTGCTATCTTTGTGTTTGCTGTGCTTTGATTTGCCCAAGGTACTGGCTGATCCTTTCTTGGTCTTTCTGGAGATGCTTTTTTTCTGCTGTTCCAGAGGCCGCTGCATCAACAACACTTTAGGCAGCAGGCTAAGAAAGACGTTTTTTACCCATCTGGGCATTGTGTGTGTGGTTGGAGTTCTGTAATGTATATTCAGGACAAACACGGTGATGACAATTGATAGGGTCACAAATATCATTGTGAAGAGCAAATATTCTCCTACGAGGGGTATTACTAAAGAGGTGGACGGGATGGTTTCTGTGATCACCAGTAAAAAGACAGTCAAGGAAAGCAGCACAGAGATGCAAAGAGTCACCTTCTCACCACAGTCAGATGGCAGGTAAAAAACCAGCACTGTAAGGAATGAGATGAAGAGACAGGGAATGATCAGGTTTATGGTGTAAAACATTGGCAGCCTTCGAATATAAAAAGAATATGTTATGTCTGTGTAGATCTCTTCACAGCAGTTGTATTTGATGTCATGTTTGTAGCCAGAAGCATCAACTATTTCCCATTCACTATTTTCCCAGAAGTCATTCATGTCTACTTTGGAGCCAATGATCAGAAGATCAATTTTGGCTTTGTCATAGGTCCATGAGCCAAATTTCAGTGAACAGTTCTGATGATCAAATGGGAAAAAGGTAATATCCATAGGGCAGGAGCTTTTAAAAATAGCTGGTGGGGTCCAGGTGATCATTCCGTCATAGCGAAGGAGGGCCTTGGTCTTGCCTTCAACTTGAAAATCCCCCACAGCACTAGAAAGACAAATGAGGAAAAGAAAAGAAAAGAACCATGAAGGAAAAATAATGTCTTTCATGGATATTGCAAGATACTACTTTTTAGTGAAAGGGTAAAATGGAAAATTGTTCATCATACTTATTGTACAAGACAATATCTGGTTTCCAAATTTTATCTGCGGGTACCCGAACAAATTCAATTCCATCGTATTCTTTGGGATCCCATCGCAATTTGTAGTCATTCCAAATCTAAAAGAAGAAAGGAAAAGGATTTTAAAACCTGTTATCAGCAAGTATCTGCCTCACAGATCTTCCTCATAAGTGACAGGACATGATAAGGACTGAAAGAGAAGCATGTGTAGAAGGGGACAATGATCTGAAAAGACAGCAAGTCCATGAATTGGAGAAACACTAGATATCGGTGAGTGCTGTCTGCTATCTCCTTCTCTGTGGGGAGCTGGGAAATCAATAGCTACCAGCTGCTGACAAGCTGAGATCTCTCCTCTGGGTTTCCACATCCACATGCAGCAATGTTATTACCTCCCAAGCTCAAACAGGAAACTCAGGCCTTGCTGCTGCTCTTACTAGAGTGGAGCCTGAAGACTAAAGGAGACCAGCATCTGGGTGAGAAGGGAGCTGCATACACACACGGACAGGTAGCCATGGCCAGGGGATGTTGCTGGCTCTAGAGGGGCAGTGAATTACCATAGGGATGCCCAACAGCTCGCTTTCATTGCTATCTAGCGCCATATCACTGGGCCATGCTCCAAGTTCTCCCAGTCTGCCCTGAAGGTCTTGGTTGTAATTACAGGAGCTTTTCCAGAAAACTTTGTGTGGACCACAAGCAGGTGCTGAAGGAAGCTGCTTTTGGTGGAAGATGGCTCGTTTCTCTCAGCAATTTAATTTCTTTAAGGATCTTTGTTTATGTATGAGTACTAAAACCAACGGGAGACATGGAGGCACGTAGCTTTTGCTCAAAAAATGTTATGGTTGGAGTCTTGAATATGGAGATGACCTAGGATTGCAGAGACTCATATTTAATCGCTCCTTAAAGTTATTAAATCCAGCTCAAATATAGCTAAATTTCCCGGATGAACCAATAATAGTGAAGTTGGAGGAATACAGCAGATATGAAAGCCGGAAATGCAATTTCTTGGGAATAAGAATAAAGAAATAACTTTTTCAAATGTGAGTTTAGTTAATATAACTTCTTGTTTTTACCTTTAAATACTTACTACAAAACAAGCTCTTGTTCTGTAGCTCTGACAAGGTAACACACGTTTCATCACATTAATGCAAAGTACATAAGAAATAAAATGCAATCACTTACGTGTCTAAGCCACAAATTGGTTTCCATAATCTGATTGACTTCATCCTAGAAAGAAATACAGACATGCACATCTTCACTCATAAATCACTTACCGTATGCTGAGATGGCCACAACTTATTCTGATAAAAATGGAAATAAGAATTCTGCATTAACTGGTACCTGTGACTCTCAGGAGGATCATAGGCTACTTCTAGGGGCTTTGTGAAAGGTAAATATGCAGAGCTAGCCAGTTTTCAGGGGAATTACCTATTGTACACAGACATCTGCAGCTCTACTGAATAATTTGTAAGGCCTTACTGAAAAATTATGCCACACATTTGTGCGTGGCATACACCAGTGTGCCTGGGGCCTGAGTAAATGGAAGACAGAAATCTTTCAATTAACCCTGTTACTGTCAGGGGAGAAAGAGTGTGCTGGTGTCCATGTGTTTCATTGGATTCAGTTTTCAAAAGGCTGTTTACATAGCACAGTACTGGTCAAAATTCAAGGAAAATGACCTCTATGGTGCAGTTCTTGCATTTCTATGCAAGCTGGAGAGCAGATGAACCAAACCTGCACTAAGTTCAGCCATTTTTGCACTGAAAACTTGTGTTTATGATCACTTTCTGCTATCACCAATCAGCAATGAATAATGAAAGAGCTGCAAGAGGCACAAATATATAAAAAAAAATGGATCCAGTTCTAAGAAGTCTTCAGCCTAAAGGTAGTTTGAAAAACTCAGATTACATAAATATATGAATGCAGGGTGGCATTTGCAAAGAAAGTATCTGTGAGAATACTGCTTTGAGTAGTTCTTAATAACTAAACTTGCAGGATTAAAACTTCTAAGATATTTACAAACCAAAAGGTAAAGAAAATGCTGAGAATTTTCAGCTCTGAACACAGAAGACTAAGGACCAAAAAATCATGACACTTGAAAAAAAAAATTAATTGGTTTACTTATGATCTTCCATTTATTCATTTATGTATTTTGAAACCTGTCAAGTGACATGTAACACTGAAACAAAATAATTGCACCAAGGAATTTCCACAGGTGAGAGCTGCCTCCACCAACTTTTAATGCCTGCACTTATACTCTCAAGATACCTTAGCTCTGTCACCCTGGCTGCTCCTCACTGCTTGTCTGTCACGTCATTATGGACTCAGGAACCCCCAGAATTCAAACTCAGCCTCTGAGTTCATCATTTGGATGATTTACCCCACAGAAGGGCGCATGGATGAAACAAGGCCAGGACTTGCTTGCTATATGGTGCACCCCAGATCACACAACACATACCCAGCTCCATGCTCCAAACCAGTAGCTTGTTCATCCCTTATGTTATTTTGAACCAACCAAACTGAATGAAAAAAAGCATGCAAAAAATAAGATTTTGTCTCTCAGGATGACTAGGAAAAGACACAGACCCACAGGAGAACTGGGCTGCTCATTACACAGCACAGACACAACCGGGTGTCTCTGGAGTGGGCTGGCTCTGTGCAGTGGTCCTGAACATTTGGCACGGCTGCTGCAGATGCCAGGGGCTGCTGCCTCAAGCAGAGGGATTTGACATGGCAGAGAGAAGGAGCCAATCTGTACAGTTTGAACAGCTTCTTTGAGGAATTGAAGTGACTCGGCTGACAGAATGGCAAACGTCTCATCATGCACACATATGCACAGCCGATAACGTCAGCTAACAGAGCGGGAGGTGCAGCTACTACAACCATGTCTGCTGTTTAGCACTTTGTGTGTTTGGCATCCTTGCCCAAATCTCAGCAGCCTGCTGTAGTCAGACTTACCACGTTTGTAAGCTGGGTAATGGCCAGCTCGAAATGCACTGTGACAGGATCAGACACGTTTTCCACCGGCCTGATGAACTGGTTGTAGTGGGTGAAGAGTTTATGAAATAGGCGTTCCTCTGATTCGCAGGCTGCGTTATCTGGGTTCATAAAGACAAAGAACAGGTACTTCAGAGGTAAGGATGAGGAAAGGATGTTAAATAACATGCTACTCCATGCTTTATTTCTGGTTCCTGTGCACACCACTGTGTATCAAGACACAGAAGCTTCCTTCTGCTCTGAAGGAAGTCCAGCTCTTTAGTTCTGTGAGAAAACAAAACAAAACAACACAGGAATTTTGTAATACAGAACTGTTCTTTGGGAAGAAACAGATTAAAACTGTAATGTCAATCAGTACAGGACAGGCTGGATGGCTTAGCAGGAAGGAGGTGTATGAAATCTGCTACACCCCAAATCTGATATAGCTATTTTCCTAATGCTCAAGACAAAAGGTTTAATTGTAAATGGAAAGATTAAATTGTGTGAGCTCTGCCGACACCAGCTCAGAAAACGACTTTTCTTCAGTGATTTTGCTGTTTCAACACACTGCTATAACTTAGCACCTTCAATCCAAAATAGGACACAGGGGCCTGTAACTCAACGGACGTCCTGTGGGAAGGTGCTTAGACTAAACATACAGCACTGTGTGCATGCTTGGGCCACTCTTCCCTTTGTTTTGGAAAAGGACATTTCTGCCTCTAAGGTAACACAAAGCAAGCTCAGATTCAGGGGATTATCACAATTAAAAACTGAAATGCCTGTTATTGATGACTTTCATTTATGAAAGAAAATTGTACTAAAACTTCTATGACTTGATGTTTTGTTCCATCCTTTTTGCAACTTCTAGAGAAGATATATGAATGTCTGCCAAATTTGGTTGTTTTTATGTTGTGCATTGTGTATTTCAAAAAGGGAATTTCAATTTCCTTTTCAGACCTCATCGCTATGCAGTGCAATGTGACGAGAAGTACCCTACCATGGGGAAATGAGTTTTCGAACATAATATCACGACTAAAGCCACCGAGCCCAAAATCATGTTTCCTTTGAAATTTTCCAACTGGCTTCTTAGCAGACATGAGCTTTAAAATAAAACACCAGAAACAGACAAGTATTTAGGCCTTTCATTTTTATAGGTTGGTAGCAGATCCCCATTCTGGTGATGTTGCTTTAAGACAGTGCCTTGTGCCCTGCTAGTGCAAACACTGTAATTCACAAAGGTCTTGGTCTCTCTCCTGGTGAGACTTTCAGAAAAGGTGTTGTGACTTAAAAGCAGAAATCCTGCTGAAAGTCAGTGAGATCTGTGCATAGAAATCACCCCAGCACATTCAGCAACAGATCACAAACAACAGAGAACAAAATATATTGAGTTTTTGCTATTGAATGTGTGCATACAGAACATGCAAACATTTAACTTGCCTTATTTAAGCAATTGCAAAATTCAAGCATCAAGCAAAAATACAAGAACTCATTTTTGTTCTTTGTTAGAAACAGTTTCTCTGTTAGTTATCAGACTAAAATGAAGAGTTTTACACATGAAGACTAAGGTTGCTTTAGCTCTGTTAAAATATAAAATGTTACAGGTTTCAAGACAGGAATAACTGGCAGAAGCTTTAAATTGAATTGATTCCAGGGAAACAGAAACAAGAGACAGTGACTAGAAAATATTTTAAAGACTAGCATCAGAGACAGCCTACCTTTAATCAAGGATGTGACCATGAATGCCCACACACCAAAAGCAGGGTACCACCGAGACAGCCACCTCTCGGGATGCATTGCTGGAAGCAGAGCAGACCTTGCTTTTGAGGAGAGAGGTCTGGAGAAACCCAGAAACAGACAGCAAGAAGACACAGGAGCCCCTTGGATGTTAAGTACGTGGTGCAATGATGGATTTCAGTTTTGCGTTTGCAGCAGACTCTGCAGTCTGGTAAGCAGAGCAAAGCCTGGCAGAGTTGCTCCTACTATCAGCAGGCAGGAGAGCTTTTGCTGTGCAGAGAGGGGAGCCGGAGCATCCTATCAGGTGACTTTCACATCTCCAGTCACCCGCACCCTTGCCTCTGGGGGAATGTGTGAGAGTGCAGGCGAGGGAGGGAAGGGGAGACGCAGGGCAGCCGTGTCTGTGGAGTGTGTGTGTGGGGGAACCCATCCGTCCCTCCACGTGCTGCTTCAAAAAACCCTCATCCAAAAGCAGCTGCTTGGACTGCTGTGTGGTGCTCACCTGAGTGAGTCTGCTGGGATACACAGAGATGAAACAATTTCGCTTTATTGCAATTCTGCAGCAGGAGAAGTGGATGCACACCTCTACCAGAAAACACCTGAGCCTTGAAATCCGAAGAGCATCGTGTGAGAGAACTACCTGAAAGCATTCTGTGTCAATAAATCTAAGAAAAACAGATTTATTTAGACCTCTGACAGGAGCAACTAGGTGTGCTAAATTCTTTCCTGACAGACAGGCCAGCTCACAGCACCTATTTTCCTATGATTTTGGGATGTGTGTGCGTGCAGTGATTCCTGAGCCAGCATCTTGCTAGTGTGGAGGCAGAGCAGTCAAATCAAGGACAAACACCAGGTGCTGCCACAGGTGTATCAGACAGGCTAGGGGCACTGGGGCAGCGCTAATAAGTTACTCTTATTAATAGAAGTTTAAAAACAAAAATGCAGATCTTGATCCTGTAAAGATGAATGCATGTTCACTGTTCAGACTCTCAGTATGTATGTCGTAGCAGCAGGAATGTCTGGTGAGTATCTGTAGGAAAAAAAGCCTGAGAAACTGAGTGTCCTGCTTATCTGCGGAGGGGTGAAGGGCACCGCAGGTTTCCTGGTGCCATCCAGCCTCACAGAAAGCAGCTGGGACAGAGATTCTCCTTTATGTGAGCTCCGTACAGCATGAACACATCCGCGTGGCCGGATGAAAGCTTTGATCGAAGCAGAAATGCTGCTGATCTCCAGGCAGTTACGTTGTTGAGGTGTGGAGGGGAGAGGAAAGGAAAGCCATAAAAGCAAAAAGCAGAACACAGAGGCAATGCTGAAGCCCAGGGTGAGAAATCTCCTTCCTTGCTACTCAAGTTTCTAAAACATGGTTAGAAAATAAGACATCTGCATGGATGAAAGAGACTTAGGAATGAGCTGTCTGAAAGGAGATGATATTTGAAGCGTACAAAGTTGCCCATGGCAAATTTTGAGAGATGAAAAGTCAGCCGTGGAGGGTGGCTGACATCCCTCACCCCAGAGCTTACTGGAGTCTGTGGATCCTGCTGCTGACTGAGGGAACCCCAAGCTGAGCCACTCCTCGGCAGGGAGCCAAGGGAAGAAAAGAATCACACCACGGCAATGTTTTGGTGGCTGTGAGCCATCCTGCCCCTCAAAACCAACAGCAAAATAAACGTGGTTGTAAGTAAGGATAGGCAACAAGGCATGGCTATGAAGCATTTGCAAGCTGAAGGTAGATGTGAATTATTCTTAAAAGTGGTTTAAAGATGCAAGTATGTGTTTCAGCATAAAGATTTTTTTTCCTGAAAATTTCCATATTTCCGACACTCAGAGAAAATAAAATGTGAAAACCATGAATCTCATATTTCCTACTGAATTTGTGCTGCCCATCGACACCTGCTAGTGGCTGTGCTGCATCATGGCATGTGCACTCCGGCTGAGTCCAGAGCATAGTGAAAACAAACTGACCCCAAATTCATATATTTTGGCGTTTCCGAAACTTGCTGTTCTTCCAAGTAACTGGCAAGCCAGAGAACTGGGTGACACTGATCATCCAGCGAGCAGACAGGAGCACCATGCCTGCCCTTCAGGGGGGGCTGAAGGGAAAGGAGCAGATCAGACTGGGCTGTGACAATCTACCGATGAAGCACCCAGATGGAGAGGCCAGAGGGACCTGCTGAGCTACGGCCTCAGGGGCAGGGAAGGCAGCTGGGTGCAGAGAGAGAAGTCAGTGAATCGTTGCTGTGAAGGAAGGTACCTCACTGAATCCAACAGGAATGGCTGTGAAAAAAACATCAGGACCCACTTGGAGGTTTGCCTCTGTGCCCCGTAGTTCTGGCTGAAGGCTCCTCCCCTGGTGCTATTGGCAACTCCAGTGACAGATAATGGCTTTTTGAGCCAGCCCGGGGTTTGAACAACTGATTTTTCCCCCTCTCTGTTACCAAGTAATTCACTGCTGGAGATCCATATCTGAATTCTTTGTAGGCTTTGAAAATGCAACAGGCTCACCTGCACATGGGCTGTGACAAACACATTTTTCCAGGGTGGGTCAGCCACGCACTGACTGTCTGCTGAGTGTGGGAATTCACCTCCCAGCCCTGATGACTGCTTGCCAAATGCCTTTTTTTAAACAAACAAACAAACAAACAAACAAACAAACAAACAAACAAACTTTTGTTTTAAAACCTTTTTTTAGGCATTTGCTTTCCTCTGTTCAATTTTTTTTTCTCCTCCCTTCTCTACCTACCTATCTTCATGCCCCTTTTTCTTGTGAAGAAACCACAAGGGGAGCAAGATGTGATGTAGAAAATAGGGGAGAGAGAGGAGCATAGTAAGTCTCCCCCCTCTTCTCTTGTTCTTTTTGTTCCTGTTACTTGTTCTTATTCTCTTTTTTCTCCATTTATGTCTGCTACAAGCTCTGTCTTTCTAGTCATCCCTTCTTTTCCTCTGTACCCCTGATATCTGACATTTCCCATGCTGTGCCTGCCCTCTCTGTACAGAGTACAGCCTCATCAGGGCAGAGGATCGCTGTTAACCTGTGCTCGTACAGTGCTGAGTGCAGTCAGGGTTCCCTGTTTTGTTTGACTCCTGCATATCACTGCAATAAACCAAGCTTATAATGCATTTTTTCAGGAGAATCCAGTTTTCATTGCCTCACTGCCGGACATCTGGCTATCCGAGAAGCACTTCCAGGTCACTACCCTTTGTCTAAGCGTTAGCACAGCCCAGCTTGCCAAGTGCCACTCTCTCAGCAGTGCATTCACACAGCTGGATCCTTCCCCTCCCAAACTCCATGCAGCAAAGCCTTGTGTGAGCCCAGGGCCGTGGCCTCTGTCCTCCCCTGAGACCTTGAGAGCCAGCAGCGTCTGCTCTCTGATCCGTGAGGCACTGGCTGGTGGCTTGCACTGTGCAGGAGGTGTGGGGCATTAAAGAGGGTGGAAATCTGGGGGCTACTGTGTGCACGTGAGGTGCCACATGCCTTAAGATCATTCATTTTGAGTGATTTAAATGATGGGTGGGAAGAGGGCATGCAGCTCGCATTGACCAGGTCTTCTACAAACGTCGAGTGTAGAATTTCTTCACGTCAGCAGTTTGCTCTGTGATGTGTTCCTCTCTTCCTTCTTCTTCTGGGTTAAAGAGGCTGAACTGTAATATCTGCCAGCATCTTCCCCATCTGTAAAATCCGATAGCCAGGCATCTATTGCAGACTGAACAGAAGAGGACATTAATGGAGATGCCTGCTCCCATGACCGCCTGCTGAAGTGATGCAGCACCAGAGTATAACACAAAGATGCATCTTTGTAAAATTAAAGCATCACTGCTGGCAACATCCTCAAAGTGTCTTCCCCTGTACACAGGGAGTCAAACAGAGTTACTGCTTTTAGCTTCAGTGACCTTGAACTTGGACCAACCCTTCTTGTAATTTGATGGAGAGTTATCATAGGCCGATAAAACCTGGTCCAATTCAAGGAAACTAAAACCCAAACTAAGCATCTCTGTTTGGCTTTTCCAGCATTCCTACAACAAGAAAACATCCTGGGAATGTGTTTCAACATGCAAAATACCTAACTCTAGACTTCACTAATATAAATACCTTTCTTTTGTGCCTTTTACATTAGGGCGACTGGTGGCTTGGATGTTTCCGTACCTTCTTTTGATCTCTTTGTCATAGCTTCCTAATCCCAAAATAGAAATCAAGACATATTTTGAAGCAACTCTGAAGGGATATAATGGAGGTAAACCAGTAGACAATAATTTATTTATGTGCTTCGTTGTGATAACATCAATAATGTAAAGACTACACAAGCTTGAGTAGGATCTCTTAGAAGCCACATAATTCTGTATTGACATTTATAGTGTCTCCAGGGGTGCTAGAATAGCCAACATCTAACTTCTAAGACATTAACATCTCACAAGTAAAGGGGGAAAACAAGCAGAAGTGTAAATGGAATCACTGAAAGGGACGCTGTGGAATCACATCCTGAAATGATGCTGGATTCAGTGAATGTAGGGGTATCCCCCATTCACACGACAGAGGGACAAGTCATGAATACACTCATATGCTGGCTGAATAATTTCTCTGTGGCCATGTTCTAGTGGACTGAAAATTCAAATTTGGCAGGTGTTTTTGGAAATTCATGGGTGTGTTCCAAAGGAAAAGCTAAAATCTACGGGGAAGTTCATGGCTGGAAACTTGGCGTGGGGAGGTGGGGGGAAGAGCCATTAAATGGGTTAGGATGAAAAAAATACTAATAATTGAAAAATCGTCACAGATATCACAAAGGAAATGGTCCAAATGGTCTGGCCAGTGAACTGGAGGAGTAATGAATTTTCTCTCCCGCTCCATTTTTTTTTTTTTTTTTTCCCAGCATCTGCAGCAGAAAGAAAGCCAAACACTTGGACAAGCAGAAGAGAGAGAGAGATGCAGGGACAAATCTTCTCAACGCACATGTATCTCCTGGACACCTTCTGACTACCACATATAGCAGCAAGAACAAATGCGTGACTACATGACAATAAGCTCTGTATCCAGTCATGTCTCATCAACAGACTACACGTGGGATAGAAACCTCAGAAAGGTGCCACATCTAGACCAGGCATCTTGACATTCCTCAGCAACTAATTTTTTTGTCAGAAGACAGAACCTGAAAAGAAGCTAAGTGAGGGATTTTTTTTTTTTTTTGCCATGTCTGACACTTGAATAATGCCTTGTATCTTCCTGATGTTGGAGGAAAGCCTTAATGATGATGATAACCTGTAAATGCATAGGGTGAAAATTCCTCAGGAGGGGAGCGGAGGGGAAGGCACTGAGCTCTGCTCTCTGGGGACAGCGACAGGACCCTAGGGAATGGCATGGAGCTGGGACAGGGGAGGGTCAGGCTGGGGGTTAGGGAAAGGGTCTGCACACAGAGGGTGGCTGGGCACTGGGACAGGCTGCTCAGGGCAGTGGGCACAGCCTGCTGGAGTTAAGCAGTATTTTGGGCAACACTCTCAGACACATGGTTTCATTTTTGGGTGGCCCTATGTTGAGCCAGGACTTGATGATCCTTGTGAGCCCCTTCCAACTCAGGATATTCTGTAATTCTATGATTTTATTAAAATCTACATCAGAGGAACTCTGCCATTCACCTATCTGATTTCACTGGTAACAAAACCTAGCCGACCCCCCTTTAAAAATACCTATAGCACCTCCACCTGATACCTGAAACACTCTCACTGGTGTTGAAAATGTTGAAGTTCATAGTATCCCCCAGGCTATTATGTTGTTTTTATGGACACTGCATTGAGGTCTTTGCATTTGTGAAATGGGTCTCCTGAAGACAGAGAAGGATGTTCTTCTGGAAACAGGATTGGTGTTGCAGTATTTTGTATGGGCTTAATATATTTAAGACACACCTTCAAAAATGTTGGTGGGAATTTGCCATACTCAGTGCAAAGGAATTGAAAGTAGCCAAGGCAAAATGTAAAAAAATGTTAAACTCCAGACTTTCATCTTTGTTAAAAGAAGCCAAGTAGCTGGGAAGGTTAAGTAAACCTGTTCATTTCAGTGTCTGTGCCACTTTTCAGTGTCTGAGCTCTGTGGCTCTTCCAGAAAGTATCTTGTTTAGGACTATCCATGCTGCTTTTTTGGAGTAGATCTGATTCTTTCTACTTAGTAAGTATTAATGGTATTTTTAACTTTTTTTTTTTTTTTTTTTTTCCCTTTCTTTTCCTAAAGACCATACCCTCTTTCTGGAATACCAAATGTGGTAATAAAAAAGTTCAGGTGTTAGAAAATCTGATATTTCTCTTTTTATCCATTTTCCCAACCTATCACCAAAAGCTTCTACAGTTTCTTAAAGTGAGTGGGCAGTAAAGATGCGGTCCTGTAATTGCAAAGGCAGCCAAAGATTTCAGTGTCAAAATGTCCAACTTTGCATGAGGTTTGCACAAACACCCTGAGAGACAGCCCAGCTTCAGAGGAGGCAATATGAAGACTGGCATAGGAGAGGTAATGGGAGGACAAAGATCCTCTTGGTGACAGTAAAACCTGGAACAGTCAAGGCACTGAACAATCAAGGAAGTCAATAAATATCAAATGGTAAACCATAAAGGGATACTTTCTTCATGATAAGGCATATTCACAACCATAATTTCACTGAAACTGAGCCTGCACTGAGTTAGCACCATGGAGCTGGTAGTCAGATTGCGTCAACATGATTTAGCAGTGTTGTTTCGAACAGCCCAGAGCTATTTTCCTGAGTCATTTCTACAGTTTGTCAGAAAAAATCATGCATATTTTTAATGAGATATAATTATTTTCTTTTTGGTTTAGAAAACAAAATAAACAAACAAATAACAATAAACAAATTTAAAAAAAAGCAACCAACTGCTCAAAATGAGGAAAAGAAATATTGAGCCAAACCTAACAAGCCTCTAGGTGAGGTGGAGTAGTCTAGTAGAGACATACATCAGGAGAGCAAGCAGCCTGGTGACATCTCCCATGAAATCTCATCATGATGCATCTACTTGGTGAAATATTTCAATTTTAGGTTGATTTATATGGAGGGCAGGGAGAGGACTTTGTTTACCCCTAGGAAATGGTACCACCCTTCTGCACACAGGGCCACTTGGCCAAAAACCCAGACTTCAGCTGAAATTATTTTTAATCCACTTCAGTCATTACTTAATTGCTGGCTCTCGAACAAAGTGTACTGAGAAAGACAGCTGTGGGACTGACAGAATTTAAATCAATCACCATCTGCGGCGGGGCAAAGAACAAAGACACTGCAATGTAAGTGATCAGAGCTTCAGTGATCCTGAAACACATGGTGACTTTGGGATGTCTGAGTTGTGTTATTTTTTTAAACTTTCAAGGCTGTCTTAAGTTTGCATCTGGAGGGAGAGCACTTCAGATCTGCCAAGGGAGATGAGCTGCCCATTCCCGTATTAGTGGATGACAAATTGAGATCTGAATATTTGGGTAATGCAGAAGAAAAAAAAAATCTATCTTCTGTTATATGAAAAGCAATCCTAACTAAGAAAACAGTAACTCTATAACCGAAAGCACAAATTGGTCAAAAGAGCCATGTGCCAGGATCTTGCTTTTGGTAGGTTGGTGAGCTTGTCCATCTCCCGTATGGATACCTTTGTGTTTGTAACAGAAGAGTGAAGGCCGTCAGTAAAGTTGACTTACTTTCTTCTTTTCATAGTAATGCTTTATTTTTGTTAAATGACTGTCTGACAGATGCAGAGATTTGTACACTTCATTTATTGCATGGCTTTGTGAACCTTATGAGTTCAGACATTTCTAGGACAGGCAGAGCCATCAATACCTCTGGTGCCTCTGGCCAAAAAGTGTAAGGAGAAAGCCTAATGTCATTATGGTGAGAAAAACAGAACAAAACAAAACAAAAAACATCTTCTCTGCTGTATTTTGAAGGAGCATTTGGAAGGGAAGAAGGAGAATAACAGCAACCTTATAATGAACATTGTGAAGAAGTAAAAAAAATAATTACAAAACACCTGTTTAAGTCACATGAATGTTGCCACTGACTATTAACCGAGCAAGGCAGTATCTGGAGGGGACAGGCTCTGAGTTCTGTGCATAAATTTGGGATTTGACAGGAGTGTTTGGTGATCAGTTGCCATGCCACAGCCTTTGCAACGTGGTCTTAGGTTTAAGAAGAAGAACTAGGAGATTACTACATTTGTTTCATGCAAAGGTAGGCAAATTTCTTAGTGGGAGATTAATTCCATCCAACTCTAGCTGTCCAGAAATAAGGTATCTAGCTCAAAGCTTGCTCTGTCATCAGTGGAGGAAGATGGGCTGCAGTAACAAGTACGATGCTCAGACTGATAATGAGTGAGGCAGAATTACAGAAATGATGGGATCAATTTTGTTCTCTTCAAGGAGAAAACAGTAGGTGACAGAAATGAGGAAAAACACGGCAATTACTCTGCAGGTCTCTAGAGGATGTGCAGAAGGTCATATGCTAGCTTTCTGTGCCACATGCCTTAAGGCACTGTAATTATAATATTGTTCATACATTGTGTTTGAGCTCATGGCTCATCCGTATGAATAACTAAAAATTGGCAGCTGTTAAATACAGGTGGGTTCTGAAGTGCTGCAAATTCTGTATTTGCTTTCTGGCAGAGGATCCGCTAGCACATTATTAAGAGCACCTTAAATCACCCCACATTAACTGCACAGGGAAGAATATAAACACGCAGTCACACTCGAGGCTGACGCGGGTGTTGAGCCAGGATATGCAGAGCAGGGCAGGCAGAGTTCAGCTGTCATTCACACGTGCTACCGAGGTTGCAGCAGTTTTGAAACAAAAGCGGTGGAGAAGGCAAATATAAATCATCAGGTCACCACCCCCTTGGCTTCAGGGGTGAAAATTCAGCAGTGAATCTTTAGGGCCACAAACGCAAAGGTTAAGGGAAAGCATAATGAAGAGCAAGAAGTGATCCGATGGGTATCACAGCAGGTTGGTGCCGTGGAGAAAGTCTGCAGCGGCAGGACAAGTGTTGGTGCCTGCCCAACTCATTTACACCGTCACCGAGCTGCAGTGTGACAGGGAAGAGCAAGGGGTGAAATTCCCTGAGCAGGCCTACGGGACGCCAGCAGCAGTGACAGCGAGCATCTGCTGGAGCTGAAACGCTGCTCACTCTGCCAGCAGCACCGCCGAGTCTGCAGCTGGCTGGAAGCCTTGAAAGGTCAAAGTTTGGAGGAGGGCAGCAATGGAAAGACAAGACACGTTTTCTGCAAAGACACCTCATTTTCCTCGGCCACCTGTACGGCAAGAAGACATTTTTCAAGTATCCAAATCTGTGGTTTTTCAAAGTAATTTCTCTTGAAAACAAAATTGTTAATTTGGGAGGGTGCTGCAGCTTCACAGAAAAGGACACAGGGGTCCTGGTGGGCACCGAGTTGAACTTGAGCCATCAGTGTGCCCTTGCCACAGAGAAGGCTAATGGCATCCTGGGCTGCATTAGGCAAAGCATTGCCTACAGGTCAAGGCACACGATCCTTCCTCCCCCCTCAGCACTGGTGAGGCCACACCAGAGACGGGGAGTTACTGAGGGAGTCCAGTGAAGGGCCAGGATGGTGAAGGGGAGCCCTGAGAGAGCTGGGACTGCTCAGCCTGGAGAAGAGGATGCTGAGGGGAACCTTATAAATAAACATGGAAATCTGGGAGCAGCAAAAATGTGACATGTGAAGACACCATGCCAAAAAATGGTAATACAGGACATTGCCACTCCAAGGAGATCTCTTTGCAGGCAGCAACCTCTGAATGACAAGAATTTGAGAACTGACTTGCCTAGTGTATCTGTGTGTTCGTGTGCGTGCGTATCCATTTTTATTAATCAAGGCGATACATCTGCAAATCCCTGAAGCTGGATGACCTTGCATTCTGTTTTAATATATTCTCTGAATTTCAGTTTTTGCCTGTTTTAACACGTATTGCTTTGAGAGTTCAGTTCCCTGAAAATAAGCACCTGGTTAACTTGAGCACGTCCATTCCAGCACCGTATCAATGGGAAAACTTTGCCTGAGAAGTTTGCCCATAGATTACCTAATCACAAAAGTAACCTACACCTTCATCACTGGACTGATAACCCATGGGCAAGGGCAGCAACAATATTTCAAGCAACAGAACTGGTCTACAAGTCCATCTTGCTTTAGTCTGGATACCACTATGCACATACTCTTTCCAGGACTTGTTTCTCTCATTCAGGAGCAGGCTAAGGGTGAATGCAAGTCTGAGGTGCAAATCACAAGTTCATGGTCTTTCCTTACTTCACCCTGTGATTTGACAGGTTCCTCCTGATAATAAAAAAAATACTCTAGGGAGCCCTGTATAAAGTGGTGGGGCCCATGACAAGGGGCTGGTGCCCTGGGACTGGTCGTTGTTCTTTAGAAGAAGGATGGGCTTCCTTGGGAGGCTGTATGAAATGCTGGCCAGAGCATGAGTATCCCATACAACCATTTGGAATGGCAATGGGATGGAAAAGCTACTGCAAATTGTCACCGTTAACTTACTGCCTGATTTAGAGATGGCTGGTGTACAACTCTGACCACAGGTAAATCTGTCAGGATTCAAGGTCTGTCATGAGCCTCAGCCAGGACACGCTTGAGAACAATTTGCAAGCAGTAGGGAGACCTTTGGAGGACATGGAGAAGAAGCACAGCAGTTTCACAAATAGCTAGGGGTTGTTCTGCACACCAGCTGTGGAAGGGTGAGAGCACTGACTTGTTGCTGGCTTGAAGGCTCGCAGGGCTACGTAATTGTTCAGGCTGGTGACATCTTCCATCCTCCCCAGTTCTTGCTCCACCAGATGATGCCCAGACACTCAGAGACTGCAAAAAGGCAGTCTCTCTAAAAGCCTTCTGGTGTTTGTCACCCCCTACTCCATTTCAGAGGAGAAATGATGGTCAGTGCTAGTACTTGCAGAGGAGAACTAGGAGCTCAGGACATGAAAATGCTGCTGAGATGTCTCTAAAGCACAGGTCTTCCTCTAACACACTAGCACCAAGCCTTGCAAAACAAAGCAAAACAAATTAATAAATCATTAAGTAAAGTATTTCCAGTGTCTCTTCTGAACTTTATTCCTTTAGCTTTTAAGTATGACTTAAGGGCCTGTTACTCTGCTTTGTTCTGTGGTTCACGATTAAAATAGAAGGGCTGTGAAGCTGCAGGGAAGATGCTGATGGACAGCTCTGCAAATTGTTCCAGCTGAACCATAAAACTGTCAAAAAAATGATACATGTTAGTTGTGACGGCCCTATGCCTCCCAGAAATAAAGTGGATCCCTAATGGAAGACTTTGCTAAGGAATTAAATATTAATTAGGGCTTATACAAGATGCATATAAAATAAGATTAGAGGAGATAAAAGAGATTAGAGGTAAACTATAGGTTTGCTGTGGCAAAAGCTGGACGAAAGCCAGAGCATCTATTTCTTAACTTTGGTTTCTTGGCTGATGACAAGCAACACATACATGTACGTGCAGCTGAGAAGCTCATACATTCGTAAAAAGCTTCTTTACTCCAAATTTTGGGAGGGGCAGTGGCACAATGCCCCTACTTCAGGAGCACAGTGCTGGGTGAGTACGTACGCTCCCAGTTATTGAAATGGTTCCTGACTGGAAGAGATCCTGAAGGGTTGTTTCATGAGCTCATGTGATAGCCACACCACGTCTAGTATGGAAATTAAGGCTATACTCGGTGTCAAAGTGGCAGATGGCTTCCTAATGGAGGTGTGGTTTTGATCGAGTGCAGTTGGGTTGACTTGTTCTGAGAAAATGAGCCAACGATAGCTTTTCAAAGGACTCAGAGAGCAGCCATTGTGATTTTTATTTTTTTCTGGAGGACTTCATAATTTGTTATTGCCTTTGCCTCTCTGCAACCTAGGCAAAATATCAGCTACAATAGACGTCCAATGGAGCGAGCAAGTGGGAATGTGGAAATCCCGTGTCTTTCCATTTTTGATGTTTGTCTCCAATTTTAGTTGATACTTTGACTGGCATCTAATTGCAACTTGAAGTTCAAGCCATGAACCATCATTAGGATTAACGCAATCAGCATCACAGATTTCCATAAGTTCCTGTCAGACCAAATGCAGATAGTACTGGTTATAACTTGCAAAAAAAAAAAAAAAAATCCTGTCTGTTGAAATCTGTTTTACAATCACTGTGACCCACTAAGAGCAGATACATGAAGAATAATAACTATTAACTCCTGGGCCAGCTGCAAAGCAGAAGCTGACACAAACCTTGTACAACCGGGAGCAACTGGAAGCCCACCAGAGCTGAAGACACCTGGCCTCTATCTGCTTTGGAGAGCCAAATTTTTGCACATCCAGGAGTGTGGGGGATGGAGAAAAATACACCTTAATGGCCCTGAGCAGCCTCCTCAGATCCTACAAATCCTGCCCATGTGTCCTGGTGCTGGCTGCGACAGAGTTAATTCTCTTCAGAGCAGCTGTTTTGGGGCTGTGTTCTGGGTTTGTCATGAAAGCACTGTTGATAACACTCCGGTGTTTCAGTTGTTGCAGAGCAGTGCTTGCTCAGAGCCAGGGAGTTTTCAGCTTATCTCAGCCCACAAGTTCTTGCACTTTTACCTTTCCAGTTCTCTCTCCCATCCTACTGGGATGGATTGAGGGACTGGCTGTGTGGTGCTAGCTGCCTGCGGTGTTAAACCACCACACCATGGGCCTGGAGCTCCAGTGCAAGGCCAGGAGCCCGGGTCCTTCAATCCTCACCCCAGTGATCTTGTAGAAGTGCTGGTCTCAACCACAGCTGTACTAACATCTAGACGTGGACCCTGTTGATCTGAGCCCTGATCTGTGGACTGATTTCCCACCTTGGCCTCAGACCTGCCCTATCACCGTGAATTTGCCTGATGACTGGGATTCTGGGCTGACCACATCTCCTGCTTTATGGTCTGCCCTGCTCCTCCATTCTGAGGTGGTGGACAGTACTGGTCAGGCTGTTGCACTTCGATGTATGCAGCTTTGGGATTATAGAGCTATGCGCATGGATGCCTCTAGAATTGCAAGCAACCACACAAAACTTGTTAAATTTGTTGAATCATGCAGAGCAAGATTCCCAGTCACATCTTAGGTGAACTAAGCAATGAGAAGGAAAGCACTTGTGCAGGGCTAAGAAGTATTTTCTTCAGAGTCTGGCAGTTTGCATCTTCTCAAGACTGTGCTGTGTAACCACATACCAGCTATTGAATTCCTCACGTTGCAAAGGGTCTGTAGCTTACCTATAAAGTTCAGAAAGTCAATTGCAAAAGTCATTAAACACTTCCCAAACTTGTCAGAATGGTATTTTTAGAGCAAAAGTGGAAGTTGGGGAAAAAAATAATGATGGTTTGGCACGAGGAAAGAAGTAGACACTGAAAAATCGGAAACCTCAGAGAGGTCATGGTACATCCCAGCACACCCAGAGGGGTAAAGCAGCATGTTCTCTCCTCTGTGACTGATCAACCCGTGCAAATCCTTGAGTCAGCTGAGTCCATCTGCCCAAAAACCAGCTGCCACCGTGTGGGAATAAGTGATCCAAAAAGCAAAGGCTGTCTTAAGGTGAATGCCTCACCCTTACTAGTGCTTTGTTATTATGGAAAATATCCACAGATATCTCTCCATCACTTTCTCTGAGAGCCAAAAGCAGAACTAATGCTCTGGATGATTTTTTAGGATATAGGTTCCATATTTTGTAGCAAAACATTCTTGTTCCTGCCGTGTACCATGACTAGGTGGCTGTGTCAGAAAGCAATATGGGCTTTTCTAGGGATTTTCTTTTAGGCCAAGTTTAGAATTTTAACAAGTACTGAAGGTACAGGAGACATCTGAACTGAAAAGCCTCATAAACAAATTTTCCATGCACTGACAGCTTTCCCCTGTGGTGCCCAGATGCCTCCTGACAGAGAAAGCTAATGCAGCAGGAAGAGTCAACTGCTCCCCGTGAAGGAGTCTGATGTGCCTCTGTTCTCAAAACATCTGCAGGGATGCTGCAGGGAGAGCAGCTGGGACCAAATGGTTTTCACAGTAAGGAGTGACTCAGCTCTGGAGTAACAGGCTCTCACATCTCTCATCTGCCCTATCTGAGACACTGGATAGATGAATTTCTGCTTTCTAGGCAGCTGGCATGCTGGCTGGGAATGGCCAGCTTCCACTTACTGGTTGTTCTCTTGCTACTTCCTTCCATTCTCCCACCATTTCCTATACTGGTGTGCCTCCTCAGGAATTGCCTCAGGACAGGAAGCTCCCAGTCAGTGCATGAACACAGGAGGAGGCTGCTGCAAAGCATCCAGCACCCTTTTGCTGGGAGTGTCAGAAATGGGAAATCTCCCAGGTAAAACTCCCCACAGAAAACCTCCTGCTGGGGACCTCCCACTCTCCTGGCCCTTGGATGAGCAGAAAGCCAAAAGCAGTAGAGGAGTTTCCCTTTGGCTACGGTGGTTATCATGGCTCTGACTGACCATCTCCAGAATCGTGCCCATAGCAAGCTGGGCGTAGGTGTTCAGCCCTGAATAAAATATGCCTGGGAAACTGCTGGAGGTTACCTCTTGCAACCCTGGCATTTGCCCTGCCCCTGGCAGAAGATACCTGGGAGTGTTGTAGACAAGGCCACTGGATGTGACCAGTGTAGCCTGACATTCGGCCTGCAAATGCCTCCGTGGACACGTTGGCTACCCGGGTTTTGAGAAAGCAAACCATTTGGCCCCAGCTGTTCCCTCTGCAGCATCTCTGCAGATGTTCTGAGAACAGAGGTATATCAGGTTCCATCACAGGGAAGAGGTGAATCTTTTTGCTGCAGTTTCTTCCTGCAAAGAATAAGTACAACAAGTTACAAGGGCAGCTGTTGGTACCAGGAAAGATTTTCTGCTGGGAGTTGCAGCTCTTCAGAACATGAACCTTGGAAAATCTTGTTGATTGGTTTCTCAGGCACAAGAAAATAAACACAGGGCTAATGCTGAGAAACCTCCAGTTCACTGACTGTCTCTCCTTTGGCAAGAATGTTGTCTTAACTTCTAAGCCCCAGCTTTTGGTCTGATGTGCACTGAGCAGGGAGCATCCCTTGGGGAAGTTGTTCAGAACAAAGGAGACAGACTCCCAGTGAAGAGTCTTTCCCTTCCCTGAGCTCTGACAGATACTTTTTAAAAATGTCAACACAGCCCTCCAGACTGTTTACCCTTGCAACTTCTCTGATATCCTCAGCTATCCATTCCATGTTAGCCTCATGCTGCTCTCTTCATCCCTGGCTCTGTGGTGTTTTGGTATGTTTTACACCATACCTGTCATTGTGTCTGAAGAGGGCCAAGGTTTCCTGGACAGATCATAGTTTGTTTGGCACCTCGTCTTCCAGAGTAGATTTTGACTTTTCAGCCAGGGCTTAAACCTTCCTCGTGCCAACAGGGTCAGACTATAGTAGGAAACCATGGGGTTCACAGGGATTCTCCCTTGTAAATTTTCAATGAAATTTGCTGGCAGGTCTCTGGTTGAGAGCTAAGCTGACAAGATTTTGGCTCCTCTGCAAGGGGTAACTTCCATCCCATTGCAGCAGCAGCAGCTAGGTGCTGGTGGTGCTGGTATGCGTGCCCGCACTGCAATGTGTTCTCCATGCTCTGAGGCACCAAGGTGCAGGGTCACCATTAACTCACCCACAAACCACAGGATGACATTTGGTAGTCAGCTGTTCATCTCCTCCTGCCTGTCCCACTGGAAGGGGAGCCAGGATGGACAGCCCTTTCCAGGTGGCAAACTGCTTGCAGTCCTCAGTATTTTGGGTTGTGAAAAGGAGGCCCAGCTCTCCTCATTTTTCTTCCAGCTCACAAAATCTGATGAGATCATGAACAATTTGTGACAGAGATCCTTAGGGAAGAGAGCCCCACCTCCATGGCAGACCCCGTCCTGAGGCACCTCACGAGAAATAAGCACTTATATAACTTTAATCTAGGCTGCCTACTAAGCGCTTCAAAAGCTCCTCGCCACACTGAGATCACTGAATAAGCTTAGGTTGAAAGTAAAAAGTGACACGGTTTCAATTATGCTAGTTTGTTCGTTTTTCTGAAGGTCTATCCCATGTGGTGGCGGCGTGGGGGTGCATTCCCCTCCTGGGGCACACAGGGGTAAGCGCCGCGGGACGCGCCACCACTTGAGGGAAGCGCCTCACAGCCGCCAGAACTACAACAACAACAAAACCCACAAGTTGTGAGGTCTCAAACACAGCCCTTTCGACCCAAAAGACCCCGGCCCCGCCCGCCGAAGCGGTGACACCACAGCCGGCGCCTCACACGGCCGCCGGGGGCGGGCACCCGGCGTCGCGTCCGTGCTGCGTTTATAAAGGGCGCCGGTGGCGGTGTGGGTGCTGGTGTTGTGCCCTGAGCTTGGCTCGATTTGGCTCATTTCGGCTCGATTTGGCTCGTTTCGGCTCGATTTGTCTCGCCCCGGCCCCCTGTGCCGCCATGCGGCTGCTGCCCTGGCTCATCGTGCACCTCGGCGCGGGCTCCGCCGCCTTCATGGTGTCGGTGGATGTCCAGCGAGCCGGGCGGCCCCTGCAGCACTTTTGGCGGAGCACGGGTTTTTGGTAAGCCTGCCATGGTCCTCTCAGGGCAGGGGGCTGTGCACGGCGGCGGGCGACCAAGCAGCGAGGGTGGGAGCCGCTGGCCAGCAGCCCGCCTGAAGGGCAGCGTGCCCCGGGGTGCCATGGAGGGGTCCGGGCTTGCTGCTGTGGGGTGAAGGGCCCGGCGGTGTGCTGGGGGTTGTGGTGTAGCCTGGAGTGTGTTAACATGAGCAGAGCTGGACGTGGGGCCAGTTAAAGTAAGCGGGATGTTGCCAAATGGGGCCACTCGACAGCCCCTCTCTGTCCTGCGCCTTTGTTTCAGGGCCCCTCCGACACTCAAAGTCCTTCCTCCTGCCCCCAAAAAGGCACACACAGTGATACCCGGAGCTTACACCCCTTCCTTTTCAGCCCTTACGCTGTCACAGCCTCTAAACAGGACCCGACAAAGCTTCATCGCCTGACAGCTCTAGGAGTTTGCTCTCCCTGCAAGCATTTTCAGTGTGGATCATCACCCCGATGTGCTCAGCGAGGCCAGTTCACCACAGTCAGGGGACTGTGGACAAATCCCAGCCCCACCACTCCTCCCGACAGTGCTTTGCCTCTCAGAAAGGCCTGTCTGGCTCAACCAAGCGAGCCTGAGCAGCCCTCCAGAAGTGTGAAGGTTTCTAGCAGGCTGCAAGTCAAGAGACAGCATGTTCCTCAGCCGTGTTGTTATCTTATTTTAAGCTAATTATGACCCCCTTCACTCAGCCATACAGTGGATTAATTAATAGGTGAAGGATAAAAAGTCACAGCAGGGGTGGAATCAGCAGCATGTGCCTAGGACAGAAATTTTAATATAGCACATGAAGGAACTCAGAAAACTTGAAAGAAAATATTAGAGAAGAAACACAGCAGGCCCTAAAAGCACCTAGAGTGCATTAATTGAAATACATTCTGGTGAAGACAAATATTAGGGCTTTCTGCATTTTTTTCTTTTGCTATTTCACTTGTGTCTTTAATTTCTTCTTGCAAGTTTAAGAAACATTCATGAAATACTGCCTTAAATAGTACGTTTTTCTCATTTAAACTTCAATCCAAGAAACATCCATGCTTTTCATTGCATTAATGAAATTTCATCAGACTACAAGAGGGAGAAAGATGTCACAGAGGATGCTGAGCAGCAGAAGCAGAGGCCTCTGGTCAGCAGCTATTCGATTATAGTGTAACACATGGTCCAAACATGGTAGTTCTCAGGCTGTAGGATCCCAGCTCCCTTGAAAGGTCCCACTGTGACAGAACTGGGGCCCAGCTGTTAAAGCTTCTTTCTGCATCGCAGTTTCAGAGGGCTGGTCACATGTGCAGCTTGGGGAGCAGCAGACACTAAAACTTGAGAGACTGCAAGACTTGAGATTCCCAAACTCAGAAGAGGAAAGGGCAGATACTGGTACCAGCAGTAACAAAACCCCACTTTTTCCAGCATTCTGTGCTATCTTGTCGTGGTCCCGGGGTTTCTCTCCAGCAGGGCGTGAATTTCAGCATGCTTATTCAGCATGGACACAGCATGTGAGTGCTTTATGCCTTGATTTCTGTTTAGTTTGCCATTGAAACAGTACATTGGTCCAAGCTTGAATCATAGTGGACTCATAAGGCACTGCTTCAAAAATCAAGTGGTTAACATTGTCCTTATCCACTGGAACAATCGAAACCACCAAAATGGCTGGAGCATTTTTAGTAAGAGTGAAATCAGTAATTTCTCAGTCTTGTGTGACTTGCAGCAATCCCAAGGAAATAATTTTTAAGTGCTTTGTATGCTAGGGAAGTTGCCCAGTAGGGCTCACATGTGCTGACTGATTTCTATGAAGCACTACAAGGATGTAGTGCATGTCAAGACTTACACTTTCAAATGAGGATGCAGGAATGGGGTGATTGATGGGCAATGTCTTTGCTAGGAGAAAAGATGTGACAAATCCTTTTCTAGGTGGGGTCAGGCTTTTCCCCCTTTGGGGCACAGATGGGTGTACAGTAGCAAACTGTTTCATTGGGGTCCTTGCTGGAGCAGGGATGAACACGTAGAGAGGGATGGAGGAGGAGATTGCAGTATAACTTCATAGCATGGTTAAAGTCATCACAGAGCTGCAAAGATCTACCAGTATCTACTGCCAGTGACAGCAGCTGAGTAATTACATTTCAGAATCCCTTGCAGATTATATGTTTTGTTCCAGCAGAAAAGAGAAAAGCTTATTGCTGAAGAGCAGAAACTTGAACTTAGAAGACCTGTGTGTTAGTGTGGAAGCAGTAGTAAGTTTGGACCTCTTGTGTGACCTGCCCATCAGAGGAGATACCACAGTATGCAAAGCATAAACTATATTAGTGCATAACTGTAAAAGTGAGTAACTACCTGTGAACAATATATTAGAGCACAAGCCATCTCTCCTTGCTATGCGAAGATGTATACAAGTATTTTACCAGACTTTGGGGATAATTATTTTGTCTTTCTTGTAATACAAACACTTTAGCACTCAGAATTTCCATGTTCCCAGGAGACTTTTGGTGGAGTAGGTAGACAGTGAAGTCTTGTTAACATCGTCATTGTTGACCATCCCTGAGCAAGTTAAACAGCTTGCAGCATTAAATATAGGAACAAGCCACATGCTCCAGCGCTCCCTTACACTTAGAGGTGGACTCAGCATTGCTGAAGAATGTAGAGGCTTGGAAAGTACAATTCTGCTTCTAACCTCTGGGTATGCAGTGGAACTGCTAGCTGATTTTGTAATATGTTTCCTCTTCTCTGTCCTTCTTTTCCCAAAGCCCTCCTTTACCTCACAGCCGTGCTGATCTCTTTGACCTGAGCAAAGATCAAGAGCTGAACCTGGCATACATTTCTTCTGTTCCTCATGGTGGCATTGAACAAGTTCGAATTCACTGGTTACTGGAATTGGTTGCTGTCGGGTAAGCAAACAATTAATGTCAAAATTCAAGAACACTTGTCTCGTTAAGTGCCCAGTGGGTGCTCACACTGGTAGATCTTACAGGGTAACTGCACGCTGGGTAAGTTTTTGCTTTCCTGGAAGTCAGGTAACGGCCAGTGGAGGGGAATCAATTTGGGAGTGTATGAGATGAAGGAAGGCATGGCTAGCTTTCATGCATTGCATCCTAACAACTGGTTAAGGGGCAGATTGAGGCTTTTTTTCATCGGAAGAGCCCTGTGGGTGCACTCTTCAGGCTTTACCAAGACCACCTCAGGTGACACGCTGCAATCATTCCACATCTCCACTGCAGCCATCCCAAGCCCACAGGGGCTTGATTCTCAGCTGTGACATGACCTCCAGGGAGGCCTCAGGCCAGCAGAAGTGTGTCTCATCGAACATTACACACTTTAAGGTTATAGGACAGTATTTCTTATCTGCATTCATCCTTTCTAAAATCCTGCTTGGGACAGACTTGAAAAAAAGGACTCTAGAGGAGCCCCCAATGCTTCTTTAAGCAAGGAAGTTTTCTACTTTGCAGCCAGGACATTTATGCCTAGTATTATGGAGGGAACTCACCCAGATTTCAGTCAACAGTTACTCCTGCTGTTTTCAGGACACACTAGGTTTATCACTGCCATTCTTTCAGAGTCTGGTGTTAGCACAGTAACACCTTCAGCTACTCAGTACTGAGAGGAGGAACTGGGAGAAGCCAGACTTTCAGAGCAGTTTCAGCCTACAGCCTGGCTCTGCATATGTACCTAGAGCTCCCTCTGGCTGTAACTCTGGTTTTAATATTCAGGTCACAGTGTTAACACTCCCTTTACAGGTAGCTATATCTCTTGCGAAAGCTGGGAACAGAGCAGAATATGATGATAGACGTAAATTCAGTGCATTCCTTACCAAAGCACTTCAAGTGGCAATGCTGTCCTGAGCAAGGCTTTTGTTGAGAAGTGTGTAATTGGCTAGCAATTATCCATTCTATCAACAGTGCTAGGAAAGTAGCTTACATTTCTGTCCTTTAGTTTGGGAGACAGCAAAAAAGTCCCACAAAGATTAAAACAAACCTGATTTTTTTGAGAGTTCCAAATAAAAGCTGACACTATGTTATTACTACTTCCAGTGTCCATCCCCTTGGGAATTTCTTTTTACATGTATCTCCTCAACCTACCTATGCACTGCGTTTAGTGGCAGGAAATGACAACTAAAACACTGTGGCTTTTGTTCATACCAGTTCTCTTCCCACTTTCTAAAGGATTCATATACAAAATGGAATTTCTAATTCAAGGGCAGACAAATATATAGCACCATTAAGAAGACAATATTGGAATTCCTTGTTTTTCAAGTCCCGTTCAACTCATATCAATACATTGCTCAGAAAGGGAACACTGATGGAAATGTGTCACCCACCATGATAAATAAGGCAGAAGAAGTAGTGACAACCAAGGTGGACAAGGCTGAGGTCCTTGACAATTTTTTGCCTCACTTTTCACTGACAGTCATTCTTCCCAAGTCTCTCAAGTCCTGGAACCCTAAGCCAGGGACTGGGGGAATGAAGTCCCTCCCATTGTAAGCGAAGATCAGGTTTGAGGCCACCTGATAAACCTGAACAGAGGCAAGTCTGTGGCACCTGATGCTTTTCAGGGCCCGGAGGGAATAGGCTGATGTAGTTGCTAAGTTGCCCCATCGTATTTGAAAAGTCATGGCAGTCTGGAAAAGTCCCCATTGGCTGGAGAGAAGGGAATATCACACACATTTTTGAAAAAGGTAATGAGGATGCTGGAACTTATTGACCAAGTCAGGTCACGGAATATAGATCCTCCTGGAAACCTGCAGTAAGCAGTGTCTGTCAAGGGTCCAGGCGAGGACTGATACTATTTAATACCTTTCTTAATGGCACAGACCGAGTGCACCTTCATCAAGTGTGAGGCTGACATCAAGTGGAGTTGTGCAGTTGATACACTAGAGGGAAAGGATGCCATCCAGATGGATCTCGACAGGTTTGAAAAGTGGGCCTGTGTGGGAGCCTCATGGAGCTCAGCAAGGCCAAGCACAAGGTGCTGCACCTGGGCTGGGGCAATCACCAGGAACAGTACAGACTGGGTGATGAATGGATTGAGAGCAGCCCCGAGGAGGACCAGGGGGCACTGGTGTACAATGAGCTCGACATGAACTCTCAGCATGTGCTTATGTGCTTGCAGCCCAGAATTCCAACTTTATTCTGGGCTGCATCAAAAGAAGCACGGCCAACAGGTCGAAGGGAGGTGATTGTCCCTCTCTGTTCTGCTCTTGTGAGGGTGCAGCCAGGCTCTGGGGCCTCCAGCACAAGAAGGATGTAGCTCTGTTAGAGTATGTCCAGAGGAGTGCTACAAGGCTGACCTGAGGACTGGAGCACCTCTCCTGTGAAGAAAGGCTGAGAGAGCTGGGGTCATTCAGCCTGGAGAAGAGAAGGCTCTGGGCAGAACTTATAGTGGCCTTACAGTGCCTAACAGGGGCTTACAGAAGGGACTCCTTGTTGGGGATTGTAGTGATGGGACAAGGAGTAATGGAACTGTAGTTCACTTGCATTGGAAGTGTTCAAAGTCAGGTTGAGTACACGGCTCTGAGCAGCTTGGTGTAGTGAAAGATGTCCCAGATCACGGCTGGGTTGTGTTAAACGTTCTTTAAAGTTCCTTCCAGCTCAAGACATTATATTTTTCTATGATTTTATGTCCCTGGGGGGAATGAGGCAGGTGGGGTGGCAGGGGAAGACGCCTAGAACAGGATTGATTGGTCTAGGAGGAAATACAAACCGTGGGGAAAAACAAAACAAAACAAAGCAAAACAAAAACCACCAACAAAAAAACAACGGCATTCAAAGCAATAATAGCTCTTAAATTTCAGCCTTAGGCTGTTGCTAAGCTGGCCATATTTATCATGACAACCCATGTCACTATTACATCTCCTGTACCTCGCACAGGAAAATAAGAGTTTACCAGTCATAAGTTTGGAGAAGCAACAAGATGAAGGACAGCTCAGACTCTGAAAAAAGGGACGTGAGCAGAGCAGTAGTGGGTTTCAGAGTGTGCATTAGGAACAGGAGAGGTTTTCCTCCTAGGTATTCGGGTGTACATAGGTTTGGATGGGAAGAGTTCTGTGTTGACGCTTGATTCTGTGCATGTGCAGTTCTTTTTCTGAACCACTGACTTCCAGAAGGATGTAGAGAGGTTTTGGGTAAGAACCCCATGACAGAAAAGCTGTATTATGTTGTGAGGTTGGTGAATAGAGAGGACTTATTGAAAGATGATGGTGGGACTTGACTGAAGTACCTTCCGTATGGAAAACAGTGGGCTGGGAGGTATCACCACTGTGGAAGGCTGCCAGTAACATGCATTGCTTTTCTTCCCAGTGGTACTGCAAAAAGGTGCCTAAAATGTTCCTCCCCAAAAGTAGATGTGTCCACTTAGACGACTTCTACTTTTTCCTTTTTCACTTCTGTAATCATCTTCCTCATTATGCCTTCTAATAATAAATGACTCGATACTGAATGCATCCCTGTATTTTAACCCTTTTCTAGGACACCAGGCCTGCCTCTTATCTTCCACTTTATTGCACGTTATCCTGTTACTTTACCACCTGTGAAAGGATACCACGAGTCAGGCTGTTTTCAAAGAACTGCTAGTTTTATTTTCCAACCAAAAGCACACATTTGTCTCCAGGTCATGCCACACAGGATTCAGGGTAATGGGGAACCCAAGGTTTCTTCCATGGACTGGACAATTCCAAGGTTGTTATTTACCTGTGCCAATAAATGTAGCTATTTTGGTGGCCACATAGTCTGGCCATCCTGCACTCATCAACAGGAGAGCTTAAGGTAAACGCTCCCAACTCTATGCCCAGCTCCATGGGACCCAGACTGTCCCCAAGTTAAGGTCCCTTTTTTATTGTTGTGTAGCAGTACTAAAATTTGTTGGATACATTATGTATGCAAGGCACCACAGTGGACAAAAAATATAGTTAATGTACACAATGGATATAATGTTTTCTAATAGACATATAACAATTTTATTTCAAAATTAACATTAACCTATTTGTAATTACAAGACTATCCCCAGCTCCTCTCCCAAGTCCCAGTACATAATTCCTGGTACCACAGGAGAGAAGAGAATCAGCAGTTTTTAACATTTTCAGTCGTCATACACATAATCTTGGTGTAACGTAGTATAGCAAACATTAACCTGCCAGAACAAAAGGTGTACGTTTTTAGTTACTTTTTGCATACTCAGAAATAGTTCACAACCTCCCAGTGTCCCTACATCAGAAGGCTGAAAGCTGTTTCCCTGCTGTGTTTGATGTTGTCCAACACAACTTGATTGTGAGCCAGATCTGTCAATGAAACTGAAACAGACAGTGGTTCTTTTGGTTTCTGGTGGTTGGTAGGTTCCTCCTAGCAAAAGACTAAAAACTCATCCCCTCTGTTATGCATAGAATAGTTTCCCTGCTTTGCTGTTTTTTTCCTACAATAAGTAGGATTAAAAAAAATAAAAGAGACTCTTGACTAAATTTCTCAGTCTGATGGGTAAGAAAGACTGCCAGGGCAGCTTCTGTTCATTTTTCTTCAAAAACTGTTGCAAGGATACACCTTCCTTACGAGTTGCTCTTTTTTTTTTTTTTTTTTTTTTTTTTTTTAAGATTAATCTAGAGTTAAAGGTATTTTTTCCTTTTGTTCCTAGTTGGTAGTTTGACCCATAAAGATAAAAGGGTTTTGGACTGAAGCAATTTAGGTTGACTTCCAGCACTGGATGCTGTGATGCTTGTCACAGCAGCCTAAGAGTGTCTGTATGGATACTAATTGTTTACAGTAATTCCTGTGAACCCACTTCCTCATGTGAGGTCCTGGCAAGACTTTAGAAGGGGTACTCCCTGATCAAAGAATTGTTACAAAGAAAACCAGACACAAAGCAGCACTTTGTCCTTGGGCTCTGCTCATTTGCTTTTATGATAGAAATAAGCTTGTCATACCAAGTCAGCACTTTAAAGAATTATGGAATTAAATTGTTTTATGGCATCAAAACACTGCCAGTGGTCAATCCTGTAATCTCTCGATGGGCATTTCTGTCAGGTTTTACTGCCCTGGCACTGCTAACTGTGCAGCTGATACGCAGTTTTGTAATGAGCACATAAGAATGTCAGCGTTGAGTCACCTACCAAATTCTGTGCTGTTCTCAATCCCTGTGAAGACATTTTTTATTTTGTCTTTTGGGAATGCATTGCTTTTCCTTTAATGAAATATTTGTTCCTGAGAGCCAGAAAGGCTCTGGGGCACCTGGAGAACCTCGGTTTGAGTGTTCTTTCACTCAGTGACCCGAAAAGTTGAAATAAGCAAGTCACATGATGTGTTGGCTCAGCAATTTTTTTTAAATGACACAGCAGAGAAATGGCTTCAGCATATATAGACCTCATTCCTAGAGTCTGCTAAGTGTACAAGGCACAGCTGTGACAGTTTCCTTCCATGCGTTGTTCCATGTGTGAACCAGCCATGACTAAGAGAAAGTTAGGGCACCTGACCTAACTTTTATGCAGGTAATTAGGAGCTTAGATGTAAGAGAGGGTATTCTGCCAATGCCATATGCTAGAATACTAAGTACCAACAGTGATGCAGTCAAAATCTAGGTGTGTGCGTATTTGTGAAGAGAGAGCATGTATATAAAACAAGAAAACTGACTCCAAGGGTATCATTTGACACAATGCAGAACGAACAGCTGTTAATAAAAATTATTATTAAAAAGTAACCCATTTCAGTAAAACATGGGTTATTGGACCTCTAATCAAAGACTAATATGGTAGGGAGAAAAAAGAGTGTATTATGTACAAATCGTGGCGAGGTTTTTCTAGCATATGGGGATACACAGCTTGCAAAGCATTGTTCACTTCACTTGGCCCAGGTGTGCTACTGTAAAACTTCATTAGCATTGCATCAGAGAAGACAAGCTTTTTTTGGGTGATCTTTTTTTTTTTTTATGTGATCATTGTTGTGCAATGCATTGCTCCCCTCCTTGGCAGATCAGACTTACCTTCCCACCCTACCCTCTTGTTTTCTTCTCCTGCCCTCGCACCCATGCAGGCAGTTGTAGTGGGAACATGTCATGCTGTGGCACAGTACTGGGGTTTATATTCAGTGATCCTTATTCATCCTTGTATTAAAGCTGAATCTACCCAACAGAGGCAACACATTTTGACAGGATGGTACTACTACTACTACAGTAACTGTATGATTGTCAGTCAAAGCCATTCAGTTTTATTAATCACAGTTATCCTGTTCTACTAGTAACAACAAAATTGTTCATCAGGGTCATGTGTTTTTTTTTTCTGCATTATTAAAGGTATCAAAACTTTTAGTAACTAATTACCCCACACTGAAATTAATAATACAGATGACTCCAGGAGTTTGTTTTGGAGGAGATGGTTTTGAGAGGAATTTGTGGTGAATCATGGTTTCTTCTCGTGTGGCAGGTTGTGTCATTAAGCCCGTGCAATCAAAGCGACGAGGAGAGATATAACACATCCCACAATATTTTATAGATGTTATTTGTATGCAAACAGTAGCAGTTGCATCGGAGCATGTCTGGAATGAGTGAAGAGGCAGGGCCTTGCAAGCCACGTACACTGTTATGTGTCCAAGATGATAGATTCATTGCATTTTTTTGAAGATGGCTCATCCCTCTTAATAAACCCAGCCATTAGCCACTGGGAGAGGCAGCTGGCACTGGGCAGACTTCCCAGCACAACAGTCTCATGGTACATACATTTGGTCACACACGGTGAGGACAAAGGGAGGAAATCAGTCCCAAGGTGCCCTGAAGGTTGACTTCACAGCACCTTCACATCACCTGCATGCTGAAGTGAAGATGCAGATAGTGATCCAATCTGTTCCAGCCTGGTCCTGGACGATATCCCCAATGACTGTTCTATGTAGTGTCTAGCAAACCACAGAACTCTTCAGGAAAAAATGATTTGTAGGCCCGTTGCTGTACACGGACCACCGCATGTCTGATAATTTAACTATTGCAAACTGCCCCTCCCCATCTGTCACTTTTGAAGTGTATCATCAGGGGAAACACGGGATTAAACAGAACAATCTTCTGCAAGCTTTTGGTCTTGTGCAAACTGCACGGCGTTGTGTATGCTGTAGAAGAGCATTTCCTGCATGCTTCCACAATCTTTCCCAAAGTAGCCTCCTCTTTTCAGGGAGTCTATCACTGCGGGATTGCAGCAAGCCAGAAGAACAGAAATGTTTAACTCCTTGTAGTCTTTCAGAATTTCCTTTAGAGTATTAACTCCAGTGGTGTCCAAAAATGCGATGCAAGAGCAATCCACAATAAGAGTCTGGAAATCGATTTGCTTAGGAACTAGCTGCAGGGTGGTGTCTCCGCCGCCCAGTCCATTAGCAGTTGTGTGATCTTCCTTTTTCACATGCTGCTTTTCCTTCTTCTCATATTTCTTCCTTCTAGCCACTTCTAGGTTAGGGTCTAAGCCAGTCAGTCTGTACAGAGACTTTAGGAAATAGTTCCTGTTTGCATAGTAAAGTGGTGCCTCAAATCTGAATATTTTGACCTTTGGAATGGAGGAGAGGTTTTCATATTCCAAGTCATCCTCATAGAAGCTGGTGTCTTGGATTTGAGCGAGCAGGGCTGCCCGTGGCCGCTGTGTCCGAACAATGATGCAAATCATGGAGAAGACAATACCAACCAGCAGCCCAACTTCTGTGCTGACCAAGGCAGAGGCAGCCATAGTCACCACCCAAACCACCGTGTCCACCTTGTTCGCGTGGTACCGTGCCGGCACATCGCGGAATTTCCTCAGGGCTCCTCGGAGGCTGACAATGATGATGCAAGCCAGGACGCACTTCTGCAAGGAGTAGAAGAGAGGGGCCAAGAAGAGCAGCACGAGCAAAACCACCATGGCACTGATCACCCCGGAGACCTGAGTCTGGCAGCCGGTAGATGTCTTGACGAGAGTTTTCGCCAGAGCCGCGCTAGTTGCGAAAGAGTGGAAGAAAGAAGGGATGATGTTGCAGAACCCCACGGCGAACATCTCCTGGTTGGCCCGGATGGTGTAAGCGTATTTCTTTGCACACATTTCAGAAAGGGAGACGGTGAAGACAAAGCTGACCACAGCGAGAGGTAAAGCATCTACAGCAACACGGAGCATTAAGTTGAAACGTGGGACCTCGGGGGCGATAAATCCCGTCGGAATAGCTCCAGAAACACTGGATCCATAAACTTCATTTAAGTTTCCGTAGTGTGACACCAGCGTTGCCACAACAATAACCACGAGCTCTGTGGGCAGAGGGAACTTCAGCTTATGCTTGTACCGATCTCCCAGTTCTTTAGCAGCGACCAGCACTACAATGCAAATGGCACTTGTGATGACATCGCAAATGTTAGCCTGAGAAATGTTCCGGAAAATATTAATCCAAGTAATTACAAGCATGCCGTGCCCTTGGCTACGTGGGATTTTTATTCCGATCAGATACTTCACTTGAGCTGTTAAAATGGTCAGGGAGGCACCAGTTGCAAAGCCGTCTAGCACGGACTCAGACAGGTACATAGATACAAAGCCCAGACGAAAGACTCCCATTAGAACCTGGAGAAACACGGGGGGAAAAAAAAATAAAAAAAAAGAGGTAAGCTGTAAATGGTACTGCAAACAATTATTTACAGATGGGAGTTAAGTAGCTGGAGGGAGATAACATTTGGCTGCTTGAATCTTAAAACAGGAACTACCCTTCGATGTTTCTACTTATAAAATATGATTCCTTTTGCTGTTGTGTGTGCAAACCCAGGAGATGAACGAGGAGTTCCCTAACTTCATCGTTGGTCTGAAAGAACTCCATTAAAGTGACTTGTCTCAATTTTATTTCCCATGCAAAAGAGCAGTGGATCCAGCAGTGCTTCTGTTAATATGAATTTTCTTTTCCTCCTGGCTAGCAGCAATTACAATTACAATTTACAGCCATTGCTTTATGAACAGGACTTGAGTGACAACAGCTAAGACCTCTATTCTAGTTTCTCTATTTCTTCATTGCTGAAGTACACAGGTACCTCAGAACTTCCCTCATGATGAGATCTGTTTTGGATTCATGGCCAACAACCAGTAGAGTGTTAAGACAGTGTTATCAGACTTGCAGAAGACTGTTGTTTGACTTGTACTTGCTTTTAGATACTAAACTGCCTATGTCATGTTTTCTGTGAGCTGGTTACTCAGTTAGGCTTCCTGGAGAAGACAGTCCAAGATCATTTGAAGGAAATGATGCTGTATCTCTCATCGAAGGAGAGTCAAACCAACACCTAGGTCATGCAAGAGAGCTTTAGGACTTTCATACCTTGCCTCTGGATGTCAGCACCCACTTACCTGGTAGACTCCAGCCACAAACGTCAGGGCTGTGGCAATGCCGATAGCGTAGCACTCCTTGCCACACGCGGCACTCATCCCCGCCGCGGTCAGGTTGAAGGCAGTTGTGTTGGGCTGGCCGTCACTCTGCAGGGAGCCGTCACCCAAGACTGGTGGGACATCATCATTCAAGTCGAACCCAGCCAAGATAAGTTCTCGGTCCACAACTTGTCCTACCATTAGGCTTATCAGGCTGAAAATGCCCACGGAGACGTGACGGGATGTGCCCATCAAGAAGTAGATGATGTTGGCAAAGAATGATGTGTAAAGGCTGTAAATGGGCTTCAGACCTGCCAGGAGTGAGTACGCAATTGCTTGGGGCACCAGGATGATCCCAATCACTAACCCAGACATAACGTCCCCCCAGATGTACTCTTTGCACTGGTACTTGGGGAGCCATCGTAAAACTGGAAGGAAGTCCATGACGAAGTTCTTCAGTTTCCTTGGAGAGCAGGAGCAGCTCTTCCTCAGCTTGGCTAGCACAATCTCTTTCCTACTGGTCTTCACACGAGTCTTTCTTTCCATGAGAAAGCAGGAAGTGTTTTTTTCCATCCTGGTAGCCTCAAGTGGTCTTTCCATTGTCCCAGTGTTTACTTCACGTATCTGTTCCTGCAGTGTGAAAACGATACCTGTTAGGTTGCAACCTGTGAAGTGTGTTTTTTTTTTTGTCTGTTTGCTTATTTTTTGTTTGTTTGTTTTTAGCACAGATGCATAATGATGAGTTTGTCACCTTTTAAGGAAGCATTTAAGGAGGCATCATACCGACACAGGACTACAGTGACCGGGCATATAACACAAAAGAAATCTGCAAATTGAGTCCTTTCCTGTAAACCCTTATGTTTGCCTTAGATCAAATCCAATTTGTTTTACCAAGGAAAAGAGGAGTTAAAATAGTTATCTTGTTGTACAACAGCTCTTCCAGATGCTGCATTATAGAGGTTTCTGTCATCAGAAGCAGCACTTGATGGAGTGAAACAAGCATATAGTAAAACATACAGTAATGAGGTAGGCTGTGGACTTTTTAATAGCATTTCTGTAGGCATTGATGTGGAATTCACATGTGATATAGTGGTATGCCACTGCAGATGTCCTCGGTGCACAGGAGATGGATTTTGGTAGCAGAACTCGTAAAGCAGTGTTTCCTAGGCAGCATTAATCCTTAAGTCTTAGGCAAAAAAAAGTATGCACAAACTGCTGATGGTTAGAAGTTGTGCCTTATGTTATTAATTGCTGTGTAACATAAACATGTTGAATTGTAGGCTGCTTTGATATGCAGCCTCATTAATTAACAAACAGCTCCTTAGAAATACTGCTTTGGCAACCTGTGGACCATGCTGCATAATCAAGTCTGTCACCATCTCAGAAGAGTGCTACACATTACTATTTTCAGGTTTTAAAGTCATAGTTTACCTAGCTTTGCTCTCCAGGGAATAACATATACCAAGTACTTCACTCTGTGGGCTGCAGAACTAATTTTTTTTTTCTTCCTATGGGTCTTCTGCATTTCATTTTCTGATACATAAAGGATGGGAAAATTTGTCTTCTCCAGATGGAGGTGCTTTTGGTATCTGTTGCCCTTCCGAACACAACTGTTTTTGGCTAGCTCAGATCTCTGCATTTTTGCTTGATTGTCGAATTAAGTTGAAATTAGCTTAGTGCTTTCATATGTCATTTGGGGGCAGGGAGGGATGTGACTGAGAGGCCAAACAATGTCACATAAAAATGCCTGACCTTAAACACTTTAAAAATACAGAAAGGAGCAGGAAGGTGGAAAATGTCAAAAATACTATGCCAAGTGGCAAGTCTTGTCATCTGGTTCACAGTGGAAAGAGAGAAGATTGGCAAAAGTGGATGCATATATATTAGTACAGGTAGATAAGGAATGCCTCGTATTGACCTGGAAGAAGAGAGTATGCGATGCTGTGAACAATATGCAGAATCTAGGAAGGAAGAATTTCCCACGCCCAGCCTCTCACATTACAATAAACAGCCAGGGTCTCTGCAGCACTATTCTAACACCATGGCTAGAGCCCTTGGCTGGTCTGGTATTCCAAAATATTTTCAGTATTTTGACTTAATAATAAAAGAAGCAAATAATTGACTGCAGTTACTTAGTTAAATGAATAATTTTGGAGCCTGATTGTCAGAGTTAACTAAGCAAATCAAAGTGTGAATTAGCGCTGTTTAGGTTTTTCAAAAGCACCTTATTCCAGTACCTAAATTGTGCAAGTATTAGATGTTTTGTCTCATTTTAACAAAGAAGGGTTCCTGCTCAAAAGCACTTTTGCTTTTTGCAAAATATTTCATCCCCCTAAAAATTTTGCTTTTCTTGTGTCTTTGGAATTCCAGATACACCATCACTGCTATTAAAAGCTCTCAATTCACATGTCCAGGTAACAGAATTCACCTGCACATCACAGTGAAGTGGAAGTCCCCTAAGTTCTGCAGAAGTGACAATGGAAATGCTTTTATTTTTGATAATATAAATCTTATCTTTTTGACGACTCTAATTAACATATTTTCAGACTTGTTCTGAAACCGCTGTTCAGAATCTTTGCTGGCATGGTTGTGAAGAGAGTGTGAAAAAAAAATCATGAAGCAAAACCACCAATATAGACAATAACCTGTAAAGCTGCTACCAGCAAAAGTATAAGTTTGAGGTTTGACAGGTTCTTCTGTGGTGCAAGTTGTGTCTCAGTTAAGAGAAATGGTGGAAAAACTTACTGAATAGCTATGATGACAAAGCTTTTTGATGCCAGGTATGACATTACAATAAAATGTCAAAGCTTGTGTTAACCCAAAAGCTGAAGCTGTTTTTTAACTCCTTCAGCATCTAGAGACAGAAGCCATACTCCTCAGTTTCCTCAAACTTGAAGTCACTCACTGGCATAGCATTCTTTTGATACATTTTAATGATGTTAACAATTAAGTTTAGACTACAGTGATGTGAGTCATCTTTCCCTGGGTAAACTTCATACTTTTTTGTTGTTGTTCTTCGGAAGAATATTTAAATGTATTTGTGGTTGGTAACATTCAGCTAAAGTGTGGTGAGAAAGCTCAATAAGCTTATGAGCCCAACTAGGAATATGGTTGATAAACAAAGGAATACATTGCCAACAGTCTGTAAGTGTGTAATGTGATGGGCACCCCTAAAGGAACAAGCTCATTATAAAGTATTTCCTGTCTCCTTAGGTTGTCTATCCTGCTTATGAACTTTTTTCTAGATTTTAACAGATCCCTTCTGTCAGCAAATTGAAAAAAAAAACAATTCTTAACTATGTGTATGTAGCTACAGCAAAAATCTTCAAAAATGTCCCAAGTATTGTTTCAAATACATAATGTAATTTCTGAGGCCGTCCAGAGTTTAACTTCAGCTTGAAACAGAGTGCTTAAATGCTTCAGGTATGTAAATCATAATACAGTATAAGGCAGAGAAGAGATTCTTGTTGGAGATGCGTGGACTGATTGTCCAAACTTTTAATGGCCTGCCTAGTAGTGTAAATACATTTTAAAATATTAGTAGATTCCTATCCATCCCAATTACATTAAATGTTTTTTAACTCCCACTGTGTACGTTTCTTTGTTACAGTTTCTTTCCCTCATAAAGGAAAGCTAATTATAATTTTAATGTAATTATTTAGGAAGATTGATGGCTATTTTTACTTGTATTGTCAAACTTACTGTGGACTCTAATGTACTGAGAGTTATGCTAGGCAAGACGTGCCTGGACCGCAAATAGGTTGGATCTAGCCTCTGTTAGAATGCAAAGGTGAGAGAAAAGAAAGAAGTTACAGAACCAAAAAAAAACCTTCAGAGCATATGATTAAAGCTTACCAAATACTATATGCTAGAAACTGTGATAAAGACGTTCATTTTTTTAAGATGCAAAAAACAAACATTTCCTGTCTTACCTAAATTAGCTCAGAGAACGAGAGGCTTGTACTTGAGGACAGCAAGTCCTATTTAAATGCCACCTACTTCTTTACAGCCAAATGAATTCAGACAGCCAAGAAATAAATGTAGTGGCCTTGTTTTACATAGTTACAAGCCAGTGGGCGGTTCAATATCCAATGGTTGCTTTTGATAGGCTACACAAAAAAAAGATTTAATTGGCTTCTCTACTATAGGCTTAGGTATTTAATTGTACAGATGCTGCCTGCCTTTCTCTAAATTCAAGCAATTTACTTACAAATAAATTTATATTAAAATAATAATACATATGCATAATCTGTGACGCTTGATCCTGAGGGTTGATGGTATTTTTTAATATATAAGAATATAATTTCTCTAGAAAATCTGTTAAGAGATCTTGTATATGAGTGATAATTTTGTAATATGTCTGGGATGTACTGAATAATGTGTATGGTATCTGGGCTGCTGCATAATCAGAATGGTAGTTGTCGTAAAAGCTAAGAAAAAAAGCTAGTTTGATAACATATATATTTTTTCAGCAGTTTTGATGCATTTTAGCCAAAGGTCAAAAACCCTTTCTGATGGAAGAATGTGCTCAAGGTGAAACACAGACAAATGCTGACAGGAGGTGCTTTTCTTCATTTTTTTTTCCTCCTGAAAATAAGGGCTTCCTTCTTGTAAATAACAATTTCTTCGTCTAGATACATTTTCCGAATTCTATGACAAATGAACATGCTAGCTGTAAAGTACTCAGCTCTACAATGAGATATTATTGGTTTCCATTTTTGGCAGGTACTGTCAATGTTTACAGCTTAATTGACGTTTTAGAACAACATAATAAATCCACAGCAAATAATAGAGGGGACGTTGTTCCCAGCAAAACATTTTTCAGCTGAGTAAACCAAGAATTTTTAGACTGTGTTGCCTGTAGCTCAGTAATAATTTAGTTGCTTCACCAGAAGGAAATGAAGGAAAATTCCATTGTGGCTCTGTGCTATCACCCATACCTTTGTGCAGCCTGGCAGGGAGCTGGGAGCTTCCAATGCTCTTGCCACCTCCAAAGACAGGAGGGTGAAGAGCAAATCTGCCTTTTCTTGTGCACATGAGTAGACTCTGTCCTGCTGATTCTGGTGCTGATATACCATGCTGTCCTGCCACAGTGGTAGCACACAGGCAGTATTCAGGAACCCTCAGGCTGTCATTGAACAGATTTCTCTACTGTTTTGCCAAGCTGACCCATTTTCACCTCTGCCCATGCTCATTGGTATGTAGGAACAGGGATAACACATTTCCAGCTTCCCCTCATACCTCAGAACTTTACAGAGCACAGTATTTGCCATTTATTCAAGTGGAGGTTTCCCATCACTTGCTAAAAGATCTGTTCATAGTAGGAACACACAGATGAAGCAACATATAGCACAGAACATGTCTACCATACAGTATTTGACTTTGATACTGGGACATCCTCAACTGTTTAATCATGGTGAAAGCTACATGCACACACAAATGTGCCATCCATATCATTACAATGAGAAGTAGTCTGGGTTATTTTTAATTGCATTTTGATGTTTGGAATATTAAAGGCTAAGTTTTTTCACATTGTCCATGAGCATGTGAGTAGAAAGCATATTTTTTTCAGTTTGAGCCCTTAACCACTTATTTGATCAGGTTAAATTCAATGACTTGGTTCATCTGGAGAAATAGTGACAGAAAGCAAGGAACAATTCAAGCCAAACAAACTACCAGTTTTCCAGCTGGCCTTAGTCCCCCCTTTCTTCCTGTCTTTTCACCATGCCATAGAACTGACAAAAGCTCTCTCCATGGGAGAAAACATTCATCACAACATGTTCAATGGGAATTCTCTTGGCAGATTCCCCAACAGGCAGTCCCTGCTGGGACACATGTAACTATTCTTCCTGGCTGAGTTGTTTTCTGCAAAACAGCACAAGCAAAAAAAAAAAAAAATGTCCTGATGCATCCTTTTGTCTCCGTCAAAAAATCTGAAGCTTTGTATCTGAAAAGCATAAGAGGGAAAAGTAGGATAAGCCTGCCTTTCTATGCTAAGGAGATCTCAGAAATGCTATTTTGGGGACAGAAATCAGACTGTGTATTACAGCTTTGTGCTAGCATCACTCCTGTCTTGCTGTAATAGTGATTGCAAGTGTAAGGTGGGATGGAACCCTTCATACAGTGTGAGCCAAGTGCTTGAAGTTTTTTCAGTGTTTGAATTATGAAAAGTCAGCTAAAAAGTAATGTGGGTAGAGCAAGGTTTGCGTTTATGACCTGAAATTTCATTAAATTTTTGTTGCACAAATCACAAAAAAAAAATGAGACACCTCAGTTAAGCTGAGCATTTGATTTAAAACACCTGTGGGTGTTGAGCTAAACTGTTCATGTTACTTACTTGCCTTTCATATCAGCAACCTTTTCTGCCTGTAAGAAGCCTCTCTTGATCTCTAATGGCTATGACTACATTACTGTTCTTCTTTTAAGCATTAACACATTTTTGAAAAAAAATATCTAATGGGCTCATTTACTGTGCATAGATTCAAAATAGAGAGGAGTGCTATGCATGCAAACCAGACTTTTTTCAAAGGAAAATACCCAGAAGCTCTTCCCCAGTGCATTCTGACCCTTTATGGTGACACAAAAGCCTAAGCCAGAAATTGGTTCTTCGGGTAGATTTGAATAGATGTGGTGAAGACGATTAGTTTGCAGGACTGGAGTAGTCTGAAGAAAAAAAAACTGAATTGCTTATAGTATAATACTACTTTGGCACCTACTGCTTTGATTTATTAATCTTACTGTGCAGAATTACTTGGAAATGTCGATGAGGTGAGTTTTAGAAAGGATCAAGCAACAAAATAGAAAAGGTGAAATGAATGTTTCTCTGTCTTGCATAAGCAATTATGCTTTCAGCTTTAGATCGCCAGGAGCCAAATGTACCTGGAAGCAAACTTAAGCAAGGTTCCAGCAACCAAATCCATTTATTTAAGCACTGGCCTAGCAAACTTTCAGGCTGTAGACAGAATGTTGGAGTGCTTTTGAGGAAAATCAGGTGAAACTAGATGAGCTCAGTATATTTTGATTATCTGGGCAAAATAATGTAGCTTAAAAGCATTTTCTCTTTTTTCAACATTATGCTCATCTGAAATTGAAGAGGAAAAAATATTACAGTTTACTGAGTCAGGGAAGTCAGAGTATTTGTCTAATAGTGTTAGTCTAACAGACTTAAAGACTAATGCTGCTCATGCTAAGGAGTTATTCTGAGAGTCAATCAGTCTTTCAGAGTTACGTATTTCTAACTGAAATCTCAACCACAGCTTTTACTTCTAGCTGTAAAACTAATATTTCCAAGGCAAATTAAGCTCCTTTTCAAATGCACTTGGTTCAGCTTAAGAAATAGTGACAGATTTATGATTGTCTTTGATTCAATTCGTATTTCCCCAGAGGATTCTCAGTCCAGTGTCCCAGTGAGTAAGAAGACTGCCACTGGCAGGTAACAGTCCCAGAGGTGATATAGGCAGGCTGAAAGAGAAATCATACATTCAGCCAGCAGCTGTTGTTAAGGAAGGCCCATCAGATCACTGTGGGAATGATCAGACCATGTAAATAAATGATCAGGTAGTTCTCTGGGGACTGTTTTTGCTCAGAGGCTCCAGAACATGCTGGTCAACACACAGGCAGGCACTTGAAGGCAAGACTATGTTATTTTTTCTGGGGAGTCTTAGGGCATGACTGCCAAAGAAACATTTTCTGCAGGACCAAAGAACATTCCTAAAAATCAGGCTTCTTGCCTTGGAAAGGTTGCTGGTACAAGGTGAAAGTCTGCTTTTTTAAAATGTCTTTCAAGACGGCTCTCCAAGACCTTAGTCATCAGTCGCAGTGCTAAACAGTAAACTGTGTTTTGCTGCCCTGTGCTTTTGCTGGATGCCTGTTCCATGGCTGTGTAGCCACTTTAAACTGCTGTAGAAAAAAATAAATAGGTATATCATTCTTGGTTTTTGTTTTGTTTTGTTTTGTTTTGTTTTTTCCCCTGATACTTTCAGGGTTTATCTCAGGTTTAGTACAAGCAATAAGGACAATACTTTTTGTCTCTCTCTCTCATATTTAATCACTTTGAAAATGTTCAGTTTTAATAATAACACTGAGAAACAGATAAAACTCATGTAGTACTTCATAAGTACAGATAAAAACAAGCCAAATGCCTTATCTTAAACTCTAAGACCAGGTTAGTAGGAAAGATTACTTTTGCTGCAGTTGCAGACTATGTGTTTTAAAAACTTCGGCCCAGTAGCAACCTTCTAAGCAAAATTTTTGAAGCACAAAATAAAGGCAAAACTTGCAAAACAGCACCAGTTGTTGGAAAATAACTGGAAAGAGGCAGTTTGGCACCTTTCAAAGGTGCCACAGGCAAACAGGCAAAGAACAAACAAATCCTGAGTTCAGAGGTGTGGGAGGGGAGGCAAATCTCTTACCTGGATAGCTTTGTGACAGGAATGTTCACCTCTGTTTTTGCATGTTCGAATGAATGAAAGTCGTCAGTCTGGCTTTGCTCTATTTGCATGAATGATAATAATTAACTAGGTATTCTTCAAGGGAAGAATTGGTAGTTAGAGAATCTTAAGCTCTCTGCTTGGTAGTGTGTTGTCACTTGTACTCCTCTGAAAACTTGGATATTTATGCAGCACTCACTGACTATATGAGTTTAAATAATACATAAGATTATTAATTAACTAATGCTGATCCAAAAATTATGCTTAGTTCAGGACAGCACATCTTTGACCTTTGAAGCTGTTTTTTATACAAGATTTACTCTTCTTTATATCTCCCTATATAGCATTACCTTTAATTTTACATATTCGTGGTGCAAGAATTGAACTGCAGTCTTGCCTAAGATTTGTGCATTTCACGGGCTGGAGTAAGTGCTCTTCTGTTCTTTGCAGGGGACAGGACTGCTGGAGGTCAGAGTTCCATTCCTACATGTCAGCGCTTTCAGATCACAAGATCTCTGTTATTTCTGTGTAAACTAAAGACTGTAAAACGTAGCCGGGTCAGTGGGACATAGACTGTCTTCCTGCTCATTCTTTGTAAGATATATAAATGACCAAGTCCCCCCTCCTACCTTAGCTCGTTGTTGGTGGAGACCTATCCAAATGACCAATAATTATGCATCTCCCAGCAAAGGTGATAATTAATATTTAATGGTTACCAGGCAGTGTAGCTTAACAGGCTGGGCAAAAGGCCATGACTCACAGGAACTTGCATTCAGTTTCTGATCCTGTTCTGGGCCACTGAATTCCCAGAATTCTTATCAGGCAAATTGTCTTGGGCTACAAGCTAAAGGACAAGGAGATGTGTATGTTTCGCAGCCAAGACAGAACAGGAACATTTGCATGCAGTAAGAATCTGAGATGGGAGGTGCAAGGCCCGGAAAAGGTTGTGTTGCCATACAGGCAAAAATACTTTTTCTTTCCCTGCCAGAAGAGGAAGTGGTTGCAGAGGTACAATGCACAAATATGTCTACAGAAGGCTAGATTCCAAAAAAAAGTATTTTATCCTGGCACAAGAAGTTGTTTGCTGTTCTTTAAGAGTGAAAAGGAAATATTAAAATGAAGGAAATGGGAAGTCACAACTCCAACACGAGAAGGGAACAAAGCTTCTCTGGGCAACCTGTTCCAGTGCCTCACCACTCTGAGTAAAGAATTTCCACCTAAAATGTAATCTAAATCTACCCACTTTTAGGTTAAAGTCGTTATCTCTTTTCCTAGAGTCCCTCCCCAGCTATCCTGTAGGCCTGACTTACTTTTTTTGCTTATGTACAGGTGCCTAATATTAACTGGATTAAGAACAGTGAAAGGCTAAAAGCAAAATCTACCTGATGGCACTCAGGAAAAAAAAAAAAGTTATAAAGAGATAAAATACATTCGACTTTTTTGGCACATTTACGTGAGGAAAGAAGAATGTTTCAGGAAATTCACAGCACTGTTACATACAATTCATATCTGGTTACCTAATTGTATACTTAAAAGCATAATTAACTGTTAAATTACTCATATAGGGAATCTTACAAATGCTTGTTTATTGGGCTAAAATCAATAATGTAAAATTCTCAGAAGTACATAGTGCAAATGAAATAACCTTGTTCTACTTTTTGCGTGCTTGAAGATCATAAATTCAGTGAATTAAGAAAAAACAAACAAACAAACAAAACCCTTAAGCCTAATTAATATCTGTATGAATTAAAATGCCCTTAGGACCCTAATTAGTATACAATTTACCTTTATACCATTGTGCTCACCTGGTCAGGCGATGTGCCTAACAGTTCTTTCAATCGTGTTTTGAAAAGAACAATTTATGGAAACGTATTACTAAGTATTCCAATTTGTGATTCTGATTTTAATATGATGGAGTATTATTTATTTTCCTTCATTATGGCTGGTGCAATCCACAAAGCAAGTCAGTGCTGCTTCAATTTACTTTAGGTTAGTTTTTCTAAAAGCTGAGATAGAAACACGAGACCAAATGCACCTTCTGGGGCTAAGTTGTGTTCTTAGCGGTTTTTGAAGTTGTCTAGTTTGACATTTAGTCTACTGATTGTTATCAGGATGGTGTTAGGACTGCAGAACTCATTCAGTTCCCTTATATTGGAACTGTTTTCCTCATTTAGATGTCTTGTGCTGCTTAGCCAAACACTTTTTAGTTTTCACAAAGTAGCTGAAGTTGGAAGGGACCTTTGGAGGTCATCTGCTCCAACCTCCCTGTGTAAGCAGGGCCACCTAGAGCCTTCTGCCCAGGACCATGTTCAAGCAGCTTTTGAAGATCTCCAAGGAGAGTCCACAATCTCTCTGGGCATCCTGTGCCAGTGCTCAGCACCTGCACAGCACAGAAGTGCTGCCTGGTGTTCAGAGGGAACCTCCTGTGCTCCAGTGTGTGCCCACTGCCCCTTGTCCTGGCACTGAAACAAACCTGGCTAAAGTAGTGTCTGTTTGCTGACCTTCAAAATGGTTATATGTTCCAGACATAGCCCTTTTTTCTCCAAATATAATTTAAAACAGCACTTAAACTCACTGAATACTGCAAGGACAGCTGCTAAGAAAAAGAGACTTGGTGTACTCCATGGTCAGTCATGTCATCCAGAATGCACGAGGAAACTGAACAGTTGTGTTCAGAAACTATACATTAACACTACCATCACAGGAATGGCTCAGCAGAGTGAAGGAAACTGCTGAAATCAGAAAAGCAGAAAGGAAGACTTCCCACTGCACTTGTGATGAATTAATGTCTGTTGTGGTGGTGTTTTGCTTTGTTTTTTTTTCCTGCATTTTTTTCCAAACCACTGTTTTAAACTTGTAATTTTGGAAGGAAATGACGTGTTCAGACTGGTGTGAGGTTGAAATGATATTTCACTGCTTTGAAATAGGAAGCATTTCTCTAAAGAGCTTTAATTTGAACACTTCCTTGAGCTTTTTAAGTCATAGCATATAATAACTATTTTAGTTTTTCAGAAAATCATGCCACATTCAAATGATAATCTAGTACTGAGTGCATTTTGAATACACATACAAATGTAGTTAGCTAAAAAAACAAAGTAATTTGTTTGTAGGTCCATGGATGTAATATGAAGTATCATGAGTTATGTTGGTTTTAATGTCTGAAGAGAAACAGTAGCAGGAGTCAGGATTTACTGATGGAACTACAAACATTTGCAAAGTGCCTGGATCTGCAGATGCTGTCTGTGAGCTCCCCTGGTGGCCCAACAGCAATCGAAGAAAAGAACATTTAAATGTAGCACTGAAACATCTCAGTGAAGGATAGACTACAGATTCCCTGAGCATTCAAGAATAACAACATCAAGTTTTGTCTTCAGACTATGATCAATGGTAAATACAATAAAATGCCAAGAATGTTCTCCTCACAGTTCAGGGTTAAAGAATGTAGTATAGCATTCAAAATTAGGCCTAGAAATCAGTCAAAGTAGCTGTAGGCACTTGGTAGCAATTTTATATGAAAGATGAGAACACTAAAAACAAGCATTTGCTGCAAAGTCCTCATCAGTGCCCTCCAACACTTCCAAAGTTATAATTTTGTTATTCCAGTGCTCTAAAAAAGCAGAATTAGGGAGAAACAGGTGAATGGAACAATAATGTCAAAAACAGGTGGACTCTTTGACGAACACATAACAGGAGTTAAGTTCAGAACAACGTGTAGAAAACCCTTCTACATCTCTCTATTAGCTTCCACCCTCTTCCTCTACTCACATGCAACACCCATAACTACCAGTATACCAGGATGAGTTTCAGGTCTTGCACCAGTGTTGGGAAAGCCACCAAGTCTACGACGTGTCCACCAGAGAGAAAATTCAAGGACCACTGCCTAAACCCTTCCAACAGCATAGAGTTTGTTAAAAGAAAATCACTAACCCTTCCTTCATATTCCTGCCAGCATCACCTGGGAAAAGCACAAGTATGTTTTTTTCAGCTCTTTTAAAAGCCCTTACATGCTACTCCTAACGCTCCTTCTCTAGCTGTGGCAAGTCTCCAATACCGCTGAAAATTCCGTGTATGTGCGAGTGGAAAGATGTTATTAGTTAGTTTTCTTGATTTTGTTTTTTAATTTTCTGTAGTCCCTGCTGGCAGGAGAAATTCTGAGATCAGGAAAAAATCATTGCAAACTTGTATCTATATAAAAATGAGTAAGACCACCCTTTAATATGCATTCTTCATACTACAAGCATAGAACCAATTGCATAGCACTTACCAAAGGCACGAAGTAGCTGTGGTAGCTCCACAACAGATTTCTTATCAGCACACAGTAGCACAGTTCCTCAGGAGCACAGCTTTCTAAAGGAGTAGATTAGAAATTCTGTCATAATATAGATTGAGTCTGTCCAATTATATTACTCCAGTGGTGTTTACAGTGAGATAACATAAATAAATAGTAGCACTGGGAAAAATCTTTGTCCCATGAGTGTAATTACAGGTAGAAGAAGATAAGCTTAAAATCATTAAAGTACAGGGGCCGTTAATCTCTACCTTCTTACTCGTCTCTGCTATTCTGTTTTAATAGAGCCAGTTGCACTGCATGGAGACTGAATGGAAGTACAGTCATGACTTTAACATTTGCAGGCGTTCTCTATACTTACTTGACATAAAAAATAATAATAATAAAAAAAGACAGTGATGTGTTAAATGGAATTAAGGTAAGGTAGTGTCCCTCATACATGCACAGTGGTGAGCTGTCCATGGTAATTAACATAGATGTGTCCACTGAAAAAATATTTTCATTAATATACGTCATCATGGAGGGGGCTTGACTAATAAATCTTATGTCTAAGAGGAATTTACATACCTTTAGGTACCCTTAAGCATAAAATGCCTGAGCTTGTCTGTCTAGTAAAAAAAATAAAAAAGTGTTGTTGTTTTTTTTTCATCAGGTTCCCAGAATTGCTATCCTTAGTAATAATTGTCAAGAGTCTGCCTTAATGTCTGAAAATTACTTTCAAAGATTTTGTTAGTTCCATTGAGAACAACAAAAAAAAACTTCAACCTTTCCAAGGATTCAGCTTCTCTAAAGCAATGAAATCTCTCCTATAAAAAAGATGTACCCCAGACTGGACGCTGTCATTACTGAATTTCAGTAATCAGAGGGCTCACGGTAGTCAGAGTTAGTAGCTTTGTCCCATGGTGTCCTGTTCTTTTGACATTTTCATCCCTAAGCAGACAGAACTGTGGAACTGAAGCCTGCTTATTCATCAGTTCAAAATGAACTTTAGTAGTGATACTTGCAAATCTTTGGGGGAAATTTACTATAGCAAAGATAGTCTATGAGGAACACTGAAACTTCTTCGACTGTTCCTTGCATTCATGTGCAATCTTAACTGGATATTCAAAACCTTTTTTTCTGTGTGCAAAGGGAATAGAGTATTTCTTACTGCAATGCAAGCTAAATTTTAATGTTTCATAAGTGCACGAGATAATTTACTTTTAAATTGAAAAGGGAGAGATTTTCCATAGTAGTGGAAGTTGTTTGGGGTGGGGAAAGAAAGAAGAAGGAAGGGATATACATGAACTAAAGAAGACTGTGGAGTGGAAGAACTTTTGCTGCCATATTCAATCTTATATCATGAGCCTAAATTGTAGTCCCAAAACCAGGTTCAGAATAGAATTATCGGCTCAAGTTTGCAGAGAGCTATAGGTTTGTATTTCATTGAAAACTGCCTATAAATTCAATTAATTGGTTTTCTCGGCTTAATTGTAAGACATTTTTGCATTCAAGAGCCAGGAGGTGACACACCTGCCATTTAAAGAGCTGCTCTTTCCAGTTTGGGTTATAGTGCTTATTTGACAGTTCTGAGGTATTCAGAAAACTCTCACCACAAAAACTCTGAAAAATTAAGAGCAAGACAGTGGATGACATACTCACTGTGCCTTTTCACTGACATCATTTAATACGGAAATGAACTCAGAATCATTTAGTGAAGATTCCTTCCATTTTGTATTTTGCATGTAAGCGATATATTCAAGTCGGACATACAGACAAGGGCAGAAAAGGATTAACATAGAAAGACACACCTGAAAGCACACCTGTCCTGCGAAAAGATCCAGCTGGGCTTAGTCAGACACCACTTTCCATCTGTACTTCAGCTGGACACTAGAAAAGTCCATCAGCTGAGAAGGCTAGCTGAATATCTTCACACTTTCAGTGTGACATGCATGTTTTTGCTTTTCTTTGGCTGTTTGCTAGCTCTCCCATTACAGGTTCCTCCCTACAGATATCACCAAGTGAAAACAATTTTTGAGAAGAAAAAGCTGAAGACCTGGTAAATGCAGCATGCTGTGTTAGTCCAAAACTTCAGATCCAGCTGCAGCATATGAGTCCAGCCTCTGAGCAGCCTGAGTGCTTGTCAGATTTACAGAGCAGACTGTGTAGAGCATTGTTGAGTTTAGTTCTCACTGCGTATTTGGCAGCAGGGAGTGCAACCATTCTGACACCTTGTTGAGCTACCACACAACAGTAAATAAGCCAGGTCCTGTGCAGTTGGATTCGCGCGCTTTTGGACTATGTTTGCACATAAAGCTAACAGGCAAAATAATAGAAGGAGCTCAAACAGAAAATAAAGACGTGAAAATGAGGAATTAACAAGAACAGTATCGTGTAATTAAACCAGTAAGTCAGATATGTGCCATGGAGACTCCCTACAATGAAGATGCATTATCACACCGAGTGCTTGAGTTAGAGTGCTGGATACGTACAGAGAACAGTCAGCTGCCACTTGGAATGAAAAGTTCAGCGACAGCTTTCCCAGGCAATGCCAAAAGGAGTTACATGCTTGGCTCAAACTAGTTTTAGCACTTGGTCATCATTCCTCTTTTTTTTTTTTTTTCTTTTTTTGTGCATTTGCAAAGTCGTCCTTTAACATTCATTATGGATTTAGTCTCCCTACCCAGCTCTCCAAAATTTTGCTTATTTATAGTGGCATCAGCAACGACAGCATAAAACTACAGCAAACATTTCACTTGTAGTCATGTGTTATGCAGGAGCAAATCACTTCCACACATCAAAACCGGTCAGAAGGGAGGGTCTGCTCTCGCCGCCCAGTTTACAAGGTAGCTGAGCCTACCGATCAAAGTGCCTTTACATTTGTAGTCAAGCATCAGCCAAAAACCAATTCCTGCTACTGGATTCTGCGTATCATTATTTGATTAATTCCCTTCACAAATGAATGTATGCTCAGCAAATCTCAACAAGAGATCACAATAAGATCTCACGACATCCCAAATTACCCATGCCTAGGTAATCCGATAGGGTATGTTCACATGTCTGGAGAGGCCAGATACCAAAAAGCCTTTCACTGTTGCCTAAATTTCTATACTTTCGTAGCCTGTTTTTCGTTTTACATCTTACATTTGTTTTAAAAGGGGGTGGTGGGGGGTACAGACACAACAGACTAACAATATTTTCCTAGCAAGCTAACTCACCTTGGCACAGGAAGCTGCTGATGCTTTGTCTGCCTCTCTCTCTTCCCCCCTAACCAACACGCACATTGCTGAAGGAAGGACTGAGACTGTGCTCACAAAAGCAGGCTGAGTAAGAAATGGAAAATCATAGGCCACAATTAACAGCAGCTTGAGAGCATTCATTGTTTGCTTGCACTTCTGTGCAAGTGAGATTTAGCCAGATCACAGCAATAATTCTGTGAGTTGCTTTGCAAGGTAAACATCGAATGATGCTGATTTCAAAGAGGAAAGAAATTAATTAGGATGCTCTGTAAATGAAATTCAATTTGAATGAATTCAATCAAAAATGAATTACAATTTTGATGTCTTTTAAAAATAAAAAGATGCAGCTGAATGCACAGCTCCTGGCTGGATTGTAGAAGAGATCGTGATTTCCAGTAATTAGCAAATGTTGTGTTTTGCATGTATGAAGCCAGTTTGTTCCTAAAATACAAAGATTCATACCCGTCCTTCATTTTGTGCATGTATCGTGCTGGTTGGTTGTGTGGATGGATTAACTGTGACAGGCTGTGACATCAGCAAGGGCTGGATGCTGCCTGGCTGTGTAGTTTGGCAGTGCATCCTCCCTCCCCTTGCTGCTGGGCTGACTCATTCACTCCACAGGGTGAGTGAATTACGCTCAGCACAGGCCCAGTTCTGCCCTCAGAGAGAGGCACGGCGTGTGCTGAAGTCTCTGGCGTTCTGCCTCTCTGCAGAAGCTGTGCCTTAACCAAAGCAGGCAGATTTTCAGTCCCTGTTTGCAGAAATGATATCGCTGAGAAGCAAACGAAAAGAGATATTAATGCTAACAAATAAAGCTGGAAGGGGTAAAACATGCCAGTTCTTTAGCTGGTAATATTATTATTATTTAGTAATATCTGATCTTGCAGCTCTGAAAAATTGCCTAAACGAGGCTTTTTGATCCGTAAAGCCTGTGAAAAGCGCAGGTTGTTTTCCACAGGGACTACTAGGGACGAAGACACAGTGTTTATTAATCTGCAAAGGGTCATTTTGGGATACAAAGACTTCACAGAAGAGGGCCAACTACCATACCTGTGGTGACCGTAAAAAGCTAGAGCAAGTGGAGCAAGAGCATGGTAGAAGCAGCTCTGATGTGAATGAGTACCATACTGTCAGCTTCTCACTGGGTTCAGAAGGGGAGTGTTGTTTATTAATAACCCAGGAGCCTGCTGATTTCGTAGTTATTCATTAATGATCTTGTGCTTAAACCTGAGGTATCAATTTAGTAGTTTTTTTGGTTGATGTTGACGAAACCTGGAGCAATAACTGCTGAGAAGGCAGCCTCTGGAAAGGTGAATGCTAATGAAATACCCTGCCCTTCGTATACTCTGGGGTATAATTTCCATACTACTCACAGCCCCATAGGACCTGCTTCTAAGGTCAGAAGGTTTTAAAGTACTCAGCAGAACAAGGATCTCAAGTAGACAGTCGGTGGTTTTGGAGCAAACAAGGTCTTTGTAACAGCCTGAACTTTAAACCGTCTCCATTTCACTCCTCATAGCTGCCAAAAGTCAAGTGAAAAACAAGGAAGCAGGATTATTTTGTGCTGTAAGAAGGACTTGGAGGGGAGCAAGCTGCCCTCCTGGAAAAAGATAAACTCGCTGACATAGCCTGTCCAGAACTCTTGACCTTCATCTTGAAGATGCTGTGCCCACAGCTTACGTGACTCACTGTCACTTCACAGACTGCTTTCCTTGCTGAAGGAGTAAGCCTGTTCCTGCTGGAGAAGCTGGTAGCAGCAAAAGGTTGAACTGACAGAGTTTATCAGTGACTGTGCCTACACCTTTCCAGTGAGTATTCCCTAGAATCAGTTCTCCTTTCATCTGCAGAAAGCAAGACTCAAGGTTACAGGGACACTTTGCTCGCCATGTGCGTTAATTCTGTTCTGAAAATACACGGTCTCTTAAAATGGCATCAGGAACATCGAAAAGGCAGAAAGCCTTGGCACACTGTATCTAAGGGTACTCCTTACGCTAGCCACCTAAAAAAAAGCAGTTGATTACACTTGAGAGGTGGCAATGAATTACCGTGCTGTGTCACCTAGCCAAAGGCCACGTCCTGGCACCGTGGCCAGAGTGTATGCCTGCATGAACCAGCATACCGGGCCACATGATGGTCTGGCACCCAGCTAAGCATCTATCAGATGAATATGGGTATGTAACATGATCTCAGGTGACACCTGAGTTGTGTGGTAACTGTCCATAAGGAGGGCTAAGGTAGGCTACATGAGCTGAGTGAGGATATCTGGATGAGAAAGGCCCCGCTGTGATGCATTGATACTCCCTGGTCACATCGATTCTAGGCTAGACAAAGCTCTCTTCAGCAGAAGACCTCTGCTGATGGTCACCCCACACGCTACCTTTGAATTCCTAAACAGGGCTGTGGTCTACTGATGGGGGTCAGACAGTGTTTCCTTTTCCAGGGAATTTTGTTCACTACATCAAAGTTTGATAAAGTTACCTTGACGTGTTATCAGAGATTCAATACTTGACTGAAGATTACCTGGAACAGAAACACTCCCTGCCTGTATTTTTCTTGCTTTCTTCTCTGTAGATAAGATATTTGGTCCAATGTCTGTGTGTGCACTATTTTTTTAGAGTGTGCTACTATATCCCTGGATGGGATCAACCCAGGTCAGAAGAGAGGCAGATGCAACCTGCTGAGCACAGGAGGGGCACCACAGCCACAGGCTAAGGAGCAGAATTCACAGCTGTGCTAGCTGAAGCAGATCTTCATGTGAACTAAGGTGCTGACCCCTTAATAATTCCCCCCCTTCCTCCAGTATGTGGAAAGGCTGCAGAAAGCTGTTAACAGTGGCCTGTAACCTTTGACTCAGCAAAGGATGGCCCACAAAGCAAGCCATCTTCACGAAAAAGAAAATCGTGAGACTTTGTGGCAGTAAGCAGGACCCCCTCCTTACTCATCACTGCTCTTTGTGTGCATAGCACAGCTGTGACATGAGACACACAAGAGAAACACATGCAAATGGACCTGGAACCATGACCATGGCAAAGGCCGGACAGAAGCTTCACCAGCAGGAGCAGGCTCTGGAGTATAGCAGCCTCAGGTGTGGGACTTACAGCAGCATTGCTGCCAGGGTGCCAGTAAAAATGCTTAACTGAAGTTCCTTCTCGTGGCTGAAGAAAAGGAAGGGCTTACCTGGCAAGTCTCCCTGAAAAGCACAGGAGAGGAACTTCTGAAAGCCAGGCACAGACAGGGCAGTGATTGCTGCTCCACATCAGAAATAGCCAACAGCAAACTGTGAGCAATCCCAGTCTGGCAAGCGTTCAGCTGAAATGATGAGCACACATACTTCTGCCTGTTCATAAATAGAGAAAGGGCTGTCTAGAAACCATGACTTAGGAGCAGAGAGATCAGGAAGAAGGAAGCAAAAATAGAGGTTGCACATTGGTAAAGGTTTGCAAGTCAAATCAAATGCCTCCTTGCAGTTGTTTCTTACAGCTGTGTTGATCAGTTTTGATCTTGTCATCAGTGTCTTGAAATTATATTTGCTGTCATGTGTGGTAACAGCCTGACACTTGAGCCGGTATTCACCGTGCAGAAAGTCCGGATTTAATACCAGCTTACAAGCTCCCTGCTGTGCCTCACAAGTGGCAGTCAGCACTGCCTTCAGACACCTCATGACATGCAGCCCTGCAACCCGAATGCTAGTGATCACGTATAGGTCATTAAAAAAACATCCATTTCACATCAGAAAAGTAACATTATAAAGGGTAAGAACAAGGTCTGTGAAAGTGGCAATCATATCAGTCAAGTAGTCATTTTATGTTCTTGAAGTTGGAGATAAATTGGTTATACAAACAAGAATCTTGAAGAGCCCAGAAAACATTATTTCATGCAGCTATTCAAACACCTGGTCTGATGACTGGTGCTGTGTCAAAGCAGCGCCTCTAATGTATTTTTTTCTGACAAAAAATATTTCAGGTATTGAAATAGAAAAAGTTTGTAACTTGCATATCTTGTTAATAACAGGATACTTACTAATCCATCTGCAAGCAATAAAATATTCTCATAAAATGGCAGACCAGCCAAGGGAAGTAAGATCTACACACCTACACACATAGCACGGCAAATAATGTACTGCCACCTCTGTCATGGCTGGCAATGGCATCCTGTTTTAAATGTTTTACTTAGTGGACATAGGAGAAAAAATGTAGATTTGCTGGGACCTTAAGTGTACTTGCGCGGGACAGAAGGCCTTGTTTACATGTGTATTTTCACGTAGTACTATGTAGCCCTTAGACTGGAGTCAGAAAGACATTTGTTCCTTTGCTATTATTTGAATGGCGTTATTAAGTTTTTACAAGACAGTAGAGTTAATCATTCGTGTGCTCACTGACTGTAAGTGTGCAAGTAAGCAAATATTTCAATAGAACACAGGGTATAACTGGAAATAGTTAATGGATCTGAGGGAGCAGAACTACATTTTGCAACAAAGTATTTGTCTTTGAACTTTGGAATAGGACTGACAGACTTTTTTTGTTGTTTTTTAAATGTCTGTCTAAGCCAAAAAAAAAAAAAGGCTTGTTCCAAACAGCCATTCTTTAGTTCAACAGTAACTTCTGAAATGCTCATGTGGGTACGACAGTAAATCTGACATTTTCTTCTTTCACATCTGCATTGTTTGACTTTGGCAGGAGCTGCAAGCCTGTCAGTGGCTGCAGGCATGACGATGTCTGTCATGGTGGAAGAACATGCTTTGAAAGAGATGAGCCAGCTTCAGGTCTTTGGTGAGCGTGTGGCCATGCTGGGACTAAAAGTGTGTGCATGGTTATGCCACAGATGGGGTTGGTATTCACTGATATGGGTTGGATTACAGTTGTTTTGCCTGTTCTGTTTTGCTCTCTAAATCATAGTCAGAGATGCTGATGGCACGTTTTCATCTTTACATCGCACAGTTCCCTTCTTATTTGGCTAGGCAATTCTGTCAGCCCTTCTCTGAGAACTTCAAGATTACTCCTACAGTTCCTTAACTGAAACTTTCTCTTGTCAAGAGAGGACAGAGGAAGAACTCTCTGTCCAAGTGGCTCACATCCCTTCTTCCCTGTTAAGGGCATGGAAAGAAACGAGTTTGTGAATCTCTACACAGCATCCAGCAGTGATTAAGAGATCTTCTCTTGACTGTACTGCTCCCACTTCCTACTCTTTGTGGCCAGCATGCCTTCCTAGCTCTGATCAGGTGAAATCCCTGGGTCTGATTGTCTCTCCCCCTTCTATCATACCCAGGGCATTGCGCCTGCAGCTCATTTGTACAACCCAAGCAGAGGCAAGGTGCCTAGGACAGAGTGGTTAAGGCAGAGGAGGCAGAGCTCAGGCTGCAGTGGACCAGGGTAATTAGGTTTCTCCAGCAAGGATGGAGAAATCAGCTCTGACAGATAATGGCAAGACCCTAAACATATTGGCTAAGGGTCTTACTAGGGCTGCACTTAGTCTCCAAGGGTGCTTACAAAACCTTTTGCTCAGGGCATTCAGAAGCAGAATTTGGACACCAGCCCAAAGCTGTGGCTTGTGCCAAATGGCAGTAAGTTACCTTAACAGAATACTGTCAACATCAGTTAATTCTGAATTCCTTGTTGGTACTTCATACTGCAAGACCTCTTCTGCCCTGTCAGATTTCAGTTAAATCAGGCTACGTGCTCAGAAGTTAGGGCAAAATACACAACCTACATATCACATTATATTTGTTTTCAGTGGGTGCCATGCTAGAAAAATCTTTCAGAAATTTAAAGTGTATCTTCAAACGTATCATAGATCATTGCAAATTGCATTTCTCAGCCCCTGGGTAAAAGAACTCTGGTGTTCCCATGCAGTTGCATGCCCAAATTTTGCACTGATGAATTTTGCAATCCTGCAAGAATTTCTGACACAAAGGAATGCATCGTGGGGCTTTTACTAAGTCTTTGAATTCATAGAATCATAGAATATCCCAAGTTGGGTTATTCAGATGTGGAAAATTCAGATATTTAAATGTGGCTGACAGAATACTGATACTTCTAAATACAGATACAAGTTGGAAATACAAATCATTGCAGACAGAGATCCCAGAAGTACAGGAGAAATATTAAGTGAATGCCAACAATAAAGCAAAAATTACAAGCAAATTACAGTTGTGTGTATAAATTCATGTTCTGTGAAAGGCATAGAGCTATTTCTCAACTGGTTTTAAACCCATGAGCACTTTTAAGGAAAGTCTATTGTGTATTACAAATAAAAGAGCATTAAGAAAGAACATGAGATGAGGTGGAAACCAGCTGGCCTATCAGTCGGTAATAACAATCTCAGTAAATTTTGCTTTGGGAGGAATATATATGTAAAGAGCCTAACACACTATAAAACACTCAAAACCCAACAAGGAACCTCATTCTATGACTTCTGTTGCTGCTGCTGGAGTAGGAAAACGGCATGTGTTGGACAAGAAAAATGGCTTGCTTATGGTGAACAACCTTTAGAGCAAGAACATGTGCGTGCAGTTGCAAGAAACGTAGTTATATGTAAATTTTGAGAGCCAAAATAAGGCACACATCTGGCTTGTCTGCAAACAAATGCTGCAATATTTACATTGGACCATTTTATCACCTGTATCCTTCAGAGTGATGAATGAGAAACTTCACTACAATTTTACTGCCTTGGATAACCTTATGGATCTCCTGTGGGAAAATAAGTTAATTCCAGGTAAGAGCAGCTCCGTCTCCTCACTGCTAGCCACATCTGTTTGACCATATTGTGCAATCATCAGACAGAACCACTCTTAGTGAGCTTTGCCAAAGCTGATTTTGATCAGAATTCATTTTTTTTACTGCTTGCATTTACCTCATGTCCACGTAAATGTAAACAGGGTAAGAAAAGCATCATTAGGGCACTTAAGACAACACAAATTCTTTTACATTGCTTGCAACAATAATCTGAGATGTTTCAATTGGAAAATGAGATTTCTTGAAGAGGAGAGAGTTTTGTACCCATTAGCTTTGTGCCTCAAAGGGGCCAGAGAAGCAGGTGCTCAAAGTAGAGCCTTCCCCTGTATTTCTGCAGTGTTTGATGTTTACCATGTGCCTTCAGTTTGTGATTGTAACTATTATTATTGATTACTATTGTCATCAACAAGTAACAAGAGTGAGCAACCTCAAATCTGAAATATTCCCAGTGGGGACATGTAGAAACAGGAAAGAAAGTCCACTAAACAATGCTGCATGTTATCTGTGTTTCTTCACTAACACGTTTGCTTCAGATAATGCAATAACCCCTTAGGTAATCAAAAGGGATTATCGTTCACAATAAATAAATAAATAAATAAATAAATAAATAAATAAATAAATAAATCTATTTTTTGTGTCTATTTTAGGATTTGAATTGATGGGAAATCCGTCAGGATATTTTTTAAATTTTGAAGATAAAGAGCAGGCAGTAAGATGGAGAAATTTAATTACACTTCTGGCCAGGAGATACATAGGTAAGTTTCAAAAAAACAAACCTAACCAAACCAAAACAAAACAAAAACAAACAAGCAAGTCCTATTACTTATTCTGTTGTGATCCTTTCTAACTACCTCAGAAAATTTTGTGGGTTGTGTTCAATGTCATGACACTGAATTTCAGCACAAAACTGGAAAAATCCATGCCAGAATAGCCAATGGGACAATTGCCCCATTTTGCTCTTCCATGTCCAACAGCCTGGATGGGCATTTGGCCTTTGGCAGCACATTTGGCCTTCCTCTGGGGACTGAGTTTTAACTTCTTTATGTTATTGTGGTTGTAAACCACCAGCTGGCATTAGGCCATGATAACCTGAATGCATCCCACGTGACAGCTCCAAATATTTCCAACAAAGCAGAATCCTTAGCCTGAGTCTCACTTAGGCCGGGTGCCCTCCCCACAAAGCTATTACTCACATCACCTCACTGCAGTTCTGTGTTGGTGGTCCTGTCATCTTTTTCAAATATTGCTACATCTAAAATGAAGTATCGTTTTGAAATCACTAAAATTGCATTTTCCGGATTATTAAAAACAGTTAATTTACACTCGAGTGCAGTATAACAGGGTGGTATAACCTCATGTGTAGCACATGACTAACTGATAGGATTGTCTGTACATGCACTCAGCGCACTGATAAATGAGGCCTCTCACACAGGTAGATACGGATTGGCGCATGTTGCTAAATGGAATTTCGAAACTTGGAATGAACCAGACCACCATGACTTTGACAATGTGACTATGACAGTGGAAGGTAAGCATATTTTGGAGTACTTACTAGTGTAGTAAGGGAGAAGTGTGTGTGTGTTGGGTGGGAAACAGTAAGAAAGGAGAGATGCTGGAAAAGAAATAAGGTAGGTAGGAGAGCTAAGAAGTGTGAAAGGTGTATTTAATCTTTTTTGCTCAGGTCATATTACTTACTACAATAATTACTCTGTTCCCTGCTTCAGCATCAGTGCAATACAGGGTTAGCAGAACGGGGAAAACAGAAGAGGAGTTACACTGTTAAGTCCTGTTCATTGGTTATAAAACACTATAAAGTAGTTTACTAGAGGTAGCAGGGTGGAGGGTGGAGTAAAGAGGAAAACCATTCACTGATAGATGCATGATTTGTGAACCTGTCCTCACAAGACCTTTGAAAGAACCTTGTGAATGCAGCAGAGGTTTTCGTGTCTTCTCATGTTGCCAGTGCCTAGGAAAGAGTAGACTCAGCTTGTGAGGTCCTGCCAATAAATGCAATAATAGAAAGAGTTATAATATCTCCCCCCAGATTTAGACCAAGATTCTATTTTGAGTTATTATTGCTGATACATGTATCTGCTTGGACTTCAGGGTTCCTCAACTATTACGATGCCTGCTCAGAAGGATTAAGAGCAGCCAGTCCTCTACTAAAATTTGGAGGGCCTGGAGATTCCTTCCACCCCTTTCCCAAGTCACCCATATGCTGGAATCTTCTGCGTCATTGCTACAATGGAACCAACTTCTTCACAGGGGAGACTGGTGTAAGGCTGGACTACATCTCTCTTCATAAGAAGGTTGGTCCATGACTTCAATGTAAAGCTATTTTTAATCAGTTTAGTCCAACTTACATTTTATTCTGATTTATGACATTGATTCCTAGGTGAGTGTGCAACCTATATCAGGAATCATAACTAGCTGCCTATTCTAAAGAAACTTTGAAGAATATGGTCAGTCGCAAGACTTCAACTCAAAGGCCCATGCCGAATTCCCACAGGGATTCATCTCCTCTACATCTTATGTTTTAGGAGGAGCTCATACAATCAGCGCATACTGTAGTGGATGAGGTGTAAGATTCTAATACTGTCTAGTCCACAAGCTCCTCAGGAGCTCTAGTAACATGTTCTCGTAATGTGTTTAGGACTCCGTGTCGTGTCTCTACTACCATTTGCTCACTTTTACTAAGCAGACATGAAATATTGTTGCAGGGAGGTGGGCGTTCTCTCTACATCTTGGACCAAGAAGTGGAAACAGTTGAACAGATTCAGAAGTTGTTTCCAAAATTTGCTTCTGTTCCCATATACAATGATGAAGCAGATCCTCTGGTTGGATGGTCCATCCCACAGCCGTGGCGAGCTGATGTGACATATGCAGCTATGGTTGTAAAGGTAACTTTGTTCATTGACAGTCTTGTCACATTTGGGTCTCCTAAAGTGTTAATGCAGTTGCAAAAGTAAACTTACGGTCAATTTTTATTTTTTCTTATTCTGACTAGTCAGAATAACAGAAATAAAATAGAGAGCCTAATAAATACAGATGGTGTTTCCCTGAACAGTTTAACAGTAGCTTTACTTACTTTGTATTAATTTTCTTCATCTGCCCTAAAAAAACACTGATAACTAGCCATCCATGTGTTGGAGAATGTGTTGGATAGTGTATACAATTTCCCAGTTAAATCCACCTGATAAGACTATACCCACACATTCTCTCTCCAAGCTGTCACCTCACTTCTGTGGGATTATTTCCCAGCCTCTTCACAAGTTTATCTTGTCAAGGAACATCAGGTATAATTATGAAGTCCATTGAGCTCTAAGCATAAGCCCATTCTTTGTCTTTGAATAATGATTCTCTACATATGGTCATATTAATTACTGCCAATACTGCTCCTGATCAGAAAAGCAGAAGGAGAAGAGAATGCTCAGCTTTCCTGTCCTTGCAGGAACAGCAGTCTGGTCCCTGAGCAAGCTCAGGTCTTTCCCCTACAAAGCAACAGTTCCCACTGCATGCCTGTTTTGTGAGTCACTACCTTATACAGCATCCAGAGTCCAAACACTCCTGTGCAAAGCAGTAATTCCCAAACGTGGGAGCATGTATGTCACCCAGGAATGGGATGCATGTTGTCAGCTGTGCCTGTGGACAAAGGCTTCTAACTCCTTTAGGCTGCAAGTCAGAAGGATTCTTCTCCAGAGCAGCAAGTCACTGGCTGCATCGCAGGGAGTTTGTGAGAGAAACAGCAGTGTTTATAGTGACATGGCGTTATGAGGGGATAAAAAAGACCAATCCAACAAAAAATTAACACTTTGGTAGATAGGAGCTGGAGCCCAGTGTCGTTAAATGTACATGTACATGCTTCAGGGTCACAATTATGAGACCTTCTCTGTTGTCAGCTTTCTGAAGTAGTGTTTGATTCTGATATCTAGGCACAATCCAGTAAACACAGGCTTTTCGAAGAACAGCTCAGTAACCAGTGCAATACTGAGAGAGAATGTGTTCCTTGTTAGCACTAAAAGGATAAAACTCCTTGTTGAGGAATGGAATCCGGGACCAGTTTATAGGCAGTCTAATGGGTACAAAGTCACTCCAGATATGGAGTATTTACATTTATTTCAGCTAATAAATACAGTTTACTAATCCAATATTCAAAACAGAGGAATATCATTTGTAGTTCAGTCACCAAGGAAACATATCAATAATTTTTGCAAACTACCAGTGGTAGTCATTTCAGAGAATTTTTATTGCCTAAACTGTGTGGATACTTCAAATTTTCCAGTGATTAATGTATTATCTAAAAATAGTTTCTTCAAGAGGTGTGAAGAACAGTTTTGTTCTTCACGCTTTCCTAAATGACAGAGTGACAGCTCTTTCTAATATGCCGTAAAGACTAAAAATAAAAAATAAATAAAGATACAATGTTTTCTTCGGATTTTTTTCAATGATGAAGTTCCATTTTCTCCATGATTTTGCAGGTAATCACCCAGCATCAAAACCTGCTTATTGCCAAAGCCAACAACACCATCAACTACACACTGCTGAGTAATGACAATGCCTTCCTGAGCTACTACCCGCACTACTTCACACAGCGGACTCTGACAGCACGTTTCCAGATGAACAATACAAAGCCACCTCATGTCCAGATGGTGCGGAAGCCAGTGCTGACTGTCATGGGCTTGCTGGCACTGCTAGGTATGGTAATCACCGAGGAGAGAGCACATCAGTAACTTCATCTACCTAGGAGCTTCTCGCATGACAGAGATTAGGTCAGCCTCTTCACTCCTGATAAATGCCAGATTTCTCCTACCCAGCTGTGGTTGTTAGAAAAATGAACTCTCATTTCCTCCGAGAAATTAATAGCTCAGGAGAATCTTCCTGACAGCCTGTCATCTCTTTGATTTAATCTACTGCTTTGTTTACAAATTCTGCGTGCCAACCACTCTTTTTAGTTGACTGGTACTTCCTCATGTGCCATCATTTCAGGCTGCAAATGACTTTAATAAATCCCTACAGCTGTAAGACACACGCAGCCTACTAAAGGAAGATCCTAACTCACTGTTACATATGTAGACTTTGTTAGCTGAACTGCTGAGCATAAGACCTGCTGCAGTATGTGCATGCTCTGCAGTAATAAAATCCACTCATAATCCTTACCGATGCTACACCTGATAAAAAAACTATAGGCACTCAGCCTATAGATCCTTATGTTTTGACCCTTTTTATATCAGAAGTTGGACAGAGTAGCAGTTATGCTTACAGAGTTGTCACATTTTTTCAAAGGAGAAAAGCAGATCTTTGCAGAAGTAAAGAGCAGTGAAGGCAAAAGCACTGAAAATGACACAGTTGGTGTCCTGGCATCTGTGCACACCCCAAGTGAGCTGCAGCCCTCAGACAGTTGGCAAGCTACTCTACTGATTTATTCAAGTGAAGATAACAGGACTTCATCCAATATCAGCACTGTCACAGTGAATGCCACCCACTTCCCCAAACTTAAAGGTAAGTAAACATCACGTAGGCAGTTCACATAATTGATTATGAAGGCAGAACATGTGCTGAAAAACTTCTGATGAGTTTATTTTCCTGGCGAGAGTTTCATTTGCTAACTTTCTCACTCATCTTCTGGGCACTCCCATTTTTTTCTGAGATATTATGGTGCTCTTGTAGGAAAAGCTCTTTCTACTTTGCCCCTGTCTTTAACAACAGCTGCAAATGCTACCTTTTCAGAAAGCTATTCACCTTAGCTGGGTAATGCCAGGCAAAAAATTCCCTTACCAAGATCACTTCAGGGTAGCCAACATGACCACACTAGTACATAATTGATGCAGTTGTCCAACAAATGCATGTAGCACCTCTGCAAAAACTAAGTGGGCTTCAATTCTGGATGTGGAAATAATAACTTAAAATTTGAACTTGGAAACTATAGGTTGGGTTGTAGAGCCTTATAAGAGTGCTAGCCCTGTCGTCATGACTTTCCACTGTAAGCCAGGCTCCAGAGTGCTGAAATCACTTTTGCAAATGCAGATGTCAACACCTTCTGCTACATTTATCCTTGTTGGTATTTAAATCCAAATGGAAGGTTTACTTTCTTTCATTTGTGTTCCTGAAGAGCCAGTGTATATGACGTATTACCTGGATAACAACCAAACCAATCCCTACCTGAAGTGGAAGGAACTAGGAAGCCCTGACTTTCCCTCCCCAGAGCAGTTCCAGCAAATCAGGGATGCTGAGGTATGACCATGTATTTGCTTGAAGTGTTGTATGGCCAAAGAGGTTGTTAATTGATTAATTACAGATAAAGAGACAAGGCATCAGCTCAGGTAGTCAAATGTTTTTCCTTAGTCCACAGTCATGTGTTTCTCCTATGCATTTGGAAATGGACTTGCAGCCATGCAGAGAAGTGTATCTCACAGACAATTGGTAGCTCACAGACAATTGGTAGCTCCTCCTTGTGCCTCTCAGTGGCTCCTGGAATTTCCCCTCGTCCTCACCAATTATGATTTCACCCCAGAGGGGACAGAGGAATAAGTTCTTAGGTGTCCCCCCTCACTGAGAAAAGCCATGCCCACATTACTTACTGTGTATAAAAATATGTGAGTGGCAGATAATTTTAGGTCATTCTCTCATAGCATTCGGACCCGTGGGTTAAAATAAAGGAGAACACCTTTACCAACTCAGTGCTCACAGACAGTAATTGCCTTCCGACTTTGGTGTACAGTAGTACTGTGTCATCTCTTCCCAATCACTATAAACCCCTATTGCTAAGGCCTATGGGATCCTATAGGAGCCATAAGGTCTTCCTTTGGCAAGACAGCAAAAAGGCTTTAGATCCTTTTGGCCGTCTTGTGAAACCTCATCTGAGTGGCTGTTGCAGCTAGCAATAACTTTCAGTGCACACTGGAGATCTACAGCAAAGAGGTGGGGCAGTTTGTAAAGACCTTAGAGCCTGAAAGGCAAGCCTGAGAGGTTACTTAAACCAGCAGACTGCAGCTAAAGGGCATTGTGGCCTAGTATTTTGTGGGATTGGACATAAGCTGTGTGTTTTGTGAAGGGATGGAATAGAGCCAAAATAGAAAAGAGTCTCTTAGGTTGAAGAACTTTGATGGTTATAAACCATGTATCAGCAAATATTTACAACTCTACCAGAATTTTTTTACAACCCCCAAGTAAATGCACAGTCATTTTACACTGATGTAACAGTTAGATATTGCATTCTGTAATGTAATAATGGAAGATTATTCACAAGTCCTGTCTTTGAATCCACAGGACCCAGTGGCAACAGGCCCCTTCGCTTTTCCTGAAGGTGGCATCCTGACGCTGAAGCAAGACTTCCCCGTTCCCTCAGTCTTTTTCATCCACATCTGTGCAAGACCCAGTTCTGTACCTGATCAAGTATGTGTGTTCTACCAACAGACTTGCCAAATTAGAAACTGCTTCCTTCTTCAAATCTCATTAAGCATTTGGGCCTATTATTTATTAAAAGTACCACAGTACACTTAGTAAATAAACAGTTCTCTCCTTTGATAAGAAGCCTATCCGAGGCATAATTCAAGATAAAGCATTCCACAGCAAGTGATAGGAGCCATCACTGAGATAAAAGCACGTTTACCAATGGTAGGAAAGTAATAATGCAGCAATACAGTCTCTGCTTTAAACTTATGTCATGTGCTACCAGGCTTGACAACAGTTCTCCAGTTAATAATTCATAGCTAAAAATGAAGTGAAATCATGCCTGTCCTAGATTAGGTATCTGTATCTGCTTGTTCAGTCCCAAGATAACCATGCTCATAGTGGTGCACAGAGCCTCTGAAGGTCTTCTGCAAGGTCTAGAGGTTGGAGACTTGTAGTCTACAAAGCTGCAGAGCTATAAATTTTGTTTTTTAATCCAAGTCTCAATGGAAAGAATCAAAGGAAAATCTCAGTAAGGTAGGATGAGGACAGAACATCTAGCCTTACTGATTGGTTTGTACAGCTTTCTGATATGGAAATTTGTCTTTGGACAGGTGACTGGTGTTCGTTTCATCCCTCTCACAAAAGGACAGGTTGTTGTGTTGTGGGACGATGGTTGTGTAAATTCAAAGTAAGTGCCTTTTAAAATACAATGGGTATAACCAACACATGACTCGCTAAGTTGCCACCAGTCCTTCAGAGTGAAACAAGTTTACTCATTAATGACCACTTGTTCCTTGAGAGATGCTACAGTACATTTGCATGACAAAATGAACTGTATAACCCCCGTGTATTTACAGGAAGTAATTCTGACTAATTTATTGTCTGAGCAAGAGGATCTGCATGCTGCTCACCAGCATCCAATGACATTTTTGAGGGACTTTCCTTCAGCATAGCACACAGGAAGATTCATGACAAAAACTGTTTTACTAACAGGTGCTTAGGTAGAATTATCCATAAGTCTAAGTCTATAGGTTGGAAGAGAAAACCTCCAGTTCCTTGCTCCAGCAAGCTATACTGGAGTAGAAACTTTCTGTAGCCGAACTATCCAAAGCGGTCCAATATACATCCAGAGTTCCTCATGAAGCACTGATAGAGCTTCTTTTCAAGTCAGACTTCATCTTTGATAACCCCTGGTCTGGGAGTGAAAAATGCTTACCAGTTTATGATGCCACAAGTACCCCATATTGCAAGTCAGGCTGGATTTTCTTCTGTGGCCTGTTGGAGCTGTGATTCCTCCTAAAATACACAATTCATGCCATCCTGCATTTTATAGCAGTGAGTCAACTGAATATTTCCTATTTTTGGTGTTTGTTATTATGTCTCTGAGATTAAGATTTGGTAATTCACTGCACTATCGGTTGTGTTTACCAGCTCATCTGGTTTTCTTTTCTAGATGTATAAAGACATTTGAAGTGCAGTTCTCACCAGATGGAAAAGCCTACCGGCGGATTAATGCCAAAGACACAATATTCACTCTCTGGGTCTACAGTCCAGGTAAGGCCAAAACACATATACCACATAATTTTTCATGTTAATAACTCCACTGATAAATGTGTGAAACTCCACTTAGTAAGTACTGAAAACACGTAACTTGCTAGTGACATACATTCCCATCACAAATAAGAGCATGTCCCTTCCTTTAAGGGCCACATTCTTTGTGAAATCCATATTGTCAAGGACAGGCATTTATTGAAAAATAGTCATGAGGACATTATAATAAACATTGCTACAAGTAAACTCTTGTCACAGAAACCAAAGTCACCCAGACAAGGGCCTTTGCAAGCTCCCTGGGAGGCAAAGCAGCTCCTTTGTCTCTGCTGTTACTGGTGTAGAGGCATGCAAAAATGAGAACAAAAAAAATTGCTCCACATGATCAGAGCTTGGTATTGTGCTGATCCTGGCATTGTACTTTTGGTAGTTCACTCAAACCAAGACAATGCTGAGGTTTGGGCTCAGTCCCATAGATATTGGTCATGAGTTAGCCTGAGAGTGTGGCAAATACAGTTTGTACAGTCCTCTTGGTGTAGGGTGGTAGGAGCAAACAGCCTTGGTAACATTTGCTTAGTACCATTGAGTCTTGAGGTGTTTAACTACCAGACTTGGCAACACACAAGCAAGTATGAGGTCACATCCACCTTTCTTGCAGGGCTTGACTGTCATACATTTATCATGTTCTGAGCTGCAGCAGCAGAAGCTTGCACATCTGCACTCCTCCTGGTCATCTGTTCCTGTTCTTATACCTGTTTACGGTTTGACAGGCTTAAGCCACTGAAGCCCCCAGTTTGTAAAAACAGAAGAGGTCCTTCTGTAGGACAGTTTGTTTTAGCTGTCTGAATACCTAACCAAGGAGAGAATCCTGTCTTTGCTGTTTCCTAGAGCTTTCTTTTTAGACCTGACTAGCTGCCTAAGTTTTAGAGGTTTCACATTAGGGGGAAGTAAGGTTCATCTTTGTCAGCAGGCAAAGCTACTCCTCATGACTGTGGTCGTATCTCCTGAAGTACAGCCTACATGTAGTGCAGACATACCCAGATGAAGAAGGCTGAAAGAAGGCTGTAATGTTTTCTTTGTTGTTATCTCATTTGTTTGTTTGGGTTTTTTAACCGTAAGTGGTCTAATTCTTAATGTGATTCTGCCAAACAAGAAATACTAATAAGCACTGATCAGAGCTGTGTGAAACACTGACAGACCTTACCTCAAAGTGATACTAGTAAGTTGCAATTCAGAGAAGCTTCTTCCAGAAACACAAGCTCATCTTAGCCTGAGAAAGGCTTTAGCAGTGGGCACAGAATAAAATTCAGAGCTATTATTGCAACATAAAGGCTGCACAAGTAGCCAGGAACTGTAAATCATGGCCAAGGAAAATCTCTGAGATTAGAATTCATTATCATCTAGTGCTGCCCATCTGGGAAACCTACCAGATTTACTTGCTTGTTTCAAACATTAGAAAGAAGGAGTTCTTGAAAAAGTCCCCCATCTCTGCAACCGTTATTGCTACGTACATATTTCTTACTCATTATTCCTAGCCTTCTTTTTTTTCCTTTAAGAAAAGAAAACATAAAATACTAAATCACACCTAAAAGTCAAGTAAATAGATTAGGAAAACAAACAAACAAACAAACAACAACAAACATTTATATCGTTTGTGAAGTGAAAGTGTCTGCTAGTGAAGGCTGTGTTCTTCGAACTGGATCAAGGATGAAAACCAGGAGAGCTGCAGAACAGCAACTCACATACCTTTGGAGTAAGTCGTCCTGCCACCGGAGCAGAGGGTTTTCAGTCAGCCTGCATACTTCTTGTTCTGCTTCTTTGTTGATCCTGTCTGCATATAACCTGTCACAAAGGCAGAATAATAGGCAGAATTCAAGTCAGAGTCGGAAAAAAAGGAAATTAGTAGATATGTCCTAGCCTCCTTCCAAAGGAAATGCTGGGAAAGCAATCCACTACTCACAAATCCTGATAAGAAGACAAGGAGGTACATGGTGCAAATGAAAAGGAAAAAAAAAAGGGGCTAGTGTTTGGTCCTGAGGAATTTATAATCATTTTTAGTTAGGCAGGTACAGACACACTTACGTAGGGTGCAGGACTGAATTCACTGCTTCTCCACGCCATTCCACACACCTACATTTTACAGACACCCTCCAAGCACCAGTGGTGTCAGCCTTTCACAGTGACCATCTCTAACCTTTTAATTTGCAGGAAGCTCAGTCTCCGGCTTTTACAGAGTGCGTGCCATTGACTACTGGGGGAAGGCTGGCCTGTCCTCTGTTCCTGTGGAGTATGTTGAAGCTCTCAAGTGACTCCGAAGACTGGTGCCTGGTTTGTTGACCGAGTGGTGTATGCTCCGTGCAGATGACAACTCCCCAGAAAAAGTAAACTCCTCCCAAGCTTAGGAGGGAGTATTGAAAGGACCTGATGAAGCAAGTTGGGAATGCAAGTTGGAAGCAACTGCCCCCGTTAACTCTTCAAAGTCAGCATTATCAAACAGCCACAACTGACAACCCAGCTTGTACAATTATAGGATGGGGATTTGGTTTTCTAACTAGGAATTATGGAAATAAATTTTTGTTATTCTCTATTTTTCACTGAGCTAATGCCCAGGACAATCTAAGATTTGCTAAGCCTTAAACTGCTGCAGGAGCTGTATCATCAGTGTGCTGTATGAGTGAGGATGGCAGCAAAGGCACAAGGAGGACTTGTCTGAGAGTGAACTGCCTGTTTCAGCTGCCTGGCTGCCTTGACATAACAGAGTGATGGAAGGGCACAAAGCAACCGGACAGCCACATCCCAGTCATGAAGTGGAGGGTCGCTTTTTCCCCACCAGTTAATCATAGATGGTCCAGTGTACTATTTCAGAGCACTTCCCCTGTCTTCAGGTGTATGAGGTTCTTCACCCTCTCACAGAGGGATGTCCATGCAGCTGTTTTTGCATTTGTGGCTGTTACTTGCATTCCAGAGCTATTCCTGTCACACCAGCAGAAGGAGACACAAGAAGCTCTAGTCTCCAAACCAGATTGCCTCTTACACTCTGTGCTTTTGTCCAAGTCACTCAGTCACACCGTGGAGGCCTGTGTGGTTGTACAAGCCTGTCAGCCACTGCCTTTTAATGGTGAAGGCTCTAGCCCTCAAAACCTCTCTTGCTATCACCTAGCCAAGCTTTCTATATCCCTTCAGGTAACATTTCTCCCCAACATGCTTCCTTTGTGGAGTTTCGTGCTTAGACTGTAAGGGAGCTGAGGCTTGGCTTTGGATGGCCAGGAAAGTTAAAATTCTAGTTAGTCCTTTTGTGTTTTCATATTACACCCCAGCACATGCTTGGATTTAACTACTACCAGCTGGGAAGCTAATCAAGAACAGTTTGAGTTTCTATGTTTCTTGAAGCATGTGCACAAGTGTGTCACTGCCTCAGATGAGCTACAGAACACCTCTGGCTGTCCTTGCAAATGCCAAACACTTTATGTAACAGCAAAGTTCCCTGAAGTTGCAGGGATGTTTTTTTATTCATCCTGCTTCACAACTGGCGCAGTTTGAACTGTGCCTTTAAAATGCTTGTAGAAGGAAGGATAATGCCAGTGAAAACAGCTGGAGTGTTTTCCATAAGAGGAGCAACTTTGTCACACAAACAACTCCCCTACTGCTCTCTTTGCTGACATCAGCCACCTAACCAGCATAACAACAAAGCCTGCATGTTTGATGAAACATTCAGGTCACAGACAAAAAAAATAAGGAGAGAGCTAAACTATTTTGGATGGCTTCACACTTACAGCACAGAAAAGAAACATATAGAAAAAGTTGGTGTATGTCAGATGAAGCTTCATATCTCCTTACTTCCTAGTTACTTGTTCATGTGCTTATATTGAAAGTTAGCCTTAAAGATGCATCTGGTTTCAGAAATCAGATGAAATATTTCTTGCCTTACTGAAGTTTTACTAAGGCATGATTGCCATGCCTTAGGAAAATCCTAATCTGCCAACTCCTTACCTGTAAAGGTTTGTATAGAACAGAATAAGGACATCGGAGCGTAATTGATAACTTTCTCTGTTTCAGAAAAGAGTTAGTGAGAAATTCCACCTAGATGAAGATAGTAAACATTAAAGTTGTTATAACTACATCTAAGTGATAAATCAGGAGATACAGCCAAATAAATTCAGCAGCTAAGACATACTGTTTTTCCAGTATGAAGAGGAACTACACAGAAAACAACCCTTAGAAATAATCAAGTATTGGTCTGTAAGAGATTTCAGCACATCTGAAGTAGGGGAGGATACAGAAGCTTGCGAGGACAGTTAACCCTGTTAGGATGTCATATTTGTGTAGTCTTCTGCTTCACAATCTTCCCACACTGGTTAGCAGAATATAGCAGTAGTTTTCAAACCAAGGACCATGCACTACTTGAAGAAATTTTATCTGCAAGGGCGTACCTAAGCATATTCTAGATGCAAATAAAAACTAGTCACTTAGGATGCAGTCCAGCCACTTTGAAAATCTGTCAATAGCTCCTGCTTCTAGGGTTTCTGCGTTAAGCATCAGCCAAAGGGTGGATGCCACAGTGCTTTTTCAAGTATTTTGCTGGCAATGGCAAACGTGCATGGAAAACAGAGCTGACCAGAAATAGTGCACTGACTGTTCAGAAACATGATTTGAATATTCAGCAAGATTTATTTACATTTTCTTCTTTGCTGCTTTGATATGAATTTACTACTTTCAGCAATGAGCAAGTCTAAAAATCTGCATCAGAAGAGAGAATTTGGTATTTCAAAACTGGTGATTGTTTCCAGCAAACAACGTATAGAAGTTTTGGGCCTCTTTGGTCTTTTTTGTAATATAAGGTCTACAAAATATCCTACCTAGTACTTGAAACTTGAGTTTTCTATAACCATCCGTCAACTGATTCAGTCTCAGGGAGCTTTCAATATTGTTTGCTTAATCCTTCAACTCTGCCATCTTCTCCTTTACTGGGGCAGCAATCAGCTCCCCCTCACACATTCAGCTTTTAGAAGTGCTGGATGTGCCTAGCAGTAAGTGGAAGTAACACGTGTTTGGTGGTTCTGTACAACCAGAACAAAGGCAAGACTGCAGAGCACTTAGGTATGTCTCTTGCTGACCAACCAATACAAGAAACACTAATTGCAACTGCAAAATTAGATTGTTTGTCTGCTTTTCAACAAACAAAAGCTTCTGAGATTGTTTTGCAACTATTTGTTAAAGTGAACACAAAGGGAAAACACTTTCAGAGGGATATTTTGTTGTGTATATATTGGACATGTTACCGTGTTTTTAGCTACACAGTAAGACCAGTTTTTAATCTTTGACATGAATCCTGTAAAAACAGGACGTGATCATTGTGTTCTGGAAACTGCTCAGAACTCTTACGTCGACCACTTAATCATGTGAATTAAAGCCTCGGTTCTCAGGGTATAAGAGCCTGAGTGGTGCAAGTTCCAGCCCTATATAGAAATGAAGCATGAAGGGAGTGTGGCCATAAAAAGTTTCAAGGCTGAAGCAGGACCTTAAATGCACAGATTGCCTCAGTTATCACAGCTTGGGACACTTATTCAAGCCCAAAGGAAAACTGGTCTAACACAGCGTGATACCCTAGCATCAGATCTCAGGACTTGCAGTGTCCTTGCTGGGAGGAGGTGCACTGGCATGTGAAGGGCAAGATCCTTGCAGTGTCCCTCCTGCTGTTGCACAGTCATAGCCTTTCTGCCAGCACCAAAGGACCTTCTGAGGACAAAACAACAGCTCTTTTCATTCGTAAACAGCTTTTTCTTTTCTCTTGTTAGTAGAAAGTCTGTGCAGAATGGGAAATATGACTTGGGATTTATATGCATGCTTACAACTTCTAGAATCACCACTATCTTTCTGCATCTGTGGAGGCACAATCTCGTGTGACAGAGGAGGGATTTCACTGCCTAATTTATGGACTGACTATTCCTAGCACACTGAGGATGTGCTTGGTCCTGCATCTGGATTGGGCTTACTGTAACTCCCATCTGCCTTGGTCAAACAACTGCTATAACTCAGACAATTAAAATCCCACTCCCCTAGGACTGGTAGTTTTGGTCTGAATGTCTTGGCCAAAGGTCAGGCTCTTTCACCTAGGGGCTGGTGCTGTCTAATCAGCTGTGATACAAGTCCGAAGTTCACAGAACTCCACCCCAATACTTCCTCACGGGATGAGGTGGGCAAGTGGTGAACACTCAATCGATTCACCAACCTTGCACTTAGTTCAGCACAACAGGTTAATTCTCTTTCGACACTTGATAGTCTCAATCTGTGTGGTTTTCCTTTTGCATTGTGCGCTGCTCCTCTGCTTCTGTCCTTAGAACTACCACTATGTGGTAGTTCAATATCTTGCTTCCCTTCAAGATAGCTATTCTATACCCGAAGAGTGAGGAACACCTCTATCCCGTAGTCTTTCTGCTAGCTGACAAGCTTAGGAGTCCTGCCTGGGAAAAGCAAGCTTGAGAGACCTCCCAGCAACCTGAGGATAACATATCTGTCCCTGGGGAAGTCTTTAGTTAGTGTTTTATATGCTTCCAACGGATACAGTGGATAGTCTTTGGTTGCTGTAGATAAGATTTTGCATGTTGCAGAAGCTGTTCAGTGGTGTGGTGCTCTGAAGCTCTTCATTCAATATAAACATTTTAACTTGTACCTTAAGAAGGCTTCAAGAGCTGGGGCTGCCCAGCTTCGTATTCCCTCTGTCCTCGTGTGGCTGGCAAGCTGCAGGGTTCAGCGTGGTGTTAGGTGTGTTCTGGTCTGTCAGTTTTATTCATAGGAAATATTCAGAGTAAATTTGATTGTACTACAAGTTGTGGAAACTCTTTGTCAAAAATGCTGACTCAGGTTACCCTTTTTCCACAAGGAGCTCTCTAGATGTTATTCTTTTGGTTCCCTCTACCTATTAAATTCTTACCCACAAAGCCTGCCAGTGCTACATATTTCAGTTCTGTACCTCTCACGTACTGGAGACTAGATTAGGAAATTACAGTTTATGCCATTTAGTAGCTGCTCATTTAAAGCAATGGCCCAGCGCCGCTGAAAGGAACATTTTGTTTTACTGCACTCTAGAGTCAGGGTCTAATAAGAAGTGCTCGAAGAGCATTCAGGTGTACCACAACTAACCCTAAGACATTACCAGGCGGCAAGGATCACTTGTCAGTCTCACTTCAGAGGTGATGATCAAGAGGATTTCTTCACAATCTGGATGGAAATGTTGTTGGAAGAGGTATGATGTATGTGACAGCCCTGCGGGCACCCACAAGGTCCCTCATTTGGGACCTCTACCCAGGTACCCTGTGCCCGAGGGCCACAAGCCCACTTCAGCTCAGCTGAGCCCAGGCCCAGGCCCCTGGGGAGCCTGGTTGCTGGTAGCTCTGCCTCTAACCATCCTCCAGTCCTGCTTCTGGCTGGAGCCACATCGCGGGCATGCCTCGGCGCTGCCCCAAGCCCTACCCTGAGCCTCACTGCCCTCATGCACTGGGTGGGCTTCTGAGGTGAACCCCACAGCTGCTGCGTGCATGGTGCAGGGCAGGGACGCTGCCCGGGCTGCACTGGGGCCACCCTTGGCTTCTGGCTCTCCTTCCAGGGGGCCAGCCCCGCTCCTCCTGCTCCCCACCAGCATACAGCAGAAAGCAGCTACACAGGCGGGTTTTTAAAAAACATTTATTGACAAATGCCACTTGAAAATTCAGACACCAATACTGTATTGCACAGAGTTTACGAAATCCCCAATATTTTCATGTGTTTTTCGGAAAAACACACTAGAATTTATTTAATTAGCTGAGTGGCAACTTCAAGACCAAGGGGTCTGGTTTCTGTGCTTAAGGATAGAATCAGAAGAGTGCTTTTAGCAGGCCCCTGCAAAGAAAGAAAAGGAAACATCAGTCCATGTAAGTAAATTTACAAAGTGCTGTAAAGTCCTTTTTGTCTTAGGTGAAACTAGCTACCACATTCCTAGGGTACTGCTGATTCATAGTAAAAGATGAGGATAAATTGTGTTATTCTGTGCCTGTCATCCCAGCCTTTGCCAATACAAGATGGCCATGAATTTTTGGCCTGACTTGGGTTTATCCAGGCAAGGCCTTGTGCGTGCAAATGGTGTGGGCGCTAAGCTGCCAACGAGTAGAGACATTCCTGCCTCCAGCATAGCCCTGGAAACTTATCTGCTCACATCAGGAACAGCAGATGAGCTAGAAGATGACCTTCCACAGCTCCAGAAAAAAAAAGTGTCCTCAAAGTAGGCTCTAGGCATGCTTTGTTTGCATGTATGTGCAGCAAGTGCTGACTTCTACCGCCAGCAGTCAGAACCAGAACTGCTGCTCACAGCCCCTGATCTCTGCTATTTGGACAGCACACCTGAAGTAAGATGCTGTTATTTGGGTGGCCAAGCCAAACATGTCCAAGTCCGGCTGTTGCACCCCAACCTATCTGTTAGTAAAACAAAGAGCTGATCTTCCTTTGGTAATGTGCCAGCATCAGCACACAGGATTCCTACAGGGGGGGAAATTAAGGCTGCAGAACAGGCTCTCTCCCTGCCACGGGCTTGGCTTTTTGCAGCTATTTTCTTATTAGATGTAGATATAAGGTTAAGAGGTTGCCAAATTAACATAACTTGGCCTGCTGCGGTTCTGCTGCATTTACAGCAGACGCAGTCACCTCCCCTACAAGCTGCCCGTGGGGGCATTTCAGCGCGTGTGTGGAGCAGCTCGAGGTACCTGACTGAAGCACAGGCTGGAACTGGCCAGACATGCAGATCTCCTCCTGCTTCTGGCGCACAATGCGCTGGATGGCAGGGGGCAGGCCACGGGGGTTGCGGGAGAAGATGAGGGAGTAGCCGTCATCACAGGAGCCGTCCTCCTTCAGGCTGCGGCAGGCATAGGTGATGGCGTAGTTGTCATAGTCGGTGTCAATCACCCAGTAGTTGTCCCCTGAAACACCAGAGAATGGGTGTCACCGTGGGCAAAACAGACCAAAGGTGGTGTGGGCCATCCAGCAGAGGGGCCTCACTTTGTCACAGGGCAGGGGCAGCCTCCCCACGCATCCAGAGCCACCCCCTTTAAATCCCTTTAAGTTTCTTGCCCGGCTGCACTCTGAGCTCAAATGTTTTTCCTGCTCGTGTGCTGAAACGCACTGGTGCAGGCAACAGTTTGCTACAGGCCAGCCCAGGGAGGAGGCAGGAGGAGTTCACTCACCGCCGCTGGACAGGTAGCTCGCCAGGCCCTGGTATGTCATGTACATCTTTGCTGGAGTGGTTGGATCTGGCACGGTGTACTGAGCGGCCATGTCAGCACAGATCACCCAGAACCTGCAACGAGATTGAGATCGGGGGGAATGAAGGCAAAACCCACCAGCGGGGTGCACCCCGCCGGGGACTGGGCAAGCAGCAGGATGGGCTCAGCACTACAGCCTAGGCATGTTGTTAATGCAAAGTCACTGCTTGTCATGAAGTGCAGCGTGGGTTTGATCCCACCAGTGCCAGTGCCTTGCTCCCGCCTCCCCTCCCCTCTGCAGTGCCACCACGATGTGCCTGGGGCCAGACTGGGACCCTCCTGCAGCCCAGCAGGCTTCTGACCACCCGTTTGTGCGCAAGCAGACAGCCACCGAGCAGGATGATGGATGTTTTTTGACTCCCTGCTGGCAGCAGCTTGCAGAATGAGCTGATCTGCTTCAGGGCTCCTTTGGGAACATGGTGGAGGCTCCCTCCTTACCCAGTCCTCCTTCTACCAGCACAGGGGTGCCTGGTATATACACAGAAACAAGTGCAGCCTCTCTGCTGTCCAAACCAGTCAAAAGCCTTCACACAGGCTATGAGGACCCTGTACCTTCCTGAAGAGCCAGTCTTTTTGTTTCCTCTAATGAATCTCGTTTGCACTTGCTCGGAATATCACCCCTGCATGGTATGGCAAGTGTCACCTGGGTTTGTGAAGCAATGGGAGGATTTTCATTTGCGTTCTAACAAGGGGCGTGCTTCCTTTTTGCCCTGCCTTTAAAGTAAATATCTGGCAGCCTTGAGATCCCACCTGGTTCCTGAAGAGTCCTTTCAGGACTCTTCCCACTCAAATATCAAATATATGTTTCCCTGCCTCAAATATCCTGGAGTGCTGTGCTCATAAAATAAAACTAAGGTTTGCAGCCACCTATTATTCATGCCCCTATTATTCATGCAGCTAGGCAGTTTTTGGTTGTTAATGCAGAACAGAAGTAGCGCTAGCCTGTTGGAGACTCCAGATTGTCTTTTCCTTACCCAGAAAGCTATTTAATCCCTTTGCCTGCTGTAATCCCTTATAGAAACTATAACTGACAAACGAAACTCTTAAGCTTCCTTCCATCTGTCTATTCAGGAATTGCAGAGCTATTCAAGAGTTAACTGAGTGTTTTCCTCAGAAGTCCATCCAAAACTGTGTTGAAAACTCCACAAGAGCAATGCTTAATCACGCTCATTTCCATCCCCTGAACCTCTCAGTGAAATCAAAGCTGTGGTGCACTTATCCACCTGCAGTATTTGCTAGCTCTTCTCTCAGATGCAATTTACTTACCTAACTGCTCCGTATTCAAGATTTTACTTTATAATTGAACTGGCAGTTACGCAGTAGTTTTGTGATGGACCCAGACCAGAAGCAGGGTGAGAACCAGCCCAGACTCAAAAGTATAACCTCAAAAGTTGACTGAGCGTTCCGTTTTGACAAAGATAACCCAGTCATGTTGTGCACTTATCCCCACCTCTCGTACCTCATGACAGCCGCTAGAGCTGAAAGAAAAGAAAGCTCACCCAAAAAGCTTCACTCGGCCCTTGGAAGAAGCTGTCATTGTGCCATCTTCCTCAACGGTGTATTCAGCAGAGATGTTGTCCTGGAGGAAAAGACCTTCTGGATCCTTCTTGGCCAGGGCATACCATTTCCCTGCATACTAATGTGGAAGGTTATTACTATCTGAATTAGCCACCACAGCAAGATTAGCAAAAAAACATTTCTGTAAACACTGTGCCCTTCTAACTACCCATTGCCTGGCCTGTGGAGAAGGTCTGAGATTGGGTAGGTATGTCCCATACAGGTCCTGCTCTGCGGTGTGGTAAACCCTTGCCTCTGTGCCCTAAGGAACGGATCTAGCAGCTCTGCATTTCAGTATCCACTTCTTCTATCGCTTGAGACAAGCCTGGCACAGCAACCCAACTCTGAAAGCTTCTCCCACCCTGAAACGCCTGCCGTGAGTCAGGCCAGTTCTCTGTTCCCATTCAAACCCTGGCTTTTCCATGGAAGATGCCAATGATGGCACTAAAATGCAGCCACAGACATTAGCTACACCCTGCTTGAGCCACTCTGGTGGCTGCCAGGGGCCAAAGCTGATCTCTGACAGTTCAAAGGGTCTACCCAGTGAGGCAGAAAATACATGTACTATGAAGAGAAAAGGATGTACTGGGGACACCAGCAGCTGGGAGGGAATGAAATGAGATTAAGAAGAAAATTCCCAGGGGAAAAAAAAAAAAAAAAGGTTCCCTGAAAATATAAAGGCAATACCTAGTAAAATGAAAAGAATATATAAATAGGTCAGTGACAGCCATGAATGCCCTCAAGAGCTAATATTATGAGTAGAAATACTGGGGAAAGCAGAAATTAGCTGTGTTAAGTTTGACTCTTCAGTAAAAGTACCAAAATTTGGCAAGTTACATGCTGAGGTCTGGAATAGCATGTGTAATTCCTAATTACAAAGCCCTCAGAAGAACTTAATTTTTTAAAAACCCTCTCCAGATGTGGTTGTCTTTAAAACAAAAGTCCTGTGCACAGGATACCCAGCCAGCCAAATTTTCAGCTTGCTGCGACTCCCACGAATGGCCTGCAGTGGACGCAGCTCCCCCAGGGTACCTGTCTGGACTTTGTCTCTGATAGGGATCTAAACTGTTTCATCCCCGTGACTGCTCAAAATCAAAATCTCTCCTGAATTTCAGCTAGCAGAAGATTATGTCTAATAGTGTGACATCCCTGACCTGTGAGGCCAGTTTTACCACAGTGTTCAGGAGGTAAATCAGTAGCAAGATGAGCAAACTGTAGAAGCAATGTTCGAGACACAGCATGCAAAAGAAGTTAACTTCTTGGTGAGGAACCCCTTTAGATTAACATAACCCATGACTTGTAAAACCAGTTTATACAGATAAATTTCTTCACATATACTCTATGTACTGGATGAAGTAACCAAAATTACCCTTTTTGGATCAAAATTGTCCTTCACAGCGAAAGACTCCACTGCGCAGGTCTGAGCTAGGCTATATTCGATGGTGGAGAGGATCGATGCCAGGAAAACATACTGTGCGTATTTCATTCTGCAAGACAAAAGCAAACATCCAGAGTTTTATTTCATGCAGTAAATGTGGATAGTTAATGCTGTGCCTACAGGTACATTCTCCACGTTTTACAACTAGTTTCCTTCCACACTGAGTAGAGTACTACCTTCTGCCTGAGAAGCTTGGTCATTGTGGAGCCTGACTCCAGACAAATCTGAGCTTTTGCAGCAATTACTTTGCAATAAAATTTTGCTTGACAGTAGTAGCACAGCAGATTATGACATTTTTATATTATGAATCAAGCCAGACACTGGGTAAGGTTGTTAGGAATTGAAAGAAATTTGAAATTTGTTGATTTTTTATATTGAGAACTATAATAATATTTTGATGTGCTGGCATAGCATAGCATAGCATAGGTTGGAAGGATGCTATTTCTTAGTGAGTGCCCACGTCACTGAGAAACTAGCAGAGCTGTGTTTATGATCGGCTCTTGTCACTACATCAAGCTTCTCATAACAAAATACACCTTAGTATTATTTAACCTTACACAATTTTCTCTACAAACATAACAAATAATACTCAGTTTCTGGATGCTTGATCTGCCATTGCAGGACAGCCACCAGATGGCTATGGTTGTATTCACATCCCAGGGTATTCTATTTTCATTTTTACCCCAGCATATTTTTTTCTCCCAGCCTTTGGGAAGAAAGAGCATATACACTCTTGCAGAGTACTTGACCCTGAGTACCTTTTCTGATGCAAAAAATAAAACACGGTTACCTGAATCTTGTCTTCGACATCCAAGCTGAGCTACCAACTCAAGACTTCCAAACACCCAAGCAGCTACTCTGTTCCCAGCTGCTGCCACACGAGCTACACCTTGCTACCACAAGAGATGCTAATCTGGCCCACTTCTGCTGAAGAGAGACGTACCTGTCAGGTAGAGATGCTGGAGATCCCCGAGACTACTCTGCACCAGTCTTTGGGCTGCAGTCAGCAGGAGAGTTTTGTGTCAATTGCCCTCCAGCTGCCTTTAAATAATTAATCTGCAAAGTCACTAATTGGTTATTTTTGCTCGTGTGCCTGAATAAAACGCTTAATCTGGATAATCCATTATGTAAAAACCAGCTGTAATCCTCACACTGGTGGGTCTGACTGCTATACTAATACAAACACGGCTTTTACATAATGGAAAAAGCTGCCCAGAAAGCTAATAACTTTGCTGATGTGATTGTACCACACCTTTGTCTCATTGAAGTCTTTCTGCTTCTTACACGTGTTGGGAGAATAATCGGAAACTCATGGACCATACATGCCCATCTGCAGAGGCATGTGTTCATGTTTAACTGCTTCCACAGGGCAGATAGATCATTAGCACTTCCAATATCTGCATCATCAAATGAAGGTGATCCCTGCTAGACAGATATTATGCATTATCTGCTGAAAACAGACAAAAACAAACAAACAAACATAAGGAGTGCAAAAATAAAGATTTTTGCCTTCAGATTCTCATCAAAGCCTTGGAATGCCCAGTACATCTGTGCAGTGAAACATCTTCACACACATTCTTCCCAACTTGCCAACATTCCCAGTTACATAAATGACATAAATGTTACAGCCCTCTCCTTCCCATGATGCTCTTTCTAGTTGCTTTCCATGGGGATGCAATAAGGAACAAAGGGAAAAATAATAAAATATAGAATAGAATAGAATAGAATAGAATTATAAAATAAAATAAAATAAAATAAAATAAAATAAAATAAAATAAAATAAAATAAAATAAAATAAAATAAAATAAAATAAAATAAACAAAGAATGCAGAAATGGCTAGGCTAGGAAAAAAAATGTTAGTAAACACTGCCTGCCATTCTTTCAATTTCCCAAAATCATCAGAAAATTTCCCCAACTGCACAGGCTCTCCACGTACTCTTCCTACCCAGGGTCACCTGGATAGAGATTGAAAACTTCAGACACTCACTTAGGAGTTGCCATCACTGGTGGCTACTTCTCCCACTGGGCTGATGGGTGCCACGAAGCCTTGGACATCCTCACTGGGGATGACTGTAGTTCAGACAACTTGTTAAGGGTTGCCCATTATGTGGGAAAGGCAGTGCCAGCTTGCTGCCAGGGGAAACTTTGTTCTGGCCTTTGTGCGGCTTCCACTTCCACCTTAGATGGAGACAATGATACTTTGCATCTGCCGTCTGGTGGAGTGACTGAGCGTGTGCCTTGCTTCTCCAAGTGAGCAGAATGAAATTGTCTTTCAGAGGCTGCTTTGCATGTGGACCCTTCACAAGCACGTCCTACATAAAAAAGCAGAAGCTTGCTTTATGTTTTTGTTAAAAACAAGAGACTGGATTAAACAAAAATTGGCTTTGGAGCCAATCATAGCCAGTGATATGGTAGGGAAAGAAAGCAGAGGAGTACTCCATGGCTAGGAGTACACCCTGGCCCTTGGGTGGTGAAGACCTTGTGCAGAAGCGTTTGGTGGGACATCGCCTTCACATCTCCAAACACCACCAACCAGGTCTGCACTTGATCCCCACCCCAGATATGCACATGCAGGGTATTGGCAGCTGCCAATAAAATGTCTGCAGGAGCTACCAAAATGCTGTCTGCAGAATTTCCTGTCACTACAGGCAATCGCCCTTCCCACAGAATGGTGACAAAGTTATTGTCTCCTGAAAATGAGATCGGGAGGCCGTGTGGTGAGCTGTGAAGCAGAACACGGTGGTGCTGAAATTGCCTCAAAGGCATCCTGGGCAAGTTGACAGGGGGGTGACCCTCTGGAGGCTGGTGGGTACCCAAAACCTGATGCTGGTTTTGGGTACCCACCAGGTGGGAAGGGGAGAGCTGATGGAGCACTTGGGGGTGGTCAGCTTTATGAGCGATGGTCCCTTCTTCTCCCTTTGGTTGTTTGCGTCTGGGCTTATCCAGGGCCACCGGGACCTGGAGATGTGGGGAGATGACACATGCCCAGCTGCTGCAGCATGACCTGGGCAATGTGGATCCACCTTGTCCTGCCTGGACCCTTGGCCTGTTTTTCTAGAAAGATGCCAAATGGCTGTTTGCCGGGCTAATCCTTCAGCTGCATCTGTCCGCTCGCCATATGCACTGTGCCCCGGGGATCAGCGGGGTCCCTGGAGGGATTGCGCAGGGCTGGCAGCCTCCAGCACTGAGTGTGAAGGTAACCAGCTCTCTTAATTCAGGCACAGCTTGTTACCTGCGGCCTCGTGCACACGCCGTGCTGCCCAGCCTCAGTTTCCCTGGGACACGCTCCTCGTCTTCACATCTTGTTCACCAGCAGCGCTTGCTGCATTTAGGAGTGGAAGGAAGATCGAGCGAGTGCTTGAAATGCTTGGCCACTTTCAGAGTGACAGGAGGAGTAGGTTCATGGACTGCTTTACGTCGAGTGCCCACCAGCTTTTCCGAGGAACTTACCCTGAAACATCTGAGCGCAGAACTGTTCTTGTCCACCCCGAAGTGGTGAGTTGAGAGGGAATGAACTACAGCATTTTCTGTAAATTAGAAGGGCTTTAAAACACTTACCACTTCATCTGTTTCCAACAAAACAGATTAGTTTATGTCCCTGTGAGACATAGGTGACACTTGAAGCCATGCTTAGGTGACCACTTAATCCCCTGGAGATTATAGACATGCTAATAATAGCTAATCACAGCACAAGATTTTGGTTGGTGACCATAACATCTGTCACTCCATTATTTGCTGTTTGGAGAAAGAAGGAAACAAAATCAAACTAAACTTCATTTTTACAGCATTATGGTAGTTCATGCTGGGCATAGGAAAAAAAATATTAAAAGAGGAGAAAGACATCTAAGTATGATCCCAGGCCTGTTAGATCTGATGTAACATGAGAAGGATCTTATAAAGACAGAGGTACTCTGGAGGGTCTGGTATCAGTGAAAATATCCAAGAGCCTATTCCAGACCTGCTCACCAAAACTATCTGTTTGTTTGCTTGTTTGATTTTTCATGTAAGAGGTGCTTAGGCAAAATAAAACACATGTCCAGTCTACTGGACTCAGCCCAAGAGTTGACAGTAGTTTGAAATGCCTGCAGTAAAACTGGAGTGCAGGTGAGATGATTACTGTCATCTTCTGCCCTATCCTATGAAATACAGAAGCAGCAGTTTGGGTTTTTCTATCCCTAGCAGCCCCCCTTCTTATACCTTATTATTGGAATAAGCATTGGGTAAACTGCTCTAGGAATTACTGCAATTGCACTGCTGGCTCAGATTTAGCAACATGTGCTAGCTCAGCAGCCGATGGCACAGCCTGAGATCTCTAAATAGCCTCCTGCATCAGGCCTTAAGTTTCCTGCTGTCCAGCAGGCAATCGAGTTGTGGGCTTGTTTACCAACAAGCTGGAGAACAGCTTTATGCAGGTGCATTTTGAGTTGCCCTCGACAGAGTCAGTAGTGGCTATTCTCCTGCAAGGTGTGAGGATTTCCTGCTGTAGCTTCAGCTCCCGTTCATGTTGTTACAGATTCGGGGCTTCCTGCTGGGGTGTCACACACCTCTTGTCTGCACCCATATCCCCACCCCAGGTCTGCCAAGCCCTGAGAGGGCAGCGATAGCCTGCCCTGCTGCCTCACCCAGGCAGGAGGCAGGAGAAATGAGGCTTCCCTGTGGCAGCAGAACACGCAGAGGCCATTGCCTGGGGACTTCTCGGTTTCTGTGACTTCTGCTCAGAAATGCTGATCTTTTCCTACAAAGACAGCGGTGCAATATCAATGACGGGAAAATCACCTGAAGTTTGTTCCTCTGTGATTCAAGGGTAAGGTTCTTGGGTGTGTTACATTGTTAGATAAAAAAGGCAGCATAAATCACTGCCTTATGACTCTTAAGGCGCCATTTAAATACCTCGCTGCTTCAAATGACATAAACTGAAAGGCACCTTTTCCCCTTCTGGAGTATGATAATGGCATTCTTGCTAAACATGTTGATTGGTAGTTTATAGACCAGGGGCTTGTTTGCTGCTCTGAACATGACACAGCCCAGGCAGAGACAGAATCACACATCCCAGGCAGAGACAGAATCACACATCCCCCCAGCTGGCAAGCAAGAACAGAGGGCACAGAGGAGCCAAGGGGTCTCAGCTCCCCTGCTGCGATGGGTGCTTGGCCCTGGGGCTGTCCTCCTCCGTCCTTCCTGTCCCCTTTGCTCTGCATCCCTGGGCTGCAAGGGGTGAAGGGAAGGCATTATGCCCTACCACCATTCCTTGCATACCACTAACCAAAAAGGTATAACTTGAATTTCAAAGCCACGCAGGGACATTTGCTTTTTCCTTGCAGCTAGTGCAAACTTCTTGTGACCTTAGAGGGGCCATTTCTCTTAGACCTGCAGCCAGCAGGCAGATGAGACCCAAATGCTTGTCTGCTCACTTTCCAAGGCTGCATTGCAGTTGATGTTGTATTCAACATAATCATTAGAGTTCTTCCCTCTAATTGCACTGCCTTGCTGCAACAGGCCTGGTTGGACTTTTCTCACTTTACATTTTCTCAAGCTTTAAGAGCACAGTCTCACTGGTGGTTTCATCAGGGACAATGTGGAGGGCTTGGCCTCTGTCAAAAAAGTTACTGCCTCTGTCCCAAGCCCCTCAGCCTTGGCAGCACCGAGTGAATACAGAGATGGCTAAATCTCTCCTGAACTGGGATGTGAACATGCAGGGATCTTCTGACCAAAGGAGCAGATCAGTTTTCGTGCCATCACCTGTTTTCTTCACAGCTGTGTGGAAGATGGAAGCAGCTTGATCAATAAAGCTGCTGGATTCCACTCCAAGTCATGACAGTTCCCCTCATGGCCTCTTGCTGCTCAGAACCAAGAGACCATCCAAGCCCAGAGCAAAAACTCGATGAAAAAGACATTTTTGACCACCAAATAAAGGAGTTGATACATGTTTTATTATTTTTATTTTATATTATATTATAGATTTACTACTACTGAACTGGGCTATTTGCATATGTTGGCAGATTTATCCATTTCAGTTGCAGCACCTGTTTAAAGCCACAACATTTGTATTTTTATGTCACTGCCCCAGCTCCTGGATCATGGAGGGCACCCACTACAGCCCTGCACTTTCAGGGTGGATGAGGAGGATGGCATCTGCAAACAGAAGGGGAATTAAGCTGTCTGGGCCTAAAGTCTTTGCACTTGAAGACAGTCTTAGGGTACGTTAATGGCCTGATGTTTTTCTTTTCCTGGGGGGAGGCAGGAGGAAATAGGTTGTCTCCTTGATGCAGATAGTGCATGCCACATCACTGCACTGTTGGGTGACAGACTGGAGCTCGTTTAATCCCTGGAGTTATTCCCGGGATGCTTCCTGAAGATAAGAAGGTACAAAATATGTGTGTAGCATTTTAGGTTTAGTTTCTGAATGGAAGAAGCTTAACTCCAAAAATTCAGGAATAAATCTATGGGCTCTAACCTACTGTAAAGCACAGTCTAAGGGTAGAACCTTAAAATGCTGCAGACAGCAAGTGCTGCCTCCAGATTATTCCAACAGGGTATTTACAGCTCCTTACATGGCATGCATCTGAAGGTGCTTTACAAAAGACATACTGCTGGCACAGAGCTTGAGCAGTTCTGGATAAGACAGGATGTCCATGCCAGCCCTGAAGATGGATTTAAAAGCTAAAACCAGAAGCACAAATTACCAAAGCCACGGGAATCTCTATGTGCATGCGGCCAAAGACCATTAGTCAGGCACCTGGCCTTAGTAAGTATTAAAGGACACAGTTTCCATCTGCAACAGAAGGTGGAAGCAGACTAAGGGGGAAAGGTTTAGGTCAGAGGACTTCTCTGTGCTGCAAGGAAAGGGCAGCACATGAACATGAGGCTTAGTGAGTCACAGGGCTGGAGAATAAGCCAAAGGCTTTCACATACACCTGCATTTCAGCTTCCTCTTTCTGCTTTCTCTGTGGGAGGAAAGGGTGGCCTACATTATATTGCTTTGGAAAAGGGAAAATAATTGTGGTGGGGTTTTTTGTTCTCTTTTTGTTTTCCTAAGCTATCAAAGATGATTAAACTAACACCGTTTTTATGGAGGGGGTCCTTTTTTTGTTTTGTTTTGTTTTATAATGTAAGCAGATGATTTTCTTTGAATCTGCGAGAACTGAGATAGGGTAAATCTTTCATGGGTAGGAAACTTCAACATTCTCACCTTGGCATGCTTGTCAGCTGAGGGCACTAAAGTAACAGGTTGATTTATTTTACAGAGAGGTCTGAAGGTTCCAGCCACCTCTCAGGGTCCCAACATGTTACCAACTCTGTAAACTTGCAGCTTGAATGCATTTGACCTGAAGACCATGTTTATGTCCACTTCAGACTGAGCAACAAGAAGGAAACTGTGGAAATTGCATGAATAGCTTCAAAGAGATGGTTACAAGTGCCCACTCAAAATACTGTTATTATCACTGCATCAACCTCTGCTGCAGGAAGCAAACAAAGCATTCCTCAGCCTGCAGAGCAGCAAACATTAAACATTCCTTGGCTGCAAGGAGAGAAGGAGTAGGGGGTGAAGTGAAAGTGAAGCCACTTTCTGTGAGTGCAGGCCAGTGCCAACACCATCATATTATCCTGGAAAGGCCTGTCCCTGAGCTGCTACCATCTTCATTATCTCAGTATGCCATCAGCCTCTTTCTAAACTCACTGGAACATATAATTACCCGAGCATCTCCCCAGCCTGGTATAGTTGTCCTGGGACTGTTGTGGTGAGAATTACACGGCATCACCTGCTGCCATCTGAGCAGCCAAAAGCAAACTCTGAAACATTCCCTGTGGGACCCCTGCAGCCTTGATTTTCCTCTTCCTGACAGCCTTATCGGCATGCAGCAATCACCTTCATCCCCCAGATCTCTGCCGGTGACAGGCTCAAGGATTTCTCTGAACAGGTGATGCCAGAAGCACGGTGGGCCATTTTCTGATAGCTTTTACCCGTGGCCCTCCTGGCTTTTTAACACTCTTTTTAATCACTATGCTCTCTGTGCTCTACATATAGCTTCTTAAGTTTCAGTCCCTGGCTGTTTCCCCCATTTTTATGGGTTCACTAGCCCATTTTTTCTTCCTTGTTACTTTGTCATCTTTGTTCTTTCTTCACCCTCGAATTTAGAATCACTTCACAGAATCACAGAATCACAGAATTTCTAGGTTGGAAGAGACCTCAAGATCATCGAGTCCAACCTCTGACCTAACGCTAACAGTCCCCACTAAACCATATCCCTAAGCTCTACATCTAAACGTCTTTTAAAGACTTCCAGGGATGGTGACTCCACCACTTCCCTGGGCAGCCTGTTCCAATGCCTCACAACCCTTTCGGTAAAGAAGTTCTTCCTAACATCCAGCCTACTTCTCCACATCTTCTCTGCTAGGCAGTCCTATCTTCTGCCTTTTCTTTCCACTGTGGCCATGCTTTCACCAATCATTTCACTCATCTGAGATGCTACCCTCTTGTTCTCCAGACATCTGCAAAAACTGAGTTTTTCTTAGACTCTCTGTGCCCTTCGTCATGACATTGGTGTTCCTTCTTAATGTTTTGTGTGTTCTAACATTGCATTTTCCCTAATTTCATACATGGAGGATTTGGAGAAAGAAAAAAAAGGCACATGATAGAACTTGCAAAGAGTTTAATGATCTCTTTTGTTCTTCAGCTTCACAGGACATTTGACTAAGTAAGTAATAGTCTTATCTATGTTTCAGTGATTTTTTCCAAGACCTTTGGATAAAATTAGTCAATTGAAAAATAATAGACTCATGTAGTCTCATTGAAGAAAATTACCACCTTTGCTATACTGTAATGATATTTATTTTTTTATTATTTTTTACTTTATTTTTTAACTGAGCCATCTTACCTTAAAATTAAGAGGAAGGGAATCTCTGCATGTTTGTGATGGATACAAGGAGGACAAAGACAAGAAGTCATGTCTCCATGAGATATTTGGTGGACTGACTTACTCAAGGCTTGGACACAAGTATTCTGGCGTAGCAAAGATGCCTTTACTCAAAGGTCTCTCTCAAAAAAAATATCATCCAGAGCTGCTAAATCCCAAAGTGACTTATGTGCTGGAGTGTAAGGAAAAGTTTTGAAATCCCAGGACATGACCTGGAGTGCTGGTCAGTGCAAGGGCCAGCCTCTTGCACGGGGCTATTCCCTCTGTGTGAAGTGTCTCTGACATAACATCCCTCGTAACACTAGGCAATTACCATGGGAAAAAAATGAATAAATACTGCCATTCATTTTAAAACTTTGCAAGATTCTGCACTTAGAGAGGTTTCTTTCTCTGATTTTGTCCTCCTGTTGCTTTTTTAGATTTGTATTTTGCCTTGTTTTGCCTCGTTTTGGGCTGGGCGTCCCCGGGGCCCAGCAGGCCTCGCAGGGCTGTGCTGCACTGCCATCTAAAGGTGCCGGGGGGGACCGGGAGGAGCCGGGGGGAGGCTTCTGGGCAGGAGGTTTTGGTCGCCATCCCCTCGTGGGGCTGGGGAATTGGGGGGCTGTGGGCCGAGGAGCAGGTCCTGGTGCCAGAGGGGCGAGGGGTGAGGGACGAGGGACGAGGGACGTGGCCGTCACCCTCAGCGGGCTGGCCGAGCCCGAGGCAGGAAGGCTTATTCTTGGACACAAGCAGGTGGCATGAGAATATTACTTGGTAAATCAGATAAGCTGCAATCTCGTTATGCCGACGGATGAGTGAGCCTGAAAGGTTTGAGTGTAGCTGTCAATACAGCATCCTGAAAGGATAATGGCTAATCAAATTAGCCACCCGCAGCTCCCCGCCCCGCAGGCTCTTGGTGAGGAGAAAAACACTGTTCCCATGAAGGAGGGGCACAAGTGTCTTCAGACCCATCATCTCCAGCTTCTGCCATCACCCTTTCTTGCTTCATGGGTACTTTCAGCTCTGTCTGCTTTGGACACAGTCCCACAAATGTCCCTAACAGCAGTATGCTTCGCATCACACCCGCTGGATTGCTTTCCTTCACAACTGGAGCTTTCCATCGAGAGTCCGAGATACAAGTTGTTCAACAGGGAGGGATTTTATTCCAAGGGAATAAAATTATACTCCACTTCATTTTCCCAGCTACTGGCCAAGCCCTCAAGGCAGCTTAAATGTTTGGGGTTTCTAGCAAAGGACATCCACCAACACCCAACAAGGCGGAGGTGTTATGCCGACGCTGCAATTCAGTTTTAAAGCTATTAAAAACAAATGTGTGCAACCACACGTGCTCAGATATTATTATGCTGTGAGAGCCTAGTGCAAGTTTCCTAAAATAGCAGCCTCATCCTCCTCCAAAATCCTCCATTGTCTGCCTAAGCCCAATCAAACAGCATTATCCAGATGCAAGCTTAGGCTGCATCCACCTCAATTATCATTGTTATGCCAGCCACGGTGCCACACAGGTTTCCCTGAAGGCCTCAAGAACATGCAGCCTTTGAACCATGCTTTGAATTCTGGGTCCATCCATCCATGCTCCTCCAAGGGGGTTGCTTTGGCACCCCTTTGCACTGATGATTTAGATTCCCACCTGCCATCCCTACCTGGTTTCTTTTACACTGCAGCACTGGCTTGGCTTAACCAATGCTACCTCAGTTTGTCCTCTTTTGTGGCTATAAACTTAAGTACTTCGGGACCTTTGTTCATTCCCCACTAAAAATCTTATCGTCTTGTTTAGTTTCCAGACCTACAGTTGGAGGAAAGAACGTGAATATTCTGTGTTTGGAGCCTGGAGTGTCACTGTTGGATACTGTTTGGTTTTCTTATAAATGTTTCAAAACAAAAACATTTATCTTGCACTGAACAGAACATTTTGTACTGAGCAAAGTGCAGGAGTTTGCCAGGTTGAGATCCAAAAGACTGTCAACTTTGATTCAATACAAGCAGTTTCCCCATTTGCAATTTTTCAGCTCCCAAATCAAAACCCAAAAGTGCATACAATGATTTGTATACCCCTTAAAACAGTCATCAAACCTGGTTATGTCAGCTTATGCATAAAAAATGAAGCATGGAAAACACCATATGGTACCAATCTCAAAAGGCCTTCTGTTCAAACACAGGGCATCCTGAACACACACTCCAGTTGCATAGATCTGTGCTGAGATATCTGATGTACAGCCTGTTTCTTGGGCATTGAAACAATTCAGGAAAGTGGCTGTTAGCTCCCGAAAAAACATTCCTTCCACAAAGGACCTGCTGGGACAAGGAAGGCCCACTGGGTTAGGAAAATTGTCAGGCCACAGAGCTACACTTAACTTCAGACCATCCTCAAAATCCAGGTGATAGGAAGCTTCATTCCTCTGGAATACCAGCATCCCAAATGGACTGTGTGTGATTTTACACTGCCCTTTCCCCTCCCTGTTGGTATGGGATGAAACAAAGCTGGTGTTTTACAGTATTCTGGGAGGGCTCAGGTTGATATTTGGATGGAGGCCTTGAAAGGCAGAAGGATGATTCTGGCTTTCATCATGAATAATCACAAAAATTACTCCCATATGGCAGACTTTCACTGCTGCAAGGAAGTTTTTCCTGGTGCACAGAGAATGGTTTCCTCAATCCTAACTGTCCTAAGAGGCTGTGGACAAGGAAGGTTGGGCCCTCAGGAAAATGGGTTTCCCACCACCTATAAGTAGTTGTTTGTCCATACCTCTTCCAGCAAGCTGGAGTCGTTTTGTGTGCATCACTTGTGGCATGTTTATTAGGAAAAGAATGGCATCTCTATTTCTGGAGGTATCTAAGAGAAGATGAGAGTCATCTCTTTCAGTGTTTCAGTATTCCCACTGTTGTGGAAGCCATTCCCATGCAGATCTGATAGCTTCTCCTGTCCTTCATGACCATGAAGAACAGGCTTTTTCTTCTTCCTTGGCAGTAGTCTTTTATACATTTATACATACACTGTTTTGTTTAAAAAAAGAGATGACTCAAAAGAGACATGACAAACCTCAGTCTTTACTTAGAGGTCACATTTTCCCAGTCTTCCAGGTGACTTACCTATTTTGGACAAGCTGGTAAACTGTGTTACACAACAGAAGTTTCCTTCTAATAGATGCATATCCCCTTCTGCACATCAGTGTTCACATGTGTTCAGCCTGTGATAAGCTCAGATAGTGACTCACTGCCCACCCTGAATTCAACAGGTGACTGTTCCACATAAGCAGGGCTTTTCATGCATCCTCTGTGGGTTGTAGTCCACACCTGTTACAATTTATTTAAAAGATAGTACTCAATCACATTGACCATGGCATATATGCTAATTTAATATGCATTTTTCCACTCATACTGAGATGCTCTACAGTAGGACAACCTTTGCAGAGAATCCTCCTGAACGAGTTTTTACATTTCCTTGCTAGTGAGCTGCTAGCAACTACTTCTCTTCTTCCAAAGAGATTTGTCACTACCTTTAAAGTATTTCATCAAAGCCTTCACCTTAAGAGAGACTATTTCGTGTTTCATTTCCTGAAGCCAAGAGCTATGAAACTTGTTACTTTCCTTCTGTCCTTAGACTTCTTACAATGGTGTAGAGGAATTTATGCTGGTTGAACAGTTTTTTGACAAAACGACACTGGATACTGCTTATCTCATCTAGTTATTTACAACAACATTTTTTTTTCCTTTTTTTTTTTTTTTTTTTTTTTTTCTGAGACGTTATATTAAAGCATCCTAATGGAAGACTCTCAAACTCTTTTTTATTTTTATTTTTTCAGTTTTACTAAGACTACAAAAATTAACAGAACAACATTGACAGCTCAGAGGTTATTTCATAGAGCCCTCTAAACACTTCAGTCCTTCAATACTGTCCTTGATATTCCTACTCTTTCCAGTACGGTAACTGAAAATGCTCATTTTGTCCTTCATGTTCCTAATTTCATCTAATTTTGCATCCTGGCCTTTCTGGCTTTCCATTTTTTTACTGATTCATGGTATTTTTATACACATCTCTTAAGATTAACTCTTACCATGTGGTAATATGCTCTTTCTAACAAGATTAGCAAAATGGCCTATTTTTCCAATTTCAAACTCTCACTTCATGGTCTTGCTCTCTTTAACTACCCCCCACCTTCAAGTTCTTTGATAGTTTTTCCCCTTGAGTCCAGTTAAAAGAAAACACCCTTCTGCTCTTTCTGCCACCCTCTGTAACCAGAGAACTGCTGTAACATGGAAGATCTTATTGGACAGCCTACAACCTGTTGCATTCCCTGCAGATGTCAGACAATTAAAACTTCCCACTGATATAGGGTCTCGTGCTTGTTGCTTGCAACAAGACTCCATCCTCTTCCATCTTGGAGATCTGGAGCAGACCCCCACCATGCTAGTGCTGAGGTGGTCCTTGTCCCTCCTTTGGACATGGTCAATGAAGGCAACATGTGTGCCCCTTGATCACACCACCTAATGCAACAGTCTTCTGGAGAAACAATTCTGTTTTAATATCCTGGCTATGTGAACTACTGCAGCAAATCTCTGCTATGCTAACATAAAGGTGTCTATAGCATTCAACTAGCTGATCTAACTTACTGCCTCTCTAGTAATCCAGGAACTGAAAGAGGAAAAACAAAATAAAATAGATTATAAATACATTTTTAGATCTTGATTCCAGTATCCACTCTTTTGCCTATAATCTTCTGAAAGGATTTTTCTGTTAACCACCTTCTCCTACACTTCTGTTTGCACACCTCTGTGGGAAGATGCTAACTTCCCCTTTCAGAGGTGGAGAGGTACTGATCACCACCTAGCTAATCTGTCCTCGCTGCTGATGGGAGATAAGGTCCTCCCCATCTGCCCTCTTCCCGAGCTCCAGACCCACATGCATAGGCATTTCTAGTATCACTGCCTCTGCTCCTTCTCCTGTCACCCTCTTTCTAGGCACCCACAGTCACATCTGGGCTGTTGTGCACTCTTGGCAGTAGTGCCAACATTCATCTGGGCAGGCTGCCTGGACCTTTTCTCCTTGTGCAGGTGAGCTTTGGCTATCTTCCAGTAGCATGGAGAATTTAGGATGATGATTCCCTCTGTTCCCCACAGATGAAGACCCTAGCACATTTTTTCAATTTCCCTGTAGAGTAGTGGCTTCTGTGATATTTGCCTCAAAAGCCTTGGCTGAAGCATTCAGGATTGGTGCCTTACAGCACCTGTAAAAATACAGAATAACCTTTACAGCAGTGGATAAACATGCAAAAGAGGAAGCCCTAAAAGAGCAGAATTATCTCACTGATTTTGTTCTGACCATTGTGCTTTTTTGTGAAGGATGTGCTTCATACTACTGCATCCAGACCTTGCATGACTGGAGAAGCTCCCACTGCTAGATGAGACCCAGGGATGCTGGTCCACCACCCTGCAGCTGTAGAGGTTTTTGAGGCCCACTGCTACTGCTTGGACGAGATCAGCTCAGGGAGATCTGTGGCTGATTGTGGCCTGGCTCAGCAAGAACATCTGACTGCAGTGTGCATAGGAAAACCTCTCACACAAATAAGAGTTATGGCATGGCCTGCTCAATGAAGGTGAAAATTCTAGCCCATAGCTTAAGGGATTCAGGGAACTATCTGCCTAAGCCTATGCTCTTGAAGGCATCTTGTGTTTTCAGTGCAGTTAAATGAAGAGATCAGCTCGTGTGCCTCTTATCTGGTGGTGCAACACAGCTGCCTGTGGTCAGAATGCAGGAAGCCGAAATCTCAAAAAGCCAGCATGTACTTTTTGTTGCACACAGGAAGCACAGCTTGCATGGAGAGCTGAAGAAGAAAGAAATGCATAGTCGGACAGGCAAATCTCTACCACATCTAGGGGCACAAAGTGCAGCCAACTCTTCTCTGGCATTAGACAGGTTTTCAGTTTTGATATTGCTCGCTAGTCACATCATTCAGCACAATATCCTACTAGCAGACACTCAAGATCCTGGACTGCCTTCTTTGCTAATCTTGACCAAGAGTGTCTGTAGATTATACCTGTGAAGTCTTTGCATGTTATCACTCACTTCAAAGCCTCAGTTCCAGGAGAAAAGCTGGCCCAAAACTTTCTTAAGGGCATCCTGAAGTGCTTTGTCCATGTTCTGTCTACCAAAGCAGTAAAGAGGTGTCCTGTTTACCCACAAGACGGCTATTATATACATTTCTGTCCACCTTGGTAATGGGCTGCATCTGTTCCCTCTAAAACACTGCCTCTAATCTTGGAGGATTTCTGTATTTCTACCCCAAAAGATGGCAGGGAAATACAACTGAGTGCAGGAATGGGCAGAATGCATTGTACAGATCTTAAGGCAGTGGTAGGGTAGGAAAATCAGGAAGACAAACAAGATGGCCTGGGTAGAATTAATCCTGTCAACATCAGCACTGAAATTATGTTAAACCAGAACTGGGTTTTGTATTTTCCAAGGCAGGTAAATTATTCATAGTGGAGAATTTAAGTGCCCCTTCCAAAACAGTGAACGGAAGGCCATTCAGAGAGCTTCTCCCATTTAAACCAATGAGAAGATGTTATCCACTTCCCTCATGAACAGAAATGCTGTTCATTTCCCATCAAAAAAGCTCCACAGATCTGACATCAAGTCTACATGAATGACTGGAGTGTGCATGTATCCTTATCTTATCTGCATGGAAATACCCATTCTTTTTAGTCTCATTAATGACTAGTAAACATAATTTATAGTTGCCGTACTCTACCAATAACTTCATTAAGCTTTAAAGATTGACATGTTTAACATTCAATGAGAGATGTTTCTTAGAGAAGCTGGGAGAGCAGAAATAATAAGATGCTCACCTTGTTAGCCTAGGATTAGGTCCAAGCAGTATATATTTAATTAGACTTTAAAGAGCTTATTTCAATGTTAGGAGATGCAGCTCTTCTCTGTTGCTGCTACCTCAATATAATTGTTTCTGTGAGTTTTCTGCTTATCAAGAGAAGGGATAGTGCTTTAAGATATTGCGAATACTCAATTTTTGTTTGCATTTAGATTAAGAAGAAGAAAGTTGACCCAGAGCTTTTGTAGAGGTCATCTAATCTGTTTGGTTGAGAAGATCTGTCCTCCCACAGACTCACCTCTGGCAGTATAAAGGAATACCTTCCTGATGACAGTCTCTCTTTGCAGTGCTACCTTATCCCTGGTCGTTCGAGAAGCATCATCTTCTATTATGAAAATTTAGGAACTAGATCAGAGATAAGAGTGCTCCTCACATAGATCGCATCCTTGGACTACTACCTGTTACAAGATCCAGGACATTCACAATGAGCATTAGTGAAGACGACGTGGAAAAGTTTCTTGATGGAAACCCTGCTTTTGCCAAGCAGTACTTTGAGAAGAAAATGAAAACAGAGTCCTGGGATGACAATGAAAGTGATATACTTTTTGAGTTGATCCAAGACATGCAAGAAAGCATCAACATGGAGAAAGTTGTTTTCAAGACCCTGAGAAGAATCAGGTCCCTTATTCATGCTGACCGCTGTAGTCTCTTCATGTACAGGCAGAGAAACGGCACACCTGAATTGGCAACGAGGCTTTTCAACATCCAAGAGGGAAGCACGCTGGAGGATTGCCTGGTCTCCCCAGACTGCGAGATAGTCTATCCGTTGGACATAGGCATTGTGGGCTATGTTGCACAAACCAAGAAAACCATGAATATCAAGGATGTCAGCGAGGTAGGTCTGGCATTTATTCATTCACTCTGTAGACAAAATGCTTGCATGCTGACTTGTTCTAAGGGGTCAAGAGATAGCAGGGAACCTTGGTGCTTGGTCAAAACTCTTGCATTGTAATTGCTGTATAGTGGAAACCAAAGCACCAGTAGACAGTGTGTAAATTGCTTCCAATCTCACTTATGGAGCAAGGTGAAGCTAAGCACATTCAACTACATTGGACATCAATGCCTGCAAACATGTGCTCTGTCACACCTTACCTATCTCATTAAAATAAATAATTCACTTCAAGTGCAGCGGAGAGGAGAGAGTAAGGTAGTCAGATCTGTACTGAACACACCTGGAGTTTTCAACACACATTTATCTTCCTTCCATGAGTAACAGTCAGAGAGAAACCCTTTACAATGGGTCCACAAAGGGGTTTCCACCACTCATGACATTTGTAAGTGCTTGTTGTGTGGTGCTGTTTGGGCCAAGAACCTTTAGAAGCATTTTTATCAAGCAAAGGGTGTGGACCTTGGAGCAGGCGAGTTAACTGCAACTTGAGTATGGCTGGTCTTCAAGAGGTATACTTAGACTAAAAAACACTCTTTCCCCAGATGCTGCACGCTGCAATACCAGGAGGGATCCATGAAATTTTTATTTTATTCTTTTTTAGTTTTATTCTTATGCTTTCATGACAGTATTTACCCCTCATACTCATACTTTGAATCATGTAAATCTGAATGGCAGCAATTACAATCCGCTTGTTCTAATCATAGGTATAAAACTAAAATCCATGTGACCCAAATATGGCATTTGGGATTACTCAATCTATTGTTTGCTAGTTACAAAGAGACCATCTGTTTATCCATCCGTTTGTTGCTCAGGATGAGCATATCCAAAAGATTCAGCAGTATCTTTGTTGCCCTCCATGGAACATGCTAAGATATTGATTTTGGTTTTGTAACCATTCTTTTGCAAAATTTGCATCAGTGTATAACTTGGAAGGTTTAAGTCTCTCTCTTCAGGCATTTCTCTGAGAATAAGGAAGGATTTCAGAGCTGTCAGCCAAGTGCTGCACTCCAACTCTAGTTCTTTCAGGTGCTGCTATTCTTACATCAATTCTTCTTAAGGAAACACAGATAATTAAATGCTTGGTCTGCCCTACTTGGCAGTGAAGGCCAACAGTGGGGGATATAGGGAAGAAGGGGCACTAGGGAGTGATTGTTGTCTCAGGTGCAGCCTCCCTAATGTGGTCTGAGGAGTCAAAGCTCTAGGCTTTTTCTTCTTCGAATAAAAGGAATTGTAGCTGACAAGATGTTCAGCAGAACAGGGAGATGATCTTGGGTCAGCAAGGCCATCCCTGCACTCCCAGTCAGCAGGTGAGGAAGAGGATGTCAATAAGGCACTGTGCGGGACATTGGGCTATCTGCCTTCCCCACATTACCCTTTCTGAGCTTCATTTTCTTTTGGCATGAGGGGGAAAATGACATTTTAAGTAACTAGTGGTTGAGTTCCCTTTATGTTGCTCCTACAGCATGATCTAGCACTCTCCTTGCGGTTTGAATGGTGATTCCCTCTCTGGGCATCCAAACCATGACAGTGCTATCTGCACCTTGCAGCCCCAACCTGGGGCAAGAAGAGAGTGCCAGGAACCATGTGTCACTTGTGCCAGTTGCGTACCCCTGGGATAACCTGCCTTCTGACCCATGAAAAAAGGCCCAGCACCATCGTGGTTCATGCCACGGTCACTACCACATTTTTTTTTCCTTCGCTTTCCAATATCAGCCATAAAACCACCATCACATAGTGTTGATAGGTCGGTTTCTCACATCTGCTGCTGCATGAAGGAGAGGTGAAGTAACAGCTAGGTACTGTACATGTAAGACTAAGGCTAATAGTGCTCACACCAACAGGGGAGGGAATCCTCTGGAAAACATTTTTCAACAGAACCAATGGCTAGATAGCTCCACAGAGCCTGCAAACCAGCAGCAGTTTCAGGGTGAAGCAGAAGAAAATTGAGAGGGTAGGTATGTGTTCCTCGTGCCTATACTAGAAATCACTGGTTTAAAAACTGTGGCTATGCAGCACAGCATAGAAACTGGTTATATGCACCTCGCAGTGTCAATTCAATGTTGGAGGAAAGGAGGCAGGAGGTTCAGTACAGGATATCAGTCATCTGAGGATGGTTAGCAGAGACTCCTCATGGCAAAGTCCAACACATTAAAGCTCTTGATCAGCAAGATTTTTGCAAAAAGTGAAAAAGTGCATGTGTAATCAAAAGCTACAGCCAGTTTGTCTTTGTACTAGCTTTATCACCTGTATGTTGTCCAATTTTCTAATTCATTTATCTTCTTCAGTAACTGTTTGAACAAAGCTTTCTCTAGGCAGCTTCTCTAGGCTGTGCTTTGGTTTGGCTTTAAGACTACAGACATTGTGTTAAATGCTTAATTTGTAAATTCTCCTTTGAACAGTGTGCCCAGTTCAGTCCATTTGTTGATGAGCTCACCGACTACACTACAAAAAGCATCCTTGCAACACCGATCTTGAACGGCAAAGATCTAGTTGCTGTCATTTTGGCTCTTAATAAGCTGAACGGCCCACACTTCACCAGCTCTGATGAAACAGTAAGTGGTCAGTAGCTCAGTTTCTATCAAGCAGTTGTTGCTTTTGCTATATAGCATGGATTGCTCCTCTTAACACTAGGGATGTCCGCTTTACTGAAGCACCATGGGTGCAAATTTCCCTGCAGGGGACTCACCCTGTAACAGATGAGGCTTATTATGAGGATGCTTATCTCAGAAATCTTTCAGGGAAATTACTGTGGGATAAGCCTTATCTCACAGTGGTGCAAAGCAAAGCATTTATCCAGGGGAATTACCGTGACGTTGCTATAGTGGTGTTATGAAATCCAGTATACACGAGGCTGCTACTGCATTTGACTCAATCTCATTGTTTGCCTTTACAGCTTTTCCTGAAGTACCTGAATTTTGCATCCTTAAACTTGAAAATTTATCACTTGAGTTACCTTCACAATTGTGAGACTCGAAGAGGCCAGGTAAGACCGAAAAAGCAGATTGGGCTGTATCTCAAAGTCAAACCCAGTTTTTCTGGTTTCAAAAATGAAGCTGATCTGCTTCAGAGATCTGTGCCTGAAGAGCAGAAAGAAGAAGTTGTCCACAGATGCTTTCAGATACTGCTCCTTCCTTAGAGTCCCTCATTAATTTCTCTGCCTGCTGCTCTTGGCAAAACTTCAGGAGCTGAAGCAGTGGCACCACCTTCAGCAGGGCTGAGCTACAGAGGTTTTGTTGAGTTCAGTCTATGAAATACTCCTGATGCATTTAGCCACTTCAGACATCAGTACTGAAAGAACTCCAAAAACGATTAAGAATGCAGTATTTTTTCCTTCTCTGTTTATTAAAAAACAAAACGACACACACTTTAGAATTCCTTCTTAGTGGCAGTAAAATGATTCTCACATGACTGTTCTCTTTGCCTCCTTTGGTAGAAATTAATATAAATTACAGACTTACGGCATTTTGAAAGGAACCAGTTCAGCCATGATTCATTTCTATGATTTGCTTTGTGAAAGAACTCTTGAATTCTGTTGGGATGGATGTGAATCCATGCAATCACTTTCTGCAGCAGACAAAAGGTTGTCATTGAAGAGGACGTGCAATTGAGACTACACTTCATGGCAGTCATTTTTTCACCAGTGAGGCCTCCTATGGGGGATGAATGTATGTTTCAGCAAATGGATGCAGAATGAAAGTTTATTTCTGAAGCTTTTTTCAGCACCTACATTTAACAATTCATCATTTCTTGTTCTCTGTCTAATTCTTTCAGCGTTCCTAAAACTATGAATAATGATCAGGTGCTAGAGCCATCTAGCAATGCTGAGTAATCAGAATAAGGTAGAATTAGCTAAGGTTTATTCCTTCTGTGGGCTTAGCAGTAATGCAGTAGAAGTTGAGTAGGACTGGAGGAGGCAAGGAAGGTGCTAGAAGGCAGAATAGATACCCAAAGGTCTAATACTTCCTGCAGGGTGTTCTGCTCTGGACTTGAACCCAGGAGTATCTAAATACAGACAAAATGTTGAAATGTTTCAACAAAAATGACATTTTGAAAATAGTCTAGGATTACAACATTGCAAGGTCTCAACCACAAAACCTCAGACATACTGTAAGTAAAATGGCTTGTGCAAAGACAATTCAGGCTTCTGGTGCAGGCGCAATAAGAATCTTATTAGAAAACCACATAACATTTTTGCTAGACTTCTTTACATTGTTCCATGATCTGGCCTTTCTTCGGGTGTTTCTTACAGACCTTCTCACTGCATTGGTGGGTTTGATCCTTTTTTGTTGCACGCTGCAAAACAGCAAAAATAAGCCATTGCTAATTTTCCACTAACGATTTGCATGACAACAACACTATCCTATCTACAGGATGCTGAAAGGCTGGTGGCATTTAGCAGCGTGTCAGGCTCTAAAAGGATGTCAGATTTTTCCTATCTCATGGATTAGAAACAGAGACCAATGCGGGTCAGAACTCAGTGATGCACACTTTTCCTGCCTATGGCCATGTGATAGTGCCTCATGCCCCAAGCATTTTGAAGTGCTGCCACTGCTGTCTCCTGGGCTTTGATCTGGACCAGTCTCAACAGGCATGCAGGCACTAGTTAAGCTAGGCATTACCATTTCAGTGATGATGAAGTTCTCCCTTAGGCCCACGAAGACCCTCCTTTTTCTACCAGAAATATCTGCCTAATTCACTGCATAACCTCCATTTTTACAAATGAAATAGTAGTCTTAGCAACAGCTTTTTTAAGGCCACGCAGCAGAACACGGGGAAGTGGGTCATAGGCTGATGCACACACAAGACAGCTGTGCCAAGGCTTCAAAGAAAGTGTTCATTCAGGTATTTCCAACTCCAGCCTTTGCAACCTTAGTGTTACCTATGTTTGTATGCAAGATTTTACTTATTGATAAAAAAAATAAATAGGTGAGGCAGTCTATTTTTCTTTTGGTACCACTACCAGTGCAAGATTGGACTTTAACATAGTGCTCCATGATGGCACGACCATTCCTCAGAGTGCATGCTTCCTTAGTAATTCCCAGTGAGAATAAGCAACACTTTTACATTTTGCCATACGTATTGCTATTGCACTTTTCAGGAAAAGTAGTCTAAAAAAAAAAAACAAACAAAGTTTCCTTGTTATTACAGACACATTTGGGAAGTCCAGGTTTCAAAGGGAGACTATGCTTACATTTGGTTTTTGTCCTGCAGGTGCTGTTGTGGTCAGCTAATAAGGTTTTTGAGGAACTGACAGATATTGAGAGGCAGTTCCACAAGGCTTTCTACACAGTGAGAGCATACCTGAACTGTGACAGGTACTCTGTAGGCCTCCTGGACATGACCAAGCAGAAGGTAAGTGCTCACCTATTAATCGTCTGTCTTTCTGCCTTGCTGCTGTCCACTGATGGGTGATTTGTAAGGATAAGGTTTATTGGGGCAGCCAGAGTCCAAGCTAGGTATAAGTCATTTCCTACTATGTTTGGCATTTTTTCTTACATTGTACAAATGAAAAGACTGGGATAAAGAAAAGAGAGGGAGAGGAAAGAGCTTATCACTGGACTGCCTAAGGAGTTAGAGACTGGGAAGACAGAGGAGTGGCAAAGATGTATGACCACTGAACAACAATCCTGGTCAAAGCCTGCAGCACACACACAGTCTTACCAAGTCTGTGGATGCCAGAAATATAGTGAGAAGCCTGTGGAGCACTGCAGCCATCCTCTTCGAGGATTTATCCATACACACATAATCCAGGCTTTCAGCAGAAATTTGGCTTCGTGACAATGCACACTTACAAAAAGCTGAGTTAGTTCTGCCACTCTGATTTGGTCTGATTGCTTGCAAGCTGATTGACAAGCTTTATGTGGGGGTTACACAGAAATTTTTCATAGGAGCCCTGCTTTACACTATGGTCAGGCTAGCTAAGGCTACCATTGACTTTGATCTCCACCACACTGACAGAGCCATTATAGCACTTGGTCTTATGAAGAGACATATTAAAAGATTGTTAGCGTAGTAAAGACACTTTTGTAAGCTTTATAATGCAGCCTAAGAAAAAAATGCTCTTTCACTTTAGCAAGGTAGCAAGTCACCCCTATAGCCACGCTCTGGAAAAAGAACATGGGAAATACTGAAATAGCTGCTTGCTCTGAGTACAGCTCTGCTGTTCACTGAATGAAGTGGAGTTATGTGTATAAGCAGTATATAGCTACATACAGCCCTATAATGCACCTGACACTTCCTGATTTGGATACACCATTATACTGCAACCAATATTGGTCTAGCCATGTTGTTTCATGCCTTGTTTATGGAGTACCAAAACCAGCATGGTAGAGCAGCAGTTACTTTGAGGTTCAACGCAGAATGCATTTTTCCATTCTAAATATACTTCGTTCATCTGAAACACAGGAATTTTTTGATCTGTGGCCAGTGCTGCTGGGCGAAGTTCCTCCCTACTCAGGACCTCGCACTCCAGATGGGAGAGTAAGTGATGACCAGCTTTCTTGAAGTCTCTCTTGTCTGGCTGGATTGTCTCACCTCTTATTTTAACAGTGATCTTCTTCTTACTTCTAGGAAATAGTCTTTTACAAAGTCATTGATTATATATTACATGGGAAAGAAGACATTAAAGTCATCCCGTAAGTGTCTGGCCTACTGCTACTGTTTGTGTGTGCTTGGTAGTGACAGGGTGAAGCTAAATCGAGGGTTGTCCCTTGTTTAAAGACCTTCATAAGGAGGTATGCAAAGAACCAACTGAAGACTGAATAAGAAGCCAGATCGTAAGCTGGTGCTTTGTCTTACTTTTTGTAGGACAGAGATTTATTCTAGGGCAGTGGGATCCTGACTTGTAAATTAGTCTCCAAGAATCACTGAAGAAAAAAAAAAAAAAAAAAAAAAAAGAGAGAGAACAACTCTACAACTCTTTATACCCAGGAATTAGCTGATTTGACTACTTGCAGTTTTGCTATTCTCCATGCCAGGTCAAATTATAACTCCTCCTTGGTGCCTTCCCTGTGTCAGTGGCTGAGTCCATGCAGCTTGCCCTGGTGTTGAGGCACCTGCTGTCCCAGCCCTGCCTGTCATCCCTCTGGTACCCTCCTGACCACTCAGGGTCACTCCTGTTCCCCCACCTGTCCTCCAGCTCAATTGCTTCTCTCTTCTCTTCTGGTCACTCCACCTCAAGTTTGTCTCTGACCTTTCCTCCTCTCTTGACCCTATACTGAGATCCCCTCCTTCTGAAATCCACCCTCTCTTCTGGCCACTGAATTTTTCAGAGGAGCCTTGGGCACCATTTCTCCTGGGCTCTGGGAAGACATCACCACCATCCTGGTGGTTTAACACTCCAAACTACTTCTGTATGACATGTATCTCTCTGTGTTTTCTCCTCACTTAACAAAAGGTGAGAAGAGAAAAGCAGCTGACTGCACTTGCGGGAGCTGGTGAAAGATCACCTCGCTGATCAAGCTTCCTAGCCCATTATTATTTGCCCAACCAGCTCCTTTCCCCCTCATATATCTCCCTTCCATCCATAGATATACACCTGCTCCTAATCTCTTCAAATGCTTTCTTGTATACCCCTCTTTATCCCTCAGCACTCTCATTCTCTACCTTTTCCCACCAGTGTAGGATGTGGTTAAATGTCAAGTGACTGACAAATCTGACATAACAGAAATTTTGCCCAGTCCTGGTGACATCGCTTCACATTGCTGTAAATTGGATATCCACCTTCATGCTTCAAGAAAAGCCCCCATTACTTAGATACAGTAATGGTCAGTCTGGCAGACTCTCTTAACCAGAAACTTTCTTTTATCTTTCTGTATGCTGTAGCTCTGAAACATGAACCCCATTACCAAGAACAGTTTTTTTCCTAAGTCAAATATTCTGCGGACTAAGATATTGTATGTTCTAATCTGTACTGAATCCTTGAAGGAAAATATTTACTACGAAAATATTTACATGAAAAAATTATGCTTGCACACATAGGCAGGTTTGAAAGTAACAGGACTGCTTAGTAACTGAGAAAGAAATGTGTATATGTGGATTGTGCAACGAGCTGAAAACGTTTCATCTCAGAGATCAACATTGTCCTGCAATAAATATATATCCTTAATTTTCTTTTTCATTTTTCCTTCAATCAGAAATCCTACCCCAGATCACTGGGCACTTGTAACTGGACTGCCAACATATGTGGCTGAAAGTGGATTTGTAAGTACATAGTTTGGATTCTATTAATGTTTTCTGAAATGAAGCCTGACCAATGCTTCATCAATGTTTTCATCAATTCATTTTGTTGTTTGATATTTAAACTTCTCACTGTTAAAATTATATATTTTATATATATATATTTATTTTTTTTTTTCTGCAATCCTCTAGATTTGCAACATTATGAATGCTGCTGCAGATGAGATGTTTAACTTTCAGGTAATGTGCACACTTCAAATTCTATCAAGTATTCCGCATTGCTTACAGAAATATAATTTACAGTCAATATTAGGCACACGAAAATGTCTTTAGCCATAGGTCATGATGTAAAATGGGATTGCTGCTGTGTTTAGAAAACACATTAAGTACATGGTGTCTTTCTGCTTGCTATTGCTTCAAGGAAGGTCCTCTAGACGAATCAGGATGGACTATCAAAAATGTTCTCTCCATGCCAATAGTCAACAAAAAGGAAGAAATTGTCGGTGTTGTCACATTTTATAACAGAAAAGATGGGAAACCATTTGATGAACAGGACGAGACCCTTATGGAGGTATAGTTCCTTGCTATGTCTGGAAGTAGTTCATATGGTTGAGAGAGATCACTGTTTCGCATTGCAGCCCTGCAAAAAGTCCCCCAGTGTTCTGCAGCTAAATAAGTTTATTTGTTGCTTATACAGGTATTACACAGTAGCTTGAAAGTTTTGAAAGCAGCTAAAAGAAATGATGGGTGTGTGGAGGTTTTGAAAACTCAGCTGTGTTCAGATCATTTTGTTTTGGCATTCTTAAATTGACTGCCTAACTGTGAGCAGCTATGATGTAGTAACAAGACCATTTTGACCTGTGATCAGATACAGCTGGGCAATTCCCTCCAAAAGTTACACCTGAGTAATCTGTGTGGCTATGATACGAAGCGTGGCCAGCTATTGAATCAGCCTTCATCAAAGTCCTTGTGGCTGAGAAATGTTTCTGTGCTAGTTTCAGTCCAATACAAACATCCAGCTCTTGGCAGCTATTATCAACTAGAGCATTTCCTGAAAAAGGCTTTTGTTATCAAACAAAATGACCAAACAAAAAAAAAAATAATCAGTTGGAATTGGCCACTGAACAGCAAACACAGAGTGTGAGTAAACAGATGTGAAAGGTGGTGAGACCTCCTTGCTCTCCCTTGATACAAAGGTTCCTGACCTGCTGTTATGGTTATGACACCAGCCTTTCCATAGGCGTGGAGTACTATACTGAACACCTGTAACAACACACAGGTAGCTTTCTGTATGCTGAACGGGACAGAGGGTCCTCAAACCTTTGTCATACAGACACTCTTGAGACCTAGTCAGATCCATCAGCTGGGGTGCTGCTGTGCTGAAGAGCAAGTAGTGGCTGGGAGCAGATGCGTGACTGCCGATTGCTAGACTTAGAACCAGTGTGGAGCTTATGTTGTTATAAAAATACATCATGTGGTGTAGAGATGCTTTGCTTACTTTACTGTTCCTCATTTTTCTTCTCTCCAAGTCCCTGACACAGTTTCTGGGCTGGTCCGTTCTCAACACAGACACATATGATAAGATGAACAAGCTGGAGAACCGCAAGGACATTGCCCAGGATATGGTGCTCTACCACGTGAAGTGTGACAAGGACGAAATTCAGGAAATTCTGGTAATGCCTTGCAAAGTGCAGCACACCCATGAGCATACTGGTCTAGTCAGTGCCAAACAGCAGCGGTGTCTGTGGACACAGGTCTCCCATACTTCAGAAATGCTTCCAGCCACCGCGGCGTAGAGGCTGGACAATGCAGTTACTGCACCATGGCAGAACAAGTCTTCACTTTGACTTGAGGCCAGTTGTGGTCTGCCCTTTACCTCAGCAGGCTGTGCTGAGTCCTCTCAGTTTTCTCAGCAAAGTTAGCCCTGGAGGGGGGCTCAAACAGATGCTGCCTAGGGCAGAGGTGTGGGGGGTGAAAGAGGAGCTAATGTATATCCCAAAACCTCCTTGGTACAGAGTACGTGGGGTTACTGAACACGACTGAGACACTGGGAATTTTATAGAGGAATTTTTGCAAGTGGAGGAAAACCAAGCCCAAATCAATGAAAGGTAGGGCATTCCTACAAAGAAGAACACATTAAAACACCAGAAATAAAAGTGAGGACTGGAAAGAAAACATGATCTGCATATGAGAGCTGCCTCTAAAGCAGCACAGCACAAAGTCCTGTGGAATACAGTAGCCAATGTAACATGTCCATGCTCTTTGCAGCCAACACGCGAAAAGCTGGGGAAGGAGCCAAGTGAGTGTGAGGAAGAGGAGCTGGCAAGTATCCTGGTAAGGGCAATGTACCTCTGGAATTGGAAGTGATGCCAAACAAATACGGCCTGGGTGGGGGCAGGAAAGAGTTGCCAGTGCTGGCACGCCAGTGCACATCAGCAGGGCACCCGGTGAAGGGTGAAGGTGAAGCACACCCGCCCTTCCTGTGCTGTGAGAGTGTGAGGCCATTATGGTCATGTAGCAGAGAATGCCTTCCCAGCTCCCAGAAAGTGACTGCTCTGTGCCTCTTTATCTCAGGAGGTTCAATGTCCACCTGGGAGCACATCAGTGGCCTTGGCATATCATACATTTTATTCACCAGAGCAAATAAGGGACTTTAAGACTTCTCCTGTAAGACCTGACAACTTTGGAGTCTCCAATCTAATCAAATCAAAAGGAAGAGCACTTAGCAGAAAGCAAGCAGTATTCCTCAAAATTGACCAAAAATGTTTTACCTCTTCCCCCACTAACAGGGTTATCGTGAAAATCTGCATTTAATTTGAAACAGGAAGGTTCCAAGAACAATCAGACTGTTAATTTTTTTATTTAGATAAAACACTTCCAGGTGTTTCTAGGGACAGCATAAATGTCACAAACAAACGAACAAACCTCTTTTGCAGAAAGAAGAACTCCCCGGGCCCACCAAGTTCGAAATCTATGAGTTCAGGTTCTCCGATTTTGACTGCACCGAGCTGGAGCTGGTGAAGTGCGGCATTCAGATGTACTACGAGCTTGGCGTGGTGAAGAAGTTCCAGATCCCGCAGGAGGTAGGAGCTGGCAGTGCCCAGGGACTCCCAGCTTGTCCCATGCCTGCAGGCAAGGGTCAACCAGCAGCTCAGAAATTGGCAGAGGGCTGGGTTGCTGTGGGCTTGCAGGCAGAGGGGATGGCATCCCGAGCCCCTAGGCCCTGCTGAGAGCAAGGAACCCACTCTCAAACCTGTGGTGGCCAGAATGGGTTTGGATCTTGAAGCCAGCTGCTTCTGTTCTGGACTGCCTGAACTTCTGTTCTGCTACAGGAATGGGTTTGCTATCAGGTCTATACACACGGGGACAGCACCATGCAAACACTTGCTTACCCCAGTATCGAAACTTTTTCAGCCCCAAAGCCCCCCATTTGCAAATTTAAGGCCGTTTGCAGCCATCATCGCCCCTGTCTGGCTCTGAAAACTGGCGTTTAGGCAGCCCTGTGCCTCCCGGAGGGGTCTTTCAGAGCCTCATGTGAGGCTGATCTCCATCTAGTGGGTTCTGCAAGCAACTGCACGCAGAGTTTGCAGCCGCACATCCCTCACCCTGGACAGGCAGGCTGGAAAGTAGGAGGGAAAGGACAAGCTGTGCAAGGAAATTACTTAGCATGAGCAAATGCAAAAAGCACTCACTATATCTACTCTGGAATAACTAGCTTCTGATGCAGGTGTGAAAAACAGTCATTCTTTGCTGTTCCTTTGAGCAGCTGAGATTTAAAAAAATGAATATTTATCCATGATTTATTCCCTTGCCAATGGAGAAAAACACTGTAGCTACTAGAGCTTGTCCACATGAAGAAGTTGAATGCAGACGGAAAGAAAAAACAACACTATTATTTAATACTGTATATTGTAATAGGTGATATAATATATTCCATATCTCTAGTCCTAGAGTGCCATCTATTTTCAAGCAACATAAATACTAGTAAGTCAGAATATATGGAAGGGACAAGGCTCTAATCCTCATCCATGACTTCTATACGTGGTCTTTATCCCAAGAGCAAGAGCTGCCAGCTCACAAGTCAGCTGTCATCACACAAACTAACACCCTCTCTCCCAATTTGCAGGTTCTGGTGAGGTTTGTGTACTCCGTCAGCAAAGGCTACCGAAAGATAACATATCACAACTGGCGCCACGGCTTCAACGTTGCACAGACCATGTTCACGCTCCTCATGGTAAGGTAACACCACCCCAACTAATCCTGTGGCACAGCTTTTTTGGCACTAGGTCTGATGTTGCGCCCTGGAGACACGCAGGGCTCCCTTTGGATCTTGTTGTAGGATGTTTGTCACTTCAAGCACATTTCCTGCCACATGAGGCCTCCATTCCCTTAAGTGATGAGTTTATGAGTTACCACCTGGGGCCACAACCACTGAATGGAGCGTTTCACTTCTCAAGTGTGCATTGAAAAGCCTCCAGGTTACCCCTCCTGCAGGGTAGGGGAATGACTGCAGGACTCCCCTTCTTCCAACAGTTTCTAGCAGTAACAGCTGGGCTGCCATTATCTTGGATGAGGACAACCTCACCCCCTCCATTTGCAGGCAGGACAGCAGGGGTGTACATCTTTGGCTAGCATGAATGTGGCAAGTGCCATTTCTCATGGGCTGTTGGGGTGAGAGGAACCTCACAAAGAATAATAGTGTTGGATGTGTGCCCCACAAAAGCTTAGCCCCATGGCTCAGTGCAGAGGGCATGCCCTGCACACCTGGTGGCAGAATTACACCTTCCAACCCCAGCCCACCCTCTGAGCAGTTCAGCTTTTGGGCCCACTGGCCAGAAGGACACAGAGTGCCTTGTGTCCAGCGAGAGGAGAGGTGTGGTTATCAGGGTGCAAGCGTCCTCAAGGCTGCTGGAGCAGCGGGTAGCCAGCATAGCATGCAGGCATCAAGCACATATGCATGACACACATGCCTCCTTGAGCCTCAAACGTTTTGTTTCCAGCCGCTTCCCCACATTAACCTAATTGTACCATGTATTGTATCTAGCTTCACAAGTATTTTCAGTTCTGGACTGTTTCAATGCAGAGATCCCCGGCACAGAGCAGTCACAGCCCAGTACCTTTTCCTGTAAGAGATACTAACAGAGGGCATGCAAATTCTCACCCTCCAGACTGGCAAACTGAAGCGTTACTACACAGACCTAGAAGCCCTTGCAATGGTAACTGCTGCTCTGTGCCACGATATCGACCACAGAGGAACCAACAACCTTTACCAGATGAAGTAAGCACTCTCCTGCCACTTCCAACCATTTCCTGCTGCTTTTGCGTAGAGTGGGGTCAGGCTGTGATCACAGCAAACTCCAGCACAGCTCTGTTTTACGCAGGTTAAGAGCCTTCCTTTGCAAGTAACTTCCCTTTTCACCTTGCCACGGCACCTGGGCTGGGGAAGCCAACATTTTGCAGTGCTCCCTGGGGCTTGCTTTACCTCCTAGCAGTCTGGCCTTAGCTGTTTGTTTAAAGCAACACTCTACACTGCTGTTAAAGGGGGGACCAAGTGCAGTGCAGACATTTAGTAGCCTGAGTATCACAGGACACTCAGGATGCTACTGGCAGCACTCTGGACAAGCAAAGCCAGCTTTGTACTGGAAGGTGTCTATGCAGAAAGCACCATGCATAGCACTGCCCTCGCCTGGAGAAACCTAGCACCTGGGAGGATGTGAGTGCTGCTTTGGGTAGGTAGTTACCAGCTTCACGAAAAGAGCCTCGTGATTCCACTGACCAGTCTGTTGCTGGCTTCAGGCAGTGTCACATCACACGTTTTCTGATTGATGGCTGTACTATCTAACTGATTTCTGGAGCCTTGGGGAAACGTAGGTGAAGCTGGCTGGTGCTTTGGATACGAGAGTGTCCTGCTCTTTGGCTAGGGAAGTGTCCAAGGGCTGGTGGTTTTCCTGTTGCTTTAACCAGATGTAAACATAAACTTCTTCAGAAACTAAACAACAAGCTTGCTATACTGAGTAATAACAGTACTGTTACGAACAACAGTTTAGGTGATATTCACAGGTGGAAGGATATTTTATAGTGTCCAAATAGCTATAAGCAGAGTCACAGTCTGTTGCCAGTTAGAATGAAGTTGTTAGCTATTAAAAATATTACTCTTAAGCCCTTCATGAAATGAGCTGGACTTGTCTGTGTGACAAATTTCAGTTGGGAGACTTTTTATTTAAGTGCTATACTAACATCTGCATTTTTTTTTCTTTACGCAACCAGATCTCAAAACCCATTAGCTAAACTTCACGGATCCTCAATTTTAGAGAGGCATCACTTGGAATTTGGAAAGTTTTTGCTCTCTGAAGAGGTTTGTAATGAACTGTAATGTAAGATCCTGAATAATTTACTTGCCACAAAGTCTTTAAGCAACATACACCATGGCTGTCAGCTGCTATGACTCTTTTGCCCAGAAGCTTAGCATAGGATCTTTCTCTGGTTTGGGTTTCTGAGGACCTGCAGTCACCTCACTCCCTTCTACCCACAAGTGATTTCTGCTCACCAGAAACCAAAACTCTTAGGCTTCCTATATGCGTGGCTTGGTTTCTTCAGAAGCCGTGTCATTAGCCCTGTAGGAAAGTGTTAAACACAGGATTCTCCTCCTGTAGCCCCTCTGATAGGACCAAGGCTGGCACACACACATAGCTAACTTTCAGGCAAATTCCTGCTGGGATGAGTGGACGTGGTTTAAGCACAAAGTTTGTATCAAGCTACAGACACCAACCCTGCTCGGTGAGCACGGGGGGAGTTCACCAACAGATGGTGAACTGGGCTCACAGCCCTTGCACCTTAGGGGGAGCAAGCTACAACACTTAGAAAATAAATTAAGAAGAAAAAAAAAAAAAAAACAAAAAAAAAAAAACACATTTGAGAGAGGGAAATGCCCACTAGCTCACAACAACACAGAGCTTGGATTCTGCAGCTTCCTCTGCTTGTTTTTCAGTCGCTGAACATATGCCAGAACCTCAACCGGAGACAGCATGAGCACATGATTCACCTGATGGACATTGCCATTATAGCAACAGATCTGGCGCTGTACTTCAAGTAAGTCGGTCACGTATGCTGTGGGTGAAGGGTAGGGAGCAGCTGGTGCTGTACAAACACAAAACGTGATGCTTTGCTGAGAGCCCCTCCGTGTAGCAATCCTCAACACAGATGCTTCCTCCAGAAGGCTCCTTTTAATGCTGGTATACGAGATGGGGGGGAAGAATTCAGATTGTTCAGAAGAATTTTGAGAATTAGATCATGTATGTGACTTTTAGCCTTCTATTTCCAACAAGACTGTGCTATATGACCCCCAACTGAAAAAGAGATGCTCTTTTATTTTATTTTATTTTATTTTTTCTACCTAGCACTTCAGCAGTAAAAATACTTATTAGTGCTCAATAGCATGGCCTGGGCTTCATTAACTTCTCTGTGAAAGCAGCACAACTCAAATACTAAGTAGTCTATTATAGGTGAATATGCAGTTCATAGTCTATTTCACATGCAAAAGTCAGAAATGCCCAACACCACAGAGCTGCATGCACTGACTTCCTAGGGCATAAGGCTGTAAGTCAGCAACATATGACATCCTCAGTAGCAAGGAGCTTTCAAAATGTGTTTTCAAATACAGGGCCAAGACCAGAGACTGCTTCTATGTTTCACACTGAAGGATCATTACACAAAATATAAATAGTCAAAAAAAAAAAAGAGTAGAGTATGAGGAAGGGCCTAAGACCCAGGCCTCTTACTTTAGAGGCTGGGTGTTTATATGGGAGCAGATACCACTACTTCCCTATCAGGTGGGAACAAGCTGGTCTTTGCCAGCTTTGGCTCACAGTCTCTAAAGGAAGGTTTGATTTAGATCAGATTCCAGGCAAAACAGTATGGACAGAGCACATCATCAAGTCTCTTTGTGGATCTGGCCTAACTGTTTTACTTGCTGGCATTAAACCAGATTTTTTTTTCATGATTTCACACCTCTCAAAATGTGAGTATGTTGTATATAAACCACTCCCCAAAATTTGCTACAATATCTAGGTATATAAATATTTTTAACAAGGTCAGACTGAGTTTATAGAGACAGGTAGTCTTTAAATACTCCAACACCTGGGCCAGCTCTCTGTTCCTGCCATTTCCTTAACATTCAGGCAAAAGCCTTCCTGTGCTGTCAGTAAAGCCAACAACATTTCTCAGCTTGCATAACCTACAGTAGCACATACTTTCAAGCAACCTGCTCAAGTCTCACCACGACACTTACTTTTTCTTTAAACCATTTGCAGTATTTTCCCTTATGTAAAACAAGCAAGTGATGATGCTCAGTTTTGTTGGGGGCTTCCTTGAGGACCTAACTGCCTGGACAACAACCACTAGAAACCTGGCCATCTGTTTTTAACACAGTTTCTTCTTCTTTTTTTTTTTTTTTTTTCCCTCAAAGGAAAAGGACAATGTTCCAGAAGATCGTTGATGAGTCTAAGACATACGATAACATGAATGCCTGGACTGAATACCTGTCTCTGGAGACGACAAAGAAAGAGGTTGTCATGTGAGTAAATTATCTCTTGAGGCATTAATGATGGATTTGTGTCCTTCTGTCTGGGCTTACCAGTGGGAGCTCCAAAACATGCCTATAGTATGTCCAGTTTTAAAAAGGATTCTTCTGCTTCAGCAGCAATGGTCTCTAGCTAATACATTCTCTAGCTAATACACTTCTGACACATTGATCAGAAGCAAGCAGTTCCCTAGCACAAATCCATTTGTATCAAGAGAGCAATCCTTAACGTGTGTCCCAGCCTCCTACAGCAACCCATCTCCTGTATCTACCACTCCAGCACAGAGCTGGGACATAACACAGTACTGGATGGGGCATGAGCCTGCAAGAGGCCAGGTGAGGGCTCCAGAGAAGAAACTAATTTCTCTTCTGTTTTTAGGGCCATGATGATGACTGCTTGTGATTTGTCAGCCATCACTAAACCTTGGGAAGTCCAGAGTAAGGTCAGGTGCTTGATATACCGTCAGATTTCTCTAGTTTATACTTCAAAGTAATGCAAATTTCTAAGCTGCCTGAAAACTGAGTCAAAGTTTCCTACTAAAACTACTGAAAAGACCTCGGAATAATGATGGTTTTGATGGATAAATCAATGTTGAAGACTGAAACTGTGAATTCTGTAGGAATTTATGTTTACCAAAGGGAAAATAATAATAATAATAGTAGTAGTAGTAGTAGTAATAATAATAATAATATAGTTTCTTGGGCTATTATTGGGCTAATTTTGTGCATGGCATGACATTTTTATTTATTTATTTATTTACTTATTTAGTTGTTTATTTTGAAGTGATACCAGCTTGCTGGTCTGTTGTTTGATTTCCTTTAGGACTTCCTTCCTGAACTGTGCTTGCTCAATTGCTAAGTAGGAAACATTAACAGTTAAAAAAGGATAAAAAGAAATAAAGCTCACCTTCATGTTCAGCATAGGAAAAGGACAGCTGAGGAAGTCCTAATAGGAAACCACAACTCTGACTGCAAAGCAAATCCTTGCAGGGGACACACTGGAGACATTTCTTAATAGATGAGCAGTAGCTCCAATGCTAAGTTGGTTTTTGGGTTGTCACTGCACAGGTGAAAACCTGTTGCCACCTCTGCTGTTTGCAGCAGAAAAGTCGGGGCTGGATGTGAAGTGATGGAGGGGCTGGAAGTGACATTTGCTTCATAAAGGAGATGTAAGGTGAATCAAATGGAGAGCCAAAACCAGTCCTAACTTTTCTTTTTCCCTCCTCGTCAATGTAGGTAGCTCTCCTGGTAGCAGCTGAGTTCTGGGAGCAAGGGGACTTGGAAATAAGCGTCCTTCAGCAGCAGCCCATTGTAAGTATCCCATGAGAGCCAAACGGCTCAGATCAGAAAGTAGGTCTCACAGAGACCTTCTGCAAGCAGTGATGCTTTCAGGGTGCTGTGAGTCTTCCTGAAACTACCAGGCTGCCCAAAATTCATCAGAAAAGTGGCCATTCAGATCGAAAAGACCCTTTGTGACAGGGCCTCTTGTCCAGCTCTTCATTTAGTTAGATACGGTTCCATTTGGCTGTGAACCAGCAAGGAGTGACTGTCCCACTGGAGGTTTTGCACTGGTCCCATACAAAAAAAAAGAAACAAAATACCTACAACTTAGAGGAAAGTGAATGTTACAATAAAGATAAAAATTAAAAAGGAAAAAAAAAAAACTTTTTAAAGTCCAGAAATTATTTCTGCTAAGAGCAAGTACAGTGTTTCTTTCAAGTAGAGGCAGTGTTTCTTAATGTGTTTATTTATTTTTTCTGCTGAAATAATAAATATTTAATAAATAATTTAATATTTAATAAACAACAATGATATTTAAATTAATATTATTTAAATATTATTATTATTTTTATTATTATTAAAATAATAATAAATAATTTAATAATTAATAAATATTTAAATTTGGCAGTGAAAAAATTAAGAGTTAATCCTTGACATTGCATCCACCTGCGTGGTTCTGTTTTTCTTTAATCATAGAAACATTGAATATCCCTTGTTGAAAATGACTCAGGAGACTTAAGCAGACTTAACGTAGACTCTAATATATTCCCTCTGCCCACAGATGCACTAAAAATGATACAGTAAATAATATGACCTTACGAAAACATAATTTCATGTTCAGGTATGTTTTAGAAAAAAAAAAACAACAAACCAACAAACCAACAAAAAACCACCTCTTCAGCACTTTGTAACACAATCCTTCTCTCAGGTATCTGGATAAAAGGAGCAAGGAAAATACTCTGTCCCCCTCCCCATGATATAAACTGAAAGAGTTGTCTAAAATTTCTGCTGAAACAGCACAGGAAATGAGCTACTGGATCCCTCTGAGGAGCAAGATGAGGGTCGTGGTGGAGAGCCTTTATGGCCAGCACAGCAGAGCAGCCAGGCTGACACAAGGCAGCTTTAGGGGAAAAAAAGAGAGGAACATTCTTCAGTGCAGTGCTCTCATAAATCACGGCATGTTTGTGTCCTCCCACAGCCCATGATGGACAGGAGGAAAGCCGCTGAGCTTCCAAAGCTTCAAGTGGGTTTCATCGACTTTGTGTGCACGTTTGTCTATAAGGTAAGCACTCCATCACTCTCAACAGAGAGGTTCAAGTCCCAGCTTCCAGGTCAGCCATGGTGCAGCAGCAGCACACTGAATTGTGCTGATGGTTGTGTTTTGGTCAGGAATTTTCACGTTTCCATGAGGAAATTCAGCCTATGCTCGATGGGCTGCTGAACAATAGGAATGAGTGGAAGACCCGTGCCGATGAGTACGATGCAAAAATGAAAGCTCTGGAGGAAGAGAAGAAGAAAGAGGAAGAGAAGATGGCGGCACAAAAAGGTCAGAAAAAACACTGATTGTTTCATTCCTAACTCAAAATATGCTTACACGATACTCTCCCGGACCTGCAGCAAGGTGTGTAGCCACAGCAAAGTCAGCAAAGTCCAGAACAGTTTCCTCAATCCTGTCCAACTAGCAAGGTTTAAAAAGAACTCCGAAATACACCTTGTCTTCAGGCCTGACACCACGACTGGGTATCAGAAAGGGCATCAGGGGTTCGTGCCTGAGAAGCAAGCTATGTGCAGCACAAGCTCCCATGCAGCTGGGGCTAGCAAGAAGTCCTGGGCAGTGTCCATAGGTCCCTGTAAAAGAGCAGGGACACATCCCTTTGTACGCAGGGGCTGTCCAGTCCCACAGGTTGTGAAGCAGGAGGAGTAAAGAAAGAAAAAAAAAAGAAAACCTAACACACTCCTAGGTAGCAATATAAAATATCAGAAGCAAGTGATTTGGAAAATTGTAGAAGAGTTATTTCCTAACTAAGGAATTATTTTTTAAGTGAGAAAGTTGTCTGTTAACTCTAAAGCAGTTTCAAAGTAGCTTTGCATGTACAATTACTTTGCATAGCAGATATCTATAGATATGAGTAATTTAAATATTACACCGATTAGTGGATAATTACAAATGCCAAAAACTCCTGTGGTGCCTGAGAAGAGATTTGAGGACATTTATGACTTCACCTCTAATTCTTCGTTTCTTTTTATATGGCAGATGGAATAACCTGTAATGGAGGAACAGCTCCAGCTTCAAAAACCTGCAGTATACTTTAGACCTATTTCCAATGCAACATACAACACCCAGAATGAGAATGCCCATGCTTTTTTAAAAAACAAACAAAAGAAATTATCATGGCTTACAAATACATTCCTGATTGGACTGTTTTGCTACTTTAATTAGGCTTACGACCAACCAGGGAAGGGCTAGATCTCGTTTGCCTTAATTGAATCTTTTCCTGATGGTGAGGAGCCCATTCTGTCCTGTCCCTCTCTCCATTTAATGTACCTGATGCTCTCAGATGGCATGTGGCAAGTCAGAGCAATGCTTGGCCCAAAAAAACAGGTTGCATGACTGCAGAAAAAAAAAAGATATCCAGCACTGAAACATTTCAAAACCCAAAGCTGATGGGGCCAGCTGAATTCATATTCTACTCTGTACAACCCTACGTGATTGATATGCAGAGCAGACAAACTGAGGAGCAGCTGAATTTAGCGTATCTAAGCCCGTATCTTTGCAGATATCAAAAAGAAATCTGTAGGTAGGGATGAAGTATGAACACCTTTGAGCTGTTCTGAAAAGTTGCGTTTCCATGTAAACTAAATAAGTGACAGTAATTCTGCATTCACTTCAGGGCTGTAGGTAGGGTGCTGCTCTAAAAAGCCCGGAGACACACGTGCAAGATCGGGCAGCTGCAGAATCCGGCAGCTGCCGCCTTCTCCAGCAGGATCCATCCACACTGTGTGTTATGAGCACTCACTGCGGCTCCAGTTACCCAAGCAACCTGAAGCGTGGCATCTAACTTCATGCAGTTTTACCTTGTAATGCCAATGTTATTTAATGCAGTCCTCTTCTGATTGGTCCCAGCCCTCCTTCCCTTTCTCCTTCTGCTCTGAGATGTCTGGTCCTCTCTTTCCTCTCCAAACTTCAAAGGACTGATGACTTCCACTCTTTTATTTCAGATAAAAGTTAGTGTTCAAGTTTATTAATGCAGCCATGTTAGAACATTCAATTGCACTCTTACAGAGACACCCTTCTGTGCTCCTCCTGCCCTTCCTCCTTCTCTCTCTCTTTCTCTCTCTTTCTCTCTCTCAGTGCATGGTGTATCAGCCATGTAACAAGAGTTCAATTTGTGGGGATTTTATTCATCTTCTATTACTCCTGCTACCTTCAGTGCTTTTACCCTTCAGTAACTTATTTTGCATTACAGAAGTACTGTAAGGAAAAGGAAAACTATAGCCATAGAGGTATCTGGAGCTCGTTTATCCAGGTCCCAGTGCACTAGGCAAGGCATAATCCTCTATTGCTTCGCAGCCGTTACGTGAGCAGCAAGTTGTCCTTCAGGAAAATGCAGAAACCCGTCCACTTGCGTGAAAGCTAAATATGCAGCTGGCAATTGCTTCACACTGTGTGTCTCAGCTCCATTAGTGACCGTGTAGGAAGCTCCCATCGCGTAGCAGCACTTCCAGGACACGAAGCCAAACAAGTCATTGCTTTCAGCCAGCAAAACGCCACGAGCTTATCTTGGTGCGGCGTGGCAAGAAGGGGGGTTTTCAGATCACCTCCAGCCCCTGTACGGTTAAATGCCTGTTGCTGAGACAAGCTCCCTGTGACTTCACACATTTTCCTGGAAATAAAGAGCTAACTTCCCGTCCTGTGTGCTGGATGCTGCTGGTGTGGTGGGCGCTGCGGGAGGGTTTCTCGTGCTCAGGGGTGCAGGGCCAGTGCACCCTGTGCTGGCAGGAGCTGGGCTGGGAGGTGAAATTGCTGAGTAGGGAGGGCTGCGTCCCCTCCTGCCACAATTCCACTCGTAGCACATCGGGCATCCCATGCAAAGCACACACAGCTCTAAATACATACATTATTTCTAAACGTTAGCATTACGGCACTCCTCAGCTTGCTCCCAGAGGTGGTGCAGATGGGTGCTGGACAGACCCTGGCTGAGAAGAAGGCCCACGCCGCAGAGCTGGAGACAGCCAGCTGCCCCCAGCACAGGTCCAGCCCACCCAGGTCTCACATGGAGACGTTCATGATGGGAGCTCTCAGACACAAGCTACATTTGGGATAGAAATCAGTCATTTTGTGTAACAGAGACATCAGGGGATGTAGGACACCACCACCTGAGCAGCCAGTAGATGCTGCTAACTTGTTTTTTTTTTTTTTTTGCCTGTAATACCCAATAGGTGGAGCTGTGTTGTATTTTCTCAGGCCTCTTCTGACTTTCTCTGACTTCTTTCTGCATTTCCCGCTACAGCAGTCGATAGCAGTCCCCATTTCCTACATTTTCAGACTCTTTTCCACTTCCCAGATAAGCTTGCTGCAAGAATTAATTAGATTTGCGCTCACAGCTTCTTGCTTTTGCACTTACTGAGAGCGTCTCCGATGTGCCAGGCTCTGAGGGAGGCAGCTGCACTTCAGGATGCCAGCTGTGCTTCCCATGGCTGCTCCTGGCTCCGAGGCCAGCAGACTTCTCCCCACCACATCCAGGCTGCTCTCAGGGCTGTCCCATCGGCTGTAAGGGTATGCAGGCAGGGTGATGGAACCTATTTTTTTGCAGAATGGTAGTCACCAGGTAGTCACTTTTCAAAAGGCCAGGACTGCTGTCCTGTCTGGTCAGCAATCCTTCACTAACAGACGTTTCTCCACCTCGCGGCACTGCCGCAACCACGCCACTTGTAATTTGCTCCCCACTCAACAGGTGAGGCAACCAGCTGCCCTGGGGGGTGCTGTAATTTAGTTCTGCTTCTGGAATACCTACCTACAGCCCAAAGGGGTTGTTTCACCTTTGAATCAGCACTCAGCTCCAGTGGGAGAGCAGGAGGGGACACTGCAAGATGTGTTACAACGTTCAGAAGTACTATTACTACAGCTCTTTAGCACTGTTTTTTTTTTTTTTTTTTTTTTTTTTTTTTTTTTTTTAAATTTATCCCAGTACAAAATGTTTTACAAGAGGTTTGCTTGCCTGTCCCTGTGGCCAGGTTTTGAGGACTCCATTGGCATGGTGGCACTTCCACCTCAGCACATTCCGCCCCAAGGTGGCTCAAGCCGCAGGAATCCCCTGTGGCTCCTCCACCAGGTCCACCCTCCACCCTAGCAGTGTTACTTCTGCTGTGTTTACTCACCAGGATGGACTGGAGGTCCAGTTCAAGCAACCACCAGCTAAAAGCAATGCTGACCTCCATGGCCAGCCCTTAACTAGAACAATGCAAGTATTTCAGCTTAAATACCACTATAACCAATTCTGCTTAAGCACAGAGTTACAGCTGAATCCTCAGTGTTGCATCTTGGTGTTTTTTTCCCCGTAACCTTTATTTTATGTAATCACTACTTGACTGCTTAAAGCTTAGCGTCACAGACATCTCTGAGCACCAGCGCTTTAAAAAAAAAAAAAAAAAGTTTTCCAGCAATTCAGATCTTAGAGCTCCTGAAAATAAGCCTTTTGAAAGGATGTTGGCTTTTAAGTATGTAAAACATCCTGTTATCTTGTGAGGCTAAGATGCAACGTTTTGTTTCAAACTTTTTAAAACTTTTTTTTTTAATAGGTTCTTAAAAAGAACCTGTTAATAAGTCAGCACCAATTCCTCAGATTTCTGAAAAGCTCAACAATTCAGTGAAATTACAGGCAGCAAGTACAATGCCTGCCTTTTCCATGGCTCAAAAATATGTTAAATCCCATGGATGTCCTGATCACAAACATTCCCTATGTGCAATAGGTGTGGAGCCCAGCTCTGATGCCAGAGGAATGCAAGGGGGTGTTCTGTCAGCAGCAGCAATGGTCAACTTGTGATCAACGTTTCCTCTTTGACACTCTGCAAGTACTTCTGTTGCTTTTCAGTGCAATTCAGTCAAAAAATACTAACTGAAATGTATTAAGTGTTTTATTGATAGAATAACATACAGAGTCCATCAACCATTACACAGTTCAGAGCCCAGCCATGTATTTAGGCGTGAAATAAAGATCCGATCTTACGTTCATTTCAAGATGGAATCTTCACTCGCTAGAAGGGAAGGAAAAACAAACACAGTTAGGGCTACTTGTCACTCCCATGCAGCACTAAAATTTGCAAAGCACTAGCAGGATCTAAGGCTGTCCTTAATTATGCCATTTCTTCCTAGCTGGCTTTTGTAATTCCCACTTCTGCTTATTCAACAGAAGTGTATTTCTTTCCTCTAGGGTAAAGACACTTTTTTGTCTTACTCATTGGTAAATGACAGTTTCTTGGAACTGCGGCTTCAAACAAGCCCGGAAAGAGTTATTATAGATACTTACACTTACCCATTTTTAAAAAACAATCTTCAACTACTAAAAAAGAATCAAGTTAAACAATTGCTTTTCATACTGGAGAACCATGCCAAATTGCTGCTAAGAAAGCAGCCAGGCAATTACAGGACATTTAAATAGATTAACCATCCTAAGGACATCATCACAGAATTCCACTACTAAATTCAGTAGCAATCCTGTGGTACAGCACCTGTCCCTCAAAATGCAAAAAGCTCCAGCTAAACTAGAAAATATCTAAAAAAATCAATTTAAATAGTTCAATGAAAGCTGCATATTTAAGATGGTAGACCTGTGCAAAATAGCTATGCCTCCATTAAAGAATACTATTCAGCAACTTGATTATTTGATTTTATGTACGTGTAGTTTGTTTGTCGTTAGTTTTAATGGGCTTTATTCAGCATTAACCTTGCTCAGGACAACACAAATGCCAATATTACCTACAGAAAAAGTAACTAAGCATGTAGCTACACCAAATACAGCCAGGGTTATTAACCAGTAATCTTCAAGTCTTCCCTTATTTTCAGTGCACTTAAACTCAGGCCTAAGAGCATGTTCCGCTCTAATGATACTGGAAAAGCATAGAAGACCAAAGAAATAACGCTGAGGATGAGAGAAAGCATGCTGCAGCAGGAATATTGTATGGCAGAAAGGAATGAGATATAAAAGCAGCAGGCCATCTTCATTTTTTTCATGAGACACCACAAATGAAGCTGACCTCTAGCACTACGCTGGTGATTACATTTCAAAGTGACTTGCAATCACAAGCAGGTGTATAAGACATCGGATTTTGACCACCAGGTGCCTTTGTGAGATTGGTGTAGCAGGGATAAACAGGGACACAGGTTTACTGCACCCAGCGGAAAAAAGGTTGCTGAGTACAGGTAACATGCAACTCCAGGATACTGTTTCCAGGATGAACAATACTTTTCAGCTGCTTGTTTCCTCAGTGGAAATTCAGACAGCCACCTAACTTGGCCTAAGCTCTGCTAGGCTACAACACTGCTTTGCCCTGTTTCTCTGCACACACGGACAGGATGAAGAACCCTTCAGAGCCCTGTCCGCTAGTCTGTGGACACACAGAGCCTGCAGCCCGTGGCTCGGCACCTCGGGTGCACCCAGAGCAGCGGCAGGGCGCAGGTAATGCGCACAGTTACCTTCTGCAAGCTCCTTTGCGATCCTCTCCAGCTCCTCGCGCTTCTTCTTCTCCTCAGCCTCTACCCTCCGCTCCTCCTCGGCGATCGGCTTCAGGTAGTCTGCCGCCAACACGGGTGGTTACCGACAGGGTGCCCAGCGCTCGAGGGGGCACACTGGGCACCTGCCAGCTCCCTCAGACCGGGATAAAAACCCAAAAGAGGGCGGCGAGGAGAGGCGCAGCCACACGGACCCGCACCGCCCGGCGCTGCATGGGGCTGGGGGGAAATGGCGGCCGGGCGGCGGCCTCAAGGTGCCCTTGCGGGGCGGGAGGGAGGCAGGGGAGCAGGGACGAGCCCGAGGTGGCCGCGGAGCCCCCCGGGCGGCACTCACCATATCGCTTCTTGCCGTAGATCATCCCCATCAGCAGGGCCGAGTAGCGGGTGAACTGCAGGGGAGCAAGAGACAAGGGTGTGCCCTCCGCTCAGACCCCGCCGCCCTGCCCTACCCCTGCCCGGCCATGCCCGGCTCAGCCCCGCGCCTCGCCTCGCCTCGCCTCAGGGCGAGATGGCGGCAGCGGCCGCCGCGGGCTCACCTTGATGAGGGGCGAGACCTGCACCGGGGGGATCATCCTGGCGGCTCGGCGAGGACGGGGCGGCGGAAGGCAACCGGCGGAAGAAGGCGGCCGCTGGAGGCCGGGGGGCGGTGGAAGGAAGGCGGGGAAGCACCGCCCGCCCGCCCCGTCACGGCTCCGCCCCATGGCAGCCATGGCGCCGTCCGACCCAGGCGTTTGTATAGCCCCCCCCAGCAAGGAGCTGCCCGCAGTAAAATCTCAGATTTTAAGAGTTCGGGGAGATCTGTGCTTCTCGCCCCGCTACAAAAGTGTCCTCCCTCTCTGCCCTGTTCGGTAATAGCGAACATGGGGTCAGTAACCAGGCACTGTGCTATGCTAACTAACCCCACAGGTTCACCAACCAGAAGTCTGCAAGCCAAATTGCTGCAGTGAATTAAGGCTTTGGAGAGGGGCTCTGTACTCAGATAGACAGCGATAAGACAAGGAGGAATGGTCTTAGACTAAGGATAGCTCTGGGTTAGACATTAGCAAGAAATACTTCCCTCAGAGGGCGGTGAGGCCCTGGCACAGGCTGCCCAGAGAAGCTGTGGATGCCCCATCCCTGGAGGTGCTCAAGGCCAGGCTGGATGGGGCTTTGGGCAGCCTGGGCTGGTGGGAGGTGTCCCTGCCATGGCAGGGGCGTGGAGTTGGATGATCTTTAAGGTCCCTTCCAACTCAAACCATTCTGTGATGACAATGCTGCCAGCAAGTGGCTGTTAGTGTATTCTGATGTCTCCAATGGATTCATCTTGAACATGAATTCATTAAGGCCAACCTGCCTGAACAAAAGAAATGATCATCATCTTGGAATCACAGTTTTATAAACGGAGAGACGATGGACTTTTCAAATACCCTCCCATGAATGACCATGTTCTCAAACGTGACCTATTCACAGCTTCAGAGGTAGTTTTTCTTCAGTAGCAGTGCCAGTACCACAGACAACAATTCCAGTGTCATTAGAACAAAAGTTTTACTGCAACCTTCCTTCTTTCTTCACATTCATATTTTATTTAAACTGCTATTGGGACAAAGAATGTAACCAAAATCCTAGACTTCGGAAAGTGTCACCAGCAGGTAAAGGGAGGTAACTGGTAAGACCACATCTAGAGTGCTTCATTCAGTTGCTGTGTCCTCGGTACACGAGAGACAATGACAGTCCAAACTGAGTACAGCAAAGGGCCATGAGGACAAGAGAGGTTGGAGCGCCTCTCATGAAAGGACATACAGGGAGCTGGGCCTCTTCAGCCCGCAGGAGAAGGCTCAGGAGACATCTTACCCATGTTTAAGAATACTTGATGGGAAGGAGTAAAGACTGTGTCGGTCCCTTCCTGGTTGTGCCCAGGGATAGAACAAAACACGATGGGCACAAACTTAAATTCAGGAAGTTCCTTCAAAATGGAACACCACCACCATATTTTTTACTCTAAGGGTGTTAAATATTCAAACACATTGACCAGAGAGGTTGTGGAGTCTCTGTGTGTAGATACTCAAAGTCTGAATGGACACAGCCCTGAGCAACCTGCTCAAACCAACCCTAACTTGGCAAGCAGGGTTGGACTAGACAGTCTGCGGCTGTCCCTTTCAACCTCATCCATTCTGTTGATTCTGGGATTATTATAATCACTGTAAGTGTGTCACTTTAACTTCTCTAGAGGCAAAAAACCTGTGGCCATTAGTAATCCTGTAGAGAGTAACTTGTTAGATTTGGAAATATTATTTCTACCTGAGAATATCATAATTCAAATCAATGCTTTGTTCCAAAATGCATTTTGTTTCTTCAACTTATAAAAAATGTCAGTCAAAATGATCTTAAACCAACCCTGTTTATATGAAAACTCAGATCAAGCTTGCCTTCAAATTTAGGTTCTGAGACATTACAAAATTTTGTTTAAATACTACTACCCTGGCTACAGGAAAAAAAGTTCTTTCTGCAGAAGAAATAATTTATTTCCAAATGGGAAAAAAAAATAAAAAAGGAAAAATGCTTTATTTAGTCACTTTTATTTATTCAGTGCAATTCACTGCTCTTCAAAGCATCCCTGTAAACGCTGGAATGAAACTCTGTGGTCATATTCAGTTGCAGGTCTCATTTTCAAGTACCAGCAAAAAAAGAATAAACCTTTCAAACCTTTTTTTTACATCCAATTAAAAGTTTAGGTGTTTTTCCATGCTGCCTTTATGATCTGACTGTCTAAACACTACCTATCACAAAGCATGCAGGTTAGTTTTGTTGTTTTTTTTTTTTACATCCATCAACTTCTCTGAGCTGAACCCCAGAATCTAAACTACTCCAGAGCTCACTCACACATATCTGATAAAAAAAAAAATTGGTATTAACACATATACTTACTATGACAAAAGACTGTAAGATAAAAATTTGCAACAAGATGACCAAACTGCGAAAGCAGAAATAAAGGGCTGGAAGCTTTGCTGTTTTTCTTCACTGATTGAAATTTATTACAAATACAGATATTCACTGTTTACGTGCTGACTGCATAGTTGAAACAAAAACACAGACCCAAAAGTGCTTTTATTAGTTATTAGAACGAAAGAGCAACACGTAACACATCACATAATCCTACTGCAAATCATTTATCCTAAACTAGGTATAAAACTCCTTGCATATCTGAAGATACTTTTTCACAAGAATTACACAATACTAAGGATTAGATGTCAGTACCAAGGTGCTTCAAACCAAAAGTACAAGTGCTTTCAGACTGATCTGAACTGAAACTAGATATCTGAATTTGTTCTCACTATCATTACTCCAGTCATTATTTGCCAGAGCACTTTGGTTTTATTTTATTGTTGTTATTGTTGTTTGTTTTGTGGTGCTTTTTTTTCTTTTTTTTTTGAACACCAAAATCCCCCAAATGCTTTTAAATAAAGCATTAAAGCTGTTAGGCACTAAGTTCAAGATACAAATGAATGCCTCTGCCAAAAAGAAATGTAAGGACTGACAAATTTACCTCTAGTCCCACAGCTCTTGAGATTTCTTCCCAGGGATATACCAAAACTAGTTCATGTAGTCACATGGATCCTCATTTGTGAAATACAGCCTTTTATACTTACTATACTATAACACTTGTTCTTGAAAAAGAACAAGTATGACTGAAGAACTCATGTTCAGGCAGCCTGGGAGAAGGCATATGGGTCTCAATTGCAACTTCTATCTGAACTTATGCTCAGAGTCATTCAGAATGAAGTAGTTTTCAAAACGCTACCACAAGTTTGTGGCTACACAGAAGAGGCATCGTAACCATAAAAAATAAAAATAAAATTAAAAGGGAGACCACCAATCTGTATACACAAATGTTTACAGTGATTCACCATCCAGAAAAACAGGTCTCCATCATCTCTTCCAAACCTCACTCCCTATCTTGTAGCAGCATAACCAGCTTCTATACCTGTGCTTGGTTGCCACAATGACTATCACATGTCTGAAAAAGGACATTTTGCTGGGTATCTGTGTATTTCATCATCAATCATCACTGCAGTTGTACTTCAAGCAGCATTTGTTTCCAAAAGGTTAATTGTCAAGGTAGGGGAACATGCTTTCTGTCTTCCCTACTTAGCTCCTTCTCCCCCACCCCCTTATTGTTTTCAGTTACTGGTTTTGCAGAGTCTCAAGCATGACCAGCTACAGCTGAAGTATGACCCAGTTATGGCAAACACAGGCTTTAATTTAGATCAATACAGATTACACATCAAGACAATGTGAGTTAGAAGAATTGCAATTAATGTTGCAGCTTCGCATGCACTGCATAGAAATTTAGGACAGTGTATCAGTAGGAGACAAACATGCCTCCTCCTCTTCTAGCAGTACAACCTTCCGCCTGGAGAGAGACATCACAGACTTTATGAGAGTTAAGGAAATTCTAACAAAAATGCGCAAGGCAAGAAAAGCAAATGGGATTACAATCTGCATAAGATGGAAAATTTCTGTGCTAAATTCACTTAACAAGCACGTTAGAAAGAAGGCCCCTAGGCTTACACAAGGGTAGAGAGCCAGCTTGGCAAACATGAAGGCATGCTCCTTGCCACCATACCTAGCAAAAGGATGCAACGTTTCCCTTTCATGCAGGAGGGCTGTAGTCCATATTGCAAACTGAAATATGCTGGCAAAGAAAGTAATAACACAGCTGACCTGAATGGCTTCTATTTCATTGTGAGACTTCTCTGCAAATTCACTGGTCAGCTGGTAAGCCAGTGGAAGCCCGCCAATGAATGCCAATGAAAGTATATTAAGCAGTCCCATTAATCGGGTAGCTTTTGTTACATATAGGAAAAGCGAGTGATGGACAAACCACAGGAGACCAATTGTTACAAATGAGCCGAAGTAGGCAAGGTAGTTTGGCCCATATTCACTTAAAGCTTCAAGAAGGCTGCCATGAAACTTCCCTCTCACTTCTCTTGGATCGGGGACATTGTCTTCACTGTGGAGAGAAAACTCACTTTACTTTGCATGTTAGTTTTATAAAAACACTCCTGGGGCAACAATTAAGTATTTTGTTTTAATCTGGCCGTGTAGGAAAGAACAGGCATCCCCTCTGTAGTTCTCTAATTTGTACCTCAAAAGAAGCATTTCAAATAAAAGTTCAGGAATTAAATTAAATCTGAAAGGAAACACAAAAGAAAATTGGCTTTCCTTCAGGTTAATTTAATAAAGCTGCCACAGGGACTAAACAGCTTTTGTTGGTAAAAGGCTTTTATCTGAAAACACATCTAAACATAAAGAGGACTTTGTCCTTCAAGACTCTCCAACCCAATATACGTTAAACAGACTAATGATCAGTACTTCTGAAATGTGGGAGCTAAAAATATCTTCCATTTGTGCTCTGTAACTTTCCAAAATATCACACTTGAGATTACCACTACAGGCTTTAGAAGTAAAAAGCAATGTTTGGTTAGCTTTATTTCCTCAGATATTACATATAGACATGAATTGGCATTACAGTTAACACTAATTGTCAGAGGCAACACAAAATCTTACCATATGTCCAAAATGAGCAAGGTTGCTACAATGGCATAGACTCCATCGCTGAATGCTTCTACCCGTTCCTTACTCAGAGGCTCACTAAGGTAAAAACTAAAGGTTTCTAAGCTATGGGGCTCCTCTTCTTCATTTCTCTGACCTGGAAAACAAACCTGGATGTATACTAATGAAAGACAAAAATCAGACAGTACAAAGCAAGGTACTTAAAGCATTAAAAAAAAAAACAACAACAATGAAAAACCTACTGTGATCTCCCTTTTTCTTTCTCTCCACCCCTCAAAATCTTTCTGTAGAAAGAAGGGTCCTATCCACCCACACATGTCACTTTTTTCTCTGCAGCCATGGCTCCCCCTGAAGTTCATATTGCTTCCCTACAGGACAAGCACAACAGAGACAAAAAATCCCTGTCCTTTAAACCGTGTAGCAGACCATCTCCACCAAATGAACACGGGCCCAAAGCTCTAATTGAACAAAATATGAGAGCTAAACAAATCAGATGCTGTGCCAGGAGGGCACAAGAAGGCCTCCCCAGGAAGCCTTAGTAACTGTGGGTCCCCAAAGACACTGTGGAGAACTTATACTGCACAGGAAGAAAAACCTCACTGCAGAACTGGGGCTGCACTGGCACATGAAATCACCTGCTTTAAAATAAATCCAGCCTTTCGCCGGAAGATGGGGCTCTGGAGCTTTTAAGGAAAACATCAAACTCATCCCTAAAGACTGAGCTTTGAATTGCCCAGCTAGCCAAGCTGCACCACCTCAGGAGTATAGATTTGATGAAGAAAAAGCCTGCAGTTTCCAGAATTAAAGAGAGAAACTCAATTAAAAAGCAAGTGTAAACACATCTCAATCAATATAGCAGTAAATTACGTTAGCCATCTGACAGGGTTAGACAAATACAGCCTTGACCTGGCTGTGAACAGCAGTGTCCCCACTGCAGCAGGCAGAGCAAAATATCTCTGCCCATTTGTTCTCTGGATCTGAGACTCTGGCTGCAGCTGTTTCAAAGCATTTCTACCTGTCTAATCCTGCTTCTGCATGGCAGAATCAAATAGGTTCCTATTCGTAGCAAACAAAGATAGACTTGTCCTGGGCTAAAATGGAGCAGCAGAGGCACAAAGGTGTTACTCTGCTGACTCACCTATGCAGTGCTTATTCCAAAGACATACATCTGTTTGGTATTTTTCTGGTCAGTTAATATTACTCTCAAAGGGGGGCAGTGCCTCTTTTGGCTAAATAGCTTGCATGGCAACACCTCCTCTTTTATTTTGGCACCGGTAACATCTCTCCTCAGTGGAGTCTCAGCAGAGCTGAATAGCAGAAGTGCTGTTGGCACCGTTATGCAATGGTCAGTGTTGACAGAAAGGGGGCAGAAGGAACCTCAGCAAGGAGCATGAGGGAAGGCAGCATGGATTTAGGCTGCCTTTAGCCATGTGTGAATTTAAACCACAGCTGTTAGATACGTAAGGCATAATGCACTGAACAGTTACTTACACTAGATGTGCTTCAATTACATATCTGCTTGTTACGGACTCTCAAACATGCTGCTGATTGCTGGTTTGAGAATGTGGGACCATAGAGTACTGCTGGGAAATGATACAGGTACAGAGCTTGCTTTCTGTATTTTTCTGTCCTCATTCTCCTTTTTTAGAAGGGAAGAGGGATTGCCTGCAGCCATCACTCAGCAAAAAACAGAAGGGTTTTGCTTTCAGAAACAACTTAGTAATGCATACCTTACATATACATGTATCTATTAGTAAATTAAAAGGAAAGCAGGGGGCTACGGAGAAACTGGAAGCAAAGCAATAAAACACCAAATCACTGTACGCCAAGAGTGAAATTGGAAGTAGAGTTGAAATTACTTCATTCCATGCTATTTGGATGACATGTTGACAACCTAATAACATATCCGAACATACTCCCTAGAAATGCTCTTACTCACCCAAAATCTTGGTTTTACACCACGTAATGAATCGAGACAGATGTGGAAAAACGATTACAAGCCCAAGAAGCACGTAAGACTATGGAGAGAAAAATAAACAGAGGTTAAATTTAGTTATCAAAATGTAAATTTCTTTCTAAGTTTAACATTAAACTGTTATTCTCAACCTTTAGGTATAATCACATTGAGAAACGAAATCTTGACTTTATGACATGGAAATGACTCACCTGAAATCAACACGCACCTCTTGAATATTACATGTGCAGCCTAATGCTTTTTGATAGCTAGTTTAGTTTTGATAGCTAGTTTAGTGCTAGCTATGAATACTGAATTAAAACAGGAAGAGAAATAATCCTGCTAACAAATGCAGTAACGATTTCTCGGGAGTTTGGAGAACTGTTGCATATTTCTAATACTATCTGTCACTTGCCACTCAACCTGAAATGTCAAGTTTGCCAGCTAAAACTCCTAAGCACCCCTGCATTGTGCTGGCAAGTTATTTGGATAACAATGTAATAATGTGATCAGGAAAGGCTGTAGACAACAAAACCAGAAAACAAACAAAAAAAGCACAAAATACTTTCTTTGGTTGAATCACAATTTTAATTCCAGCAGGCTGCACAAAAAATGTATTGAAATAAGGTGATGGAGGGTGGTGGCAGGGAAGAAGATTTTTTAAGCTAAAGCAAAGAAACAGCCGTGAGGAATACTCTCAAGGACAGAGCTCTTCGCAGATTTTGACCAGCATTCTATAAGAACTTCATAAAATTCTTTGAATCTCTGCTGGTTCCTTTTTGTCTTTGATGAAGGCAGAAGCTCTGCTAAGCATCTCTGTGAAGAGTCATTATTACAAAAACACCCCATCTCTCTCAAATTTGAATACATTTATTTCAACAAGTTCCCTAAAAAAAAGACCATGATTTAAGTGTCTGTGTCCTGAACTTTACATGCTTTTTGAAGTGTGTCTCTGTCCCGCTGTGCCAGCTGTACTTAGGGGGGAATTTGCATATGCTGCATGTCTCTGTGTAATACTTCTGTCCAAAAAACAGCTCAGTGGGTCACAAGTGGTTCACAGACTGCACAAGTCTAAACACAAGTGCAACCTGTAGATTAATTTGACTGATGTTAATTAAAAAAAAAAAAAATACTAGTGAACTAGAGAGAGAAGGAAGTAACAAGGAAGACTGAGATGAGGAGAATATTTTGTTAAAATTGGTTATTTTCATGCTTGGACTCATAATTGGCCCTTTTATCAATAGTAACCAAAATTTTGTGGTTAAAACACTGATTAATTTCCATGGTTATTAATATGTAGATGCAACCTTACCACTTAATAAAGGTGGCCGAGGCTGCCGTAAGGGCAGGCTTTAGTGAAAAACATTCAAGATGCAGGTTGGGTAACTGGTCTATTTATTCATTTTCTTCTTGCACCTTGTGAGTACGGCAATTATATTCACCTATCTTCAGTTGTGCAATGTGATGTTTATTTCATGTAACCTTTCACGTTATCTCACTGACTTATGGTAAGCAAGATGCTAAGTTACTGTTTAGAAGATCTGCTTCTGAAGATCAATTAAGGGAATCATTACAAAAACCAAGGCTAAGCAAGTAAAGCAAATACTGTAGCAGAATATTCTTTGAAAACCCATGCAAAATTCACAGATTGAACTACAAATTGGCCTGTATGAATTGAAAACATCCAACACAAAATAGCAACCAGGATTACATCACCATAAAACCAGCAACTGAGAAAGTCTGCATATTTGACGTGGACACCATTATTTTAACACAGGCACAAACACAGATAATACATACTGCTGTACCCCAGTACTCTGTTAACTGGGAGAACTTACCAAAGGAATAAAGACAAAGGAAAAGATGGCTGCTAAAAAACATAAAATCGGTCCTCTAAGGATAATCTTCAAGATATGACGTTTATAGAAATTCTGATTTTCAGACACTTGTATCTGTTGATTCAGTAAGTGTGGGTGATAGAATCCATACAGTACTATCACAGCCTGCAAGGAGAAGAGCGTTACTGAAGGTAATACACACAAGTACACACAGCATTTCAGCACTATAACTGCAAAACTATAAATAAACAAATATATTATCAAATTCCAGAACACATTCTACCTTATTTTTCACTCCCACATGGAGGACCTGTCTTAGAAACTCTGCAATTTCACACTTTTCTGTTTATCAGGATTTCAGTTTCCTCTGCAGAGCATGATATGACCGTGGATGTTACATGAAGAAGGCAGGCCTCTACAGCAAGGAACAGAAAGTGACAAGGCACTGTTCCAGGCAAAAAAATAGTGCCGTGCTATGTACTTAGCACTGAGTCAGAAAGCCTCTCTCTGTTCACTCAGTCACTGCTGTGTGGCTCAGTGGGAACTTCGGCAGGCAAGGTCAACTACTATTTCATCAATATTTAAATTTAAAGAATTTTAAAAAAAAATTAAAGAGAGGGAAGAAATTCTGTGGGTCAGCTGATTTAGCTGCATATATCAGTTTCACAGGACAGTGGCAATCATCTCATTAGCACGTGTTTTCTTATGGCAAAAGGCGCAGCATTGAAAAATACTGCTATACAAAAGAAAAAGACACTTAGCAATTTATAGCCACAGTTAATAAACCTAATTTTAGTTCCGCCCAATAGAATCTAGGCTCTAAAAGTGAAAATGTAAGGGGATAGCTCAAATACCTGTATAAGGCCAATGACAACAGCGCAGACACTGAACAGGAATATTCCAAAAGGTACTCCTGGAAAGGAGGCCATTAAGGAAAACTAGAAAAAAGGCAACCAGATCAAACATTTAGTTTGGAAGCAATGTAGGAACAATAACAGAGAAAAAGGAGTATTCTTCATTCGATACTGAAACTTTAAAACATAAACACTTGGCTTTCTGATATAATTCCACTAAATGCAGTTTCTAGCCACAAGCACATGCAAGCATCCCAACAGAGGGTATCTAGATAGATGGCTTTGCTCATATGCTGATACTGCTAAAATTCACCCCCTCTAATGCTATATCTTCTTAGTAACTACAGGCTGATTTGCAGCTGATCATGAAGTTTAACATTTTCAGTAGACAAGATGTTCGTAACTGAATATTCTTGATATTAAGATACCTTCTTGAACCTTTTAATTTCTCTACCTCCATGGCTGCTTGTTGTATCAACTTCTGCAGCTTCATTACGTGAGACAAAAAAAAAAAAAAAAAAAAAGCGTGCAGTAAAAGTGTGTATTAGGGTAACACAGCTAACTTTCCAAAAATTATTTCAGCTTGGAGGCAAAGGAAGAAGTAGGTGCTCTTGCACCACAGCTTTATTCTTTGCAGGTTAATACATAACACAGACATATCCATGGAGAAACAGGTACGTGTCCTATAAATCTGTTCTAAACATACAATAAAAGTCAAGAACCATTTTAAGCAACTGTTTTGTTCTGCTAATTATGGTGGTCAATTCTTCCTGGATCTAAAGGTTATCTGTCGAGAAATTGCTAGATCATCAAATCTGCGTATTTAAAAAGCAGATACTTTTTGCTAGAACCACCACTGCTGAATGAGCCACAGGTGATACCGAAAACTCTCTCCAGGTTACAAGAGTAAAATACTCTGCTATCTAAAGAGGGGTTTGAAATACAGGTTTAGCTCCCTTACAAAATTCAAAATTCTCATCAGTGAACTTTGACATTCAATTCATCTGCTTCTTTTAAATATAACCCGGAAAACTATGGCTTTCCATGATTATAATTTATCTTCCACATTACCCATTTTCTGCAAGGCCTATGTATAACGTGCAGGAGATGAAGAATTTTCAAAAACTTCTTCAAGATTTTTTGTAGTTGATTTTAAGAAACTAAGGATTAATGCACTAATTGTAAAATTAACTACTAGAATGGATTCAGCGTTTATACTATAATAATACTCTCCTGGCTTTTGGAATACTTTGGTATAACCTCTCCGAATAAACGAAAAAACGTAACATAAATATATGTCAAATTTTAGAAAAGTACTTACAGTGTATGGCAAGAAAGTTATGATCATCATACAAGCCTAAGAAAAGAAAAAAAGTGTATTGAAACACTAGGTGAACTACAAGCAAGCAATAGCATCATTTAAGACGTAGCCAGAGAATGTAACACAAACAACTCAGATGCAAGTGTTGCATCTTGAGAAGAAAACATTTCTGAAGTTGCTGAGCTATGACTGAAACATACAGCCAGTTCTGTACACACCTTCAAAGTTTGCTATGCAAACTGTACATAATTCTACAGTTTTCTTAACAGTACCACAGATAAAAGTCTTCCTTATGGCTCCTAACAGACTTCTCACTGGACCAGCAATGCCAAAAATAGAAGCGCCTCCTTAGGATGTGTGATTTCCCTTGATAAAGCCATTAATTTCTGATCATAAATTTTTAAATATTAGCTAAGGAAGAACAAACAAACAAACCTAAAACAGGCAGAAAAGATGATCAGACAGGGGGAGCACCTCTCCTGTGAAGAAAGGCTGAGGGAGCTGGGGCTGTCCAGGCTGAAGAAGAGAAGGCTCCAGGGAGTTCTCATTGTGGCCTTTCAGTACTTAAAGGGGTCTTATAAAAAGGATGGAGAGGGACTCCACTCAAATAGATAATAACAGGACAAGGGGGAATGGTCTTAAAACTAAGAGGACAGATTTAGATTAGACATTAGGAAGAAATTCTTCACTGTAAGGGCTATTGGTTTGGCACAGGCTGCCCAGAGAAGCTGTGGATGTCCCATCCGTTGAGGTGCTCAAGGCCAGGCTGGATGGGGCCTTGGCCAGCCTGATCTAGTGGGTGGCATCACTGCCTATGGCAGGCTGCTGAAGTTGGATGATCTTTAAGGTCTCCTCCAATCCAAGCCATTCAATGTTTCTATGAAATGCATAGTTTTGAAAGCTAAATTACAGAAGAAATATATGCCTTAAACAATTCTTCTTACGTGAATTCCTGTAGTGTTCTCACAGAATTTAAACTCGGTATTTTTTAGTCACAAAAGTTAAACAAACTGTGTAATTGTACATTGTCGAGAGAACCGAATTTTAAGCAATATAGTAAAAATACAAAGCTTTATCTGAAAGCAAAAATACACTTTCCATTGCAGCATCCCATTACAACTAACTGTAACCAAGATATTACAAGGTAGCTCATTAAAAAATACACACCCAAATAAAGAAAGAATTTTTAACAGATAAGGTTTAGGAAAGAGTGAATCTCAAAACACTGCATCAGAGACTGGTCTCTCAGATGTAGTTTTTTTTAAGATTGTGTTTCAAATAAGCTTCACAATGAATTTCTGGGTAACCCAAACATAGAAATGGCTGAAACCTTAACTGAAACTCAAACCCATAGCTATCATTTTTGCCACAAAAGACATAAAATGTCATTTTCTCAAGTCTGGAGGAAAAAAGTCACATAGACCAGGAAAGTCAAAATGTTTGTGCTTAGGTGCCTCTTGAGTTCCCTAAGATGAACTTTCACCTAAGCTGGTGCATATCTTTTGGTTTACAATGCAAGTTAAAAGCAAGTTAGTTATCAAACATGTGCTTTGGCGAAGAGGAATTAAAGCTCTCTGTATCTTATGGGCTTTGAAATTTGGTGGAATTGATTTAAATTAGAAACATTCTGCTGTATGTATACAGTCTAAAGAAAAAGTGACCTACAGTTGGTAGCTAATCACAAGTATGTTGGGTAAGACTCACCAGATTTAGAAGCGCAAGGACGTCATCTATAAGTTCTATCACCTGAAACAACCTGTCGAGGCAAGTTAAGATACCATGAACAAGCCAGCTCCCAAAATATGTTACAACACTGCATTTATTGTATTATAGGGGAACCTGATTTCCTTTGCTCCAGAATTTAGGCAAGCAGTCCAAGTGCTACCAAAACATAAACTCAAACATAGAAGTCACTTATTAGAAAAAAAAATGAAAAGCTAGATATGAACAGTCAAGTCCAATCATGGAAAAGTTGTTAAGAACCCCATTTCTATTTGAAGGACAAGTGGCATAAGACGTATCAAACTGACTTCTTATTTTTCCTTTTGATTTTTTTGGCTCTATCCTTCCTCTGCACTTGTAATTGTATCTTTACTGTGAGGTAAATTTAACTGTTGTTAAGAGCCAATTCATGTGTGAAAAAGGAATCAAGATGGCCATTCTGACACATCAAGTAAGGTGCCAAAATCCTAACAATGCAGAGAGCTACAAATGGGTATCACACCTTGGAAAATGGAACACAGGAGGTAATCACAGGTTGCGCCTCTGACAGAATAGGATCAATCCACTTACTTAGAGGAAGAACAGTGGTAATATTTGCTAACGTGATAAATTAAAAAAGCACTGCCATGATTGTTCACAGTGTCCCATCGTTGGAAGTATTCAAGGCCAGGCTGGATGGGGCTTTGAGCAACCTGGTCCAGTGGGAGGTGTCCCTGCCCATGGGAGGGTGGGGGAATTCGATGATCTTTAAGGTCCCTTCCAACCCAAACCATTCTATGGCCCTATGATTCCAATACTGTAGAGAGTAAACTGCAGAGCTGCCTTGACTTTTAGCTTGACTGAGAGGATTTTAATAATACCATAGAGATAACATTTATTCAGGCCATGTTTCCTTTAAAACTATCCTATCTATTTATTCACAGCTTTCTAACATACGCTGACTTAGAAATTAATAACACTCAATTACACGTTATGTTTTCCTTAATTTTTAAGAGGCTGTTGCTTTACCCAGAAAGAAGTACGCCAAACAAAGACCAACTGTCATATTTCAGCTCACCTGTTAACACTGCAAGGTGTTCACTAGAGGTAAGCATATCAAGTTTGAAAAACAAAATGTTGCTTTGGACTATAGCTGTTTGCTATCTAATTATTGTAAATACTTGGATGTATTACCAAGAATCCAGGCTATTAGGGAAAAAAAATGACAACTTAGAATTGCCTCCGTAGAACTGATCTCTAAAGAAAGCAAAGTTACTTTATTTTTTAGTGACTTCATTAGAACACAATCCAAACTGTCTTTAAATGAATGGATTTGGAAAGAGGACCAGCTTACCTTGTTCTTAAGAATAAAAATCCTCAAAATACTATGGCAGAAGAAAAAAAAAAATGCTTGCTGCCCTACCCCCACAAAACACCTGCATATTAATTTCCTTTTGACTACTAAGGTACGTGTAAGCGGCAAAGTGGCAATGTCCACAGCTGTGGAAAATGCAGCATCTGCAACATCGCAACTAGTTTTGCAAGAAGCACTGCTGAGGACTGAAAAAGACAAGTTTTAGGCCAGCAGTCCTATCTGGATTCCTCTACTTGTGCATCACACAACCTAAAATGTCATGCTTTTCCAGCATATTTTTACGTTTAATTCCATCAAGAATATTAAGTGAAATGAAGAGTAACTCTGAATTTAAGGACATATAATACTTCTTTTTCTTTGTATCACAGTTTCTATAGTGTAGAGACACATTAAGTCACTGATTAGGATAGCACTTCTTACAGTGTATTTTCATAATTACCATCCAACAACAAAAAGTCCAGAAACATATCAGCAACACAGGAACGTATCAGACAGAAGGTGATCTTCTGTCCTTTTAAACAACAGCTTTTCTTTGACTCTGTAGTGGAGTTAAACATTTTTGCTTGTTCCTACCTTACATGAGCTGCCCATGCCACTGTGACTATTAAGAAGGTCATCAAGTAGACTGCAATTTTTGTTAGAAGAAGTTGCTGAACGCTTTCACCTAGTTTCTGAAACAAAATAAAAAGTGTCACCGAGACAGAAAGAAAAAATAGTTATTTTCTGAAAGTACTAGCATTACTTACAAATGGGAATGACATGCAGTCACACAGAGTATTTTTTTGAAAATGCTTGCCAGTAATGCAGTTTTCCTCCAATGGTCTTTTTTTTTTTTTTTTTACCATCATGCAGACAAACTGTATTAGACACTGATAAATATACTGAAATGTGTAGTTAATGGACTATGATATTCCAACACAACTCTTCAACCTGTAAAATCTGGGCTTTCCAGACCTCAGTTCACCCTTTGATTCATTCATGCACTCTCACATTGCTGTTACTGTGATAATGCATTTTAGGAGAAGGGCTGGCTACAAAACATCCCTATTATTTCCTTAACACTGACTTCTGAAGTAAAAGCATCCTACAGATTTTCATATGATGATTATTCACAATGAGGCAGGGAAGGGCTCAACCACATCAGTTCTGCACATACCACCACAACATCAGAATAGATTACACAGACTGATGCAGTGTATTTGCTGGATCATACCCGAGTTTCCTAAACTGAGGCAAAACATTCAACATTGAGTCTAGCTCTGTTTTTAGGAGCGGATAAACAAACTGTGATTAAAAAAATCGTGAATCTCCTCAAGAGACTGAATTGCATTGCCCAACACTCCTGCTTCATTCTGATTTAATTTTCTGTAGTCCCTTTCTTTATTATTATTATTATTATTATTATTATTATTATTATTATTATTATTATTAATTTTATTAATTTTATTAATTTTATTATTATTATTACAGTTGTGATTAAACTGGTCTTAAAGCCAGCACTACATTAAGTGGCTTCTCTGACTGATGTTATATTACACATAAGAGCTGATTTTTATTTATTTATTTATTTATTTTTCTGGAAGATGCTTTGGTTTGACAGGTAATTTATCTTCATACAAAAGTATGAAATCTATGTATAATAAAAGTATAAAATGTATGTATAATAAAAGTATAAAATCTATGATGTGTATACATATACATTTCATTCAGGTTTTATGTCATTACTCCTGTAGATTACACGGATCTTCAGTATTTAAAATTTTTCACCTTGAGTTCAACAGCTCCTCCTCCTAGAGGAAATTTCTTGTTAGATATACTGTTATTTAGCTTTCTTTGTGAAGTTTGGAGCTTAAACTGAAGTGGGGTGTTACATCAGGACGTCACATGCATGCCCAAAGATACCAGAAACAACAACAACAAAACAAGAACAGCAGAGATACCTGATCGGGGTGTATTTTTGTGTGGGCCACAGGCAGAATCTGAAAGAAGAAAGCCCAGTTAGTACACACGCAGCTCATTTCCTCGCTCGGAGCCTGAATGAAGCCCAACACAACTCCATGCGGCTGCAGATATTCGCGCAGTGCTGGCTCCCTGCTCCCCGCACCCCGCCGGTCCCTACAGACCCGGGCAGCCCGGGGCTCACCATCACGGTGGCGATGATGGAGAGCAGCGCGTCGCTGTAGGCCAGCAGCCGGTGCGAGGTCTGCGTGCTGCTGCCCAGCTCCAGCTCCAGCGCCCGGCCGTGCAAAGCCTCCCCCGGCACGGCTCCGGAGCCGGGGCCCGGCGTGGCGGCCCGCGGAGCCGACATGGCCCCGCCGGCAGCCGGCGCCTCCCGCGGCGCGGTGGCGGGGCCCGGCCGGGAAGCGGGCCCGAGAGACGCCGGCCCCGCCGGGCAGGAGAGCAGCGGAGCGGCCCCGGGGCACGGAGCGGGAGGCGGCTTCCGACCGTGGCCCTGCCCCGCCGCTCGCCGCCGCACCGCCACCGGCACCGGCACCGCTGCGGGAGCTGCGTGTGCCCAGCCCCGGGCGGAGCGGGCTGAAGGGAGGCCTCATGGCGGCCTGCAGCTCCCTCACCAGGGGAGCGGAGGGGCAGGCGCTGAGCTCTGCTCGCTGGGGACAGCGACAGGACCCGAGGGAACGGCATGGAGCTGGGACAGGGGAGGGTCAGGCTGGGGGTTAGGGAAAGGGTCTGCACCCAGAGGGGGTTCGAGCACTGGGACAGGATCCCCAGGGCAGTGGGCACAGCACTGAGCCTGACAGAGTTCAGAAAGCATTTGGACAACGCTCTCAGACACATGGTCTGATTTTTTGGAAATATGAATTAAGAATGATCTTCCTTAGGTCTGGGAGTGTCAGTGAGAGTATCTTGAAGTTGGTGCCTGGTACAGGTGACTTGAGTTGGCTCTTTACATCTAATGTATATACACCAAAATTACACTTCACAGAGGCTACAATGTTCAGAATTTCTTAGTTTTGCTTATACATCATATTTTAAAATCTGTATGTGAATTCCAAAGTAGCTTTTTTCTTTTTTTCTTTCCTTAATTACTATTTTTGTTTTATTACTGGCCCAACCAGCCTTGCCACTTCAAATCATTTGCTTTATGTACTTCGTTCTGTCCTTTGCAGCTGCAACTAGAGGCTTTTGGTGTACGTTCATGTTTTTATCTTGTTGGCATTTAGTTCATACCACAATTATAGTCCATCTGGAATATATATAATTTATAAGCCCACATACAGGCTTATGGTTTCAGTGAAGTTGTGCTCCAGCAGATGTGATTCAAACACTGTTGCAAAGTGGTTTTACTACACAGAACTACTTTCATTGTTAGTCTTTTATTGTAACTGAACAGGAATATTCCCAAATTTGTGAAAGATTTTAGTCTGGCAGTATCTTAGTCATCATAAATGAATTGGGGTCTGCAGTGAGGTGGGTAGATGTTATAGACCTATCTGGGTTCCACCACTGATCAGCCTGAGACAGCCAAACATAGTCTTCCAGGAGAGAAGAATGTGAAAAGAGATGAGAAGCTTGTCTGCACGCAGAAGCAAGAAACGGCAGAGGAGAGAGCTGGGAAGTTGCAAGGTGTCACCCAGAAAAGGGTAGGAGCTACACAGCTTTGTAACGTGTATGGGGAGACTTGGTGAGGAACTGAAACAGGCTAGCAGTGGAGCTTAGCAGAGAGAGGCCTGGGAAATCACCTCAGAAATTTTTGTGGAGTGCCAGCAACAATCCAGAGAGCAGATCCTGAGTAAATTTGCCAGTTAGGACAGCATTTGTTCTGCAGAAATTTCCTGAGGCAGGTATGTAAACTGCAACTGATACCCTCTGTATCTGGTCCCTAACCCTCTGTAATACGGTTAGCAGAACCAACAGTAAGGTAAAGAGCTGTAATACATCAGTCAGCTGGTCATGTATTGCCCCCCACTGCCCTTCTCTGTCCCCCCTTCCTGGCACCAGGGTGTGTTGACAGCCACTAGCAGGCAAGCCTCCTGCTGGCGGTGTGATTAAGCCCTTCAGCGTTATCAAAGCCTGGGTGCTGGGCCACCAGCACGTGGTGACACCCATCATGGAACAGGGACGCCTAACAGCACGTGAGATATTGCCTATAAAATCAAGCAGCAGTAAGCCCTCAGGGCTTAGACTGGAACTGCTGCTGGACAGCAAAAGCTTTGATCCCCATGAGGCCAGGGACACCCCCACCATCATCTTCTTCCTCTGAGGACTGAGTGAGTGACTCATGTTCTTTTAGGTGAAGTCTGAATGTGGAGTATGATTGCTGTATTATATGCTGATTATTAAGAATTTGACATATGATCTGCAGAGGATCCAGGTGGCTGAAAAGTCCAAGTAACTAAGAATTTTATATAATAAGATAGCTGTATTAATTACTAGGCATTCTGCGTTAACTGTAAGCTAAATGCTAGAAATTTTACATAGGAATGAGATATGCTGACTGCTAACATTTTTATGTAATAATAAAGCTATAATTCTAACCAGAACCCTATGGCTATTCTTCATTCTGCCAAGGTTTCGCAGAAGAATCTTCCTGTCCCCCGTAGCCTCAGGTGACATTCATTTCAGGCTGACCTGAGTGGTCTAAGCTGCAGTATGTGTTGTTAAACTGAACAAAGTGACCAAGATGTAAGAACTACGTGAGCTGTGAGATCTCTGAAAGATGCATTTCTTTCTATAAGCCAGTTGAACTGAAGTGTTGTATTGACGATGAAAGAAAATAGCAGAACTGTGGCAAAAATAAGTTTGTAAAACAACAAGGGGGAAGCCTTTGGCTGAAATACCAAAATGGTGTGCCAAATACAAGCAGGATATGTCTGGACTTCAGTTGGGATTCGTACAGCTTTATGGCTCAAATAGCGATTTCTTTTTGAGATCATGGGCTGCAGAGCAATATTGGAAGTGATTACATCTGTGGAAGGTCTTCTGGATCATCTCTCCATTTTCCATAACAACTGTTTGCATCTAATGACACCAACAGTGTTTTTTACGCTTGGTCAAGAAGCATTAGCAAGTGAGACAAAGGAAAACATGACTGTTAGAGAAGCAGTTCACATTGTTATAGAAAATTCACCAGTGATAGATGAATATAAGCCTGTTCCAGCATTTTGTAACCCTCACTGTAAAGCAGTTCTTACGCATGTTTGTGTGGAATTTCCTGTGTTCCCGTTTTTGGCCATTGCCCCTTGTCCTATTGCTGCACAGCACTGCAAAGAGCCTGGCCCCCTCTATTTGCCTCCCACACTTCAGATATTTATAAACATGGATCAGTTCACCCCTCAGCCTTCTCCAGGCTGAACAGACCCAGGTCTGTCAGTCTTTCTTCATAGGGAAGATGCTCCAGGCCCTGTATCATCTTCAAGGCTCTCCTCTGGACTCTCTCCAGGAGATCCCTGTCTTTTTTGTACCGGGGAGCCCAGAACTGGACACAGTACTCTAGGTGAGGCCTGACCGGGGCAGAGTAGAGGGGCAGGATCACCTCCCTTGACCTGCTGGCTGTGCTCTTTTTAATGTACCCCAGGATCCCATTGGACTTCTTGGCCACAAAGGCTCACTGCTGGCTCAAGGCCAACCCGTCGTCCACCATCCCCAGGTCCTTCTCTGCAGAGCTCCCCTGCAGCAGGTCAGCTGCAGGAGACTGAAATTGTTCATGTGAACATTTTTAGGTGCTTTGTACAACATGTTTTGCAGAACTTGAGCTCAGGGTATTGCACAGAAGTGATATCCTTCCAAGAACACATATCTCTGTGACTAGTTTATTTTTGAGAGGTATTATAATAAACTTTTTGAAACTAAAGAGAGTCAACAAAATAAAACAAGTGAGTTAATGGACTTCAAAGGGCATTTCTGATAATCATTAACTGAGGTGTAAAGTCTTTATTGTTCTCCTTCACACACACATGAACAAACGTCTTTCTGAGAACAGGTGCTCTTTATGAAGAGCTGAAAACTCTTGCCCCTAGGATTAATAATGAAAAAAAAGAAAGAAAGGCAAAACTGAAATGGGTGCACGTGGTCTTTTGCCTCCTCCTCTTCATGTGGTTTTCATTACATTGTCAGTAAATAACTGCAGTTATTTCTGGAACACTAGTACACACTTTCAGGATGTAAATGTATTGCAACAAGAAATACAAGCTTACAATGAGGTAAAGTATGTGGGGGAAAAAAAAAAAAACGCATGCTGTTGGTTTTGGCTCATTTGTCTAAGTGTTTTATGTTCATTACTGCTTTTATTACCACATATATCACATAAATGGGAAGATGTGTCCTGAAATGAGACACACTCTTATCAGTGAAGCCTTTGCAGAATGAACAGGCACCCCTCACGAGACATTTATTGGTGGCCTAGTGAGTGATGTCTTCTGTTCATGATAGCCAATAAGGTGTTTGGTTGTAGCTCTCCACCTGCATCTCAGTACCCCTCTTGTTGCTGTATAACATGCTTAGGTCATGGAGCAAGACTTTTGGAAACAGCTGCTGATTTAGTGAAGCTGAGCTGAACATGGTATATTGCAGCAGTGGAGAACTGCAGTGGGAACAGGGGGTTTTTAAGACCAGACACACCTGCTGTTTCCTAAGTAGCTTTGTGACACTGTGTTGTACTTCACTGTTGCAATGTGCAATTGCAATGTATTCCAAAAAAATGCTAAAATAAAACAAGCTTCCAAAGGGGTGGAGCTTGCTTGCTTTTTTTGGATATCTTGAATCCAGCTGTTCCCTAGTGTATCTCTTCATCAAGGCAAACAGTAGGAGAAAAGGATTCTGTAAAATGAACTGAGAAAGCCTGACCATACACAAGTTTACTATTTTTTGAGCAAGGAGCACGGGAAAAGCCTTTAATCTCAGAATTCAAGGTAATTTATAATGAACCCACTGCCTTTACTACTGGCTCTACAGACCATGCTGTTGGTTGTTAAATATATGTAGCTCTTCACTGAGCCACTGAAAAAAAACAGTATTTGAGAAGAAGACCACAGCTTATCACCTGGAGCTGTTGTAAACATATCTTCTCCTATAAAAAGAGATAAATTTCTGCACAGTTCATCACTGAAGCTAAGTACAACGTATGGGTATTATGCCTAAGATAAAACTTCATTTGCCCTTACAAATTCAGATAAAATCTCCATGTTTTTTACTATCTTGAAATGCTTTTTACTTAGCACTTAGAAGCAAGTAAGAATGGAGGGTTGGGGAAGTGTGCAAAAACATTAAACTCTGGCTTAACTATCTTCACATTTAACTTAATGATAACACTTCTGCAGACTTTAACAGGACCAAGGTTAATCAAACACAAAAGTCTTATGAAAGATTTTTCTGTAGCAATGCTTTTTAAGACCCACAAAGATCAGCCTTAATCTTCTGAGGAACAAACATGCGGAAGCAATTACGTCGGCTGTTTGCATAGATACATTAACCTTTCCACCTCACGTTCTGTCTGTGCTTGTTCTGTAGCTGCTTTGGGTCTTTCTTATTTGCAGGCTCGCTAAAAATACTAAGACATGTCAAGTCATACCTCAAAAAAAGAAAAGCGATTTCTTTTTACCTCAGAATCTGTTGCTGAAGGACATTCTGGTAAGTCAAAATACTGTCTGAAACTTTGCTTTTATTAATACTTGCACTGAAGAATGCTATTTGATGGGAGTTTAATCATATCTTCCCTCATGGAGAAAAAAAAAAAAAGAACCAATTAATTACTTTGATTAAACTTCAGATTAACGTTTTTGTTTGCTTGGCAAGAATTTGTTTTATTTGTTTAGTATGCAACATAGTCTGGCATGAAGGGCTTTAAACTTTTGCTTGAGAGGAAGAAGTTTGGAGACATCTTCTACAACTAGACTTAGAGCTACCACATATACAGTGCACTGATTGCTTTTGTAATTCTGCAATGAAAAAAAAAATGTTTTTTACATAGGTGATCATTTATCTCAATTTCTGAAACATTTGGAATATTGAGCTTTGATTTTCTTGAGAGCTGCATTCCAGATACTAAATATAGCTGTTTTGCCACGTTGCTCTCCCTAATGCAAGTTTACATATGCTGTAGGCGGTACAAAACTAGTTTATTTTCCAGGGTCTGGGACTGAAAGACAATGCTTCAGCTCTAATTGCTGTTCATTAAAATCAGTTATTTTCCACACAGCATTGTTTAGACAGATGCGCATCTAGAAGATATGTTAGCTTGTGGAGTAGAGGAAGTTTGAACCTTCAACATAAATACTAGTGATTTAAATTTGCAGTAAAGGTAGCACCAGTTCCTTTTATTTTAACCTTCAGATGGATCATTTTAATTCTAAGGCTAAAATTAACATTACTTCTTTCCATATTAAAATAAAAGACAAAAAGCCTAATAGTAAGAAAATAGGCTGATGTCAAACACTAAACTTTTTGCAGCTGAGTTTTTGTTGTGTATCTGTGTTCTCAGATCTGCAGTTTGCTATGTGGGAATGGCATAGTGTGAGACCAGTTATAGTGTCACATCTGTCTGCCCAGCCCCTAGTGAATAGCCCAAGAGCTGCAAAACCACTGCAGCATGTAGTGTGTCACATCTAGAACCGCTGCAAAACACTTACTTGCTTTTAAACACTGTGCTGTATGTTGTAATGGGGCAAATAGCTGAAGGCAATAAAACTTATCAGTTGTTCCAGGTTATGCCATTTCTGCTTGAGCATCAGATTCTGTGGCATAAACCCATTTTGCAACTTTCAGGGCTCAGTTTGACTCAGGGCAGTTGGCATATTTGCCACCTAATAAACTTTGAGCTTGGCATTACTGAATTTACACTGGATTTTAAATACAATTTCTGGGTCTGAAATTATGACCACATGATGTTTCTGTCTTTCATCTTACATCCTTGTGTCATCAAACTGTGGTCAGTTTTTAATCAGTGGTGGTACAATATAACTTACATAACCAACCATGTTTGTGATCCTGTAAGTAAATGCTTTAGCAAGAAATTTCAGTAAGGTAAGAGGACAAAGGTCACACCCATCTACAAAAGGAGCCCCACAGAGGATCTAGGAAACTACAGGGCCAGTAGTCTTACTTCAAACCCTGAGAAGGTAATGGAACAAGTCCACTTAGAAATGATTATTAGCCAAATGAAATAGGTGACTGGGAGGATCCAACACAACATCATTACTTGGAGTATCATCCTTGACAAACTGGCAAGATATAGATGGGACATGTGACCTGAGAGATGGAAATTGGCTAGCAGACCACACTCAGAGGGTAGTGATTGATGCCCTTCATGCAGGCTGGCAGCCCTTCACAAGTAGGGTCTGCCAGCGGTCGATAATGGGCCTCATGCTGTTCAATACCTTCACAAATGATCTGGACAATGACATTGAAAGCCCCCTCATAAGTTTGCTGCTAACACTAATCTGGGTGGTGAGGTGGACATGTTGCAAGGGAGAGCCATTTTACAGGGATATGGTCGGGATGGAAGAGTTGGCAAGCGAGAACTGGGTGTAGTTTATTGAGGACGAGCACAAGGTCCTGTGTCTGGGAGGACATGACCGAAGAGCCCAGTACATGCTAGGAACTGTGCTTTGCTTTTAGCCTGGTTCTAATTTGTGTTTGAGGTAATATTGATGGCACAAAGATCCACCTGTTCAAAGTTACAGGCTAGCATGGTTCACATTTCCTTTCTCTTAAAGTATGTTGGAAGTTGTACCATTCTGTTAAGAGAATGGAAATAGCACTTTTTGCATATCTGTGGGAAAGCTGAACACACTGCAAGTCTCTTTTCAGAGAAAATTTGAAAAGTACATATTTGTTATTTGGCAGATTGACGGGTATTAAACTTGTCTCTCAAGTAATTTAAATGACCTAAATTGTAAGTTTAAAATCGATGGGCCACTAGGCTGTTAGCTAGGCCTAGAAATGGAACATGAATGTGCAGCCTGCTCTGTCAACAAACACAAACCTGTGAGGAGTACAGGAAACCCCTGGGATGTGGGTGGCCAGAGGAGGTGTCACCACCCGAGCTGCTGCTGGACAGGGCATTGTGCACATGAGGGCAGGAGCAGGGCTGAAACATCCTGGGTGCACGTCAGCCTACAGTGCCATGGCGGTGTGGCCTTCAGGGCCTGCAGCTGGTGGGAGACGCCTTCATGTGGGCTCCTTGGCCATTTGGCCAGTTTTTGTCACTTTGGCTAAATTTTTGGCCAAACTCTGGCTCAGTGGGTGTTACCAGCTCTGGCCTGTGAAATCCCAATTTAAATTCCTGAATGAAAAGTAATTGTCCTAATGTGCATAAGCTGTAGTGATTAATTGAGTTAATAGCTTCCTTTAACAGGTGTTCGTGAAATGTCAGGTTTCTGAATGGTTCAAATGTGGTTTCTCACTCATGAATGCCCTATGAGGACACTTGGGCTGTCCGGTCTGGAGAAGAGGAAGACAAGGGGCGATCTGGTGGCTCTCCGCAGCTCCCTGAGGAGGAGAAGCGCAGAGGGAGGTGCAGGTCTCTGCTCCCTGGTCACCCATGTCAGGACAGGAGGGAACGGCACAGAGCTGTGCCAGGGAAGTTCAGACTGGGCATTAGGAAGAAATTCTGTACCATGAGGGTGGGCAAACACTGGAACAAGCTTCCTAGTGAGGTGGTTGGAGCCCCCATGCCTGTTGGTGTTCAAGAATAAAATATCCTTAATTAAATCCATTAACTTTTGGTTAGCTCTGAAGTGACCTTGAAAGGTCCCTTCTGAATGAACCCTTCATCATTCCTGGTGATGGTCCCTTCCATCACTCTATACTACTCTGCAGTTCTCATATTAACTTCACTTTAAACCTTAAACTTTGAATTGAATTACAGATATTTGGGAGCATAGAATAACTGTTATTTTATAATTTAATTCTTATATGTTTTCTTTCAAAGAAGATTAAAAGTAAATAAGCGGTTTAAGGTGAACATTCAGTTACACTCCTCCTTCATTAACTTCATCTTTGGGCTCTCTAGTTTACCTGCATATGTAATGATATTCCCACAGGAGAGCAACAGTACCATAGATAATTACATAGGTAATTATGTAAACTTGCAAACACTAAAGGCACCTGGTTTATGGATTCAGACAATGCTGTAGATCTATCTGCGTAGTTGTATGGCTGAATGTATTTACAATTTTTTTTTGTTGTAATGATGGTGGGTACACTCTATGCTGGGTTAAAAGCTGGCCCCAGAGAGTAGTGGTGAGGAGAGTGAAATTTGGCTGGTGACTGGTTACGAGTGGTGTTCCCCAGGGGTCGGTGCTAGAGCCCATCCTCTTTAACACCTTTATTGATTATTTTTATAAGGGAATTGAGTGCACCCTCACTAAGTTTGCAGACGACACCAAGTTGGGGGGAAGTGTTGATATGCTGGAGGGCAGGAAGGCCCTGCGGGGGGACCTGGACAGGATGGGTTGATGGGCAGAGGACAGTGGGATGAGGTTCAACATGGCTAAGAGCTGGGTCCTGCACTTTGGTCACAACAACCCCATGCAGCGCCACAGGCTTGGGGCAGAGTGGCTGGAAAGCTGAGCAGAGGAAAAGGACCTGGGGGTGCTGGTTGATGCTTGCCTGAACATCAGCCAGCAGTGTGCCCAGGTGGCCAAGAAGGCCACTGGCATCCTGGCTTGTGGCAGGAACAGTGCAGCCAGCAGGGCTAGGGAGGTGATCGTCCCCCTGTGCTCTGCTCTGGTGAGGCCGCACCTCGAGTACTGTGTTCAGCTTTGGGCCCCTCACTACAAGAAGAACATTGAGGCCCTGGATCGTGTCCAGAGAAGGGCTGCAAAGCTGGTGAGGGGCCTGGAGCACAAGTCCTGTGAGGAGCAGCTGAGGGAGCTGGGGGTGTTTAGTCTGGAGAAGAGGAGGCTCAGGGCAGACCTGCGCTATAAAATGCAGAAAGCGCAATAAAGAGGGTAGGAATGCAAACCCCTCACTGAAAGAGCTTGTCTAAAATACATGCTCAGAAAATGCTTCTTACAACTCTTATCCTAAAAATAGTATTTCTGGATGCATTTGCAGGTCTTTCTCTTTGTCCCTGACCCACTAGGCTGCTGGTCATTGCAGACCATAATAATATGTTTGTTAGATTTGACTTGAGGAGCATTGTGAACACGGGTTAAGACATGTTCAGAATTTAAGTTATTAAAATAGCCTCTTGGCAAATGTTCTATAAACAGAGGTCTCTTGGCCACTGGAAATAAAATTTTACTACGATTTTCACTTTTCAGTTTTTATCACAAAAAGAAATGTTATGTGTTTCTTTTTTTTTTTTTTTCTTTTAGACAAGATGTGTGATCAGATAAGTGATGCTGTTCTAGATGCTCATCTCAGTATTGATCCAGATGCCAAGGTTGCCTGTGGTAAGTTCAAAGCAGATAGAAAAACAGATTAATGAAGCACAACAAGTAATCTTCATTGATAAAACATCCTGTGCTCCAAAATTCTTGCAGTAGTTGGCTGGCAGTCAACACTTCAATAGTCAGTCAAGAGGCCAGTTCTTGTGTGCTGACTCAGAGGAGAAGGGAAGACAGGAAAAAGACTGTAGAACATGAACAGAAAAAAAAAAAAAAAAAAAAAAAAAGGAAACACACAGTGTTTCAGTACAAATTAAAGATGGTGAAATGCAGAGAATAGGACAGGAGAATACTATTGGTATGGAGAATTCTCCATTGGTGTAGGTCTCAAAAGTGTAGTTGTCAGGGCTAATGATAATGAGCAATCTAGGAAAAAAAAAAAAAAGAGAGAGAACAGAGGAAACGTATATGTCAGGACACATTTTCTGGTATGGTGAGTAAAATATATTAATAAAACTAAAATCCTTGAGTGCTAAATATATATTTGCTGTGCCTTTACAGAACCAGTTCATTTGGATGTGATTCTGATCAAACTGGAGGCTAAGAACTTACTGTTCTTAGGATTGGGATGAACACAGAATGGGAATGTTTCTAAGGGCCTTTGAGAGCGAAGCCATTTCTTTCATAGAATAAGTGACACAGGCCATAGTTGGAGCAACGGCATCTTGGGAATACTGTGATCTAATGTGTCAGTTGGTCTAAGAAATCTCTTTTGATCCTTGAGGCACAGATGTGAGCGATGAGAAGAGGTAGGGGGAGGGTTTAGTGTTTACATTAGACTTGGTGAAGCATGTATTTCAGGATTGCAGACAGTTATGCTTCTAAAAGCTGGAGCTGGTAACGGAGAAACACTGCAAAAATGACAAGGACTAAAAATGGGTCACAAGAGATGTGAGAAACAAGATCAGCTGATCTTATCAAAAAGAAGACTGAAGTGTGACATGATTACATAAGTAAATCCCTGACGCCTGTGATCTGTTGGGGGGGAAAAGAAAAAAAATAGAAGAATATTAAAACTGCTGACTAGAGTCAGAAAACTGGAGTATAGCATTAATATATGTCTGGAAAAGATAATTGGTTGACCAAATGCAGTTTGCTTTTTTAAAATAAAATAATAAAATAAAATAAAATAAAATAAAATAAAATAAAATAAAATAAAATAAAATAAAATAAAATAAAATAGTAGCTTAGAGAAGAGAAAGCAGTTTCTGGGTAAAACTTAGAATTTCTGTTTAATTGGTCAGGCCTACCCTCAAAGTTTCTGAAAGAAAAATTCAAAGCATTGTGCAAGTACTAAGTCACTGTAACACCACATTTTTATGTAACTATGAAATGTAATTTATGGAGATGTTGAAACTAGGTTCTATCTACCAATATAAAAAACTATATGAAGTTCTCTGAATTTTATTTGCTGCTTGGGCTTGTATGATCAGTGAGTTTTGCATATGAAGTTCTTAATTATTACACTGGCAAGTGCCACTTGCTGGTCTGTCTATGTGCTGCTGACAATAAGATATAGCAGTAAAGTCAAGCAGCAGAATACTGTGTGCAAGTAACATAAAGCCGAAGGCAAAATCAGTATTCTACTTCCTCTCTTGTTAAGTGCAAGCCAAATGCTTTCTTGGGAATAAGAGATCCTTCCCAGTGTGTTCAGCAAATCAAAGTCAAGAGAAAAATTAGCTAACCATAAACCATGACAGTATAAAAATGAACTGGAAATTTCTACCTTGTAGTGGAGTATTCTTCTGGGAATTGGTGTATTCTTTTGGGAAGGCTTCAACATTTAAGAAATCAATCCCCCCATGAAAAGCCCCAAACCTTGTAAGTTAACTTTCTCTCGAGTAGAACAAATGGGGGTGTTGCTAGGTCTCAGTTATGTGTTGCAGCTGTAGTGCAGCTCCTGAGCCATGCTTTCTTTTGGTTCCATTAAATTTCATTCAGGATGGGAAGTGGTCATAGGTAGCAAGATGAATCATTCTTCTCCTCATACTAAAAGAAGTGTCTTTGTGCCATGAAGTCTTGCGTCACTGTCAAAGCTTTGTGTGGTGGTTACCAGACTGGGAATGTTTTTTGGGACTATTGGTAATGACTAGAGCCTTATTTTGTTGTTTCTCCAAGCCCTGGTTCTGTAACTTTGTGTTCTTCTGGAAAGGCTTTACCTGCTGGTAGGGACCACACAGGAAATGCTGCAAGTCATTCTGCTCCTGTTTGTGCCTGGAATATAAGGTCTCTTCTGCCAGTACAGGAATCACAGTATTATAGCTGCCTCACACACTTAGGTGGTCTGCTACAGTCAGGCAGGCAGGAAGAAGATCACAGGTCAGTAGGGCAGGAGCACAGGGCTGAGTGTGAAACTAATGTTATCAGGATACCTTGTGCTGTAGCGGTATCGCTGCTTGGGTTTGATGTGCTCTGTAGGTTTAGGGCTACTGTGCTATTATGGACTCTCACTGACTAAGACCACCATGCTGTGTTCACAGCATAATTCAGAGATACAATGTGAGTTGGTATATAGCCCAGTAGTTCAGTGTAGACTAATTCCCCTTGCAAACAGAAAAAAAAAGTTGCCCTGCACTGTTTTTAACAGATTATCTAAGCTAAACTGGCAAGTGAAGCTAGCTTACTTGTCTTTATGTGATACTGCAGTCTACAATCTTATAGCATATTCCTCTACAATCTTATAGCATATTCCTGCCTGTAATACTTAACCTTGAAAACAAAATTATTCAGATTAGATGATGAAGAGATGGTAAAAGCGATGGATGAAATTCAGCCTAGGTCTATGTAAGGGGAAAGAGAGCACACTTAACCCCAAATATTGAAGGCCAGGTTCATTGCAAGCACACAGAAGTTGTACAATTACACGGGGGTTGTCACAGACACACATTTTTGTGGAAAGAGTCAGTTCTCAGTAGCTGTAAAAGCCCATACTGAGGGTTAGGGATTGCGCTGATGCTAATGGACAGTGGAACCGAGAACATTGTTAAGCCAGTATGTAAATTCCGGGTTGCCTGTTGTGAATGCTGTGTGCAGTCTGTTCCTCTTATCCATCCCAGAAAGGCAATAGCAAGATTGTAAAAAGCCCTGGAAATAGTAACAGCATTGTCATGTGATGTCTTTAAATGAATAGCCTAGACCTCTTCAGTTCAGAACATAGGGGATTGAATGGGATATGAAATAGAGCTATATAGTTGTAGGTTGTATTGATGCAGTGATTTTTCTGTGGTTGAATGCAGTATGGTTTAACACAAAATGTAGAAGGCATTACGTGAAATTTGAAGACCGCATTGATGCTTGAAACAATATGAAATGATTCTGCACAGAATTTGTAATGTAGTTGTGGAGCTTCCCACTCCAGGATGCTGTAGATGCTAAAAGTTTTCATGGTTGCTAAGAGCAACTGTGTGAATTAATGTAACAAAAATCTGTCAGACTGGTAATGCCATCTGTTAATAAATGATGTCCCTCTAGCTTCAGCAAGTCCCTGAGCTGAAATTGGTGTAGACCAGGAAAGCATTTGGAGCACAGTGCTGTAGACTTGACTTGCTCTTATAGATGTTTGGTGCTGGCCACTATCAAGATAGGATAATTGCATTACATGGAACCCTCATGTACTGATTTTAATGTTAGTATCAGCTAAAGAGAAGAGTAACTGCACATGGACCTATGCTTATGCTAAGGCATTTCTGAGTTTCCTATATAAGTAATCATTTGTTTTTAGAACCTTCTTCAGAATCTCCTTGTGTAATTGTAATGATAGTAGCAATATATATATTTTTTTTAATTAATTTATTTTTTTCCCTGCAGAGTGTGTAGCAAAAACTGGAATGATTTTGCTTTGTGGAGAGATCACATCCCGGGCTATAGTAGATTACCAACAAATTGTAAGAGAGACCCTTAAGAGGATAGGGTATGATGACTCTTCTAAAGGTGAGTGAGATCCTTCTTACATTCATTGTTGGATCTATTCTGCATGTGGCCAAAGTCTTGTTTTTTACGGTCTTCTTGAAAATAAAATGAAACATGTATCCAGACCTACAAGAAAAGTGCACAGTGGTTGATACAATTTTAGTGCCACAACTGGTACTGGGGAAGCTATTTGAAGGTGGCATGTTCATAAAAGACTTATTCTTGAAAGGGCCATCTACCTCTTGCTCCTTGATGCAGAACTGGTGTTTGCTCAAATGTCAGAAGATGGTTACATCTGCAGGTTTGTACAGCAAAAGCTTTGACACTGGTGCTCCTTGTGCTTGGGGTGAATAAACATACAAAAGGATTATAAGCAACATCACAAGTTTTTGTGGGGCAGCTTGTACAGCTACACTTCATACACCAGTTTAAAGAGCTAATTTTTCAACTAATACCTTGTACTTGCCCAGATCTTGAGACTGTTAAATGTATTGATACTGTCTGCTTCTGTTAGCAATACAAAGCCATGACAGTTTAGGAAAGTTACATGCTTAGAGTTATTAAAGTCTTAACCAAAATAACTAGATATTCCAAAAGTGCTTCTCTAGCAGTTCCTGAACTTTGAAGAATATATGACCTAACTTTCCAAAACTCCCTTCATTAGGATTGGACTATAAGACTTGCACAGTTTTAGTGGCCTTAGAACAACAGTGTAAAGAGATCAAGCATGCTGTCTCCCATGGCAAGAGTGATGATGACCTTGGAGCAGGGGATCAGGTAATGGGACTTCATTCCAGGCACTTACTCAGATTTGGTATATGCACAAAGAGTTAGATTTGTGTTGGAGCAGAGCCTTAAAAGCAACTGTACTGTAAGAATGAATGGCTAAATACTGTGCACTTTTTTAGCCTCTAGAAATGAAAAAAAAAAAAAAAAGTTAAATGAATTAATAAATTAATTAAATAAATAAATAAAAATAAAAAGAGAAAGAGAAAAAGTAACATAGCCACCTTATGGGTCCCTTCCAACTCGGGCTATTCTGTGATTCAATGATCAGTAGCTTCACTGAAAGTGGCTTTTCTTGTTTCCAGCGGCCTTACTGACTAGAGCTACAATTAACCTTTTTATCAGTAGGTGGCAGTGCTGGTCTTTCAAGTCCTTTTGAGTAGCCCGTTTCTGCCTCTCAGGCATCAAATGTAGCATTATTTTAACTGCCATGAATGGGAGAGGACTGAGCAGTCTTTATGAGGTTTATGTCTATTAATCCTTTGGATTCTTATGGATGTTGAAGTCACTCTTGGGAACCCAATCCTGGTGTAACTCTGATTCTTGTGCATGGAGATGTATAAACGTTATTTCAGACTGTCTGCGTTCACTTTGCACATTACTGCTGTATATTTCTAGGCTTGGGTGGTTTTAAAGTACTGTGTGGCAAAGACAGGTGCAGAAATGCAAAGAGAACATGGAAACATGTGGCCTTTTTTCCCTGTTTTTCAATACAGTTCTCTGTTTTTCAATGCAGGGTTTGATGTTTGGTTATGCCACTGATGAAACCGAGGAATGCATGCCCTTAACAATCCTTCTGGCACACAAGCTTACTGCAAGGATAAAGGCTCTGGAACGGAATGGAACATGGCCCTGGGTTAGACCAGATGGGAAAACACAGGTTTGTAAAGTAGAAGCATAAAAAGGAGCTTACAAACTTTAAGGGTGAGTAACAAGAGAAATCGTTTACCCTGTCTGCTGCTAAACCAGAATTTATATTGTTCTTGTTTGTTTGTTTTCCCAAAAGTGGTGGTGTCTATTTTGTATTTCAAGGTGGGGTGAATTTCACAAGGTACACATGTGTAGCACACAGGGGATGTTTAAACTGTTCTGTCAGTGCCTTTGCAGTTTTCTTCAAAACAACACTTGCATTTTGTTTCTTTTCCCCTGGAGTCTAAGATTAGCAAATTACTGTCATCAAGCAGTTTTTGTTGTTGTTGTTTGTTTGTTTGTTTTCTGAACAAATATCAGTATTCCAGAATCCTGGACTGAGATAGTTTTATGGTTTCTCAGCTAAAACAGGCCTGCTCTTGTGTCAAACCCTATATATGCCATATCTGATCGTTGGTCAGAGCCACTAACAGCCGTGTCGCAGAGCTGAGTGGATGAGTCACTGTGCCACACTGTAAGAGTGATGTACTTTGGCAGTCTCAAAGGCAGTAAGTCATCTGTCTTTCAGGCTGTGAAATCTTCAGCAGAGGAAAGGAAATCTATACATGTGGCATTTCCAAGGCAGCGCAGTGTTTTATTCTTAATTGTTGTTGCTTTAGTGGGAATGAACTGCATTGAGTTGTACTGCTGCAGCTGTTATAGTGCAACATGGGTTGTGTCCGTTCCTTTTGGCAGCAGTGCATAAAACATATGAATATGCCTGCCATGGTGGAGGTATCCAAACATTTTTGAAGAGTAGGAAAGTGGATGTCTTCTGAGTCTGCAAGAAAACCTGTATTAAAGATGAAGCAATGACATATATTTGCATGTATGTAAAAGGCATGCAGTGTGTAGCAAAAGATACAGCCCACCATATCATAAACTACAGTTACATATTTCAGCAGGGTTCTCCAAAAATTAATTTGGCTTTACTATTTGAAGTTATGTTAACATGCCAAACTGAATGAGTTTAGCATCTGTCAGTAGAAATCTTTGGCTTCTGTATCATACCAGATGATTTTTTGTATCTCTGTGGAAACACATGTAATATCCTTTACTTAACTCTTTTGGTGATGGTACTTTAACACTTTCTTTATCTTTTCCCATGGTGATACTAAACATCAGCAACACCCCATTAATTTTCATCCATTTTATTTTATTTTATTTTATTTTATTTTATTTTATTTTATTTTATTTTATTTTATTTTATTTTATTTTATTTTATTTTATTTTATTTTATTTTATTTTTGCTGTAGAAAAGAATTGTGAAGTGGTTTTTTTTTTGTTTGTTTGTTTTTAATTTTCCAACTAGTGTTCCATCTGAAGAAGAGTACTGTAGAGGTGCTGCTGACCTTGAGTGATTTGTTTCCAGGTCACTATGGAATACAAGGACAGCAATGGAACAGTGGAACCCATCCGAGTACACACAGTTGTGATTTCAGTACATCATGCCCCAGATGTACCTCTACAACACATACAGAAGGAGCTAATGGAGAAAGTTGTTAAAGAAGTCATTCCAGAGAAGTATCTTGATGAGCACACAATTTATCATCTGCTGCCAAGTGAAAAGTTTGTAGAAGGTGGTCCTAAGGTATGGTGCTCTGAAAGAAGAAAGGCTAAACAGGCTTGGATTCAGAAAGCCTGAACAGATGTTGCCACATTTCTAAATGCTGTCTTGCACTGCTATGCCTTTAAATAAAAAAGTATATATATTTTTAAGGAAGCTTCAGTCACTTCTACTGGAGTTTTAGTACCGAACAGCTTGCATCTAAACTGAGCTGTACCTGCTTGGATAGCCAATTATAAAGATTCTTGGATCTTTGTCTTGCTCTCAGAAGGTATTTTAAATGACTGAATGTTATCCTGTAGGTCACATGCTAAAATGCCTGACAGGAAGAATCTATTTGCTTTCAAGCTAAAAACAAAAGATAATAATAATAATAATAATAATAATAATAATAATAATAATAATAAAACAGAAATAACTACATCTTCTATAATTGAGTTTCTACATATAAATAAGCAGGCATCTACATTTATATCATTCAGAAAGCTTCACAAAATTTAATGGAACCCTTAATGTACTAAACCCCTTGCTACTCGTTAGAATTTGACTTGTGTTCCAGTTTCAACATACTAGTACCAATAAGCAGGTCACTGCTATGAATTTGTAAAAAGTTTCATTGTGTAAAACTTTTTAGTTTTGTGTAAGGAACTAAATTACTAAAGTTACAAGGTGTGCTCATGATCATACTGGGATGGTGTAGGGAAACTGTTTTCACTGAGGAATAAATATCAGCTGTACTCCTATATTACTTATTTGGAGATTTAATGTTAGTGTATTAACTAAATTAATACAATTAAACATAACTAAATTAATACAATTAAACAGTTAATGCTCTTTTAGGATGGAGTTTCTTGACATTCTAGTGTTTGTTTAACAGCTTGCAGTTAACAGTTTTGTTAATCTCACAGAAAGACAATAATTCTCTGCTGGTTGAACAAGTTAAATCATCTCACCAAGTTGTGGGAAGCAGGCCAAAGTCCATGCAAAAGGGTGGTTTTCCATCACTGGGGATGCAGGCAGGTGGGAGGAAGCAAGGAGAAGTATCAAGCAGTCCTTGTACCACCAGTGAACCGTTGGATGAACTCAGATAAAATATTTCAGTGCCCTTGTGCGAGACAGCACTGAAATGCTGCTCTGTGAAGCTATTGCTTCCACTTTAGTATGTGTATGTAAGTGAAGCTTGTTGACCTTTTAGGTCTTATGTGATCTGTTGTTCAGCAAGGCCCTTTGTCTCTCAAAATTCTTCACCTCTGTCAAGTGTTATTGAATGAAGTCATTGGTCAGCAATCCAGAGGAAGTATTTCAACATTGCTGATTTGAAGGCAGCACACTTTTTGTGACACTTTCAGTTATGCCACTTTCTTATTAGTTTTCTAATGTTATTGCAGCAGGGATGGTTTAGTACATCCCTGAAAAAATAATTCCAGGTTATGTACACACCATTCATTAAACAGTTGTATGTGAAAGTAGGTACTGTGAACAATGAGTTGTATCTGTGGCAAATGCGAAATAAAGCTGTACCTAGTAACCTAGCATGGGATTGGATAAACTGTCGTATCTCATGAATATTCACTTGTTTGTCCTGCAGAGTGATGCTGGACTGACTGGCAGGAAGATCATTGTGGATACCTATGGAGGCTGGGGAGCCCATGGCGGAGGTGCTTTCTCTGGAAAAGACCCTTCCAAAGTCGATCGTTCTGCAGCATATGCAGCTCGCTGGGTTGCAAAATCACTGGTAAAAGCTGGTCTCTGCAAAAGAGTATTAATCCAGGTAAGGGCAACTGTGGAAGTAATACACCATAACAGAAATTCTGTCTCTTCAGTTTTTCCCTCAGAATACATGCCAAAATCACCGTCCCACTCCAGGTTCAGAAGATCATGTCCCATATTAAAATGGGTCTCCAGGATGTTCCTCTTGGGAAAGCGTTAAGGAGGCCTGTGAGGGAAGCCAAAGACACAGGCCAGGAAGTACCTGAAACAAGGAGTGTTCTTAGTAGTACTCCTCCTCCAGCTCTGTTGCTACCCCTGCTTCTGGGCACTACATCATTGCTGCTTTTATTTCAGGGAACTCAAGTGATCTTCCCCACACATGTGCACTTCCAGCACTTCAACTTGTGTTGCACTGCACGTTACAGACAGCTATGTTAGCAGTTATCTAGATGCAGCTGAGCAACCTTCTCTTCTAAATGTTCGTATTGCTTGTAGCTTAAACCACTTCAAGCTGTATTTGAAATTACCCAAAAGCTACTGCAAATTCTCTGTTGTGGGTTCCTGTTATACTATTATTGTTTGAGCTAAGACTAAAAGCAAAATTCAATTATATAAGACTTTTTAAAGAGTTTAATACAAGAACAACTTTCATCAGTCTTCCATGCTCAGAAGAAATGCACTACCTTCCTCAGGCATGAATATTGGGGACTATTAAGTCTAAGAAATGGAAGGAGATTTTTTATTGACACTTACAGTTACACCATTAAGTACAAATCCAAAGTAAATGCAAAACAACAATTGAGGTTTGTCCTGGTAATTGGTAATACCTGCATGCTTATTCCAACTAGCTGCTAAGTCATAGCTTTAACCTGGTATAACAAATTACTACATTAAAGCATAGCTGTCATCTGACTGATGCTTTGTTGGAGAAGTGTGTTTAGAGTTTTTTACCTTCACCATTGAGCAGAGAGGAGGTCCACTGAATCTGTTTAAAATCAAGGATTTAATACCCAGACATATTGATTAGGAACAAAACCCATTGCTTTATATATGCATGTGTTTGGTATCTGATTAATCCTGTCTTGATTAAAAAGTCTCGAGTAAGACAAGGAAAGGGGAGGTTGGGAATACAGCAAGCACAGATAACAACGTTTACGGAATTACTCATACTTTATTTTATTTTATTTTATTTTATTTTATTTTATTTTATTTTATTTTATTTTATTATTTTATTTTATTTTATTTTATTTTATTTTATTTTATTTTATTTTATTTTCCTGAGGGAATACAAATTTCTGACTTGGTATGCATATTTGTAGTGGCATTTTTGAACACATATATCACTGTCTTAATTCATTACTTAGGTGGGAATGTTGTTATTTCATAACTCTTAGATACCCTCCTTAAGTTCCTGAGCCTGACTGTAGTAGACAAGGCAAGATTAATTTCATAAACAGCAAAACACAGAGATGTCAGATATTAGCAATAAAGGGAAGAAAGGAAGAGAGAAGAGGATGAGAGCAGAAAAGCTTGTAAATTGTAGAAGGCTGGATTAAGGATTAACATGGAAAAATCTATCAAGTGGAAATATAAATGTGTTTTCATCCCAGTAGTGGCTGTATTGTAAGACCCTGCCAGCCTCCAGCAAGGCTTATGATTGAGCTGGCTTTGCTAGAGACATTGTTTCCACACTAACCAGCTTTTAATACTAAAAAGGCAAAATGCAGTTCCAGATGGGAACTGCAGGCTGATTAGCTGTATATTATCACACATACCATGTAGTTTTTATTTAGCATTAAATAGAATTATCAGCCTATTTTTTAATGAAAAACAGGCTTACCATTACAGTGACTTATACTTAGTCTGACTGATGGTTAAACAACTCAAAATTATCTAAGGGGAAGATTTGCATTATTGGGGTAGTTTCTATCAAAAATGAATTCTGGGTTACTAAAAAGTACCAAGATAGAAGTGAGCCACTGGACTTATTGCTTCCTGAAGTCTGCAGAAACCAGGCACAGTGAGGAAGACCTGTGAACTTCAGTGAAATGGTTTGTGTTGCTTAGTTACATTCAAGCAAAACACATTTTCATATAAATGCATCCTGATTAAAAAAAAAAAAAATGAAGCATGGGTTAGCCTATGCTACAGGAGGACTATGTTTCTGAAAGGGACTGAATGACAAAAGCAAATAGATTTCAAGAGAACTTGACAGTACTGTGCTATGGTGAAAAGAAACTAATGTGATTCTTGGACATCAGAAAGATGCTATAGAGCTGAATATAATGAAATTGCAGGCAGTACTCCCTGGATTACTTTGTGTCTTTCTGATAATTGTGTTTTTAAAAGTACATGAAAGTATTGGATGAAGACAGCACATGCAAAAAGTTGTTCTGGGGAAAAAAAAAAAGTTCTTTAAGAAGAAGTAAAGCTTTTCTTTTTTTTTTTAAAAAAAACCCATCCTACATACTTTTTTTACTTGCCTCTGGGAAAAAAAAAAAAAAAAAAAAAAAGTATATATATATTTATATATATTTATAGATCTCAGAACCTGGAGTCTCAGGGGCTTGAAGTCCTTGAGTCTAACCAATGGTGAAGGATGCAAAATGACAGTATCTGAGCATGTAGAAGGTACCTCTTTTGCTTTTAAGGCTTGTCACAAAGGTCTAATATTTGATCGAGCTGAACATTTTATGAAGAAAATAGGTGATTTCCTAACATAAAAGAAAACCAGCAAAAACATATTTCCTAGCTTTCTATATACAGAAGAAGTACATATGATCTTCCCTTGTTAAATAAGATAGATCTTTCTGTTAAACAAAATGTAGGAAGGATTCTTTAACTGCATCTGAGTTATGTCTGTGTCTTCCACAGCTATCATATGCTATTGGTCTGAGTCATCCTCTTGCGATCTCAGTGTTTCATTATGGAACCTCAGACAGATCTGAAGAAGAGCTGCTCGAGATTGTACAAAAAAACTTTGATCTACGCCTTGGAGCTATCATAAGGTTTGTGTGCTATTAGTATTTGCTGAAAGGAATCCTATTCTTAATGCGTTTTTAAAGCAGTTTAATATTAATGTTTCTGGCTCCTAATCTCACAGAAGTCACCTTCATCATATGTCTATTGCTGCTGTCACTTCTGCTGTTGCCTGACCCACACACTCAGTACAGCATACAAAGCCTGATTCATAAATCCTATCACAAGATGTTCTGAAAAAGTAAGACCTGGCCGAACTGTATAATGCCGCATCTCCCAGTAACCCTGGGAGTGTGCTATGGAGCAGTTCATTAGTCAGGTGGTAGCAAGTTTGGTTAAGTAGAATTAGAATTTAACATTACATGTAGAGTGTAAGCCTCCCAGTCCCAGGTTTATCTGGAGAGCGTCAGAAATATTGCCTCTTACTGAAAGAAGTACTCGGTTAAATATGGTCTCCCTGCATTCGATCTTTAGGTGGCAACAAATTGTAAGTCAGCTGCCATGAGACGGCAAGATTCTGGTGTCTTCACTTTACAAGCAGTTCCTTTGAAATGAGTGGGTAGTTAGTGCCGTAATTTGCTCTTACTCATGCACAGAAACTGTGCGTTGCCTTACCACAGTAGTGGCAGAATGGTGCTTGCTGTTGCTTTTCTGGGAATGTTGACCATTAGCCCCAAAGAGAAAGCAGCACTTTTAAGGTACTAGCTTCTCCAAAAGAGCAAAACGTAACCTGTGTTCTGCATCAGGAAATCTGAAGTCAACTAAAATTAATTTAAATGGAATGCAGGTATCTTAAATGCTCTCTTAAGCCTCGTTAAGAGGTTGAAGTATCTTGTGTTTAAAACAATGGGGGGGGGTCTGGACTTCATTTTGTGAAATATACAACTAATGGAGAGAGACACTCTCTCTTTTTTCTATTAAAGGAGCTGCCACACAAAGTTTACTTTTTATTAAAATCTGTAGAATTTGACATGGGAGCTCAAGTCTGAGATAGATAGCAGCAAGAGTCTTACTTCATGAATTGAGTCTGTCACTTTGAGCAATACTGGTTTTAAAACATCAGTTCTGAAATGCTAACATGTGTGTTTGATGTCTCATTATTTGAGGAAACCACTTGTAATGATTCACTTCTCTTTTCACTCTGGAGCTATTAATATCATTCTGGTCTATGTATTCTGGAGAAATCTTGATTGTATTTGACTATAAGGGGGAAAATGCCAACATCTGAATGAATATGAGGGCTCTTTTTTCCTTAGGAGGGAGCCGTTTCTCAATATCAATTCACTATGAGATGGTCTCAATATTTTTCCAGTGAGGCCAACCTTTTACAATTCTTTTCAGAATGTTTTCTGAACATATACACTGAGAGTAGAGTTGAAGTTTTTGTTTTTGTTTGTTTGTTTTTTAATTTATATATTCTGAGTTATTATAGCAACTTAAGTTGCTAGGCAATATTTTCTACATGTCATCAGTTTTACAAATTGAATTGAAACTCTACTTTTCCTTTGTAATTATGGCAGTTCATTGCCATCAATAGTTTGTGTGGAGGTTCCCAGACACATTCCTTGTTTTGGTACAGAAACAAATACTGCATTTTTAAAGTACATTTTCTTAGTCCCAGAACTGGCGAAGACAGAAAGAAGAAAACAGGCAAAACCAAGATAATTGTTTAGTGAATATGTCCTCGATAAATTTACCTCACGACTGTTAAAGTCCTTTAAATGGTGCTAGCTACCAATTCTAACAAACTAAGCACCGAAGTATTTTATGCTGTCTTACTTTTCATCTAGTTGGAACTCACATTTTGATGTTTTTTGCTATTACAATCAAGTACGGATGACTGTAGTGGCTCTTGAAGCATGTGATCATATTACATAAAATGTTATTTGAGGCAAGACTTAGCTGCTGTTCATCATAAGATCCACAAATGACCCCTTAAGTGTTAGAATATGTAATATCTTCACCATCTAAAAAGAATTAACAATCCTGCTAGTATTTGTGTTGCTTTTCTTACTTTGCTATTCCTCAGCTGGTTTTCTCTCTAGCAGCTTAAGATATGAATCATCTATTTTAAACGTGCTTTCAAAGATAATTAAACATAATAATAACGAATGAAGAAAGCACAAATAGAGGAAAATGTCAGGCCTTACCTGAAATAAAGAAAAACATGGGTGTAGATACCTTTGACTAACCATTTAGCATAGCTGCAATCTGCTACATGATGCAGACTAAAACCCAAGAATCATGACTTGCATCTTCATTATTTGCCTAGCCACAGTCATTGTTTTGCCCTATTCTGGTGAGTCTGTGCAGTAGACATAAGCAGTTTTAAACCTCCACAATTACTCAGTCCACTAGATGATGATCGTCTTTGGCTGCTTTTTTTGAGATCAACATTGTCTATCTAGAAGAGTAGCACTGGAAAATATTCTGCATTAGACTCACAATAACACAAAATAAATTCTTGCTTGCACAGGTATACCTGAACTTCATTCCAATTGCAATGCTTCTGCATCAGAGTGCTTGCTTATAAAGCTTAACTGTATTACCTTATCTCTGTTAAATTTGAAGAAAGCTGACTATAGTCACTTTAAATTGAAGCCATCAGCTCACTACCTTTCCTGATGTAATGCTTAGTGACTGGGCAAGGAAACAATGCCTAATATTTTAAATCTTTATTCTAGGGGTAATACTGATTGTCCCTCCGACATGTCTAAATCACAAAACACACTGGAGTAAAGTGTCGTGTTTTTTCTTTTCATTCAGGGAGCTGGATTTGAAGAGACCAATCTATCAAAAAACAGCTTGCTATGGGCACTTTGGGAGAGAAGAATTTACATGGGAAATACCCAAAAAGCTTGTGTATTAAGCTTTTCAGAATGCTTCATTTAATTGGAAGGTGGTTTAACAATCAGATACAATTCCAAGCTGTTCATGAAAAGACTGTATCTACTCTTTTTTAAAATGACGTTGTGTAGCTAAGAGATGTACTGAAAAATAATTGTGTTTAATTTCTAGCTTTCACCATGACCTCACTCTTTAAACGCATGCAGCTCAATTAACATACTTTTCAGCTCTGTCTTTGGTAACGTGTGAACAACTTAGGCCTTTGGCTGCCATCAGATGTAAATTGCACAGATGCTTGTCGAAGTCTGTACTGTCCTGCCAAAGAAGCCTGCTACTGGTTACCCAGTTAACTTTGTCCTGAAGTGGGCAAGGTAACTTCCAACAGCTGCCTGTGAGAGGAGAAAGAAATAGTGCAAATTGCCTAAATTCTCTGGGCAGTGACCTCCACAACTACAGTTTTAGTTATGGTAATTCTGGTCAGAGCAAATGATTAAAAACACCCATTTCAGAACGTAGTTTGTGGTAACTCTAAATGTACTTAGGTCTGAGGTAGCGTTATCTGTTTGCTTTTAACATTGTAGTGTTGTAGGTTTACCTCCGTGAAAGCTGATGGACTCCTTTGTTGTAATGCTTTTACTTATTTATAGTTACTCCTTTTCAAACTGAAAATATCCATGTCTGCATGAGTTGGAAAAGGTTGTGTAATGTTTCAGTTAAGTTTCATTTAGTCACTTCTGAAATGTAAAATCTTTTTGTAAAAAAAACACTTGGACATTATTTTCCTTTGACTTCTGGTTAAGAGCACAAAATGGAGAGGGAGAATTCAAAATCATTCAGCTTTTTTTCAGCTTTTTTTTTTTTTTTTTTTTTTTTTTTTTTTTTTTTTTCAAGGACTGGAAAAGATGAAAAGGCTTGCATACAGGAGGTAGCACTATCCATCCCATCTCCAGAGCTTCTGCCTACACAAATCTTCCAATAAGTATTGAATTAATGTTACTTTCATAGGGTAGCTATTTTGCTCAATGTGAAATTTTCCTCAAAAACAGTAGAGGACATGTGCCTTGTTTAAAACAAGCAAACAGAAAAAGGCTACCTCTGCTAAATTTGTAGTGCTTAGTACCAGATCAGAGACAAAACAATTGCTCCACAAAATCAATTAACATCTTTTCAAAATGCTTTCCTACTACAATTTTATAAATGAATCACTTAAGCTGTAGCCTCAAAACTGAAAAATGATGGCCAGAGCAGACATAATCATTAAGACTGAAGTTATTGCTGAAAATTTAGGTAAATTATGATGTAGCCTACATACAGCAGTCAATCAAAATATTTTTATTTCCAAGTGTTGCAACTGATATTTTAATAAATGTGTTAATATCAAATGAACAGGCTTTTCTTTGAAATATGTGTCTACAATATGTTGTACAAATCCATCAAAACATAGTGGTTCATCACCTGTGTGAGAAATTATAACTGCATATCAGATTAAAAGCCCCAAATAGTTTATGCATTGTACTTTGAGACTTCATCCAGAGTAGCAAGCTGCACAGATATTCAGCTAATAAAGTTACAAGTATGAAAAATATGTGTTATAGTAAAATAATTTGTAACATCATAACGATGTACACTGTAACATGTAGAGGCATTAGTGGCTGTTCTAGGAAATGTGGTGGTTTCTTTTTTTCAAGTAGTGAACTTAGATGTACACTTCCAAAAGTTAATGATCCTCATGAAGTCCTTTGAGGTAGAACTAAACCTAAATCTTTCAAAAGGACATAGTTTCGCTCAAGCCTAGAGAAGCCAATTAGAGAAGAAAATGAATGAAACGGAAGTGCCAGCTTGGCTATGAAAGTCCCTTTCTTTCTGATCTCAGAAGAGATGAAGAGTTTCTGCTGGCAAAATGAAGACATTAAAATTAAGAAAGGTCAAAACCTGTTCTATTTGCTTTGTGTCAGAATTAGCTTTGACTCATGCTTTCAGAGTACATCACAAGATCAGCTGCACCAAAAAATACAAACCTTGGAGATGTAATTAATCTTCCTGCTAAGATGGGACACTCTCCTTCTTCTGAAATAGATTTTCAGCTGTGCTGAACCTAGCAAACCTTATCTAGAGCCATGCAGACATTATTATGTATCCCATTTTGTTAACTGTATTTCTCTTAAACGCTACAGAGAAACGCAAAGTGGAATGTTAATTCATCACTTTTCAATTCATTTAATTCCTAATGAGCTGAAAGCAATTACTGGAATGGAAATTAAAGTGCACATCTTTACTACATGCTAATAAACACAATGAACTCGTCATTTAACAATACCTCAGTTTATAGCTCTCCACTGCCTTGACCTTGTGGTACGAAAGGACATGCCTTCTTTCCTATCTTCACCACCTAAGATTTTTGGTCTAAGTGTTCTTTGCTCCGTCTGGTGCAGGCTGTAGAAGGTCTGGATGAGAGTTAAAATAAGACCTCAGCATTTTCATCAGGAGCTCAACCATCCTGCAGCAGTCCAGCGTGTTTGTCAGAACTGGGATGCAAATTTTTAACAGATGGCAAAATCTTGTTTTCCTCTGCTTTTGATGATGCCAGCATAAAAACTGATAGGCCTTAATGCCTTTAGCAACTTTAAAAAACCATGATGCATAAATAACAAAGAACATGATACTCCTTTTGGCTGCATACCGTTAAAACTGGAGCAGTTTAACACCGTTTTTGTTTTTACTCAGCAATAAATAAAAAAGCTCAGCCCCACTACTGGAGAGGCTTTCAAGCAGCTGCACACATTTCAGACCCTATCCTACTTAGTCGTCTGCTTGACCTCTCGAGGATGGTCCTAAATATTAAAAACAAACAAACAAACAAAAAAAACAAACAGTAAAATATCCTGGTATATATTACCCTATATTACCCTGGTCAGTACAATACCCTGGTATTCCTTCCGACATTTTGGCCAGGAAAACAACATTTATGTCAAACGTCTCCTACCATAACTATAGTAATTGGAGTTCTAGATCTATCCTGATTTTTTCCAAATGCAGCATTCCTGCTTCTTACCCTGCATTTTTTCCTAGATTCCCTTCACGTGTAATATGCACTCTCCTGCAGTCTTCCTTGGGATGGACTCCCACTGGTATCTGTTACTGTGCCATCTGAGCAATTTGAAGGAAACAGGGGAATTGTACAAATTGGGGGATTTTCATATCAGATCTCACATTTGGTGCCTGCCTGCGTGCAATATTTTGACTGAAATTCTGGATTATTCACTCCTTGTGCCAAGATCCTTTCGCAACAGTCAAATCAAATCTCTCTCCTAGCACAGTTTTATAATTTTAAATGAAGTCAGTTTTCACTGGTGGAGTTTCATTTGCTCGCTTTTGTTCTTTAAATATATGTGTACACTCTGATAGAGAACTAAGATTTTTAGGCAACATCTAAGGGCATTTCAAGGAGGCACAAGCCCTGCAGGGCTGCTGAAGGGAATAGTTCTGCTGTCCTGTCACCCTCAATGGCTTTTTCCAGCCTTTGGAGCATCTCCTTGGTGCTGAGGTAAATGTGAGGCTTGGCAGTGAAACCGTCAGGAGAGGAGGAGGCTCAGGGGAGGCCTCATTGCTCTCTGCAGCTGCCTGAAAGGAAGGTGTGGGGAGCTGGGGGTCGGTGTCTTGTCACAGGTAACTGGTGGTAGGACCAGAGGGAATGGCCTCAAGTTGTGCCAGGGAAGGCTCAGGTTGGCAGTGAGGAGCCATTTCTGCTCAGAAAGAGCAGTCAGGCACTGGGACGGGTTGCCCAGGGAGGTGGTGGGGTCACTGTCCCTGGGGGTGTGCAAGGAGAGGCTGGACGCGGTGCTTGGGGACATGGTTCGGGACCGACGGGGCGGTGGCGGGGCGCCACCACCTCACTCCCTGAGGCACCGCCTCACGGGGACGAGGGGTGGGGGGGGCGCCATAACGGCCCGCCCAACGGCCGCCCAACGGCCGGGCGGGAAGCCGCGCCCCGCCCCTCGTGGGGGTGGCCTCTCCGCACGGCGGGGCGGCTCCGTGATGTCACGAGTGACGCAGCGCTCCCGGAAGCAGGCCGGAGCGGAGGGCCCGGTGGCTGAGGAGGCGCCCCACGCCCCCCCCTCCCCGTCCCCGCTCCGTTCCCCCCCGCTCTCGGTGTCCCGGCGGCGGCGCCCCCCGCCCGCCCGCGCCTTCTGCCCCCCCCCCCCTCTCCCCACAGCCCCCTTCTGAGCCTCGGCGGGGCGCAGCCATGTCGCTGCTGCAGTCCGCCCTGGACTTCCTGGCGGGGCCCGGCTCGCTGGGGGCCGCCAGCCGCGACCAGAACGACTTCGTGGGGCAGACGGTGGAGATGGGCGACATGAGGCTGCGCGTCCGCAGGGTCATCGCCGAGGGTACGGCCGGGGGGGCTGGGGGGGCGGGGTGGCAGTGAGGAGCCATTTCTGCTCAGACAGAGCAGCCAGGCACTGGGACGGGTTGCCCAGGGAGGTGGTGGAGTCACCGTCCCTGGGGGTGTGCAAGGACTGGCTGGACGTGGTGCCTGGGGACAGGGTTCAGTGGTGACATCGGTGGTAGGGGGTGGTTGGGCCAGGTGGTCCCGGAGGGCTCTTCCAAGCGTGTCTGTGTCCGCGTTACGGCTGTGCTTCTTATGTTCCCTTTGATTGAAATAGGCGCCCACAGCTTGCTGGTGGCAGGGAGTGAGGCTAGACAGCGCCGCTGACCCAAAACAACCCGTAGGTATAATCACGATTTGCCCAGGTGCAGTTTGCCACAGTGAGCCTGTGCTGACACCTGGACATCTTGGTACACCGCTCCTAGGACAGGCACTTGAAGACACCTGCTCAATTAGTCACTATCTTAAAAAAGAAATAAAAAGGGGGGGGGGAGGAACCCACCCCACCCAACCCCGACCCACCCCACCCCACAAAAAAAGCCACAAGATTTTCATTATAAACCATAGTTCATTCAGTTAAGCTTGGAGCTACAGGGTGTCTGAAAAGTTCCTGCCACTTCTGCCATCTTCAGACTTGAAAGAGGAGTGGCTCTGCCTTAAACTCACCACTTTGATTTGTTGCCGATACCGTTTTTCCTCCAGCTCTGAACCTGTGCTCGACACTTTCTCACAAGTGCTTGCGTAAGTGTTCTGAAGAGCAGTCTTCTCCATGCTTAACAAACTGAAAATCTGTTCGTTTTCAAGTGAGTCCTTTCATGCCAGGTTCCCCGCTAGAATTCAAGGGCTGCTTTCTCAATTTAGATTTCAAGTCTGTGGTGAGATGCATGTGAACCGTCAAGGCAGAGAAGTGGCCTTTTCTATAAGATCGCATGGTCTCCTTCGATTTTAATTGATGTGAGCAGCGTCTGTGGGTTGCAAAGTATTGTGGCAGGCAGGGTAAGTTCTGTGGTTATCATGCCCCGCAGCTCTGTCCAGATCAGTGTTGTGCTGCCTGTCCATGTTGGTGCCGATATCTGTGTGCCCATGTTTCGAGCTGGGACACTAGCTACACAGTTTGTGCAGGTCTGTTTCCCTGACTCATTTTGCAGAAATACCACCCTAAGAGCAGGATGGGGCTGACTGAAAATGTGGTGTGCTGCGGCAGGACTGTGAGAACAATGTGGGGAGGACAGGCAGGCGAAGATCCCTTGCACTGATATGACCTCCACACAGAGGATGAGCAGATGCATGAACAGATTAAGTGTTTCAGGGGCTGGACTGAGTGCTTCTGGAGTACTCTGCTGTGTCTTCGGCTTTGACTTTTCAATTGCTCGCTGCAGCTAAGAAGTTTTAGAGGTAATGGTTCAGTGCCTTGACATTTAATCCCTGCTTGCCTTTCATGGGATGCTGGCTTCAGCAGCTGTCATGGTTCTTTGGGGTCTTCATGCTGCTGCAAAGTTCTCCTTACTCACCTTTACTAACTAGGTATGTAATCTAGTGTAAAGGCAACTTTGTGCTCTTTTGTACGCGTGCAGGTATTTTGTACTCGTCTCCCTTACGTGTGGGCATCTCCCTGTACCAAGGAGTCTGCACATATGCAGTCTAGCTACATGAGACAGAACTCTATAGGTGGTGTTAGGTGATGGTGGCTTCGACTGCAATCTGTCACATCCCTTGCTGTTCACATGAACAGCATGCACAATTTTTTATGCTTTTGCTTCTTTTATGACTTTTAGCTTCTTCGTTTGGTCTTCTGGAGTGTCCTCCCCCTGTGTTCAGGATCCTTGTGTCAGCCTGTGCTGGATAGCTGAGGGATGGAGACTGCTGAGCTGATGATCTGACTATTGATACGCTGGCACATTACACCTTGTAAGAGTGGGAGGGAGCAGGGGACCAGAGCGGGCTAAGCAGTAGCCCTTAGAAAGTTCTTAATTCGTGCTCCTGAGAGATGGCAGTCTTTGAATGTTATGTTCTTCCGTGAATGTTTCTAGTGAGCCTGTTTTGTAAAAGCAGTTGATGGCACTTTAAAAAGCAGTGGTGGCACTTTAATTGGTGTGAACAGAGCCTGTTGGTTAGCATTGTAAAGTATCACAGGGTAGCAGAAACAGAGTCGTTCATAAATTTATATATCTCGTTGACAAAGTGAAAATACAGTAAGTATAAAGAGCTTGGGGGTGTCTCATAATAGCAAACAGAAGCTTGAGTTGATCTGTGAAACCTCTATGATACCTTTCAATCTCTTGTAAGGTTGAAAAAAGTAAGCTTATTCTGCAAGTATTATGTTAAGCGTTTGATTAAATCAGATAACATTTTTAAAGGTTTTCATAGTGTGTTAAAAATCAGTTGGCACGGAGTTCACTAGTAGTTCCTACTGCCACTCAGCAGATAATGTAATTTTCCTACAAGTACTTCATGGCTAGTGAGATGTTAATTTGCTTCTTGAGAACGGCTCTCGAGTCTTATAGGTTAAATAGGGCACTGTAGTTGATAATTTAGTATTTGTGATTTCAGCTTTGTTAAATTTTCTGGAACAGAGATCACAGTAATGGAGAATTAATCTTTAAGAAGTTTTGAGGATTCTTCTGTTAAGATAAGTGAGATAAACCAGACAGAAAATAGGTCTCTATTAGTGCTTTCAATTACTTATTTTGAAATGGTTTGTGTTTGAGATTTTTTTTTTAAAATCCGTGCTAGAGATGATTGCATCAAGAAAACTTTGTATGACATAATTACTGTTTAAATATAGTTTTTGTCTTTGTCAACAGGTAATTCAGCTGTGGATTGATTAACCCTTATGGTTTCCTCTTTACTCTTGAGAGTGTAATTGCTGTTCTGTGAAGTATAGATGAAGTTGTTGATTTCTGTATGAACTGGGGCAGTGGTATCCTGGTTCAAACTTAAAGATTTTACACAAAGCAACTCAGGGTCTTGTCACTGGGAGGAGCTGATGGCATGGAATTAGCAACGCTTGTTCCTCAAAGTATATTGAGAAATATGCAACCTGCTTGTGCAGGTTAATTGTAATGTGTTTGAAAACTTGTGTTAGCTGGGTACTCCTTGGTCTGACAGATGAGGAGCAAAACCTAGGCATAAATGATGGAATTGGGGTTTCAGTGCCCATAAAGTTCTCTTGCCTAACAATCAGGGATTTCATATCCACTAATGAACTGTCAGTGAAGATGGAGAGTTCACTGTTCCCTTTAATAGCCTAATGAGCAGGCTGGGGGTGCCTGGCTCCTCTTCAGGTCTCATGAAATGCAGACTCTGTAGTACTGGTCCATGTATGGGACAGCTGGAAGAAACTGCAGAAAACTGATTTTCGTGCTGTACGGAGGTACTAGGCAAAGCAGCAGAACTTCTCCAACACTTTATCTAAATTACAATTTTATAACACGCTAAGACTAAGTGTCTATTTAGCCTTATTTTTCTTCCAGATGCTGTGATGAGAAGGCAAAGAAGTGAAGTTTTAGTAAAACTTGTCCCTCAGATTAGAAAGAAACACTTTGAGAGATGTGCAATTTTTTTTTCCTCCAGTGGAGGTCAGGAATGTGACTTCTGGCACGCTCAAGTCTTTAAGGCTTTTCGATATAGGTTAGTATCAATACTAGTCCTTATTCTTTTTAACACAGAATTTTCCTCTCAACACTGTGGCATTTTGTAAGTAAGACTTCCCCTTGATATGCTTGTCCAACTGTGCTGCCCTTGGAATGAAGCTTCACATTGTGGTGGTAGATTTCCCATTTGCTGGAAAAAGCCAAGGAAAACCATAATTGATGAGTTGTATGGAAGGAAATTCCCTGAAATATCTCATTTTTGTTTTTTTTTTTTTTTTTTAAATTTATCTGGATTTAAAGGAAAAAATACTTCTGTTTCCTTGTTGTACATTTAATAACTTTAAAGTGTTTTTGCTGGTCGTTTTACATATGAGACAACAACTGAGAATAAATGAAGTGTGCAGCTCTGTGAGGAGCAGGGAACAAGCAAGCTCTGTAGCATTTATGTCTACTGATCTATTAAGGTTTCTTTAAGTAACAAGCATGGGCAGAAGAATAAGACCATGGAACAGAACCATGGTGACACAAGTTCTGCATCACTAAAGCTTTGAGCTGAGTTTAGAAAAATCACTATGAAGAAAGAACCATTCCTTAATGAAAAAAGTAGCAGTACAGGCTGCAGGCCTTAATTCCTTCTGAGTTCAATGAGCTGTCAGGAGCTGAAGTCATGTATGTGACTTGCTCAAAGCAGTACTATAGCAAAATAAAACTTGTATAAGTTAAAGCATTGTGAGAAAAATCTGCTTCGGTCTTTTGAGTTTATGCAATTGATATTTTGCAAGTAAACAGGCAGAATTACAGTTCACCAAGCTTATAGGTATGGTTTTATGGTCTCTGCAACTCCTGGATTCACAGTATGGTGAATCATAGAACGGCTCAGTTTGGAAGGGACATTAAAGATCTCACAGCTCCAACCCCCTGCCACCCACTAGGTGAGGCTGCCCAGGGACCAATCCAGCCTGGCCTTGAGCACCTCCAGGGATGGGGCATCCACAGCTCCTCTGGGCAGCCTGTGCCAGGGCCTCACCGCCCTCTGAGGGAAGAGGGGTGGTGATGTAATTAAATGCTGGATAGATAAAATTCATAAACTTTGGCCAGCAGAGTCACAATGAACTGTTTTGGGGGGTGTAGTTAGTTTGATTTGCTGGCAGGTAGATGGATTTGCTATGAAGGGAGGAGAGCTCACATCGTGTCAAAGGGAAGTTGCAACAGCCATGAAGTAAAGGACGAACTGGCAGCTCTGCAAACCGTGTGAGGCAGATTGCTCAGAAGCAGGAAACAAAGTCAGACTCGCTAAGGAAGAGCCCAAGCACCCTGATGTAGTAGCTTTCTGGTTCACGCTCCCTTTACTGCAGGTATAGAGAGGATTTTTCAGCATGAAGCATGGCAATACTGTTTGTTGTTCAAAGCTTGTTTCGTAGGTTCATGCTTGCAGGGAAGCAGTGAATGTTTCAGTGCTCCACTTCTCCAGTTCTCGAGGCTCTGGGGAAAAACTCCCGATCTTTCAGCATACTTCACCTCTGGGATTGTTTCTTCATGTCATTAGGACTTTGCAGTTAACACAAATTTATGACTGGACTTGAATGCTTATCAGTGCTTGGCAACGATAACACAGTATCTCTCCCTTTTTGATCAAGGGTGTTGCTTGTGCTCCTTTAGAAAAGTATCTGCACACTTTAAGGTAGGGTACAATGTAGCTTGTAGTCCATGCTACAATTAGGGTGTTTCAACTGAGCTATAATCAAAATGTGAGCAACGCGGGATAGAAGTAGAAAGAAATTTGGTCAGTGTTTGGGAGGGGAGCAGACAAGTCACACCAAGTACTTAAAAACAGGAAGTTATTCACGTCATCTCTTTCTCATGACTAGCTAAGCGTGTAGAGAAACCAGGCATTACAGCAGCACGCAGTTTTATGCTGTGGTTGATATCCCTTCAGATTTCATGCCGCCCTAGCCACCAAGAAGCGGAGCAGTCATTTCACTGAAATGGTTTCTGTGAAGATCAGTGAGGGCAGGAAAAACAGAAACCTAATCAAAAAGAAAAGAAGTTTTACATCCCTGTAGGCTTGTAGTGCAGTGAACTTATTTGATATTATGAGGTGCCAAGGTTTAACTTGGAGGAGAAGGCAGATCTCTTTGTTGGAAATGAAAGGGTCTTCTCAGCTCTATAAGAGGATGATGGAAAAACTGGCAGCAGCATTGCACTCGGGTTGTGGTGGTGTAAGGACAGGTACAAAGTGCTAATTACTAACACAGGGGAGGTAAGGCAAGTTCCCAATGCAAAGTCAGAAGGCAGTGGCAATGTGGACCGGGAGGTGAGGCTGGTAAGCTCTGTGCTCTGGTCGTGGTGCGTGGAGCAGGCTGGTTCCAGGACTGGCTGTCGTACTTGGCTACTCTGTTTTCATGAGTGGGCATGGTGCTTTGTGTAGTGTGCCTCCTACAGCTGAGTTTGTGCCTACAGAAGATGAAGAAAAACAGTTTTGTTCTGTCATGGTTTCTGTGACAAAACGGTCTGAGAATTTTTTGGAAGCTCTCTCTGCATTCTAGAAACGGGACTGAAATGCCTCAAGACTGTAAATTTTGTTCCTTGGGGCACGAGCTTGGATGTGTGTGTGTGTGCATATATACATACACACAGGTAACCTGTATGGAGAAATTGTAAAATTATTTTGCTGATACGAAAAGCCTCAGAAAACTGGCTTAAAAAAATACCTACATATGTTTACAGGAGTGGAAGTGATGAGTGAAACCACCCAAAACAAAACTCCTTTCTGCACCCCTAGGAAAGAAACTGAAGTAGTCCTTCTGTCCTTAACTTTCATTTCCTTGTTTGCATCGGTTGGTCTGCAGTGGAGGTGTTTGCTTATTCGGGTATGTTGGTGCAGGGACGTGGTCCTTGGCTGACATGACTGACAGGGAAATCCCTGGTGTGGATATAGTTGGGTAGGTTGTGTTGTTTGCCCCATGTAGATCGGTGGTGAGTGTTCTCCCTGTCCTTATCTCAACCCCTGGGCCCTTCCCCTCCCATTTTCTCCCCCTTTTTCTTTGAGGAGGGGCAGTGAGGGAGCGGCTGTGGTGGATTTCAGCTGCTCAGCAGGGTACAACCACCACAGTCCTTGCTGGTGCCCAAAAAGGCTCCAAATGTGGGGCTCCAGGAGGTTGAGATAAGGATGATAACTGAGAGAAGTAACAGGCAAAACAGGGGCTGGATGCTGTTTATTAATGTAATAGTTGAGAATAACTTAAATAATTGTGAAGAATGCGTTTCAGTACTGTGGTGAAAGGATGAGGGGTGGAGCATGTGCAAATTGTGCACTTTGTCAGTGTTGTGGTGATCTTATGTTTATTTTGGTGTGGGGAATTCTTTTTGATGTATGTGAACTTCGTGAAGGTTGATTGTGAAGTAAGAGTGTGTTGTGATCACTCTTAAATATGCTTTTCATTGAGGCAAGGGGTGGAATTTATTTATTTATTTATTTATTTATTTTGTGGCAAGGATTTGGTAGCAGGGGCTGCAGGGGTGGCCTCTGTGAGCAGAGCCCAGCAGCTGCCCCATGTCAGAGCAGAGCCAGCTCCAAAGGGACCTGCTGCTGGCCAGAGTTGAGCCAGGGAGCGATGCTGGGTGGGCCTCTGGGAGAGCAGACTGAAGGAAAGGAAAAAAAAAACCCTGAGAGCAGGTGGATGTGGCCTGGAGGAGGCTGCGGCCCATGGAGAGCCCCCGCAGGAGCAGGCCCCGGGCCGGAGCTGCAGCCCATGGAGAGGAGCCCACGCAGGAGCAGGGGGTCTGAGGGGAGCTGCCCCCACCCGTGGGGGACCCGTGCTGGAGCAGTTTGCTCTTGGGGACCTTGTGGGATGGACCCATGTCTGGAGCAGTTCTTGAAGAGCAGCTGCTGCCTGTGGGCAGCCCCCGCAGGCTCAGAGATGAAGCACTACCGCCCCCGTTCCCAAGGGAGAAAGTGGAGGAGGGTGGATGGAGGGAAGATGTTTTTTGGTTTGCTTTTCGTTCTCATGGTTCTAGTCTGCTAGTGATAGGCAAAAAATTGTATTAACCTCCCTCATGCTGAGTCTGTTTTGACCGTGATAGTAGTTGTTGAGTGATCTCCCCATCCTTATCTTACCCCCTGAGCCCTTTGCCATTGTATTTTCTTCCCCGTTCCCTTTGTGGAGGGAGAGAGAAAGAAGTTGTGGGGAAGTTCAGCGACCCAGCAGAGCAGGGTGAAAGCCCTACACAGATGAAACTGCTTTTTTTTTTTTTTTTTTTTTTGCAAATTGTATTACTTACTGTCTTGGTCATGGCAAAGAAGTTTAGCCAGTGAAGTTGTTTCTATTCAGGGTATGTTTAAACTGCTTGAACAGGCTAGCTCTACAAGGAAGCTAGTATCAAATTCTAAATAAAACTGCTTCTAGTAATGAAGCAGTAGGACACATTTTGTCTTTTTTATTTTTGAAAATAATTGCTTTTATCGAAAATAGGTGGCTGGACCAAGTAAATAAGTAGCTTCACAACTTCTCACCAGACTTTTTGTTTCCCAGAAAATCTATAGACATAAAATTAGTATCAGCTGTACTACTGCAGTTAAGAATGGATAGATAATATTGTATGGAACCAAACTGTGTTCAGGTGAAACAGAATGAAATAACTGAATGAGAAACTTAAAATTGGTGTTTGACAGGCATATAGCTGTAAAGGATCAGATTAAGCCCTGTAGCAGTGAAAGGTACTTTATTTATAAAATGAGCCTGATAAAGAGAATTTAACCAAGCATAATACCAGCTGGCTGGCTTTTGTTTGGGGTTCTGAAAAGTGCAGTGTACTTAATGTATTTAGCATTGCTGTGCTTGATTTTTGGTATAATTACTAAAATAAGTGTTACCTTTAAACTATTTGTATACCCTCAAGCTATCAATATTTTAATCAAGTTGCTTCTTTCGATTTACTGTTTGGTGTGAGTTAGTTCTGATGTATTGATTCTGTCACCTGTGCAAATCCGAAGGCATCATTTGATGCTTTTGGGTGAAGCATAAGCTGTATTTTGGAGTGCATCTGTGTAGATGCATGGACATTGGTGTTTGTGGCAGTGTTAGCGAGGTGTGTGCTTGAAATACCTTTGGACTTACCCCCTTTCAGCACTCAGAGAACACTTGCCAGTTGCAGCTGAGCATGCAAAGTAACTGTTCAGTCACCTGGGGTGCCACTGTCACCATTTGACACTTGAGTCCTGTCCAGAAAACTGCGTGGTAACTTCCTGTAGTAGAAAACTGTGCCATCAGAAGCCCCCAGCTTTGTAAACTAAAGCATGCATTTTTTCAATGTGCCGTTTGCAGGGCTATTAGAATAAGGCCAGGAGATATTTATCAAGACGCATGCAAAGACTTTCTGCTGCAGGTCCAGCAGTGCTTTCCCTGTGAGGTCTGTGTAGCAGAGAGGTGTGGAGGCAGTACCACTGCAGCACGGTGCCTGGTGTATGTGGCCTGCTGACTGCAATGGTGGGCTCTGAACCCTGGGTCATGCCTCGTGCTGTGAGCAGGGAACTGGTGGGGAAAACTGAGTATGGGCTGTGGCTTCCCAGCACCTAGCTTCAGTCCAGGGATGGCCCGTGGATTACCTTGCTTGTTTCACTAGTGCTATGAAATCTGTAAGCAGCAGTCGTAGCTGATTGGCTCTGGTTTTATTGCCTATGTTCTGATTCAGAAAGGAGCCAAAACCTCCTCAGGTCGTACACGAGGATGGTGGCATGCACTGCATTCTGTCTCCAGCCCCTGCCCCCATCAGCATCCCAAATTCAGGTGTGTGATCGCAGTTGCCAACCAGAACACTTGTACTGAGGGCATGTGGAAAGCAGCAAACCTGCTTTTAGGAAAAGGACCAAAATAAATGGATAAACACAAAGCAGGCCTGTGAGGGAGGACTGAAGTACTCTAGCAGGGGGTACTGTCTGTCCTCTTTGATACCATTGATACTTTCACTCTTCTTTAGTGCTGTAGTTACTCTTTATCTTGTTCTCCTTGCTACTGGGGTTTTGGTTTTGTGGTTTCTGCATAAAATTGTACTGTAAAAGAACTGAGTATCGGGGAGCCTGTGATTCATTCAGATCTTGCTGTTGCTGCTTATGGCACAGTAACAGGGTATGTTGGTGGTAACATTTGGGAGCTGTGGAGTTTAAAAAGTGAGTACGTGATGGCTGATTACAGTGTGACACTTTTGAGGGTACTTCTTGAAAAGCCTTCAATCTCATTGAATTGCATGAGGCACATAAGTGTTTGCTTCAGCCTCATGTTAATGTTCCTCATCCATAGAGAAAAGGTACTGGGCACTAGTATAACTAGTTATTTGGATCATGCATCTTTTAAAAAGTGCCTTGTCAGCTTATTTCTTGCCTGACATTTTTATTCCTTACCCTGTTCTCTTAGACCTTTTGACCAGTGAAATTTTCTAGGTCACTGACATCTGGGCTTATTTTCCAAATTACTTCTAGAGAGGACGTCACTAGGTATTTGAATGAGAATAGAATTTATACTTATGGTGTAGAAAGGCAACTCAGCTCAAGTTTGTCACTTGCTGTGGTTGGCTTTTAGTCCACCAGGCATTTGCTGCAATAGGTGGAGAGTGAGTGTGCAACCACACTGTTGATGTAACCCCGAGGAAGGTATTCACAGGAAAAATAGAAATGGTATAAGGAATGATTAAATTTCAGATTAGTGACAACATCATACTTTATGTGGTAGTGGAAATGTGTGCTTCAGTGCTTGAAAATGCTTTGGGCTTTTAATATGAACACTAAAGTGTGGTAGTTATCCTAAACATACAAAGAGATTTGTATTTAAAATTTTAAACTCCCTTGGTTATTTTTTTTAATGGCAAGACTAATAATAAAAACAAATAAGCAAACAAGAATAGTTTAGTTAAAATCATTCAGTATATAGGCTGTAGCAAATGTTGTTTTTATATGTGCTTGTTTAAAAAAAAAAATCCGCATGTGCAGGCTAACAAAACGCAGAACAGTTACAAAGCTGGTGGGGCAAAAGACATGTGCAAAAGAAAGCAAGTACTGCTCTTGTATGTAGCTTACATATACTATTGGCATCAAAAAATACATATACTTACATTCAGTAAAGCTTCTTTATTCTAACCAAGCTAATGTGTGTATTTAAAAATTGATTTATCTGAATGCTGAAAATTAAAACTGACTTAAAGAGTCTTTGTCTTGCAGGTGGTTTTGCTTTTGTCTACGAAGCTCAGGATCTTGGAAGTGGCAAAGAATATGCTTTAAAGGTAAAATGAATTTATTTAACTCCAGGTTTGCAACGTCCATCTTTCCCTAATACTTTAGGATGATAGTTATTTCTTGATATATTCCACTGAACAAGGCATTTGGAAAAATCCAGAATGATACAGTGGTGTTTGTACTGCACTATACCCATATTTAGAACTGTCATTAATCTTAGGACCCTGCATTTTATACTTACATAACAAAAACAGGAGTTACTGTATTAAGTAATAGTGCTGTGTGCCTTATTTTATTTTGGTCTTATGCAGAAGTTCATGACTCTGCCCTGGGGTTTTGTTGCGTGGATATAAAGAACCTGGAACATTTTCATATTAAAATTAAAATGTTTAAAATGTTCCATACTTTCACCCATTTAGCAGTGCACTTTTCAGAGATGCTCCTCTGGATTCTCATGTTCTGAAGGCTTAAAATAATCATTTGACAGCTAACAAACAAGTGTTGTGGGGAGGACAATAAAATGAAATCATTTACTCTGTCATACGTTGCTGGAAAAAATCACACTTGTCACTTGTTTCCTACAAAATGACTTCAGTCTTGGAGTAGGGATGTTCTGTGCCTATATCAGAAAGGAGATATCTGTTTTGGGGAGGAAGGGGAAAAGAGTAGTAGTACAAGAGTTGGGAGCAGTAAGGTGGCATTACACAACTGAAAATGACTTGCTCTGTTTTTTTTCCATACCACATCCTACAATAACAAAGCTTGTTACCATAAAGCATGCTTTAGTAGCATGCTTTGTTACCGTAGTATGTGGTCATGACATTCAAAATGTCTTGTAGAAGTAGCCTCATTTAAATATAGGTTAAAAAAAGTGAACCATTACTGTACTTCTGCAGTTTTGTTGAACTAGAAGTAGCAAATACTCAGGTTAGTCCTATTCAAATGTTGACTCCAGGTCCAAACAGTACTCAAACAAGTAGTGCTTGTTTTTGTTGCTCATTATTCAGGTACCTAGAAGAAGTTGAGCTACCTCTTTGGACAAAAAACTTGAGTAATTAAGGTGTAGTAAATGTTAATCGTATTTTCTTGAGACATAAGATGAATCTTTACTTGTCAGTACGCAGTGCTGGAATCAGGAGACTTCAGTGCTGTATACAGCAGAAGACTGTCAGAGCAGTATGTTTACAAGTGTCAGAGGTTACCACTGCTTATTTGTACTTAAACATGATCAGTACAAGTAGTTGGAAAATTTACCATTACGTTTGTCGCAGTATGTCCAAGTGTGTAAAAACCCTGCTCTGCTTACTGTCCCATTGCAATTCCTTAAGGTTTTAACTCTAGCTTATCCTTTGTGTTCTGAAAAATATAATACATAAAAACAGTATGCATTGTTTTTCTGGTATCTTTTCAAATGTATGTTATTTTTGTTTGTTTCTGACAGAGGTTGTTGTCTAATGAGGAAGAAAAGAATAAAGCCATCATTCAGGAAGTTTGTTTCATGGTATCCTTTTCTGAATGTATTTAAATGTTTTGATTTAATTGCTTGGTGTGAAACGTTTCTGAGAAATTGACTGGTCTACAGATTTGTCTCTGTTCATGCCTTATGCTGGTTAAGAGGACTGACATTTGAGGAAGATCTGAGTTCCTCCTGGCTTGATGTGATTCTGGCACTGACATTCCAATAAGCTCAGTTCCTCAAATTGCAGGAATTTAATGTGCACAGATAATTTTAGTAGGTGGTGTAGACTTTGCCATGTACTCTGTCTACCAAGTAATGAAATTCTTATTTGAACATTCTTGTCGCCCTCTGGCCACCATGAAGAGAGCTTTTGTCCTTTATGATGATATTTAAATCTTAATGATACTTCCTCACATGCACTGCATTTACTGCCTTTTTGACTACTCATAATCTCGCTTTTACTGTCAGTATATCTTAATTTCTGCATCAGGTGCACCTTGCTTTAAAAAGTAATAGTGAATTTAGAGGAAGGAATTTCAGTAGAATCCGTGGAGCAGAAACAAGGAGCAGAACCATCAGTGTGTTCATCCTTTTCACCTCCAATGATGTCAGGTGTTAGGTATAATACAATCTGTCATGTTTTATTTCTCAGTCCAGGTAATGTTCTCAGTCCTCAGCTTTAGAAGACTTGATACTTGTATCCCAGCATTTCTAATACCCTTACTTTGTTTCAAGAGTCAGTGAGTAGCTGTGGCATGCAGCTGGTTTTTGGCTACTATATTCAGTTGCATTTTGAGTTACCATGCAAAATCACTGATCTTAAGTTAAGCTACTAAGATGTTTCTTTGTATGCCTGCTGAAATGTTTGTCAAAAATGTCACGTGGACACCGTCTGCTGAAAAAAATACACTTGCAAAGAGCTGAATACCATAACATTGTGCAATTTTTAGCTACTCTGACTGCGCCTTGCCAGGAGTAAGCGATTATTCTTTGTGTGTATTTTCACAGCTCACTCATTGAAGTATACTAACAACGGGAAAGAGGCTTAACTGTGCTAACTTTCTGAGATAATATAACTATGTAATGAAACTACTTCTCACAGTAGTTAGCAAAAGGCTCTGAAGAGATGCATGTGATAAAAGAAAAAGCACTTCTGATTCATACTAACTTGATGGATTTAACTTGCACTTTTTGTTTTTATACTTCTGTTAGGTTGTCTTTCCTTTTTTTTTTCATTTTAGACTTGGTGAATGCAGCTTGTAAATCATTTATTTGTCTCGCAGACATGATTCTCAGTGTTTGGCTAGGGTGATGCACATCAGGAACAACACAACTAGGCATAGTGCAATGTAAATCTCCACTAGAAGGAGCTGAGATCACTTTTGTGGTTCTCCTATTCACATAGTTCAAAAATGATATCTTGGATATTTGAACTGTAAGTGAAAAATGGCAAGAGTTTTAGTATGAGTTATTACTCATAAGAAGGTAAGCTTCCCAGTCATTTAGAACTTTTATTTACGTTGAACTTTATTGTACTGACTTAATTTTAAGCATTGTGGACTTAATACTTGTCTTGTAGAGGCAGGTGTTGATACAATAGCCCTTTCTTGGTAAGCTGACTAGAGAAGCATCTAATTATTAAAATGTATCCCTGACACTTCTGTTAATGCTTTGCAGTCATTATAAAAAGAGAAGGAGTATCTAAGGCTGTTACAAAGTCCAGTGTCCTTGAAGCCTTAATAACAAGAATGTTTTTATTTTTGCTATGTTACTTTCAGTGGCTTGCCTTGAAGTCTATTTTTGCAGCTGAGATATGGATTTACTTGTTTGGCTGAGTATCTTAAGTGCAGCAGTAATACCTTCTGTGAGTTTGAGCTAACATTCAAAAGAGGTGTCTGTGAACTTCTATATACCGTAATATCAATATATTTGACAGTATTCTTCCTTAAACACATTACCTCCAGAAAAAACTTTCAGGCCATCCCAACATTGTCCAGTTCTGCTCTGCTGCATCTATAGGAAAAGAAGAATCAGACACGGGACAGGGAGAGTTTCTTCTGCTTACAGAGTTGTGTAAAGGTAAACATTTTTTCTCTAAGCACTGGACATCACTTCTGACAGCTGTTTTGCCCAGGTTGCTTCACGGCTTAGTTCTAAAAACCTCCTAAATATAGCATAGCTCATTAGAGCTAGAATTCAGCTCCCTCTTTCATAAGAGTTGTGTTATGTTCTTTGAGATGGTTTAACATCTTCTTAAATATGGGATAATCACGAAGTTCTTTGTATTTGAGACCAGTCCAGGAAGGAACAGCAGGAATGTTTCCCAGGAGTGCTATTTCCCTTGGCACTGCAGTCTGTGTGGATTTGCCATTTTTTGGAATTTCTATCTCAAGACTGTAGACCTTTCTTGACGAGTGTCTATTCATGACAGGCTTTCAGACTTTATGTTGTTCTTTGTGTGCTTATGTGAATTTATGTGATTTTCTACAGGACAGCTGGTGGAATTCTTAAAGAAGGTAGAACCCAAAGGACCTATCTCCTGTGATACAGTTTTGAAGATCTTTTATCAAACCTGCAGAGCTGTGCAGCATATGCATAAACAGAAGCCTCCTATAATCCACAGAGACTTAAAGGTCTGTTACAGTGCAAAGGCTGATTTACTCTTAAGGCTGTTGCTCAATTACAGTGGACAGTCACGAGCATAGAGCTTACATGTATTGCCTTGCCAAGAATACTGGTTGTTGATGAAGGTCATCACTGAAATACTTGCAGCTTTGCAAGTACCATCTTTTCCTTATATTCGTGGCATTATTTTTTTTCTATTAGCTAGTTCAGGTAGGTTACAAAAAATCATGTAACGTCTTTTGCTGGTTAAGTTAGTGTAAAAATTTTTTGTTTTTAATAAAATAAACAGAGTTATGACTTACAAATTGCAGTTTTGGCAAGGAGATTTTCTCAGTACTGACAAACAGGCTCCTAGATCATACCGAATAAGAGACTTTAATCAAGCTGGGATGCATCTTTTTTGGTGATACTTTCTAGAATAAGATCTTGCAATCTTGGCAGAAATCTCTATGCACTGGCCACTAGAAAACCTTGTTTAAAAAAAAAACGACTCTCCTCTCAAAAAGGGATGGAAAGCTATTTACAGATACACAGTGTCTTACATAGCCAGTTCCATACAAGGTCTTCAGTGTGTTATAGCTGAGCCAGTGCTGTAATTAGGTCTGCTTTTTTTCTTGTCAAGGGAAATTCCTGTCAGAGATCAAATAAGGAAAGAGGCAGAAATTTGGTATCATTTTAGAGGCTGTAAAACAAGACGAAATGACAGTTGTGCTGCAATAGGCAGGGACCTTATTATAATCAAGTGTCAAATGGGGATCACTTAACTGTGCTGCACTTTCAGGAAAGCAGGCCTGCACTGCTGCATAAAAAACAAACAAAAAACCCTAAGTTAAAAGTTTTGAGTCTACTTTCAAATGAGATCTGAGATGGTAGTGTGTTTTTGGGGAGAGGTGTAATGGGCTGCAGTCCAAAAAGACTGTCTAAACTCTTTTGACTGAAAATGGTAGGACTCATAGAGTTTCTGCAATATAGCTTAAAGATCAGCTTCATATAGTGGTGTCTGTTTCTGTCTTCCTGTGGCTTCCTTCTCTTGCTTTTCAGTGTAACACATTCTGAATCCCTTTGGACAAAGTTTGCACTTAAAATGCGTGTATACAGCACTGGAAGAACCCAGCTAGTTACTGAATTGTGAAAGTTCAAGCTAGTTAAAGAGTGATTGGTAAACAGTCAGTTCTTGTCTGATATTTTAATCATCTAAATTTGATCTTTACAGGATTTGGCTTGCATAACACAAGTCATGGGGTCTATTAGAGACTATCTGAATAATCAGCTGAAACTTTTTTAGTTATTAGCAACCTTCAGCAGAGTATGCAGCACAACATGTTCACAAAATCTTGATTTTTGTCCAGTGTTACTGGACCCATTTTTAGTGTTCAAACTTGATTTGATGTTGAATCATAGAATGTTTTTTGTTTGAAGGGACCTTAAAGATCACCCTGTTCTGGGGTATCTTCATTTCCAACTGTAGTCAGGGATGCCACCATCCTTAGATCAGGTTGCCCAGGGCCCCAACCAACCTGGCCTTGAATACCCCCAGGGATGAGGCAACCACATCTTCTTTGGGCAACCTGTTCCTCTACTTTACCACCCTCACAGTAAAGATTTCTTCTTAATATCTAGTCTAAATCTACCTTCTTTGAGTTTAAAGTGATTACTCCTTGTCTCTGCCTCCCATTTTCTGGGAGCAAAAGAGGTGAGCAAAAGTTATCCAACAAAGGAATTCAATTTGCTTATTGAGTTTGATACTTAAACATCTAACTGTCATCTTTACAGGGTAGTCAAAATTCATTTTATGGTGGAAGAAGGACATGTCTAAGGGAGGTCAGTGGGCTGTTATGAAAACTGAAGTTTTGGAGAATGACATCCAGAGATACAGCAGTGTCAAAAGGAAAGGGAAGATAGATCTGTCTATCTGGAATGTGGTAGCATAATGTTGGAAAAGTTAAAATGCACATCGATCCCTTTTCATGACTTGTATCTTAGCAGTTTTTGTGGACATGACCATGTGATACTTCTGCCCAGTATTTACTCTCCATTTTAAGTTTCCTCACAGTTTCATTGAGCAGTCCAGAAGGGTTGGATTCTCAGGCCCTAAGAAAGGGAAGGGTTGAAGATGAAATGTTCAGGCAGCACATGTTCCTCTAACAGTTGGCCTCTGTCTACTCATGAGGTCATGGCTGCATCATTCTGGCTGTCCACCAACAGCCTGCTTCTCTGCTGGTAACTTCTGTATTTTGTATCTACAGCAGTCCTAACCTCCACTCCACTGCAGTTGAGCTAACAATGTTCAGTTCTGTGAATGAAAGCATTTGTATTTCAAGATACTGCTTATGCAAGTGATGATACAAAAAAAACAAGCCTATCCTTGGGCACTAATAAAATGACGTTTTTCTCCCCAGGGTTTAGTTCTTGTTCTCTTGGATGTGTAATGCTTATAACATTTTTGATGCTTCCTCTTAAAAATTGTCTGTATTGCAGTGTAGTGCTGTTTGAAACCTTTGTTTTCCTGTAAACAGCAATGTTCCAGGCTAGACTGAAGTATTTTCCATACATGTGTTTTTTATATTTGTTATGTACAAATAAGTTGATATTTAAAGTATGTGTTTTGATGTTTAAAAGTGGGATGTCTTCAATTTATTATTCTACCTCTTTTTGAAGGTGGAAAACCTGCTCATTAGTAACCAAGGGACAATTAAACTCTGTGACTTTGGTAGTGCTACAACTGTAGCTTACTACCCTGACTATAGCTGGTCTGCACAAAAGAGAGCACTGGTTGAAGAAGAGGTGAGACTATTTTAAAGTAATTAATGTTGACAGTTGATTCAGTTTTCTGCTATTAATCTGCTGTTAATTCATGGAACTTTTAAGACAAATGAAGATTCTTACAGTTGTGTTCATAAGTTCTGTTTTTATATTCATGTTGCTAGAGTTTAAAGACTGCCTGCAGTTAAAATCATAGCTTGTTTTCTGTAGCTGTGTCTGTAAGCACAGCTTCATTTTGAACTGTGTCCTCTCTGCAGTCTGGTGTGGAAATAGAAGTGATTGATTAATAGAGCCTCTTCTAATTGCACTATCAACAGGAAGTTGAAAATTGGTTATGCCGAAGAGATTCTCACCTTCTGAATTTTCTGTTAAAAGATTTATGAAGAAATAACAGGTCTTCTGAGCAGGACTTAAGTAGGCAGTATTACTGTGCTCCGAGGGCTACGGTGACAGCATTAAATATGCTGTTGATTTTTTCCAAAGTGCATTTGCTCTTTATTTTGAGGTGAGAATAATGTTCCTAATGTGAAAGAGTGATTTAGCTTCACATACTTGAGTTTTGGAAATATTCTTGAAGATTACAATGTTATCAAAGTCCTTGTGACTATTACATGATTCAGTTGATGGCTTCTGCATGGACAAGTGTTTCTGAAATTAATTTTCAAAGATAGCTGCCCATGCAGACTGGATAGCATTCTATCTCTGTGGTTGATTGTCACTAAAGCTTATTCTAGTTTCTGCTTCAAGAAATTCTATCTTCCGCAGATCACCAGGAATACAACACCAATGTACAGGACACCAGAGATGATAGACTTGTATTCAAATTTTCCAATTAGTGAAAAGCAGGACATTTGGGTAAGAAATTTTCTTTTGCTTTATCATAGCTTCTTATATCATAGTGAGACTGATTATGCAGTCTGCATCTTAATTTTTTGACTAAAATGAATGAAAATAAATGTGGATTAGACTTTGTCAAAATCAATTGAACTACTGTGAACTGTGTATCTAAGTAGTGAGATGTAGACTTAATGTTTTTTCCCCAGAGTTCTAGCTTGACTTCCATTGTAAAAGGAAATGCTGAGCTTTATTTGATAATCAATTGATCTGTTGCTTAGGTGGAGCTTACCTCAATATAGACATAATACTTACATGTATAGTCCTTAAATTCAAAATTCAAATTCTTTCCTTTCATGTTCTGTCATGCATGTCATCCTGTGACAACTTGCTGGTAAGTTGAGTTAAAGCCGAGTACATCTAGGTACATCTTGCAAGCTGCTTCATATATTCCCACTATATAATACTTCTGGAAATGTAAATGAGGGGCTCCTTTCTGAGGAGTAAAATTTCAAATTTGGGTTCTCCTTAACCAGTACTTGATAAGAAATTCTTCAGTTTTTGTAAGATCCAGATTTTACTTCTGTATGAATTGAGTATCTGTAGATTTCATGTCCCTTATTTTATTTTATTTTTTTTTCAGAAATTATTTTGGAGTATTGTCTGTGTATGCATGGAACAATACTATAAAACTTTTGATTATTGTTTCTTACTGCCTGAAACTTGAGCTGGGTGCGGGAATAACAGTATCTCGATTTGTTTCAAAATCTTCTCCTCCTTTCCTCAAAAGACACTATGTCCCCCCCAAAACAAACAAACAAACAAAAAACAAAACAACAACAACAACAAAAAACAATAACCCTAAACACTTCCACTATGCTAAGGAGTGAGATGAGACAAAATGGTAAAGGAAAATTAAGATTTGTTTGTGGCAGTGCTTTGTGTTGAGTCAGCATTAGTTGACGACAATATCCCCAGGTTCAGTGAGTTTTCTTCCATTCAGGCAAGCCTGCATACCTTTGTCATGAGATTTAACACCTGTTGTGACAAAGTAATTAAAGGCTTTTTTGTCACTTATTTTTTTCATTTTCTTCTGCCCAGACTACTTAGAACTTCTTAGCAAAAAAGAGAAAAGTTTAATAGTATAGTTGTTAAATTCAGGAACTTCCAATAAGCCGATCTTTGGTATTAATCCTGCTTTATTTCAATGTACTCTGACGTCTCAGAATGCATTTGCTATGCTGATTCCAAATATAGAATATGGACTGTAGTCAAAATTCAGAATGGATGGCTGGTTATAACCCTTCTCACTTGAGTTTTTTTTAATTATGTGCTCAATCTGTCAAACATTGACTCCTTTCTAGCATTATCATTTCAAGAAAAAGCCTGTCTTGAAGGATTTTTTTTTTTTTTTTTTGAAATTCAAACTATGGTAGACATCTACCCTCCACCCTCTGGAATGGCAAGGGTGGGAAATTCAAAACAGCAATATCTTTCCAGATTTCCAGGAATAATTTGGACTATAGCTTCTGGTGGTTAAAACTAGATTTTGTACTTTCTCAGGGAGCTGAGGGATCATGTGAATTGTGCTGAATGCTTATTTTCAGTGCTAGGCAAAATAATTGAAAGATAAAAGGGACCAAACATTAATAACATTAATATTTTAGTGTTAAGTAATTGAGATTGGTTATTAGTTGTCTTTTGACTTCTGAATATATTAGAAATGAATTTGTTCTGATAAACACGTTCTGTTTTTTGATATACTTCTGTTGTCAGTCTGGTTACCTTTGGGAATCTAATTAAACATTAGACAACCTGCTCTGTGATTACAATATTACATTTGGGAAAATTGGCTAAATACAAAAATTCAGAAGTTGTGTTATAACTGGAATAAAAGTGATTTTACTGAGTGTTGTAGTGAAGGCTTGATGAAATGGGTCAGTATTAGCAAAATGATGTGAAAATAACGTACTGTGAATTTTAAATGCATCTGGAGCTTAATCTACCTCAGGTACCTGATTAAGAATGACAGACAGATCTTTAAACTGGAGCTCTTCAGAAAGACTATCTAATTATGTATGCTGATGGCTTCTGAATTACTGACTTCTGAGGAGATTTTATAGATATCACTGAAGGGTAGCTTATGAAGATTTACCACTCAGTGCATGAATTCAAGGAGATGGATAGGCTCACTTTTGGCATTGCATTCTGAAACACCACCAGTGTGTGCTGCAGTGGTTTTAACACCTTTATGCTGGGGGCTAGCTGAAATGCTGCTTAAGCCTGGTAGCAAACAAGCCTTCTGGAGGAAGCACTGCTTCTGTAGAGGATGGAAATGTAATCAGAATGAGTAAACTAGATTCTGAATAAGCTACTTGCCTAACGAATAACTTTTTTTCCCACTCTTTAATACTGTCTTGCTTTTTATGATAATGTTGTATGATCCTAACTGCTGGGATTCAGGAGTGCTATGCCCAACCCTGGAATGTCAGTGAATTATTCATAGTTATTTTTTAACTTTGACATGCTGCATTTTTTTTCTGTTGGTACATAAGTTCACAAATTGACCCAGGCAGCTTCTTTAATGGTTCTTTCCAAAGTCCTGGGGCAACATCTTGGGGAAATGGGCTCTTCTGTTAAGTACATCTGCACAGCCTCAGCACCGATATACTGAAGAATGCTTTAATGCAACTGGAATTGACTGTAGCCAAATTGAATCACAATTGGAGTTTAAAGTGTTAAAAAAAAAATAATTACGATTCTAAGATACAGATAAAGGAGGAGGAATAAATAATACTCCATATCATTTAAAGCAAAGGTTGAATCCAAGTGGTCTGTCTCTTTGTGTTCACCCAGTTGTCTCTGTGCTGTTCTCCCTCGTGTGACTATGGATGCTGTCTCCTAATGTGCTTGATGTACTGAACTGCATAGGAAATAGTTACATTCCTCCAACCAAATTATGGTCTGTCTTACGCCTTTCAAAGCAGATACTCCTGTGGCAGAGTAGTTACTGTTCCAATATTCTCCTGCTGGATTAATTAATGTAGACTACATGGTGGTTCAATGTATACGTTATATGGAGTTCTTTATTTTATATCAAGTCAGACACAAATGTACTTGCTATATGATAACGTACAGAATTAGCATACACAGCTTGCTTCTGGCCCAGGGTTTAGTGAATTAACAAGTCGTTTCGGAGTGACTATATGTCAAGCCTTAGATTTTAATAACATTCAACTCTTTGAAATTGTTCTTGGGATAAACGGACAAGCAAAGACAGTTTGAGACAGTGTGCAAGGAGGACTGAAAGCAGTAAACAGATTTCTCAGCTAGTATCTTTGCTGGCTTGTTTTTTTGAGGGAAGGATATAAGAACCCATATGCTTTAGTAAGTAAGCTGGGTACAGAAGAGAGTAAGGAAGAATTCACCAGTATGTTGTGCAAACGTTTTCTTAGAGGTATTGGGTGCTTTACCAGAAAGTTTTTGTAAGCCAGAGGGAAGCATGGTTCTTCTATGCCAGGATCACTCTGCAAATAGGTTTCATATATTCTTATGAGTTCATATTTATGTACAGTGTGTGTGTGTGTGTGTATATATATACATATGTATATATGTGTGTGTATATATATATGTATGTGTATATATATACACACAAATATACACAAAACTTAAATTTACTTAACTAACACACAAAATTGTTCTAACTAATCCATAGCACCTAGACTATTCAGAAATTAGAACTTGTTATGTCCTGCTGGCTCTGATAGTTGTTCCCTTGTCAGGTTACACAGGTAAGTTACGTTTGGACACTTCAAGGAACTTTGAAGTTCCTAGAATGTGATAGTCACAACTCTGTGATGTTTTTCTTTGAAGCTTGAAAAATCCATCTGGGATTGATTTTCAACTTTACTTGCTAGAAAGAATTGAATAACCTTCTGATTAAAGTTGTTACGTGGCTATTAGGAAATAAAGGGACAATCGTTTCAGGCTGTTTTTCTTCAAATCTTTATCAAAACAACTGTTTCAGAGACACCTTTGTGTTCCCATAGCATGGCATTTAAACAGACTGGTTTATACTTAAATGCTTACCTTGCTGGTGCATTGTATAGTAAAGTATTTGGGTTAGAAATAAGAAAGACCAAATTCCTACTCAAGAAACAGAATTAGTCTCCTTGAAGCCTAAGATGAAGTTTAGAAATAAAATGTCTAATACTTCTGGAAGAAAGACTGTTCCTGAACATGCTCAGTGTTGCAAGTGCTCATTTTTTTGTATACTGCAAAATGCAAAAAATAGATGTATTATTATGATTTTTAAAAAGACATGAATAGGAGAATCACTGAAACTGAAAGCTTCAGGGAGGGGAGGGAAGAACAAACCACATACCTATTTAAAAGCAGTTTCACTTCTAGGAGTGCTCTAAAATGGCAAGTGACTGTTTTACTAAGTGTTTCTGTCCTCAGAGAAACATCAAGGCTAATTATTTCAGGAGTGTGAAACTGATACCTAAAGCATTGTTTTATATGCATGTACATACACACACACATGTGGAGGAATCGTTAAGTGAGGCAGGACATGTGAATGTTGAGCAGTTGGGAGACAATGGGCTGGTGAAGCACCGTACTCAACTCACATGAGCCTTGGCACGTACACCGCTGGCTGAGAGCCAATCAGGCTCAAGGACACGATGCCCTTGGGCCATCGGGAAAGTCCCTAAGGTGGGACAAGTAGCCAAAAGAAGGAGGACCAGACTGAAAAGCCCGGGAAGTGTTAACCAATCCTGAGCTTAGTTTCTGCAATATGTATGAGTTGATTATGTTCGAACTAGATAAAAGACGACTGAGCTATCCATTAAAGTTGAAGTTCACTGTTCACTCATATTGATGTGCTGGGTCTTCCTTCCGTCGGCAACAAATTGGCGCCCGAACAGGGACAGGTCTGAACAGGATTTGGACACTGCTGGCAGTGATCCAGGGCCACGGTTGGACGGAATAAAGGAGAAGCCGGTCCTGCAACGCAGCCCAGGAGGTGGAAGGGACAAGAATCCCCGCACCCGCGCCGGGAAGGTGCGCGCGAAGGTGAAAGGGAGTCCCCGCACCCGGGATGAGCCTATTTAGGGTCCCGCCGGAAAAGCGCCGCCGAGGTCTTTGCAAAGGCTGCAATCGACGTATATAAAGGTATGAAAAGATAAGCGGCGTATTATTTGCTCAAATGCTTTTTAGAAAAGCGGAGCATTTTAGATACAGATTGTAGAAAAAGATTTGCCAGGGTTATTAGTATATGGGCTAGCTAAGGGTTGTTTTACAAGGCCTGATACAGTTTTTTGAACAAACAGAGTGACGTAAATTTGGAAATAAATTGTTTGATGATGTTACTGGGAGATTTGATGAGGCCATGGAGAGTAGTGGCTAATGCATTAGCCACACATAAAGATGAACAAAGAGTTGCCGCTGCTGCAACAGAGTGGTTAGGACCACCAAGCAGGGTTAGTAATGTTAATCCACAGCAAATAAATATGGAAGGAACAGATTGCCCGTTGCCACCTTCCGTTAGAACTTCTACTATTACAATAATCATTGCGCAAAGTTGGCCACCGCATTGGCCTACATTCGAATCAAGTCTACAACAGAAAAATGACTTAACACTGACCTTAAAACAAATGGGACTCGTACTTGCACCGGAAAAGGTTCAGGAGACAAGTCCCTGGAAGTTTTTGGGTTGGAAAATTACAGATTCCACCATTCAGCCTCAAAAACTTAAAATCCAATCGGATATCAAAACTCTTAATGATGCTCAAAAACTGCTGGGAGATTTACAATGGATCAGGCCAGTAGTCGGGATTCCGAATGAACTGTTAAATCTCCTTCGGCCGTTATTAAAAGGAACTGATCCTGCTTCAAAAGTGACACTATCAGAAAAACAACAAGAAATACTACAACAAATCGCATCTTTGATCACAACGAGTGTCACGCATCGATGTATATCTGACAAGCCACTCGATCTTACCATTCTATGTGGCTCAAAATGCCTGATGGGTGCCATAACACAGCAAAAAATAAAAACGGGGGAGAAGGGAGGAGAAACTGTGGTATTAGAATGGATAGCTCCTCCGTTACAACCTCAACGAAAAATTCAAGAAAAAATTGCAACATTAGCAGAATTAGTAAAGAAGGGGAGGAATCGAATACTGCAAGTGGATGGGGTTCCTCCAAATATTATCTGGTTACCCATGAAGCCAGGCGATTTGGAATGGTATATACAAAACTCTGAAGAGTTACAAGCTGCACTACTACAGGATGGCGCTACTATAGTAGCAAAAACATTACAATCAACAGCTCTGACATGGATGGAAAACCAGGGATGGATAACTAAGCCAAAACGATCCTCTGTCCCACTTAAGAATGCAGTGACAGTTTTCACTGACGCAGGAAAACGTTCTCGAACTGCTGCAGTGACTTGGAAGGATGAGTATGGTTGGAAACATCAAATTTTACAAGCCCAAGATAAAGACATTACAGATATTAGAGAGAGGGTGGATAAAACCTTATTTGTTCTCAATCATTTGTGTGTATTTGGTGATGATGATGAACCACCCGCGACACGTCATTACATTAAGTCTGAAAATGATAATAAATGTATTATGAGAGTACTGTACCGAGATACGAAAACGGGACAATGGCTGCGGCCTGCTGATGTGAATTATATGGGGCGAGGTTATGTGTGTATCTCTTCCCCTACAGGGCCAACCTGGGTTCCTAGTCGATGTGTTAAACCAGCCATTGAAGAAAAGTCATCAAGTACAAATAACAGCAACCATGGCTGATCTAACGGCACAAGGGATTCTGGTTGCGTTATCTTTGACAATGACGGCTGGCTGCGTCTGATCCTTTTGTTGATGAGTTGATTATGTTTGAAATGGTTAAGGGATCATACGCAAAAAATTGTAGTACAAGATAGTTGGTTTGAAGGTTGGTTTAAATCTGTTTTTGGGAACATGGGTGGATGGTTTTTTCTTCGTCAAAGAGGAACTTCGTTTTCTACTTATAGTTATATTGATTATAGTTGCTGCAAAATAAAAACGGGGGAATTGTGGAGGAATCGTTAAGTGAGGCAGGACATGTGAATGTTGAGCAGTTGGGAGACAATGGGCTGGTGAAGCACCGTACTCAACTCACATGAGCCTTGGCACGTACACCGCTGGCTGAGAGCCAATCAGGCTCAAGGACACGATGCCCTTGGGCCATCGGGAAAGTCCCTAAGGTGGGACAAGTAGCCAAAAGAAGGAGGACCAGACTGAAAAGCCCGGGAAGTGTTAACCAATCCTGAGCTTAGTTTCTGCAATATGTATGAGTTGATTATGTTCGAACTAGATAAAAGACGACTGAGCTATCCATTAAAGTTGAAGTTCACTGTTCACTCATATTGATGTGCTGGGTCTTCCTTCCGTCGGCAACACACACATATATATGTGTGTGTGTGTGTATGTACATAAAAATTAAGGTTGCATGAGTCAGCAGTTGATGATTGAAATCTGTGATCTGCAAGCTCCAGTAAGGAACTTAATCAATTGCATAGTCTAAAATTCCACTTCAGTTATCAGTTCATGAATTAAATATTTCTGCCTTATCTCTCTGTAGGCTCTGGGCTGTATCCTGTATTTACTCTGCTTTAGGCAACATCCTTTTGAAGATGGAGCTAAACTTCGCATAGTCAATGGAAAATACACTATTCCACAAAATGACACCCGCTATTCTGTGTTTCATGATCTCATCAGTAAGTTTATAATGTTACTAGCTTGGTGGTCGCAATGGATGTATCTTAGTATTTGTGTTATATTCCTGGAATTAAGTGTTGTAGATCTCTGCATAATTATGTGATGACGGAAAAGTTAACTGTAACAACTTTTCATTGTATTCAAAATTTTAATCCAAATTCAGAAAACTTAAACTTTAAATGAAACGTATTTTTTAGCCATGTCACCTGTCTTGTTTAGTGTTTGAATCATTCCATAGGAGTGATTAGTGTTTTGATGAATTCTTTGAATTTGCTTTCGAAATACTTACTTCTTTCAATTCATATAGGTTGCCAAAAGCTTTGATTACAGTTCCAGAACTTTGGCTACAAATCCAACATTATTAAATTGCTGTCAAAAAATAAATCCAACATTGCTTCTGAGGTTGGTCATTAATAGACTCCTAAAGTATATGCTATAAAATATTCTTGACCATAAATGGTGTTAGTTGTATCACTTACAACAGTGATACTTGAATATGGATTTAGTGTCTGCTCCACACTGTTCCACATGTTTGAGTGCTCTCATTGCTTTAGAGTGCACTGAAGAAAGTACTGATGTTTGCTGAAAGAAGAGCTCTGAAGGGTATCTGTTTTATTGCCTGAATCATGTTTTCTTAGGCTCTTCCTTGAAAGTGAACCCAGAGGAAAGATTGTCAATCACTGAACTAGTGAATCAACTGCAGGAGATTGCAGCAGCTAGGAATGTGAACCCTAAATCCCCCATCACAGAGGTAAAGGAATCTCATAAAGGAGTATTATTGATAAGGTCTCCTTCCTTTCTCTCCTTTTTTATCCAATGTGAGTTCAGTAACAAATGTCAGAGCAGGTCCCATGTTCCTTAGTCTTTTGAAAACTTCACAATTTTGTAATTCATTTGAATTGGTCTACATTACCTGTATGGTCTTTGAAAATGTGCTTTTATAATTTAGAGCTTATGTGACATTAGAGTAAACTAATTATAGTTCTTACTGCTTATTGAAAAAACGTCACGATCTTGGGTCATTCCTTTGTAAGTAAGTGCTCTATTTTACATGCTGCATTTAATAATCATTAACTTGCACAGGAAAATCTAATACATGAGGACTCTGCCTACGTTGACTGGAAACCCACTTATTTGTCTCCAGTTTGATTAATTTACACAATACTGAAACTGAATGAATTGCTGTACTTAACCTTCCTGGCTTTCTCATGAGCCTCAGAAACAGATTGCATGCTTGTTCTCACCAAGTTATACTGTGTAAGTTACTTTTGTAAGTTGGCTAAATGAGCAAGAAAATCATCACAGTATTGATCTCCACAGCTCCTGGAACAAAATGGAGGCTATGGGAACAATGCTCAGCCTCGGGTGTCTGTAACATCGGTTTCACAGAGCTCCAAGCCTGCAGGACAGCTCAATAACATGTACAATGCAGGTATTTGCAGAAAGAAATACCTTGGTTTTTGGAAGAAAAAAAAAGTCACTTTGGGGTTTTAGACATTTATGTGGCTACTTTGAATTTACATTGCTGTTTCTAACCTTTTTCCTTTTTCTCAGGGTTTGGTTGTATGTTGATAATGCAAATGTGAATTTCTCAAATTTGTTGCTGAAGATAAAATTTAGTTTCTTGTGTAGAACAGTTGAAACTAAAATGCATTACTGACTTGTAGATGGGTAAGAGTGTTCTGATAATGAATTAAGAATTGATGAGAGTAACTGACAGAATAAGAAATAATATTTCTAAGAATAAGAGCTACAATGAAAGTAAACAAAAATATTTTACTTTAAACCTCAAACTTTCCAGTTCAGTGAGGCATATGATATTTTGAAATATTCAGTGTAAAGTGAGAATTTGTAAAGTTAAATTTAACTGCTGAAAATCTTCTCAGAAGTGCTGGATTATAACAAAAACCTTGATATGTTGTGGCACAAGTTACCAAAATTGGTCCATATCTTGAGGTCTTGCACAACATTGGATCTCTACTGTAGGAAGATGATACTTGTCTCTTTTCCAAGCAGAACTACTTAGCATTATGTATGACATGACCAAAAGCAGCCATTCTGTGTCTTTTTCATAACTTTATGCTAAAACAGGCTTGTTGATACCTAAATGTTGAGGTAGTCCAACCAAGAAATGCAGAAGCAATTTCAAGGATTTTGTCTGTTGGTAGCTATCTAGGAACTACAATAGCACATTGATATTAAGAAGCCACCGATGTGACACTATTATTTTAGTCTGATAAAAGCCTACATGAGGAAGAAATAAATTTGTAGGCATCTGAAATCCCCCTCTCCCCCCTACCCCTTATCCCCTAAAAAAGCTTTTGAACTGAACCCCATCTGTTAGTTAGAAGCCCGTCTCATAGCAATTGTAGTCTACAGTCATTTTCATATTTGGCTTTGTCAATCCCAAAATAAAATTTTTTGACAACCTCAAGAAGGTAAAAAGCAGAAGCCTAAGCTCATTTATGGGTAGTCAGGTCATTGCGTTCAGAAGCACCATAGCTGATGCTGCCTTGAGTCCAGCTAATTAGGGGATGATTATGCAGAGTTGTGCCAGAGGAACTTTAGTGATGAGAAGTTGTGTTAGCATCTGAAGAAAAGCAGTAGTTAGGCTAACAGCACTTAATTGAATCAACCAAAGCATGTCTTCAAAATGACACAATTAAAAGCTGATGTACCCATTCTATAAAAGTAGGTATTCCAGGGTTCACTCAATTGGAAATATTTGTACTTCATATAGCGAAGAAAATAAAAAGCTAATGGGCTTACTTGCATCTAATTTTTTAATGAAAGGCAGTTTCTGCAACCATCTTACATCAAGTATGAGTATGTTGCTTAACATTACAATTAATGTAGAAGAAATCAAGGGAGTATTTCATACTATATTCAGTTTTCCTTCCAGTTTGGTGGCACTTGCTTTATATTATGTATGCTGAATTGCCAGTAAGAGGGTATTAAAGCTCAAGAGGAAATTTAAAAAATTGGGTAATATTTATTTGCAGTAATTTTGTCTGTATATGAATTGCTGAATAGGAATCTAGCTTCCAAATAGGAGTATAATCAAAAGGCTGTCTGGCCATCTGTTTTGTGCGGGATCGAGTACTCTTTGTATACTATCATGCTAACAAATAGATGTTTCTAGCTGAGATTTTGGGCTTAAAATGTAACTTAATTATGCCTGCACAGGCTGTATGAAATGCCTTACTTTTATGAATCTTTTACTGTTTTCTCTTAAATGTGAGTAGTCAACTAAGCAATCTGTTATGTAGTTTACCAATAGCTCTTGACCATGCAGAGGTCATTCTTTTCATAGGTCATCATTAAGGAAAGCTTTTGAACTGTGAGCCTTACAACAAAGTTTAGCCTGTATATACTTCCATCTTTGTAGGCAAATTGCTTTAAAATGGAGCCTATTCCAGGATATGACTTAAAGTACAATTACTTCTGTTTGACTACTCTAGGCCTGACTGTTGCAGAGTGTGACCAGACTTACGGAGGGTTCTTTGATATTCTGAGAGGAGGAACAGAACGGTTTTTCACAAATATTAAGGATACGTCTTCTAAAGTTATCCAGTCTGTGGCCAAGTGAGTAAAAATAAATTGTGCTGGTAAGAGCTCTAAATGAAGGCTCAAGAGCTTATTGTAGAAATGGTCAAATTCAGCATTGTTTTCTAAATATGAACTCTAATAGCTAATAGCACTGAGACTTTATGAATTATTATTTCTACCGTAGCTTTTGTATTAATGTGTTTTAGAAATATAGACAGGCTTTCCCCCCAGCATAAGTGCTGCATTTCCTGCTGTTGTCTGCTGTTTTACACATGCTGAAAACCTGGGAGAGATGAGTGGAGAGGGGCTGGAGCAGGGAGGAGTGGTATAGAAATAAGGTTATCATGGGTCAAACAAACAAACAAAAAACCAACAAAACTATATGATGCGTCAATGAATAAAGAAGGAATAATGAAAGATAGAGTAGTGTTAGTTAAAGGGAATGGAGGGGAGAGAAACTGCAGGGAAATGGTGCATTGGCTCTTCTGTCCAGTTTAGTTTGCAGTTGTCATCCAGTGTCCTCTTTCACTCTGTCAAATATGGGTGATTGAATGGAGAGACTTTAGGCAAAATGAGTGGTTCTGCACTTTGTCTTTTTTGCCTTGAATTACATAGAAGAATACTTTCCTCCCCGGATGTGTATGTTCTCAGAGTATTAGTGCAGTGTTGTTTCTAATGATTCTTTTCACTCCCACTACAAATGGTTTTAACTGTCTTTATATGATTGGTCATCACAGTATGGATTCATACATTTTTGAACTTATAATCAAGTTTGATGCAGTGTGAAAACTTTTTCTTAATTCTAGGAAGAGAGGAAGGTAAGTCAATAGGATAATAGAAGTACAGCAACTGTACTTTGTCCTTTACTGTAGGGTTTGTAGCACTTTAATTGGAAATACCATACTTGAAGTCTTTTGCTTGTAACTGCTTTTCTGTCAGGTGTAGTCTGTTTATTGTACAGCTCTAAACTGTTTGTAATGATCAGAGAACTCGGGTCTGTGGAACTTGCACCTCTGTAGCTACTTTGAGTGCATTTTTCTTTGTTTGTTCTTAAGTTTAGTCTGTTTAAACTTCTCATGTATGGCTTAAAAAGGCTAGGTCCTCTGTTTTTAAAGGTCAGAAAAGCTATGTAGCTTTGATCTGTCCTTACAAGCCTTCCACAGATAAAAACGATTGGCACAACATCAAATTTTTTTTTGGAGAACTACACTGACTCGAGAGAAGAGTGGGAGGTATACAAGGGGAGTGAACTGTCACATGATGATAAACAGTGAGTTCTCAGCAGCATAGCAGAACTGTAGGAATTCTGTGTATGAAGTATTATGATGAGCTGCTTTTAACTTTTCAGCAACCATTCCCCATTTTAGTTCTTTGGCTCATGCTGTCTTACAGACCTCTGTTCTTTATCTCCTTGCACCTGCTACCTTTTGTGGAACCGATCTTCCTCTGACCATCTGTTCAGCCTTGCTTTTGTTGATTTTATGGTATCTTTTTAAAGAAAATTTCTGTGTGATAATAGTTATATTCTGCCAATTCCTTGCCTTTAGCAGCTCTACTACTTAAAAACTTGAAGGTACTAAATTCCTTGTCTTAAATTCTGCTGTTTTGCATTAATTTTGAAGTTTAACAGAGAAATGACTTTTCCTTAGTGATAGATAGTCCTTATTTGTCTTCTCCTTTGACAAAGTTACAAAATTATAAAGCTTTAAGCTGTCATTCTTGTGCCTTTGTTTTTACTCTTTCACTCTAGTATTTTGATTGTACACTGCATGCTTCTGCACTATTCTTACACTCCACTTCTTGTGCTGTTGTCTCCACATGACTTTCTGTATTGTGCCCCCAGTTACATCCGAAGACGTTTCTCTTCCTGCGCTTGCAAGCAGTTTATTCCTTAATGGCCACTGATTACTTTCTGAATTTCATCTTGTGCTGTTCTCCCCTTTTGCCAGGGGTGAGGGATAAGAGCTCTCTACAGGTGACCTTTCAGGATGGAATGCCTCATGCTGACTTCTCACCTTATTTTTATTTCTTACCTGACAGTTTTGTGGGGCTTTCTGCTTTGTGCGTTTTCATTTGGTTCCATAATAAAAGTAGCATGCAAGGAGTAAAATAGTAACTGTATATTCAAACTCATCTGGCAGCTTCTGATGTATAGTGAGTACTTAATGGTCAAAGATGCCGGTCAGTTCACATGCTCTTCTCTCTCTAAAATTATTTGTTAGAGAATTGTGATTGCCCAAATAAGTTTTGCATCTTAGTTACAGCGTTCATTTTGAATTGCTAGTTACTGTACTGTTGCTGAACTATATCCTTGGCACTTTAGTTAGAATCAAGTTTTTAACTTTTTTAAATTTTTATTTTATTTTTTTACAATTTTGGAAGAGTATGATTGAGATGGAAGCTCTTGTGCCCTGCCCAAAACCAGGGTCACTCAGGCCTTAAATCACAAGGAGACACAAACTGTTGAAGTTCTCTAAACTGCTTCAAACTTAATCCAGCATGATTTACTTTGTGATAGTGTCTGAGCTGCTGTCAGGGATCTAAATGCTGTTGGAGATATTTCTGTGCATGTCTTGTGGAACTCAATAAATATTCTTAGTCAGGAAAAAGCTCTTCACTTTTCCATCTCATTTGCATTACTCACAGAAGGTCGTATGTGGTTATTCACTAGAATTGAGTAACTTGAGAGCACAGTTTGGGGTGGGTTTTTACGCTTAACAGTTGTAAGTGCTAAAATATTCGAATTAGATCATAAACTCATAGAATGGTTTGAGTTCAAAGGGACCTCATGGATCATCCAGTTCCAGCCCCCCTGCTGTAGACGGTGATGCCACCCACTAGATCAGCATGCTCAGGGCCTCATCTAACCTGGCAGATAACCAACCATTGGTCTCTTCTAGCTAAAGGGGGATAAAATGCTTCCATGTCCTGTGAGGAATTGAGAGAGGATCATCAGAGTATCATCAGACAGTGTCTGTAAATGTGCCACGACTTAATGGCAAGCTGTCACTTTTGCTTTAAATTGTCTAAACATTAAATACCAAGTGTAATCATGAGGAGATGGGTTCCTCTCCAGTGTTTTGGACTGAGCTGATTAAATACAGATTGATGTCTAAGGTGACTCATGCACCTTAAAGGGAATGTGAGGTTGTCAAATATATTAAAGCTCTGCACTAGTAAAAACAAATATTGTTCTTGTGGAGAACTGTCTTGATACAACTGCATTTTTTTTTCCTGTTTTCCATGTGAATTTGTTTTCACATGGTTTTGGGAATGAAAGAAAAGGAGGAATGCACCAAGTACATGAATGTGCTAGTGAGAATCAGTTACTTCAATACTTGTTTTCCATATGATGCTTAATCAATACTCAAAGAAAACCTTTTCCACTTGGAATTCGTCATTGCTCTTCAGTGGCCCTTAATGCTGCAAGTTTCATTCTCTGAGTCTGTATTCCATTTCACTGGAATGGCAGCACATGAATTAGTGTGAGCAATATTTAATGTTTTACAAGACCTATGTAGTCTGAAGTTCTTTAGCATGTACACACTCACCGTGCTTCTGAGAGTCCTACCACTAGGCTTGTGCATTCTTAAACTTCTTGTACTTTAACTGTGCTGAAATGCTAATCCATTCTTTGTGTCTGCTGTAGGACATAGCTGTTTTCTGTCAGGGTCATTCTCTGCCCTCACAAACTTGTGTTGTGGCTACAGCTGACAGAATAAAGGATGAAATAATGCCTTTTCTACTACTGATTGCATCCTTGACTACCTTTCTAAAACTCTTCAACAAACATGAGAAGCAGGCATTCTGGATAAACTCAAATGTCTATTCCTTGAAATGCATTTTCCAACTCCTTATGTTGGAGTCTGTCATCTAGTTAGAATCAGAGAGAGGCTTGGGATGGTAGGTACCTGATATTGAAACCTGGTATGAAATTCCTATTATAGAATTTGCATTCTGCACTTCTGGTCTTTTTTTTTTTTTTTTTTTACTTTGTCAAACTAGTCTCTTCTGTTGAAGAGATTATGATCTAAAAATGCAAGAACAATTAGCTGCCTTTTATTGTTAGCTTCCTTTGCTTCTAAGGTAATTTTGTTTCTTGATGCTGCATTAATGTTTTATTTGATAGATTAACGTTGCATTGGGTAGCTGAATGATTAATTCAGTTTCACAAAGCAAAACTAAGCGGAAGCAGATTGTTGTGAGTTTCAGTGCTGCATTTCTTCTTGGCCTGTAAGAAAATAAGCATCAGCAGTGGTGGTACTTAGCTAATGAATAGGTGTTTTATTGTGAGTGTAGAAATGTGTGGAGAAAGATTGTTTAGTGTTAGAGCATTATTTGACTAAAGAGTGCTTTGCGTTCTTACTTTTTAGCTATACCAATTCATCTGTTGTTTTTTTTATTCTTTCTTTCCCATCTTCAGGTGATAGCAACACACGGTAACTGCTCATCCAAAATTTTGTGCTGTATGCTAACTAGCTTTATTTTAAAATTGCATATTTTTTTAACTTAATTTGCTGGAGTGATGTTTTGTTTAATATTAAGTATCACTATTAAATGCAACTGTTTTGACAGAACTAGTATTGCCAACCCTTTCCACAATGAGAAGTCTGTAACATTTAATTACAACTTCTGATTTTTTTCAGATACTTGTACTGCAAAATTAGAATTTATATTTTATTTGCTATATTTTGCTTTAGGTATCTCACTATAAAAGCTTTGCCTGCTGTTATTGGAAAAGGATAGCATACTTTTTCCATTTACCTTTAATTGAAGCCTCTAAAAAGCCTAAAAATTACGGATTTTTTTCAAACCAGAAAACCTACATGCAGTGTCGGGTTGTCATGCAAAAACGTTGTTGCACTCATCACCTGCTGGCAACATTGCTATGGTAAATTAAATGTCCTGATGTTAATAGCATGAAAGGAAAAACCTCAGTCCTGGTATTTTATTACAGGGTTGTGTCTTGTTACAGGGTTATGTCTTGAAATGTATAGGAATGCATATCAGCGTGTGTGTGAAAAGTGGACTGAAAAATTGCGTGTCTATTTTGTCTTCCTGAAAATTAAAGGAATCTTATTTGCCAGTCTGAAGTGAAACACTCCAGTAAAAAGAGTATCTTCTGTTCCATTGTTAATACTGAATTAGATCTCAAGTCCTCAGAATAAAGCTTAAGGGAAACATGGAATAGGAATTTAAGGAAAGTCACACATCTTGAGAGTTTTGTTGATTTTGCAGTTTGCATAGCAGTTACATTTTAATTAAGACAGCAGAACCATTCTGAAGCTTTTTTCAGTTGCAACAGGCATACAGATTTTTTCCTGCAAAATAGCAAGCTTTTCTTGGCTGTGATATTATTGTCATACCAAATAGCACTTTTTCAGTAAGTGCTTTAGCTTTAATGTGCATGGGGCTTTTCTGCAAGTGCGTGTAGTGAGAACCATGCTCTTAGTAATGTTGCATTTTAATTTAGACAAATGTAAAAATCAAAGATGTATAGAATAGTGTTTTTAGTAAACAGGTTAATATCTGAAAATATTCCCTAATGGATGTAAAGACATTTTTTTGTTTTTCTTTTTATAGATCTGTGCATTCATTTCACACTGTTGTTTAACCTGTAGTAATGTAAAAGACATAATAGATCTTTGTTCTCAGGCTATCATATTAGGTGGTTCTTTGTCTTGATACTAAAAGAAGTTGAAGTCGTTAGAATGATCTGCATGTTTTCTTGCTTAAAGCTGGTGGGTGTAAGTGACAGAATTTGACACTTCTCAATCATAAATACTGTGTTCATCACTAGTAAGAATTTGTAATTGGCTCTGAGTATAATTTTCTCCCTTAATCAGTTTGGCTGAGGAAGTTAAATATTTCCAGAGTTGCAAAGAAGTTTGAAATAGACAAAATGGCCAAACACTATCTAGACTGAGTTTTCAGTGCTTTGTCTAGTAAGGCTCTCAAAATTCCTTGTAGTGACTTCAATTTATCTTGAGACCTTGGATCATTTTTTATTGTTAGGACAAGGACTATGCCAGTCCATATAAACATTCTTTCATGTCATTGCCTTCAAAGGAATTGTTCTTACCTCACCTAAAATCGTCCTACCAGTCCTTGTAAATTCAATCTTTCAATCAATCCCTCCAGGCTCTTTTGTATTTAATAGCAAGCCATAGGGAATCAAAGAAATAATGTTTTCTCTTAATGTTTTGAAAATGAGTACAGTATTCTAAGTCTTCTCTTTCAGCGTCTTGAAATTTTGTAGTAATTCTAGAACACCTGGTTTTGATAATGCATTTACATTCTTTAAATATGCATCATACTGTGGTGAACTTTTGATATTCTGGAGTTATGCTACTAATTTCAGTTAGGTATCTAACCCAAATTCTGTAGGTGATATTTGTTCTTGCTTTGCCAGTCAGGAGTGCAGGCGTGTTGGATCCAAGTCAAGGGTGTTGGGTTTATGCTAGAGTCTTTCAGTCTTTCTGAGGCTTTTTCATCCTGCTACATAGCAACTACCCTGGAAAAAAAAATATCAGTCATTTTAAAATACTAAGTTGTTGGCATAATGTAGGTGATTAAGCAGAGATGGAAGGAATTGAACTAAACAAAAAAACCCGTCACAATTATATAGAAATGAGTAGTAATTGCTCACTTTGAAAATTCACTTCCAAAATGCCCAGAGGAATGATTTCAATTTATAAATTCAATGAATATACAGTAAATTTGAGCTGAAATCTATGAAGACAGGCAGAGGGAGTTGGGGTTGTTCAGCCTGGAGAAAAGAAGGCTCTGTGCAGACCTTACAGCGGCCTTCCAGTGCCTAAAAGGGGTCTACAGGAAAGGTGGGGAGGGACTCTTTGTCAGGGGGTTTATATAACATCTGTAATATTATATATAACATATATATATATGTTTTATATATATATATGTATGTGTGTGTTACATATAACATTATTAATTTATATAACATCTATATATTTATATAACATGTTTTAAATAACATCTTTGTAGTGATAGGGCAAGGGGTTATGGCTTTAACCTAAAAGAGGGAAAGTTTAGCTACTGGGGAGAAATTCTTCCTATAAAAAAGATGGAGAGCGACTTTTTACATGGGCAGATAGTTCTAGGACCTGGGCAAACTGTTTTAACCTAAAAGAGGGTAGATTTAGATTAGATATAAGGAAGAAATTCTTTACTCAGAGGGTGGTGAGGCACTGGAACAGGTTGCTCAGAGAAGCTGTGGATGCCTCATCTCTGGAGGTATTCAAGGCCAGGCTGAATGGGTCCTTCAGATGGAAGAAATAAAAGATTATTCTTTGCAGTGAGTGGAGGCTAAGACCTGAATTTTTGAATCTATGTCTCAAATGCTTCTGCTTCCCAGTACTAACTCCAATGTGTTCTGTTTCAGTTATGCCAAAGGAGACTTGGATATATCATACATCACTTCAAGAATTGCAGGTATGATTACTACATCTCTCGATCATTTGATTGTTCTTAGTATATGAAGATCTCAAGGTGAAGTATTCACTTCTTTCTGTTTTCAGTGATGTCCTTTCCAGCTGAAGGTGTAGAGTCTGCCATCAAAAATAACATAGAAGATGTGAGGTTATGTTTGGACTCTAAACATCCTGGGCACTATGCTGTGTATAACCTTTCTCAAAGAACATACAGGCCTTCAAGATTCCATAATAGGGTGTGTATAATCTTTGTGTATTTTTATAAAAGGTCTTTCAACAAAGTATCTTAGTGTATATCTTCAGCTTCCCGTTGTGGGATGTGTTAAAGTAGGCTGCTTAATCAAAAATATGACAAAATAAGAGTGTAAACATAAGGTTAGAGTAGCCTGTGTTCTGCTTGGTTTTGGTTCCTGTTCAAAGTTATAAATTAAGGCTAATCTTTAATCTTACTGACTCAAGTACGTTTCTTAGGCTAGTGATATGTTTGAAGAAATGTATTGGTACCCTTATATATTTCAGATTTAAATGAAGAACAGCAGTCTTACTAAAACCTCAGTCTCTTCTCATTCAGATTTTTTTTTTCTTTCAAAAGTAGTACTGCTTTGGAGATTGATTTTAAATAATGCTGATTGGACTTTCTCTTTGTCCCACTGCATACTGTTTGACTCCAGTGTGGCCCAGCCCTGGAGCGTTGTGTTTTCCAGAGATGACTACTTGACAGCTTGTTGCTACTGCATGAGATACTGGTATAATTTAGCTGAGCCTTCAGTAGCCTTCCTGCCTATTTCTCTGATGCTAAAATGAAGACACATCCCCAGTTCAGTAACACAATAATGAGGGCAACTTGGTGGGTGTTAAAACTCTGGACTTCTGTCAGTGCTCCTAAATATGCTTCAACTGTCCTGTAACTAGCTCAACAGTCTAAGTTACTGCTGTGTTTTGAGTTGTCTAGCACTAGCTATGCTAGACCCTATCTACATTGTGTGTAGTGATCGTGCCCCTTCCCCACAATACTGACTGCCCAGTGGGGAGTCTAAAAGCATTATGTGCTACATGAAATATAAGGTCCTTGTAGACCTTATTCTGCAGAGCCATCCTTTAGCATTTCTTCAGTTATCTGAGTTTGCTTAAATGTCATCAGTCTGGGAAATATTTAATGTATGTTATCCAGTGTTTGTCACTTCCCTATTTGTATCCTTACTTTGTACTGTCTACAAGTTTAAATGTCACACCTGAAAAACAGTTATGACCTCTTTGAGTGGAGGATTCTATTCAGGATCAAGATTTTTTGAATTTGGCTCAGTATGAGGTTTAGTTAAAGACTGTTAAACAGTCTTGGAGCAGGTGCTTCAAACAAAAACTTCAGGAATGCATTTTAGCACTAAGATCCTGGAGAAGTCCACCGAGGCTGATGTATTTAAGTGAACTCATTTATTCCTTGTTCTGATAAATCTATCAGTCTTACCTAGACACTGATATTCCTGATGTATTAATGCTGTGATTGGCAGTATGTATGCAGTTAAATCTTCCAGTGGCCTGAAGATTTTCTGGTATACATCTGTCTTAGTGACATTGATTTTGTTGTATGATCTTTGTTTTGCTGTATCTGGAAAGAAATAATATCTTGTATCTTGTCACAACACTATGTGTTCCTGCCCACTTCGTTGGCTAGGAGTGTTTAAGTTCTATAAAAAGAAGCAAACAAAAAAGCAAAAAATTGTATTCTGTAAAAACAGATATTTTACTTGAGAAAAATCTTGTACGAAGAAAAACTCATGATGGGAAAATTTTCCCTGTCCATCTTTGAAATCCAGATTTACGATGAGTAATGCTTCCTGACTTTTTTAACTTCGTTAGTCAGTGCTGGGCTAGAGCAGTCAAGTAAGAAGCTAAAGAAGCTTAAGCTTCTCTAGTGCCACAAACGATGATTCTGGCAAGCCTTAAACCCTTAAACTTGATCAAAATAGAACAGCATCTAAAACATTTATGAAATGATACTTTCATGGTTTCCTGTGTACTATGTCTAAATCCTTAAAAAAAAAAAAAAAAAAAAAAGCCTTGATTAAAGTTAATGGTAGCTTTGAAATCCTCTCTGCTAACTTTGAGTTGTGTTTGGAACAGGTTGCTTCGAGAGGTTGTGCACTCAGTCTCTGGAGATTTCTAAGACCTGCCAGTATAAAGCTCTCAGCAAGTCAGTCTGACCTTACCACTGACTCTGCTTTGAGCTGTTGGAGCCTCAGGAGATCTCTAGTTCACTGCAATCTGAATTTTTCTTTGATTCCATCTTATAAAAGGAGGTTGTGGGTCTTTAAAGGTGTCAGCAACACAACATGTTGGCAATTTCAATTTTGATAATGACCTGAACATTTTGAGCTTCAAACACAGGCAAATGGAAAGTGGGCAATGTTGTGTGGTTTCCATTTCCATGGCAAAACTAGAGTCTGAGCAGAAAGTAAACTTTAAGTCAAAAAAAGTAATTTCTCTAACTTTTAGAATATGTATTTTCCACTTTATTTTCTGGTTTATAGCTGTAATGCTGCCATATGATTCTTTCAGTGATAGTATAGTATTTGAGATGTACTGACGCCCATGTTCAAATCTGTGGTGAGCAAGAATATAAAGGGCTGTTTGCTTTAGCTTTATTTGGTCTGTGGTGACTTTGCAAAACTTTTCACTAACAAAAGAATGTTAAATCTCTAGCAAAGTGAGGTTTTCTGAAACAGCCAAATTTTTAGCTTTTCACTGTACTCTAGTATTTTAATTTATAGATGACATCATATGTCACATTATCTCTTGTAGTCTTTTTTCCTGAGCTTGGCATCTCATTGAGAACTTCTTGTGATAGTTCAGGTAATTAATCTGAGTAACCTTTGAGCTCTTCTGTTTGAGAAGACGTGTGGCTGATAGTAAACTCGGTCTTTCACCTTCATTTTCAGTCCTGTCTAAAAAGAAAAAGGTTGCTTTGCAAGTTGTTCGCTTGGTCCTGATAGAGCCTTTGCTCTCTGAGTTGCAGGTTCTCACGGATCAGGCTTCTCATGTACTGCGTTCTTATCAGGCAGATGGCTGTAAGAGTACAGAGGCTGAGCAGTGAAGCAATTATTTGGCAGTCTTTTGTAAAACTAATTGCAGAAGGAGTATTACTGAACTGTTGAGGCTCTTTGAGTAAAGGACACAAGTAAAAACATACTGAATCTAACATTTTCCTTAAAAACGTGAACTACTCAGGTTGAAAGCTTTTACAACCTGAAATTTTCTCCGAGGAAAAAAATCTTATGTTGTTGATCCTTCAGACTGGAACAGACCAGAGGGCTGCTGTGTTTGATCCTATAACATGATGCTTGTAGTGTGCAATACTATTTCTGGGAGGGGCACTTCGCTTAATTTCTGCACAGAGATGGCATTCAAGTGCAAAATTTCGTTTTATACACATAGTTTATGCTGTGCAAATATGTGACTGTCATGTTGTTTGTCACTTTGGCTGGATCTCTCATTTCAGGTTTCTGAATGTGGCTGGCCAGCAAGGCGAGCACCAAATCTTCAGAATCTCTACAGTATATGCAAGAACATGCATTTATGGCTGAAACAAGATCAGAAAAACGTTTGCATTGTGCACTGCCTTGTAAGTAATTGGTTTGTCTCAAGTGTTTTGCTCAATCCAGCTTTAGGTAGTGATTAAGGATGCTAGTATCACACAGTTCGTGAATATTCCTGGTTTTCCTCACTGTAGGGCCTGGAGGGAATTCCATCCTGCTATGTATTAATAAATTATTTCCATAAATTTTCTTTTTAGGCAGTTAGTGGGATGATGTAGCTCTTCCTTGCTGTTCTGGTTTCAGCTGGGATAGAGTTAATTTCCTTCCTGGTAGCAGTTATGGTGCTGTGTTTTGGATTTAGGATGAGAATAAAGTTGATAATGCACCAATGTTTTAATTGTTGCAGAGCAGTGCTTACACTAAGTCAAGGACGTTTCAGCTTCTTGCTCTGTCTTGCCAGTGGGCAAGCTGGGGGTGCAGCTGGGAGGGGACAGACCCAGGACAGCTGACCCAAACTGGCCAAAGGGATGTGCCATGCCACCTGATGTCATGCTGGACAATATATAGGGGTGGCTGGCTGGGGTGGGGGGTACTGGCTGCTGGGGGATCGACTGAACAATGGCCTACAGGTGGTGAGCAATTGCGCATCGCTTTTGCACAAATTATTCTTAGTAGTATTATTATCGTTATTTTCCTTTCTTTTCTGTCCTAAGAAACTGTTTCTATCTCAGCCCACTGGCTTCTTTTTCTTTTGATTCTCTTCCATATCCCAGAAGGGGAGGAGGGAGGGGCAGCGAATGGCTGTGGGGTGCTTATCTGCCAGCCGGGTTAAACCGCAACGCTTGCATGTAATATAGTAGTCATTATATAGGAGGGATAAGGCAAAGTAGCCTTGGGGAGCAAAAAATGTTTTCTGATTTACAATTTTCTTGTAGGATGGAAGAGCCGCATCTGCTGTTGTAGTTTGTTCTTTTCTGTGTTTTTGTCGTCTCTTCACGACTGCTGAAGCTGCAGTTTATATGTTTAGTATGAAAAGATGTCCGCCTGGTATTTGGCCTTCTCATAAAAGGTATGCTATTGGTCTGTTTGTAGGGTACTATTGAAGCAAGTATTTGTGCAATTGTGAATATGCTACTATTTTTACAGGGTCCTTTTTAGGATAAATTATTTCAACAGTGTCTGTGTTAAAACAACAAAATACTTGGAAAAACAAATGTATTGTAAGTAGATAAAGCAGTTCTGTGAGTAGTTTGAGACCTTAATTACTCACGGTGTTATCACAACTGAATCGTATGTAGTGAAGCAGTGTTAGGAGTGAAAACGAGGGTATGCAGTGCTTTCGAATGCTGTCTTTAGTATAAAATCCTCTTCCACATGTAGATGACGTTATATTCCACGTGCACCAGCTTACTACATGGTAAGTTATAGTGTGTCAGACCACAGCAAGTTCTGTTGGAAAGAGTAATAATTTCTTGTTCAGATAAAAATGCCTTCTGTTTTTTAAAGGAGTGCATGCAGATGACTGGAATATTTGTCAGAATATATGAAACTAGGTATTGGAATTAATTTGATAGATCTTTGTGGTGGTTTTACCGTGCTGGGCAGCTAAACCCCACAACCACTCTCTCACTCCACCTCTTTTAGATGAGGAGGGGGAGAAGTAAAGCAAAGAACAACTCACGGGTTGAGATAAGGATAATTTAATTGAAGGGAAATAATAATTAAATAAAGATTATTATGAACTAAACAATTTAACTAAAGGGAAATAAAAAGAGAAAGGGGAAAAGGGAGGGGGAAAGGGAAAAATAAAAAGAAGGGAGGAAAACAAACGAATAAAATAAATGAAGGCTATATGGAAGTGCAGAGGAAAGAAATTACTCTCTACTTCCCACAAATGGGTGATGATTGACCACATCCTTGAAGCAGGGCCTCAATGCACATAGCCGGTGTTCTAGCCGGTGTTCGAGAGGAGGACTGACGTTTTTTCAACGAGAGCCCACCCCTCCCCTCTTCTTGTTTCCACCTTTTATTGCTGAGTGTGAGCCCATACAGCAGCACTGTATGGGCTGCTGCCGGAAAAGTTAACATTCCAGCTAGACCCAGTACAATCTTGTAACAATTAAGTCTCCAGAGCAAGTGACTGTGGTATTAAATGTTTTTCCTACAAAAAAAAAAAAAAAAAGATTAAATTTAGAAAGGTGAGAAGTAAAGATTAGTGAAGAGTAACTGACAAATTATGAAGTTGTACAAATTTTTTCTGGGTATATTTAATGGGTCCTGTACAGGGTAGGTCATAAAAGAGGATAAACATAAAGGTAGCCTGATGTGTAAAGTGCTGTTAGGAAGCTTTGAGTTACTAGCTTCAGAACTGCTGTAACTTTAGTCCATTTTGTGTAAAATATCAGTGAACAGTTCTCTTAGTGGGGTGTTGTAGCTGAGGCCTTTGGGAAGAGTGGCTAGCTTGTTTTACAAGTGAATAAATGTAAAGCTATAGACCTGAGGCAGAGGCTAGCATTGTCTGTAAGGTGAAACAAAGGCACAGGTGATTTCATATGTGGTGCTGTATTCAATTGTCTGAACAGCATATTTTTCTGCTGTGGTGGAGCTATTAGATTTTCCTGCAGAAATTGTGTTGCTGTCCTTAGAAAGACCAGTTAAGTATCATAAGTATTTCCTCACGTTTCTATTTTGTTCTCCTTTTGTCAAATTCTATCAAATTGAAAAATCTGTTTCCAGGAAGTGCTGTTACATGTTTCCAGTTCTATTACCACGAGTTATTGCTGGGTGGCTGGGTATTAACAAAAGTAACTTGTGTGCCCCTGTTTTTATGATTTCGTTCTCTGATCTAACCTTTTGTTTTTAACAGATATATTGAATACATGTGTGACATGATGGCTGAAGAACCAATTATTCCTCACAGCAAGCCAATCCTTATTAAATCAATCATCATGACTCCAGTTCCTCTTTTCAGTAAGCAGCGTAACGGCTGCAGGCCTTTTTGTGAAGTATATGTTGGGGATGAAAGAGTAGCTACTACCTCCCAGGAATATGACAAAATGAAGTAAGTATAGGTTATGAAAACTGAACATTAAGTTTTCCTTTAACTTAAATAAGAAGTCTTTACTATGAGGAGAAAATATGATTTTTGGGCTGGTTGAGCAGAGAGCAGCTTAAATACATGGAGCTCCTCTATCCCATTTTAGTTGATCCTGAAAGGTAAATCATGGGGAAGAGACAAAGTGGTTAAAAAAGAGTTTGAAGGTGTCTGCACAGAAAGTGTGGATCACAGTGGAGTGGCATATTACACTGTGGGCTTTGGGAAACAAAGTTGAACAAGACCTACTCTATAGCACATGGAATAGCATGAAACTAGGAAGACTGATCTTTGCTGCACATGTAGTTGGGGTGGTGTACCAACACCACTAAGACTGAACTTTGTGATGCAGTTGTGCAGTAAGCATTCACCAGCTGCCATAGCTGTAAGGAAAGCACTTAATTCTGGTATATCCAGGGTAACTCTGGTGCCTGCTGATGTAATGCAATGTTGCAGCTATAAATCATACTAGCAATTCTATCTGGCAGTCAGTCACAAGTGGAGGTAAGGTAAGAATGCCCAAGTCCTTCCAGTTTTCTTAAAAACCCAAGCCCAGTAAAAATTTGTTATGAACTTGGAGAGGGAGCAACAGAAACAGCTACGGAGTGTTAAAATATCTTCCTTTTTTTTGGACTACTGTATCTCAGTGGGGATCCTAACTTATTGGTTACCAGTATTGTGTAACAGTATAGCTACAGTTTCTTTTCACCTTTCTTTGGAATAGCTTTCATAATTCCCAGTCTGTTGGCCACTGTTCTAATTGTGCTCTTGCATTTTTACAGCAGTTCCTAAGAAGCATATTCCTCATATATTTGATTTGAGAGTTATGAGTCTAAATGCATCTGTAGCTCTGTTTTGGGCAACTGCTGCTTGTCAACTACTTGCTTTTGACAAAGCAAGTGACAAGAGCAATTTTTAAGTTTTAATCACTTAGAGTGCATTCCTTCATTCGTAGTTAAGAATTTACGGTGGAATTTCATGGGTTGATATGGAAGGGCTTGGGGAAAGAAAACTAAGCATAAGGAAATAATCCAGCTTCAGAAAAATATAGTGCAAATGTGGATATGCTTTTTCTTCAGGGAATTCAAAATTGAAGATGGGAAAGCTGTAATTCCACTAGGTATAACAGTTCAAGGAGATGTTCTCATTGTGATCTATCATGCCCGCTCAACACTGGGAGGCCGACTGCAAGCTAAGGTAATAATAAATTTAACAACCTGCATGAATGGCTTGCTTCTAGGTGTAGTTTCTGTTGTAATTGTATTTGGAATCTCATTAAGTACATGAGTTTATTTAGTGTTCTGTGTTCAAATAAATGTTTTTGTTCATGCACTTGGGAATCCAGTTCCTTCAGGCCTGGTAAGTGTCCATTTTCTGCATGCTCTACATGGAGATGCTTTGGTAAGCATTTCTGGAAATTACTCCTATAGTGATAGTAACTAGCTAAAGGCTCTCCACACAAATATAACTTTTCAATTTATTTGGTCTCATCCATTAAGTTGCACAATAGGCCAAAACTTCTTAGTTCAGTGTAAGTCAACCAAAATGAACAGAAAAATGCCACTCAGTGCAAAAGTGGTATTCCAGGGACTGACTGCACTAAACAGTCTCAAATAAAATAATAAAAAAAATGCATGTGGTGTTGTACCTTGTTTCTAAGCAAGTTTGAGTGTTGTAGCTAATTTTATGACTGGTCTTTTTTTTTTTCTCCTAGAGAGAATGCACATTTCATTTTTAATAATAAAAAAAAAAAGCAAACTGTCATGTACTAGAATCACAAGTTTTCCAAGTCTGTCTCCAAATTCCTATAAATGAATTTTGGGTCCCCCTCTTGTGTTGTGACCAAATTAAACCCAGAGGTCTATGTAAATAAACCTGGAGGTCTATGTAAAAGATGGAATGACACAGAGCAAAGTTTAGATAACTTACAGTATTGTGAAAATTGATCCAGAGGTTCTTCAGACAGTACTGCAGATTCCAGACATTTGCAGCAAAAATACATGCTCATACATTTCTGCTATTACTGAAGTAGATGTTCTCCCTACATTTCTTACTTTGCATAGAAAGTTGAGTATGAAATTGTATGTTGCAGAGATCCAAGACTGAGAAATATTTGGCCAAAGGTAATGTGTTCTCCTTGTGCAATCTCAGTGTCAGTTTCACTGATTGTAAGGTTAATGCCTGGTTTCTCTGGTATTTAACCATTAACCAAGAGAGATTAGAATTTTCTCATCTGTCTGCTGTAACACATGGTATATCAACAGTGTATGTAATGATACTGGTTTGGTGCTTTAATGGAACAATATTCATTGTCTTCTTAGTTCTACATGCTGTAAAATGCTCCCTGAAGCTCTCTGCAGAACTTTACTAAGATCAGCCATTGCATTTCAATTTTGCTGTTGAGTGCTTAGAGCTGTGTGTTGTGAATGTCTTCCACTTGTTTACAGTTGATTTGAGAGAGGATTTAGTTTATCTTCTAGGAAATGTCTTGCATAACGAGGGATTAAAACTTATCTGATAGTGTTTCAGGTTTTCATACGTAGTTCAGGATAGGGCTGGATGGATGAGAGAAACTGCCTCTTAATTCCTTCCCTGGTGTGTGTCACTAAGCTGCCTTGACCAAAAGTTCATAACAATCAGTGGTGGGCAGAACTTGTGAAGTGAAATTTAACATGGGGAGTGAGGTATCTGCTCAGGTAAGTGTCAAGTGGTCCACCTACTGCGAGGAACTTTTGCATCGTTATGTCATCATGGTTCTCATCTGTCAGGATTTGTAACTTCATGCCTGTGACACTAGCAAAGTGTAAATAAAGTTTTGGCTGTAAGAGGTGTTAGAAGGGGAATCTTGAAATCAGATGCACATAACAATGGGAAAATGTGGAAGATGCTGGAAAACATGGATACCGAGTGTGAGTATAAAAAGGGAATTTCAGGCAAAGCTGATTTTTATATCTTTTTGTAATCCACAAAGTGTTTAGCAGAAGGAATTTTACAATATAACTCAAGCACATCAGAGCTGTACATGTATTAAGATGTATTTAAAGAGGTTGTGCACTAGAACTGGGTTATACAAAGCTTACAGACTTCGCAATGCAGCATTCAGACACATTGGCCAGAAAAGAAAGACCAAGGAGGGCTTACTGTGATGGATGAGAAGGGAGAGCTGGTAACCACGGACGTGGAGAAGGCTGAGGTATTTGGGAAGTTTTCCCTCAGTCTTCACTGACAGTCAGGCTTCCCATGTCTCTTGATTCCCTGAACCTGTAGATAGAGGCTGGGGGAGCAAAGTCCCTCCTGCTGTAAGTGAAGAGCAGGTTGGAGACCCCCTGATGAAACTGGACAGGTACTGGTCTGTGGGGCCCAGTGCCATGCATCCCAGGGGCCTGAGGGAACTGGCTGATGGAGCTGCCAAGCCTCTCTCCATTGTATTTGGGAAGTCCTGGCAGTCAGGTGAAGTCCCTGGTGACTGGAAAAAGGGAAACGCCGCTCCCATTTTTAACAAGAGCAGAAAGGAGCACCTGGGGGAACTACAGACCTGTGAGCCTGGCAAGACAGTGACTTCTGTGCCTGGTAAGATCAAGGAACAGATCCTCCTGGAAGCAATGTCAAGTCACGTGCAGGACAAGGAGGTGATCCAAGACAGCCAGCACGGCTTCACCAAGGAAAAATCATGCCTTTGAGAAAAACTCACTGAGAGCAGACCTGTGGAGAAGGACTTGAGGGTTCTGGTGGGTGAAAAGCTCACCATGAGCCAGCAGTGTGCACTTGCAGCCCAGAAGGCCAACTGCATCCTCAGCTGCATCATCGGAGGAATGGACAGGAGGCTGACAAGGGAGGTGATTGTACTCCTCTGCTCTGCCCTCATGAGGCCACACCTGGAGTGCTGCATCCAGGTCTGGGACCTCCAGCACAAGAAGGACATGGACCTGTTAGAGTGGGTCTAGAGGAGGGCCACAAGGATGATCAGAGGGCTGGAGCACCTCTCCTTTGAAGATGGATCTGAGGGAGTTAGGGCAGTTCAGGCTGGAGAAGAAAAGGCTCTGGGAGACCTCCTTGTGGCCTTTCAGTACTTAAAGGGGTTTTACAAAAAAGAGGGAGAGCAACTTTTTACTTGGACAGATAGTCACAGGACCAGGCAGAACTAAACTAAAGGAGGGTATATTTAGATTAAGTCTTAGGAAAGTAATTCTTTATTTTGAGAGTGGTGAGGCCCTGGCACAGGCTGCCCAGAGAAGCTGTGGATGCCCCATCCCTGGAGGTGCTCAAGGCCAGGCTGGATAAGGCCCTGGGCAGCCTGATCCAGTTGGTGGCATCCCCACCCACAGCATAGGGGTTGCAACAACATGACCTCTAATGTCCCTTCCAACCTGAGCCGTTCTATGATTATAAGAAAAGCTGTCAGAATTGTCTTATTAGACTGTGTTTGTATCACTTGCATTATAAGGACAGGCATGAATATTCTACATGTGCTGTAATTAAAGCCAGGGAGCAAATATAGTGTGGGTTTATCAGTTTGCTGTATTTTGTATTTGTATTTGGAGCTATATGGATCTTTTATGGTAGCATTTTCTTGATTCTTGTTTGCTGATCAAGCAGGGGGAAGTATCTTTTCTGTAAGTGGAAGAAACAGTGGGGGTAAGTTGAATGGTTGTAATACATTTGGAAAAACAGCCTTCAATATGTTACTTTTACAGCTGTACTGAATGGACTCCTATGATGGGTTCCTATTCCTATATTAGTATATTGCATGATGAGTTTTTTTCTGAATATGTTATGCTGAAAAGTGTAACAAAGGTCACAACATTTAAGCCTTTACAACAGGGTCTGGAAATATTTGACAGACTTCAATAATCTGAGGCTAGTACTGAGAGTAGTATCTGGTCCAAGGGCTTTTGCTTTTTTTCTGTTAATGAATGCTATATCTGTCTACATTCTGTCATAGTCTACATTTAGAACATTCTAGGTAAAGTATGCAAGGTGGAAAAATGAACGCTTCAATACTGAAAATACTTTGCTTTATATTAAAGGCAGAACACGACACATACTTCTTATGCATATTTATGCAGTTTCCCTGTGTTTCTTGTTTCCAACAGATGGCTTCTATGAAGATGTTTCAGATTCAGTTCCACACAGGTTTTGTGCCCCGAAATGCCACCACAGTGAAATTTGCTAAGTATGTTGACACTTTTTTGTAGGGAATTTGAAGGAATTTTCTTTCAAACTGTTTAACTTGCCAAACTAACAGCTGAGGAAAGGCTTTCTTCAATAATTTTTCAATAAATTGAATAAATGCAACAAATATTTTCCTTACCTAAGTACTACTTGTTGAAGATCTATGAAAAATGTAAACAAGTACAGCATACTTTAAGCCTTATACATACTTTAGTGCCTTGAAGTTCTGTCATGAGCTACTATAATTTAATCCAGTTAGCACATAGTCTTAAGAATTTACTTGCATACACTTTTGCAGGTATGATCTGGATGCCTGCGACATTCAAGAGAAGTATCCTGATTTATTTCAAGTCAATCTGGAAGTGGAGGTGGAGCCCAGAGACAGACCTAGCTGTGAGCAGCCACCATGGGATAACATGAATATAAAGGGACTGAATCCCAAGATTCTTTTCTCTACCCGAGAGGAACAACAAGAGATTTTGTCAAAATTCGGTAATGAACCTCTTGAACTAGAGAACCTGATGAAGTTTCTAATAACCTAGCAGTTGAGGATGTATTCTGATTAGTTTCTGATATTCCTTTTAGTGAAGGAATTTTTTTTTTTATAAATATAATTTCAAAAAATTTGCATTGTATGAAGGAGTATAAATTATCCTCTAATTATATAAGGATTATAATTATCCTTATCTGACATCCACTGCTGTTACACTTGCTTGTTTTAAAGTTATGAATATGCTATTTGAAGGGATTTTAGCAAATGGAATGTTGACAGTCAGGATTTGTAGACAAAATGTCTTGAAAGAACTATCTTTGACTAAATTGGCATCATTATAATTTAATTATTTCAGTCTTTCTGGTAAATAGTCCTACCTAAAAATGTTATCAATGTTTTCATCGTATATATAACCAATTAATTTAGTAACTGATGTTCAATTTGTCAGTAGTTCCTCATGTCATCCATCAGATATTTAACTATTTAAATATTGCATGTGTGCTTCATCTGTAAATGTCTGTATTAATTCCATTTAATGTTGTTCAGTATCTTCTTCTGGAATCAGTAATTACAGTTTTGACACTTTCATTAAGGCTTCCAAGCCTTGACCACGCCTCCCCTATAAAAAGCTTGTGATTTTGGTACACCATACATGAGATCTTACTCTCTAATTTTAATATTGTATGTTCTAATTCCATGTCTCTTGATAGATATTAGTTGCTGCTGTCCTATTTCCTGCAGAATATGTTCTGCTCATACCACAATTTAGGTCATTTTTTGTTTAACTTAAGACTTTTACTATCAATATAAACTATGATTAAACACTGCTCTCAGCTCACTCAAGATGTTTTGTTAATGAGAATGAGAATTACTTTTGACCTTTCGATTTATAAACTTGCATTTCAAGTCACTTTCTTATTCATAGAAGGTTTCAAATACCATTGAATTTTTTTTTTAATACTTGCAAGAAGAGTGTTTGCGTTCTTCTGTATTATGAACTTTCTTTATAAAGCTTGCCCTATTAAGATTGAATTTACGATATTACATTAAGCATGATGTTTCATGTATGTTTTCTGAAACATACAGAAACTATTTTTTCAACATCTGTTACAACTGAGTTTGTGGGAGGAAGGGAAAAAGTGCTCTACCAGACTTGATGTTTGGATTTAGACAAACAGCTTTCTCCCAAGCATTCATCCCATTCTTTTCAAGCAGTAGATGAACACTCATTGACATAGGGAATTCTTGGCTTGTCTTGAGGAAATCCTTTTTTTTTTTTTTTTTGGGGGGGGGGGGGGGAGGGAGATGGTATTACTGTAGGTAATTCAGTCCAAATCAGTTTTTTAATACAAGAGTCATTTGAAGTCTGATCTCAGTCAAATAAGCATTATAAGGAGAAGCTGATAGCAACACAGTGCATTACTTAACATCTTTGAGATGCTTGTTAACAATTCCATATTACTCTCTAGCATTATACTCTTTTTTTTCTATATCTGCACTTGATCTTTCTTGATATTCTGTTCCTTATATAAGCTATTGCAGATGCTGTTCATAGCTCCTGCCTGTTTTAGGGGATAGGTGGTACAAGTGAGCTGTTGAGCACAAGTATTTTTAAAAAATGTAAATAGGATACTTGAGTGTTTTGCTGTGAGTCTGATACATTAACGATGCAGTTTAAAATAGGGTCTTACGAGCCTTTGCAGTTGAAGCAGGCTTAGTAATGACAGCTTCAAACCTGGGAGGTTTTGCCTTTGTGGAATAATACTTCAGGACAGTTGTCTTACTGTAGCAGTCAAGTACCAGCTGCTGTGACCAGGATTGAGTTTTAGAAGCTTCTCTCTAAGGGTTCTGGCTTATAAATTATAAATCTATCTTCTTTTAGGGAAACCAGAGCTGCCTAGACAGCCAGGTTCAACTGCACAATATGAAGCGGAAGCATCCCAACTGGAGCAGTCTTCAGAAAGCGCCCTAACTGAGACAGAATCCTCACATAGTAGTGGTACTGATGCAAATAATTTCTTTCATTCTCTGGATTGGAAAGGTATTTTTTCTCTGAAGTAACTATTTATGTTTTCTTGTATACTTTTCAATGAGCACTATAGTTGTTTCTTATACCCCCCTTATTCAGTGAAATTCACTATGTTGCCAGGCCATGAGCAAAGGCTATTTAAAGAGTGAACTCTGCATGTTAACATGTTAGAAAGTGTTAATTCAACTTCATTTGGTTAAATACTAATGTTTGTTTTTTTTTTTTTTATTGCTCATAACTTACAATGAAAAGTGTAGTTCAGCATTTAACAATTTTAAACTTAAACATCTTCATGGGAGTAGTTATATTCTGACAACCCCGCTTAGGCCTGGCTGAGGAACAGAAGAAACATAGACCAACCAGTGGGGTCCAGATCAACATGTATGGACTGAGAAAATGTAACTTTATAGTGCATGTATAAGTCCTATTTCTGAGCTCTGCTCTGTTGGCAAACATAGCAGTAACTGATTATGCTGACATTGAATGTTGTTGTAGAGTGGAGCAACAGTTATTGAATAATTTTCTAAGACATAAGTGGTATGATGTCCTGAGTTGAGATTGTCTAAGTCAGTGCCATTTTGAAAGAATGTGTAGTACCTTCTCTTTTAGAGTAGCAAGTATGGTAGAGTTGTTTGTCATTTTTGTGAACATGCATTATAGTTGTCTTGTTCTAATGCTTTGTAGCTGGAGAACTCCTCTGTTAATTGTCTAATTTGAACTAGTAGAATGTGAGGTGCCCCTTTGCCTGCCCTGTTCAAGGAGGTGATACCCAACAGTTTGTTAGGGATTGCAGAAACCACATGAAATCAATAAGCCTGACATTTTTGTTTGGCAGAATTCTGTTAATCTTTTGCTGTTATCTCTTGTTTCTTTTTAAGAAGGAAAATGTCCAGAAAGTGGACCAGACGATAATTCATCCAAAAATGATAATGTTCAACTGTCTGATGAGAGAGAAGAGAGTGATCCTTCAGATGAAGAATTCCCCGCATTTCCAAGTGAAGAAAAGGTGGTAATTGTTGATGAGAGAGATTCTGGTACTCAGGAAGGAGAGTTGTCTTTTGAAGTCAATTTTGAAGCTTCATCTGCCTCATCACAAAAACCTCTCACTGAAGAGAATGTAGATTTACTGGGATTGAACTCTGATATTTCACAAGAACAGCAACAACCTATCTCAGAAACAAGCACTTCAACAAGTAATGCAGATCTGTTGAACGATCTGTTTGTGGGTAGCGCATCACAGATTGCAGAAGAGCCCACTGGAGATCTTCTTGGACAAGGAACATCTTTCTTTTACAGCAAGCAGTCTCAGTGTTCAGATGCTGCTCAGGAGATGACTTCAGCATCAGGTGTGTAAAGTTAATCTCAGTACTCTTCAACTGGCAGCAGGTAATAACTGTTGCCTCTGTTGTGGTTGGAACATAGCTAACATGTTTGATATGTACACTGAAGACATGTTGGTCTATGGCAAGAATCTGAATAGAAAGGTATTTTTAATGCATGAAACAGACAAATTGATGCACACTATCCATGCCTTTTATGTTATCAATATCCTATTACCTCCAAACCATGTAAACAGTAAAGTATCAGGTTTTGAGTTGAAAGCAAATTCACCATTTTTAAAGAATCCATAACTTTCCAATGCAGGTGTTACGGATCTAGAAAAGGATCTAGATCATGTATGTAAATCGCTGCTCTTGCTCAGGCTGAGAATTGTAGTAAGTGCATACATTCACTTTATGTAGAGCTATACTAGATGTAGTGTATAGCTGTGCTGTGTAGGTCAAAAGGCCGTGGTTATTTTTTGAGTGCTAATCAGATAAGACTGATAGGCAACTGGAAATCCTGTAGATTACTGTTGAAAACAGTGTGATAATGCTGCTGCTAAAAGCTGTTGCTGCTTTTACTGATGATGATGGCAAGTTTTATGTCTGGAAGGAGCATGTTAACTCTATCTAGTTTGCATTTAAAACAATGTTTTAATGTAGAGATCTTTCCAGTGCATTGTTATCACTTCAACATGTGACTAAATTTTGATAATAGTAATGCTTGGTCTGAATGTGCAGTAAGAGTTTTAGGAATATTAGTCAATCAGGGTAACTATTACAAGCTTTAGTTTATTTGCGCAAAGGTAAAATGTGATTTTAGGGCTTTTAGGTGACTTCAAAAATTTCTTCTGAAGTAATTCACTCTTGAACTGTGTTACTATGGTAAATGACAAATCACTTAATTTACCAGTTTAAACATAGGCAGAAGCCTTCGAAAGAAGCTTTTTTATATCATCTTCAAAAATGTGAGCAGTGGTAATTTATATATATCATTCTACGTTTGAATAGTATTACAGAAGTGAGCAGATGAAGCCACTTGAGTTTCCCCCTGCACATCAAACTTGTAGCTGAGGTTTTGTGCATGTGCTGTGCTGCAATAAGGTAGTTTCTACACGAGAACTCAACATTTGCTTTTTGAACTGTTGCCGAGACCTGAGAAATGTGATCAGCACCTCAGGATGCATTAGGGCACCATGGGAAGATTATTTCTTTTCAGCTTCTGAGTGAATCTGGCAGGAGTCCCTGGGCTCCAAAGGATTTTGACCCTAGAGGGCAGCAGTAACAGGAAGATCTCAAGCCATGATTCACGCAACTGTCACGTGTTATCCCATGCTGTATATAAATACTCTTCCAATTAGTTTTTGCCTCACTGTGATCACTAAGGACCTGTTGAAAGTCTTGCTTCCTTTTGGCTTTTATTCTTGAGCTGACGCACTTTCTACCCTGGAGTCAACAATGCCTTCAAGTCAAAGCAGTAGTATGAATGCTTTTCTTGATTTTTTTCAGTAGTTTAATAGTCTAGTTTTTGTTTAAATTCTTTAGAGGCCTGGCATTATAGATCACTTTTTAACAAATGTAATTTTTTTTGGTTTATATGCAACTGATTGCAACTCAAAATTAAGGTATGTCTTGCATGGAGGAAAGTAACATTATGATTGAATATATGCAGCTTTGCTAAGGATTTGTGTTTGAGGACATAGCTGTTTTAACTGCGTATGGCTGAGAAACTTTCTATACCAACATGAAAGTACCAGTGTCTAAAGGCAAAGACAGAATGGTGACTATCTGCTACAAAAATTCAGAGCTGCTTAATTTGCCAACATAAACTCTGCTTTTGTCCTTGTCCCTGGAGTAATAAAGTTTTGTACTTTTTTCTAAAACTTGTCATAATTTTATTTTCTGTTTCTTTTTTAGCTGATCCTTTTGGCCTGTTCACAATGTCATCAAGTTTTGAGAATCTATCCCTACCTAGTGCAGACCTCTTTGGAGAAACGCTTAATTCAAATTCAACATCTACTCCTAATACGTTTCTTTCTAACAGTAATACACTTCTGGTTTCTTCCAGTTCAGATCTCTTGAATTTTGGTAAGTGCACTTCTGGTATTGTTTCTCAACAGTTTCTGCTGCTTTGTGTATTTTTTCTTTTGCCTTAGCTGGGGTGGATTAGTGTCTTAATAGGTCCACTTGTTGTGACTGTTTTAATAAGCTCCCTGTTCCGGGGACACAGATACGCATGTACCACCAAGTTGCAAGGATTTCCTATATAATGTGATTCTAATATTTATTTCCAGCATTGCTAACCTTTCAAGAGCTGAATTTTCTTCCAAGAGCTCTTAAAAATGATGATACACAAACACTTGCAAACATTCTGTCTAGATGACAATACTATTTTGAGTGTGTTCATTTATTAGTTTTTCTGAAAACCTGTGAAAAGGAGTGAGTGGTTCAAGGAAATTAAAGTACAGCAAGATCTTAAAATGCAATCAGAGGCTAGCTTGGACCTTCTTGACCTGATAATATACTTACGGAATACATTATGTAATACTCTAATCCTATTTGCTTCATTTGATTTCTGAGTGTTCTTGGTGAACCTTTTCCTCGTGTGTTTATTCTAAAATCTATTTACTATTAAACAAAGTTTTGTAATATGTTGGGTCTTCCCTTGTCTCCATCTTCAGCATGTTACGTCTTAAGTGTTACTAAATGGATCTTCTAAGCAACACGCTTTTACAAAACCAAAGTGGCAGAGCCAAATGTGTTGCTTTTTAAATTTGATTTTCAGAGAAAAGGGGCGTGTACGTGGTCTTGCTGTTTGTGGTGTTAGCCAATAGTTAAATTCACAAAAGTCGAATTTGTAGAGCTAAATTTTTATCCATCACTATTAAAAGCAAGAGCGTGGGAACATCATGCAAACCGAAAGATTACAGACCTGGACAGGTATTCTTGGAAGGATGGCAGCATTTGTGAAGGGGGTGTACATGGTTAGAATTCGATATTGAAACTTAGTATTTCAAATAACAGAAAACTTGACCCCTGTATGTCTACCAGTGGTTGTACTTTGAAAATATCTTACTGTCTGTTCTCAGAGGGCAGTGACTTCTAAAATTTCTTCACTGTCTAGGATTTATTTCCCTTCATTTACAAGAAAGTGCCCTGAGACTGTGAGTCAACCTTGGCTGATTACCAGATACCCAGAATGGTGCTTTTGCTCCCTCTTCTCAGGGGGACAGTAGGAGAAAAGATGAAAAATCTCATGGGTTGAAGTATAAAGACAAAGGTCGTGTAGCAATTACTGTCATAGGCAAAACAGTAACTTGGGAATGATTAATTTAATGTATTGTTAATTAAAAAAAAAAAGTAGGATAGTGAGAAATATTGAAAGAAACGTTCCCACCACCCTACTTCCCTTGATGTCATTCCTTCATTCTCAACTCTTGAGCATCCTTCTCCCCACTCTGGCACATGGGGATGGGGAATAGGGACTGTGGTCTGTTCCCTCTATTGCTCCTTCTTCCTCAGAAGAGCTGTTCACCCACATGGGGTCCTTCCTATGGGATACAGGCCTTTATGAACTGCTCCAACATAGGTCCTTCTCTTGTGCTGCAGTTCTTTACAAGTTTCTCAATTTGTGCCCACTGCCTCCTGTCCTTCCAGTGGACAGTGCTGAGAAGAGTCTGGGTCTGTCATCATTATTTCATCCTTTAAGTGTATACACTTACACACTTCAAGAAGGTCCTTCATCCCTAATCCTTTTCTCCTAGTTAAGCAATACCAGCACACTCATCCTTTTACTCATGTGACAGGTGCTCCAATCCCTACATGACAGAACCCTTTTTTGTACGAAATTGAAGTTGAAAAAAAATACACAAATGAAAATTTCAGCTCTTTAAATGTTTACTTGCAACCTCAAGGAGACCATCAGTATGTTCAGCTATCTGTAACATTTAAGCAAGTGTGGAAGAAAAAGATATTTTCATATATCTGACTTCTGTGCTTAGTGTTTGTGCTTTGTCTTTTGACTATGGTGACAATGTACCCTGGTAAATGCAGTAGCCTGTCTACTATTTTGATGTATTTTCTAGAGGTTTCTGTCAATATATGCTAAATATACTTCAAATGTACCCATTTTCTCTTCAGACTACAGTTATGCATTTCCCAATATTTATCGGTTTCTGAAACTGTTGCTATGCAAGATATAAAAACTGTGGAAGTGGAGAAACTGGGTTAACATTTCATGTTTCTTTAAGTTTACCTTTTAAGTGACAGCTCTTCTGTGTGTTTAGCTGAAATAAATTACGTATTAGAGGCTTTAGCATTCCATCCAGTCACAAGTATCAATTTTAACCAGAAGATGAGGAATATTAGTAGTTCTAATGCTTTTAATATGAAGGAGTGCATATGACTGAGAAGACATGCTAACTAGCAATTGGAGAATTGCAGGGGAGAGCATTCTCAAAAATGACAGGTTTGGAAAAATTGTGTGGAGAGCGCAGAAGAAAGTGCAAACATCAGGTCATTAAAGTGAGGAACAATTTAAAACTCATTAAAAATAAATTGGTAATGTCAGTGCTCATTTAAAATAAGCTGCAGTGACAAGATATGGTGAATCTATTTTTGGAGAAGTAGCGAGTGTCAAATCAAATTCTGAAGCAATGGATAGGCTTTCCTTTGGTAGTAAACAATTACTAACCTCTATAGATGTGAGGAGGAATGCTCTTCAGTGAACATTAATTCAAGAACTAAAATTTTAGGCTTATTTCTCAACGATGCTTGAAATTTACTGGAGTTTTAAAATATAAACTTAATTTATAGAAAATATACTTTTTAAACAATGTGTGGTCTGTTAAGGCATTCTGGCCCATAATATAAAAATATATAGATCAGTTCTACTAAAACTGTTTTGGAAGGAAATCTGATTTTCTGTGAAAACTTTCAGTTGCTTGAGAGAGAAGGTAGGACACGGGATTAGCATTTACTTAAGAACAGATCACCTGCTCTTAAGTCTTAAGTGGCCACACTTACAAAATTTTCTGTAGATGAAAGAGTGTGTATTCTTCCTCACTAAATAAATGTTCAGTGAGTGCTTCTGAGAACAGAATTGGTTTGTTTGGGTGTGGAAGCAGGTCATCTTTGATGGAAGTCTGGGCAGGAATGTATTTCCCCATGTGAGGATGGACTGATCTGATCAAAAAATAGCAGGAGGCATGAAATGTGATCAAAAGAAAGTTGAGTGACCAGTGCAGTCGTCTTCTGAGGAGGAACTGTTTTCTGTGGTGATTGTGCTCTCAGTTGGGCTCGAAATGAGCTTGGAAAACTTACATCATATTAAACCAGCCTTTTGGTTCACAAGAAATTCTGTTGTTCTCTGTGATTAAAGGATTTCTTCTACAGATGAGAAGTTACATAAAGAAAGCTTAATGTGTAGTTATTTCTTTCATTGTGGTTTTATCACAGGAAAATTTATTTCAATAAGTGGTTGTAAACTGTCTCATCTCCATGTGGAAAACATATAACTGCAGAGATCATAAGCCAATTTTTTTTCTAACTTAAATATTAATACTAATTATTAATTTCAGGCCCAATTAACATTTTGGGAATGGCATATAGTATGTAAAATTTCTGAACTGATGAATAGGCACTTAGGTACTTCTGTAACCAGTAGCATTGCTATATAGCAGATAGCTGGGATTCTGAGCACCGAGAGGCAAATACACTACTGCTTTCTGGCTACCTGCTGCATTGGCAGGAACAGGAGCATGCTCTGAAGCCATCCATTAGATATTTCTTCAGCCTATGAGACCTAAGCTGTTAAGGTCATAGTGTTACCTTTGGACTGAATTCTCTGAAGTATGTGGATGTTTGAAATACAAATGAAAGAATTTGGTGTGAAAACCCTTCTGAGTCCCATTTAAGAGCACATTACTACTATGGAGATACCTAAGCAACCCATGTAGCAGGCCAGCTGACAATGTGGTAAAGCTGTAGCAGTACTGGCAAAAGACTTGTTATTGTGGTAGTTTTCTTAAAAGAATAATCATGGATTTTTTTTCTTTTGTAGGGAAATTAGAGACAAGTAAAATGTCATCTTCTACAAGCTACCCAGATCTTTTAGGTGGATGGGATTTGGGGGTAGATTGTTCCAGATCTGTCTTTACACCATCAGCACAAACGAAGTCTGCTGTTGAAGGTATGATGAAAAAAGTCTCCCATTAGAGGGGATAAGAAATACTCCGGACCTGGTCAGTTCAGTCACCTGAAACTGCTGAACATGTCTGCCTGCCTTTTGCTTTGTTGCTTAAAGGACTCTATGCTCTTGTGCTCAAAGGGCCTCTTTAAGGCACTAGAGTAGTTTTTCAGAATAAGTTCAATGTATAGGAGCTAAATAGTGTCAGTTGCCTATAGTAATGGTGATTCTTGTTCTGGTAAAAGATGTCATCTAGCAGAATACTAGGGAGGCTTACCTGGAAATTACATTTCTATTAATTTTCTCAGCTTCTAAATAAACCAAGTATATGATGTGTTTTCATATTAAACAAGTCCAGTTCTTACCACAGGAAGTCAGTCCGGTGTGTCTTCAGGTCCAGCCTTAAACCAGTCTAAGTCTCAGAACGTTGACCCTTTTGCTGATCTTGCCAATCTTGGATCTGGTCTTCCAGGTAAGGCCTTGTCTGAACTTAATGCTTCTCTGGTTTCTGATTTGCTTATTGTTCCAATAAGTGTGAATGATAGCTTATGTAAAGTTTTCTTTAAAATGGTAACAACCAGCTTCAGGCAGTTCCTGTGAGCAGATGTGTAACAAGAAGCAATCGTACCTTTATAGAGATTGTGTGAAATATGCACAATTATGTTTAAGAAGGTAACTTCAGCTGTGATTTAGAAATGTTTTACACACTTCATTCTTGAGACTTCTAGTTGAGAAGTTAAGAGAAACTATTTGTCTCTGCTCCAGTAACTGATCATAGGGTTTCTAATATATTTTTGCTTGATACGGTACTGTGAAAGATATAAAATAGGAAGCCAAATTAAATTCTTGATTAGGCCCAAAATAAAGGGTAAAAAAGAACTGTCAGTTCAGTACTTTTCTTAGAAATAAGTAGGTTTGTATAGTTGTGCTACTCAAATTTGTCATGTCTGGGTCTGATTTGTGCTTGCTGTAAATACTCCTACACCAATTCCATCAGTATTATAAAGATTTGCCAACTTGCAGTTGTGTGAACAAGATGGCTATGTAAGATGGGACACAACCCAGAGTAACAATTGTCCCAAGATTTTACATTCACCCAAACTCAGGTGTTTTCACAAACAGCAGAAAAAATAAGGGCAGGGTAAAGAACTTTCTTTTCAGTACCACACTGCCATAGCTAATGGCCAATTGGCTGCCGTTAAATGTGACTAGCTGCCAAGAGTCTAAGAAGAGCGATTTGGAACAGCCTATAGCTATTGAGTTGCAGAAAAATATGCTTTTACCTTAGCTTGAAGCTGACAGAAGCTTCTGTTGCCTTGGCAGCTGGTGTTATATATTGAATTGAATAACCTCTTGGTGAAATTACTTTATTTAAATGCAAGGTAATATACAATGCTGGCTTCTCTGCTGCCTTGCAAAATTCTAGTATTGAAGTGGTGCCAATAAAGCTGTTCTGCAGGAAACAATTTACAGAATTATTCTAGTTCAATAGTTCAGGTAAATATGGACTTTTTAACACTATAGGCAGGGTGAGTAAACTCATTTCATGTTAGACTTGGAGACGCAGGTATGATTGTACACTGAATGAGTAGAGGGAATTATAGTGATTTTAGGATTCAGATCAACTCATTTTAGGGCGATGAATCTGGTGAAGGGTCTAGACAACAAGTCTGGGGAGCAGTTGAGGGAATTGGGACTGTTTGGCCTTGAGAAAGAATGCTTGGGGAAGACCTCATCATTCTTTGACTACCTCAGAGAAGGTTGTAGTTGGGGGAAGGGGGAGGCCACTCTCTTCTCCCAAGCAGCAAGTGACAGGATAAGACAAAATGGCCTCAAGTTGTGCCAGAGGTTTGCACTGGATATTAAGAAAAAAATTCTTCACTCAAAGGGTTGTGAAGCATTCGAACAACCTGCCCAGGAAGGCAGTTGAATCACCATCCCTGGAGGTATTTAAGAGATGTGTTGATGTGGTGCTTAGGGACATGGTTTAGTGGTAGACCTGACAGTACTAGGTGAACATTTGGACTATACTTTCCAACTTAACTGGAAGTTTAATCGTGGAATCATTTAATTTTCATTAGAAAAAAGGACTGCATAAGGAGGTGGCCAGGTGTAACTGGGCTAGTTAGCCTCAGGCTTGAAATGAATCTTCAGGGAAGTGTAAAAACTGCAGTTTAGACTTAGTACTGTCTTTCTGTAGGAGTTTTTGGACTTAACACTTCTAGAATGATGACTTTTATGTTATGAGAGTGAACACTCCTTAATTGGGAATATTATATCACAGTAAGGAAACAATAGCTAAAGCTAGTAATAGTATGCAGATAATAGTAAGATACCAACAGTGACCTGTGATAGTTGGTTTAGTCACACTTTCTAGTAATGATCTTCTTCAAGAGAGTAGGAATGTGCTGTTGAAAAGTTGGTGCTGATAGTGAGGCATTGGCTTGCCCTATAAGGAAAAATTGGTAGGCCATAACTGAAACAATATAGAATTATGTGAAAGAGAGTAGTACAATAAGATTATTTCTTACTCTACAAGGTAATGTACCTAGGTAGCAGGGATTTTTCAGTAAATTTCACAAGTTAAAGATTGGGACAACTCAAAGCACTTCTTGCAGAGGGAGTTCTCTCAGGTGATGTATTGCAATACTAGGTTTTACCAGGTGAGGTATTGAGACATATAGCAAGCTATCTTGCACATGGCCTTAGGGATTCATTCTTTGTGTAAGCTGTTAGTATGCACAGCAGCTACTAAAATGTTACCAGAAGAACAGAAATGTAAGGAACTAGTTTTGAAAGAGAAAACTGAGTTTATATTGCTGAGCCTAGCCAGACAAGCTTTGTGTTTTTTTTCCTGAGTTTTTAGGACAAATAAAGGAATAGAAAGATAGAAACAAGATCAGCTAAGTCTAAACTGGCCTGAAATGTTTGAACCGAAAGTTAATTTCTAATGATCAGCAGCTGGGTAAGAAAATAAGTGGAGTTATTAATTCACCTTTCTTCAACTAATGAGACAGGATTATAAGTTTGTCATTCAAAACCAAGTAATAAAAGAAGTCTTTCCATATTTGACGTGTCAGTATTTCAGTCATATTAAACTTCAGACTTCCTGTCTGACTTCAGTTGTGTAACCATCCATATAGTGATGCTAGTGTTGAATTTTTGTCATTTTTAGGGAATTGTTCCAAGATGAAGAGGTCTCATTCTGCTTTAGGTTGCCATAAGTGTGGTGTGACACGTTTCCCTTACAGAGAATATAGATGCATCTAAATTCAGCCATCATGCTATTTTTTCTTCTTATTGATATATGCCGAGACATCTTATGCTGTAACTTCTCAGGGGAACTGAGTTCTAGAAATGTCTCCAAGGTCAGATAAGGGCGGTCTAATGGTGGGTTGGCTTAGAATAAAATTCAAGTTTATTCTCATTAGTGAGACAAAAAGCTGAATAATGAATTTAAAAGGTTGGAGCTTTATTGTGCTTAATTTGTTTGTAGTGAGTATTGTAGAGTGGAAAAAAAGTCCTGGATGCTCTTCCCAAGGATTGTAGCTGGTGAGGCTGCTAAGCAGCTGTATCTACACCAGCTAAGTGAAGGGAAATGGGATCTAAATAATCAAGACAATGTTGTACTGTTAAAACAAGCCTATGGATTGTGCTATGAAGTTTTCAGGAGATATTGTAATGACCAGTATTTTTTTCCTGTGCTGCATAACATATGCTGATTACTATAGCGTTATCTTCTGAGTTTTCTTAAATAATAGTCCATGAAATCACTAAAGAGGAAACTTAGAAAGCATTCATTTGAAAGTATTCTCAATATATCACGTTTTCTTGATCATAATTAGCTTTTAATGTCCTCTGATACCCATTAATAGATGTTGAAATGTAGCAAATTGGTAGGCATAACTGCTGTCACTGAACTATTTTTTGGCAAATACACGTGCCTGTCTGATCAGATGAGTGAATGCTTCTGCTAAAAATTGACAGCTGAGAACTTGAGGTAAGGCTGGAAGAGTTTTTGTCGTGGCCGCGGCTACTGCTATGCAAGTTGTTAACGAGCCCAGTGTTTTTTTATGCTTTCTCTTGTATAGTGATATCACTGTAAACTGTGTAGTTAAATGTTAAGGTCAAAGTTTCTTACTTGCAAGTGACATATTGAGCTGAACAACTAATTCGTTATTTATTGTTAGGCTCCTCCATGAGTGGATTCTCTGGTAGCGGGTTTGGTCAGAAGGCTGCTCCATCTCAGAAGTCAGGAAATCAGTGGCAGAAATCCACAAAACCACAAAGTACTTTGTGGCACTCCCAGACTAAACCCAGCACTACAGCTAAACCCAATTATAGCGGGAACTTTGGTGTTATTGGCGGACGAGAAGAAAGAGGAGTCAGAACCCCAAGCTTTGGTAAGTTTTCTGAGGGCATTACTTATAATGGCCTGTGTGAAGTTAGGTGTGCTGTTAGCCTCAAACTCTTTTACCTTTTGTCTTTTTATTTGTTTACATTTAGGTCATATCTAGTATAAAGTAGAAGAGAGTTTGGCAAATCTAGTGTCCTGCTGTTGTAAGGCTACACTAGAATATCACAGACAACCTGACCACGGCCCATTTGCATGTTTGGGTATAAAGTCTCAGGGCTGTAGTCTCATCCAAACGGGTACTGGCTTTCTATCATTGAATTCAAAAGGTAAATTTGCATGAATGCAGGGAAGAGAGGTAGGTTAATAACATTACTCAACAGGCAAAAGGATGCAGCCCTTTCCCTAGCTAAAGAGTAGTAGCTAGTCTTAAGGAAAATTGATGAACTTAAACGTACTACAAATCACTGTTTCAAAGAGCAGAGTAGGGGTAAGGAGCAGACAAATTCATTCTTGGAACCAGTCCCTTATGATGGACGTGTCATCTGTCTGTGTTAGCCTTTTGGAAGAGGGGAAGGGGAAGGAAAATCCTGATTTATAGGTACAGGATAATGCCTCCCTTTCAATGGTAGTGAACAAGTACTTCATTTAACTTGAAATGGTGTGAATTGGACTAGATGACATCCAGTGGTCTCATCCAACTTCAGTTGTTCTGCAGTTCTCAAAAATTTGTGGGTTTCATAACAGTTCTGTAACTGTTCTTGTTGATATTTTTTTCCTTTGTTATTGTGCATAAACTTCAACATACTTAAATGTACAGTACATTTCTGACTAGACCATTAAATATTCAGTCATTTGAAAAGCTGTTGTACAGCAGTTAGAATGACTCTATAGTGGAAAAATTAAACAATTTCCAAAATCATGAATAGCTAGATGTGTACTTCCTCATATCTACTCCTCTTTAGGAAAAAAAAGAGGACATCATGAGTATGTGTGAGGTTCTATTCTTCTGGACTGAAAACTTGCCAATGACCCATTTTGTTTGTCTTTTTGTTAGTCTTGTGGAGTCTATCTAGCTGCTGAAGAGTAAAGTCATGCAGGTGTAGCTAAGTGCATGCAGTACATTTCTCCAGTTAATGTGTTCTCCCATATAACTTTAATGTTTTTTTCCTTTCATAGGTCAGAAGCCAAAAGTTTCAGCAAATGACTTTGAGGATCTCTTATCTAATCAAGGGTTTTCGGCTAAATCTGATAAAAAAGGACCAAAAACTATTGCTGAGATGAGAAAGCAAGAAATGTCTAAAGATATGGACCCCTTGAAACTGAAGGTTGGTTTGACAGATTTTGATTCAAATGCAAATCTGAGTGTATGCTTTGAACTACCAATAACAAAGCAAAATCATACGATAAAAAACTGATAAAGCAGATAAATGAAGTTTTATTTGTATTTAAATTAAAATGACTCTCATACTACCATTAAGTTAATTAGCACAAACAAGAGTTAGCTAGTAATGAAGCAGCAGGGACAAGAACACAAAGTGTGTGGAAGGAATGCAAGTTCCTATTTCTATTAGCTGAGTGTGGAAAATTTAAGAATGTACCTTGCTAAAATAGACTTTCTGAAGCCAAAATTGTTCTTAATTTGTAGAGTTCCAAAATGTCTCCTTAGTAAAGATGGATTAAGCTGATAGTGCAACTATCCTTAAAGAACAGGCAAGTGAGAATAGATGTCTTCAGGGTGACCACTTGCATTTGCAAGTTAGCTGGTTCTGTTGCTGTCCTAAGAAATTATGAAAAGAAGTAGTTCTAGAGATGGGCTGTACAACTAGGAGTCTTATCTGATCATCTGTTCAGATTTTCTTGGTGTATTGATGATAAAATATTAATACATTTATATATTTTAATATTACTGTTACAAAGTCGATTAAATGAACAGTTATTCTAAGTAAGTTTCATGGAGATACCTGAAAGAATGCTTTGTTTTTTTGCAAATTGCTTAAGCAAACTATTAGCATATGAGATCTGAAACTTCTGTATATAACTCAGGTGAGAATGTTAGTGAAGAAATTCATGTTGTACCCTGAGAAGGAGTTAACGTAATTGTAACAGATGTTTTTAAGTACTATTTTCTATTCTCTTGTCATGAATTGTACAGGGTTTTGTAATATGTAACTAACTCATCAATGTCTTTTCCAATGACAGAATTTCTGTAGTAAATCAATAACAATGAGCTATTGTCTAGGGACAGATGCAAAATACAGCTTTTGATTGATAACGGTATTGGATGCAAGAAAGAAGAATGTAGTGTAAGACAACTGAACCTGGGAGATCAATACAGCAAGACAATTGTACTTGGGTCCCAATCTTGTACAGAAAGAGTGAGAGTTCAGACTGTGTACAGAGAATGCTTGCACTATTGCATTCAGTTTTTATGCATTCTGTTTTTCCCAGATTCTTGAATGGATTGAAGGAAAAGAGAGAAATATCAGAGCATTAATATCAACTCTTCATACAGTGCTTTGGGAAGGGGAAAATAAGTGGAAACCTGTTAGCATAGCAGATCTAGTAACACCCGAACAAGTGAAGAAGTACTACAGGAAAGCAGTGCTGGTAGTTCATCCAGATAAGGTGAGTGTATTCCTCTAATCTTCTCTCCTTCAGACAGAAGTAATAGAAACTGGTTTTACTGTACTGGGCACGTCTCTGAGAGATGATACGGTGTTGGCTCTTGATCAGGATCCTAAGTACTCTTTACTTCTCTTCCATTGTCTTCTGAATTTGATGCCTTACTACATCCAGGTACTGCAGGATTTTTCTTGTCACTCTGACATAGCACAGAACTCAGCAAATCAATGTTATCAAATAAGATCCCCTGAATGTCACTAATGACTAAATTTTTGGTTATGCTGGATTCTGATTGCGTAGTGGCATACTCAGTGCTAACTGGTGGACCCTGCTTTGTTTCTACCAGCTGAGTCTTTAGGACTTTCAGGGCTATTCACCAGTATATGACAACAAAGACTGCCACAGCAAAACTGGCGGGGAAGAACCTGTTGAACCTCCTTTACAAGAGATTACTCAGCTGTTGAAAAAAGTGCAATGAACACAGCATTCCACTGGTTTTTAAATATCCTATGCGTTCTCTTGCTGTTTCTGTTAGTCTCCAAGTATATGAAGGTAGCATCTTTTTCTGAGTCGGTGCTCTAGGCTGTGTTTTAGGTATAAAGATAAGCGTTGAATATACCTAGTTTAAATTTTAAGATAATTTTTGCTGGCAGTTCAGTGAGCAGTTGTTCAAGTCCTTTGTTTTGTTGCAGCCATAACAGAGAAATAAGACATCATTTTTTTTTCTCCCCCCTGTTCTTTCCTGTTCCTGGCAGTGTGGTTTACTTCAACTTTGTGTTAGTTTATTGGTGTTTTCTGTGAGCCACTTAACTGCTCGATGTCAGAATACAAGCTTTTTTGAATCATTTTCCTCTTCAGCTTTAATTTCTCTTCTACGACCCTGAGTTAAAGCAGTACACAAGTCCTTTAAGTGCTACATCTGGCAAAAGCCAAGCAGTAGAAAGGGAGTGGCATTGGCAGGTGCCTTTGAAGCTTCCCTTTCCTTTTAGAAAGAGCCTGTTACAATGGCCATCCCATAATGTGGGACTGGGTCCTTACTAACCATGGGGGTTGGACTGACCCAGAGGTAGGGCTGCTGTGACAAGGCAAGGAATCTTCTTTGGTCATCTCCCTTCCTTTGAGCATGGAGGTAAATGCACGGTCAGGAATGTGTAGTTAATGTTGAAACTTAAAATCACTTGCAGTCAGCATTATTTTATATTCCTATGAGGACTGTTGTGAAGCAACTGCAGAAATGACTGGATTTAGTTTTTAGAGCTATTAGCTGAAAGGTTTTCCAAGCTCTTCTTTTCAAAAATAGTTTTTCCAAGCTCTTCTTTTCAAAAATAGTTTCTAAGTTTCAGTAACTTAAAAATTGCACTGAAGTTTGAAGTAACATAAAGAAACCAAGGCTTTGGCTTTGTTTAAAATATTTATGGCAAAATCTGTTGGAGGCAGCAATGCTGTGTGCCTGCAAAATGATGCTCACAGTAGTCTAATGTTGTTCACTATGTTAACAAGCAAAAAAGTTGAAGATGTTTCCCAAGGCACACAATTCCAAGTGCTGTTATGTTTATAACATTTTGTTTGTTTTCAGGCCACAGGACAACCTTATGAGCAATATGCCAAAATGATCTTCATGGAATTAAGTGATGCATGGTCAGAGTTCGAAAACCAGGGGTCCAAGTCCCTTTTCTAAAAGTTCGTCTTTTGTTGAACTACTTCCAAGAACTGGAGTTTCATTGTTGTGATTTCACCTTTTCACCTATGATTTATGAAGTGCTTTTCCATGATTTCAGCACAGTTTGCAATCATGCACTTAAATGTGGTGATGTATTTTGTAAGATGTGGAGTACAAAGCATTACATAGATGCATTAAGAAAACAGCTGCTCAGTACTTGAAGAAATCATGGTCTGGGGATAAAGATTTTTCAGTTTTATATATGGTGAAATGGAATTTTAATGAAGTTCCATGATCTCTGGTACACTAGTATCAATTCTAAATCATTCCACTTCTGCTGATGTCTGCTTTATCCTCTTCATTCCCCTATTTGTTATTTTCAGTAGTTTTGTGATTCAGTTTTGATGTTTCGTGCCTGTCACCTTATTCAAAGTGCTTTAGTTATCAGTAGTAAGTCTGTTTGGATTATTTCAAATCTGAAGGTGTATATTTTCATCTGTATTTTATGTAATCAATCTGATAATCATTCTGTAAATAATATTTTCTGACAATACCTATGTTCCTTATGATAAATTAACACTCGTTTAGCCAAAAAGACCTCAATTTTAGGGAAAGTCATCCAGGGTTGTTCTTGATTTTTCTTTAGCTTTACTTTCCACATATGAATCTAGAAACAAATCTTGGCTTAAAAGTCTGCATGTTCCTGCTCTGTTATTTATTATGAACCTTTGGAAGGCAGTACTTATTTTACTAATTCTTTAAATGGTATCTTTTGTATCTGATTTCAGTGGAATATGCTTTCCATTGGACTTCAGACACTCTGACAAAAGTGTTATTCTGAAACTTGACGTGTAAGCACAAAAGAGAAAACATTTTACTCTGCTTTGATTTGTTGTCAGTGAATGCCACATGATTTATTATCATTTAGAGAGCATTTAGAGTTTTAACACATTTTTTGCAGCATGTCTGAACTTCTGTATTTTGAGATATGCATGACATTTGGTGTATGTGCAAACATGGGATGTATTGGTAGTGTTGTATTTCTAGTCATCCCCCTTCCATGCACCAAGTACGAAATGAGCAGAGACCCAACATAAGAACAAAACTTGCCGTGTTCTCTCATCCCTGTTCAGGTGGCAGTTTTCAGTAGGGCAGAAATAAATGAATGCAGATGACCAATGACTATTACGTTCTGTACAGTAATGAAATGCAGTTCTCAAATCAGATTTGAGAATGTCAAAAATCAGCAACATCTGAAAAGAAAAACATAGGATTTCAGTGCCACCTGAACAGGGTTTTGGATGCAGTTTTCCACTGCTGAGCCGGCCCAAGAGCCTGGGGGTTAGAGACTTGTGAACACAAGTTGCAAATTGGTCCATGTTCTAACACTGTCAACTACTTTGCTGATGAAAGATTGTGTATGCATATTCACATATATTCAGCTACTGTATTTTTTTTTGAAGTCAGAAGCCAGGATCAGCTATGGATCAGGAAGGCTATGTATTATTTGTAGTTGCAGTTGTATTTCAGTTGCAACTTTGGAGCAGTCTTAAGTCCCATTAGATTTATTCTTTATGAAAGCAGGTAATTCACTTTCTGACTTTTCCTTTGGGACACCTCAGGTTTTTTTTTACATACGTGGTCTGCATCCTTAGAAATCAAAGGCTTGTGGTATGTTTTGTGTGTTTGAAATCTGGTTGGCTTTTTACAGTTCTAAGGCAAATGATACAATATAGGCTGAAGTACAGACATTTAATGACTGACTGCACTCCTATATACAGTTGAGAGAGAAAACATTTCAAAGGGAGCTGCTTTTAGTGAGGGGAAAAAAAAAAAGAAAATGACTAGAAAAAAAACATGTTCCTTTCAGCACATTCAAGAAACGTAATCTTGAGGGACACATTTTTATTGCTCTCTTCTCGAATTTAAATTTCAGAAAAATTTTCCTCTGCATTGAATGCTTGGTAGCATTTTCTGGATGACAACTGTGTTTCTCTGGTTTTATTTGTCCACTCCTATTTACAAAAAAAAAATACTTACAAAAATTTGCTTGAACAGCAGCCTTAGATGTGATTTTAAGTGAGCAGGGAAACATAAGCACAAGTGTTTTAATTGGAACCTAAGATCTCTTGAAATTGACTGCCCCTTTTTAAAAATTACAGAGACAGACATTTGGCTGTGGATTCTTCCAAGATACTTAAACTTTATTCAGGTTGACAGGAACCCTCTACTTATTTTACAGGTTAGTCACCTCTGGTCCTCAGTGAGGAACTGTCTGATTCATTGCTCTGCTCCTTTCTACTTGCTTGAATTTTAGTGTGAGGAATCTAGGAGGGGTTCAGACTTCAGTGAACTTTCAAATTGTTAAATTTTGCTTACAGGGCATTACTGAAATCCAATTATTATAAAATCCAATTTCTTATACATTCCTGTGTTCAGCACAGCTAACTGACACAGTTAAACAAAAATTCTAAACCAAAATTATTTCATCATCAAGATTTAAGCGATGAACACAGTAAATTGAAGTTTTGTGTTTTGTAGTGCAGAATGAGGACCAGTAAAGGTACTTCATCGTCTAAGGCTAATACATAACATTTTTTAGTTATTGGGAAGAGGGAAGTTAAGGTACATTTTATATAGGGTTATGCTGAGTCATAATGTTGCTTTTAAATGAGACGGCCATTTGGAAGAAGAAAAAGTCTAGTAGATCTGTCTGAATTCATCTTAGAAATAAAATGGTTAAAGCAAAAAAAAAAAACAACAAACAAACAAACAAAAAACCACCACCTGGGAATGAGGACTTTACCCTTTCTCTTGCTCTGTACTTCATCGTCAATTGGTTGAGTGCTGCTGTATGGGAGAAGACTGCACCCAAACCATTACTCATACATTTCATTATAGCTGTTCTTACTGTTCACAGGCTGGAAAGCTTTTCAGAATAGGCTACAGGAAAATTGATTACACAGATTTGATTTTAACTGATACAGTGAATCTTTTCTGCGTGTAAAATGCATATTTTCCATTCATGCTTATTCATTGCACGCATTTTGAAATGTTGAAATGAGGTGGTCTCGAAAGCTATGGTTTGTATCTGCTTCTGATTGCAAAAGCTGAGGTTCAGGTGAATCAAAAGTGGTGTTGCTACATTGAAGTTGTGTCTGCCAAATTCCAATGTGGCACTTGCATTTTGGAGCATCTCCTTGACTCGTGCAGCAGATTGCTATGCTCTCTGCCCCATGTTTCTCATTTCTCTGTAATGACAAAGAACTGATACCATCTCTTTGCAGCCTTCCAGCCTCTGTTCTTAAACATGTCAAGCTACTCAATTTTATTGTAAGAGCAATGAGAAAAGCAACAGATTAAGTGAAGAGTAGAAAAGAATATCCAGACTCTAACCTACATCTCAAATGGTGTTGTTTTTGTTGTTTTTTTTTTTGTTTGTTTGTTTGTTTTTCAATTCTCCGTTTACTTTTCTGTAATTCTCCCCTTACTGGCCTGTTTCTCACTATCCCTGCTAAAAATAGGTCTGTAGTCTGTTTTTTCAGCCCTTTTAGAAGTGCTACTGACTGGTTATAGACCAGAGGCAGTAACCAAGTGCTTGGCTTTCTTTCTTTGCAGAAGTTGCTATAAAGCAGGGCCTTTGAAATGGTAGGGCAGACTTCTGCTAGCTAGTTCTGAATTAGGTTGGTTATGTTACGTGGTTGTTAGTGTTGTTAGAGCTGGAGAGTCTGGCAACTTCTTTTAGAATAGAAATCTGTGAAGAAGACAATAGGTGTGAAGAATGCATTTGGCTAGGACCTGCCTTATGGAGAAGAGTAAGGTGTCTTGGCCCTGTTGTAGAAATAAGTTAGTGTGTTTTAGCCTTTGGCATGGTTGTTTGGTGTTTCTTAGTGCTGTCAGATTTCCTTGAACTTAATAGCAGGGAAGAGAAATGAAAGTGAGCAGTTAAACATTTGCATTCCTATTAAATCATAGAGATAAGCTCAATATTGTGAGTCAATAATGATTCCTAGGCACCAAGTCTGGGAGGTAGAGTTCCTCTGTTGTTGTCACTTGGGTAAAGTTTAGGTAGTTTGCTAATTAATGGTAGCTTCCTGCAGAACATCCGCAATGGGAAGCCGACAGCAGTGCTGAGTAAGTACATTTCCATGGAACTGTGGCAAAGTCTTTGGCTTTACACCTCTGAGGGTAACTACTGTTCATGGAAAAACACCTTGTTTACCTCAATTTTCTTGTTAATTCTAAAAAGTCCCTCTAAAATTGTTTTGCCAAGCACAAAGTAGCAGCTCCTTCACGAATGCAGACAGTCTCTAAGCTGCATGCAGAGGATTAATATTTTGCACGAACCAAAGCAGAGTTTGAGGATAACTGAAATCTCAGCTGCCCTTTGGGATTGCTGGGTTACTTTTTTTTTTGCTGCTTGCAGGAATATTTCAGGGGATACATAAATGTGGAAACTTTGTTGCTTCTTAGCTCTGTCCTTAATTGTCTTAACAATTGCAGTGTAATGAATGCTTGTAAATAGGTTCAAAATAGCTCTGTAGAGTTGCCTGTGCTTTGAGTCTGTTGACCTTTTCTGTCAAGACCTTGCAGGTGGTTGACCTGCAAAAGCTGTAGAAAGAACTTGCTTCCCACTGCTTGAGTATGTCCCTGGTGCAGAGTACCTCCAGCTACCAGGCACAGGGACGAGGGGCAAAGCTGAAATGTAGTTCCAATCTTGATCAACCTTGGAGTGCTTGCTTGCTCTGTTTGGGTGAGCTTATTGTAGACTGCAGTTTAGACTGCATCAAACTTCAAATATATGCTCAGAAATATAAATCCAGTCATTTTTATGAAGGATACATTTTGTCATAGAAGCTTTTATTACCAAAAGGGGATTAAGAGGCATTGTGAGAACTCCTGAAACTCTTTAGTGGAATGTACTGTATTTTTGCAATGTAGACTTCTAGAAGCAATTGTCATCTCCATGATAAGGACTTAGCTTGCTCTGAGGTCCTTACTGTAACTACATGTAGTTGTGATTGTACTTTCTATACCTGTGATTTTTTCTGGTTTGGGGTGTGTGGAAGAACAGAATAGATACTTAAGTCCTATTTTTGCCATCTTCCAGGAAATGCAGTGTACTGAGTAATTTTGCTACTAGTGAAATGAGAATCTATACCTGTATGTATATAAGGTAATATAATCAAAGTTAAACCTGGTTTAAAAATAGATTTAATGTTTGGCACAATGTCCTTGAACAGAATATTTTGCTTTGAAATGTATTATTGACATAATCAGTGATCAATTAAAAATAAATAAAAATCATTTGCCTGTTTCTTTCTTTATCAAGGGAAAAATGAACTGAATATGCAAAGCTTCCACTTCCACTACCTTTTTCAGAAAGATATGCAAGAGTTTAGAGAAATGGTGCTCATTAGTATGTTAAGGTTGACTGTACCTGTTAGGAAACTGAGTGCCTCTTCGAAAGGTCTGCTCTCCTGGTAGAGAGGAGCCCCTGCAGCCTCCCCTGTGGTTTTGGCAGATGAATTTCTTAGACTGCTGTCCGTGTTTCGTGGTGGTTTCACCTAGCTGGGCAGCTGAGCACCACCACAACTGCCCTCTCACTCCCCCTACTCAAAGGTAAAGGGGGCTCAGAGGTTGAGATAAGAACTCAGAGGTTGAGATTGCTGAACAAGTATCGTCACAGACACAGGGCAAAGGAGTTGCAAGCAATAAATGATTAATCTCCACATGTTATAACTAACAGATTAGAGCAGTGAGAAACTCAAAGCAAACAAAAAAACTCTTTACCCCAATCCACTCTCATCTCCATTCTCTCTCCAAGTGGTGCAGGCTAATGGGACATGGGTGCTGTGGTCAGGCCCTGATGCTTTGTTTCTACCACCCGTTCTTGGTCCCTCCCTGCCCCTGCGGGGGCTGCCCACAGGCAGCAGCTCTTCAAGCACTGCTCCCACACGGCTCCGTCCCATGGGGTCCATCCATCCATCCCCCAGGAGCAAACTGCTCCAGCACGGGTCCCACACGGGTGGGGGCAGCTCCCCCCAGACCCCCTGCTCCTGCGGGGGCTCCTCTCCACGGGCTGCAGCTCCGGCCCGGGGCCTGCTCCTGCGGGGGCTCTCCATGGGCCGCAGCCTCCTCCAGGCCACATCCACCTGCTCCAGCGGGGGCTCCTCCACCCATGGGGGGGCTGCAGCGTGGAGATCTGCTCCATGGGGGACCCATGGGCTGCAGGGGGACAGCCTGCTCCACCAGGGGCCTCTCCCTGCACAGCCCGCAGGGGAACTGCTGCTGCCTGCCTGCCTGCAGCACCTCCTGCCCTCCTGCGGCCCTTCTCTTGGGAGCTGCAGGGCTGCTTCTCTCACGCTTTCACAATCCTCTCTCTCTTGGCTGCTGTTGCACAGCAGTATTTTCCCCCCTTCCTTAAATCTGCTCCCCCGAAGCCCACCCAGCAGCACTCCCTGCCTCGGCTCTGGCCAGCAGCAGCTCCTTTTTGGAGCCATCTGGAGCTGGCTCTGCTCTGATGCTGACAAGATGGGGCTGCATTCATTTCCAAACTGGCTGTCATAAAGGCCTTCACCTTTGCATTACATTGAGGCAGCGGTGATCTCAGCCTTATTGTATTGCTCTGCGTAATGTAGCTCCCAAAAGAGATCCCAAGGTCCAGAACAGACATGGAAATAACTGGGGGGTTGTAAGGAAAACAATTGTATTCCATCCTACAGCAACACCAGAGCTGTCTGGAGAGTTTAGGAGTCATCTGAATTTTGGTATTTGTGTTTGATCTGAACTAAGGAAGAAAGGACCAGTTACTAGAAAAGAATGCATGCCTGACAATGATACAACCAGATGGGAGGCTGTTTGATCTGGGTCTGTGGGTTTTGGATCTGTATGCTGTTGAGGAGCTTGTTGGAATTCTGATTACAGAATCAAGAACCTCCAGAAAGTGCAGGACGCCAGTGCTGGATGGAGAGCACGGCTCACACTTTGACGCTTCCTGGGACTGCCTAGCACATTAACAGGTCTCGGCCCCAAATGGCTGTGCTTCAAAAAGGTTTCCCTCTCTCAAGCATTTGCTGCTCTGCACTTGCTTTTCTTTCACTGGAGAGTCAGATCAATTGGTTGCTTTGCACTTGGACATGTTCCTTGGAAAGCTGCTTAAACTCTCTTCAAAGCCTGGACTACCTGGGAATTGATTGCTTCCTCTAACTGGCACTGATGCTGTAGCTGGATCCCTCGAAATCCCATTTGACTGCTTCTGCTTCCTGAGCAGGTGACAGAAACTTTCACAAGCAGAGAGCAGAGAAGAAGGAGTTGGAGTTCTGCATAGGGGAAATATTTGGAAGTTTTGAAGATGTTTCCCCTGCTCAGCTGCCAACCCTACGTTAACCAATCACCTGATCTTTTGCATTCCAGTGTGAGGAAGGTTTTAGCAATTCGTCTCAATAGAGAGCTTGAAGGGAAATGCGTTCCTTTCATACATTGTAAACTTTGATTCTTGCCCTATTTGGAAGACTGAGCCATTTATAACACCAGAAAAGTCTCAAATCAGTTAGGAAGGAAAGTTAGTTCTGAAAATACTCAGTCACCTCTGTGCATGCCAAACCCTTAATGGCACTGTGCAAAACGCAGATTGCAGTGATGAATCGCGTTGTGGAATGAATGGCAACATACATATTTGGCTCCAGATCCAAAAGGTCACTTCTTTGGCCATTTTATTTAGGGTAGCACTCCCCTCCCCTCCCATTCCCTCCCAGGCCCATTCCTTACTTCCCACCAATACCCACCCCCTCCCTCCCCTCCCCTAAACTCCCCTCCCCTCCCCTCCCCTCCCCTCCCCTAAACTCCCCTCTCCTAAACTCCCCTCCCCTCCCCTCCCCTCCCCTCCCCTCCCCTCCCCTAAACTCCCCTCCCCTCCCCTCCCCTAAACTCCCCTCCCCTCCCCTCCCCTCCCCTCCCCTCCCCTCCCCTCCCCTCCCCTCCCCTCCCCTCCCCTCCCCTCCCCTCCCCTCCCCTCCCCTCCCCTCCCCTCCCCTCCCCTAAACTCCCCTCCCCTCCCCTAAACTCCCCTCCCCTCCCCTCCCCTAAACTCCCCTCCCCTAAACTCCCCTCCCCTCCCCTAAACTCCCCTCCCCTCCCCTAAACTCCCCTCCCCTCCCCTCCCCTAAACTCCCCTCCCCTCCCCTAAACTCCCCTCCCCTCCCCTCCCCTCCCCTAAACTCCCCTCCCCTCCCCTCCCCTAAACTCCCCTAAACTCCCCTAAACTCCCCTAAACTCCCCTCCCCTAAACTCCTCTCCCCTAAACTCCCCTCCCCTAAACTCCCCTCCCCTAAACTCCCCTCCCCTAAACTCCCCTCCCCTAATCTCCTCTAAACTCCCCTCCCCTCCCCTCCCCTCCCCTAAACTCCCCTAAACTCCCCTCCCCTCCCCTCCCCTAAACTCCCCTCCCCTAAACTCCCCTAAACTCCCCTCCCCTCCCCTAAACTCCCCTAAACTTCCCTCCCCTAAACTCCCCTAAACTCCCCTCCCCTAAACTCCCCTCCCCTCCATTCCCCTGAACTCCCCTCCCCTCCACTTCCCTAAACTCCCCTACACTCCACTCCACTCCACTCCCCTATGCTCCTCTACACTTCCCTCCCCTGCACTCCCCTACACTCCCCTTCCCTAGACTCCCCTCCCCTAAACTCCCCTCCCCTACATTCCCCTACACTACACTCCCCCAAACCCCCCTACACTACACTCCCCTGCACTCCCCTCCTCTATGCTCATCTCCCCTGCACTCCCCTCCCCTGCACTCCCCTCCCTACACTATCCTCCCCTACACTCCCCTCCCCTACACTCCCCTACACTCCCCTCACTATCCTACACTATCCCAACACTATCCTACACTAGCCTACTCTCCCCTACAATGCCCTACATGCCCCTGCCCTGCCCTGCCCTCCCTTTCCCTCCCTTTCCCTCCCCTTCCCTCCCCTTCCCTCCCTTCTTGTCCTTTTCTTTCCCCCTCTCTTCTCTTCTCCCCTCTTCTTCTCCCCTCTTCTGCTTCCTTTCACGGATCTGAACGCAGAAGGGGGAGAAGCGTAACTCCAGATCGCTTCAGTCGCTCTGGCAGCTTGTGTCACTGGCTGATCCATGGGAATCCATCAGCAGCAATCAGAAGCGTTCCAGCTGCTGTGGGACCAGTCAGGGAACAGTCTCAAACTGGGAAGCGCTGACTTCCTTCCGCGGCTCAGACAGGTGACTTTCAATTTCGCCCTGGCTGGCTTGTGTCCCCTTGCTCTGTCCCCACCTACACTGCAGTTTGGTTTAGAAGCAGCAGCACGGTTTGGAAGTAGTTCCACTACTTCCATTTTCGGTGATTTGGCTTGGCTCGCCAAGTGGTTTCTGTCAACAGAACACAAGAAGGAGATTTTGCTTAGAAACAACTACATGAGGAGCTCCTTTCCACATGGGCAATGAATATTTATCCTTTCCTGATGGAGACTACAGGGTAAGAGATAAGGACAGATCATTCCGAGAGATTTTTCAGAGAATTGTCCCTTGGGGGTGCTTAGTCCAGAGGACCAGAGTTCATCTGTCCAAAGTACACCATGGAAGCACTCTGAATTACTTCCTAACAGAAGCATGGCCTTACCATGTCTGATAGGGCTTTGGCTGGTTTCAGCGTTCTTCTTCACTTCATAAATACCTACATTAAGTACTGTCCCATCAAGCAAATACCTTATTCTCTTGATATCTCTGAGTTGATGGAAGACCCAAGACACTTGGCTCTTCACATCATTGGAAGAACCAAGTGTACTTCCAATATTCACAGCTTTGGAGGAAATGGAGATGAGGTTGAGAGTGGATGAAAAACACCAAGTGTTCTTCCCATCTTCACAGCTTCTAAGCAAGTGGAGATGAGGCTGTGCAAGAACCAAACAAACTGCTGATCCAGAAGCAGCCTAAAGACTGTCTTTAACCAGGGCCTTGCATTCTTCATCTTTCTACCATTACTCGCCTTCAAGGGCATGATCGTTATCTTATTGACTTCCTACCACTACAGCAACGCACCTGCTTCTCTCACAAAACTTACGGGTGGGAACTGGAAATATTCACCAGCATTCTGTATTTCACTCCTCATCTCAATTCTCTTTTGGCCTGCGAAGCTTTTCAGATCAGAGATGAAGATCAGATGTAATCTGGAGTTTGGGATACTGCAAAGGAAAAGAAGAATCATCCTGAGAACTCTTTTCAACCTCACTTGCAAGTGCCAAAGTCAAGAATACCAAAAGGAAAAAGGATGCCACTTGATCATGGTAAGCATAAATTTGAGCACAGGTCTCCTCTAACTGAAGCGAGGTTAAACAGGTTCCAAACAAGGTTAAGGAGCACACCCACAATCATTTCCATAAAACTGTGTTTTCAAACAGATGGTTGAAAGATTTAGATTTTCTTACAAGCGACGAATGAAAAATAAAGAAAGAAAAGAAAATGACCAGGACATGCAGTCTAGCTTACTCTAGCTTACTTTGCCTAGTTCAGAATCTGCGTCTTGGGTCACAATCAGGAAGCAGCATTGTGCAGAAATGCCAAAGCCTCCCCAGACTTGTTCTATCTTCATCAAGAAGGGCTTTGATACTGCTGCCTCCTCAGCAACATCGGCAATTGACTAGGAAAGTTGATGTCCACCAGGTCAAATCAGGACTAGGAAATCCCTCTTGCCACAACTGCACACTTGCACCAGAGTTGGCAGGTCAGAGCGATGGACAGAGAAGCATCTAGAAGAGTGTTAGAAAACAGACTTTAGAACAGATTTCCATCAGCCCAGGAACAATTACTTGCTCATCCCTTCAGACTGAACTCTAAGTAGAGGCAGGTGATCCCAAGCTGCATTCCTGACATCTATGCTGCAAAGTCATCAAATGTGACATGTTATTCTACCAGTCTGTAATGAACATAAACAAGAGTTGGAGATGAGGATGTTGGTTTAGAATCAAGCTCAAAGAGTTAGTCCTTGGATATGTTTTTGTCTGCAAGTGTTTTCACTGTTTCCCAGACAATGTCTCCAGCAAGCTAGCTGTTTGTTTCATTTGTTCTGTTCTGTTTTGTTTTCTCAGTAAGGTTTCTTAGAGAGATAAGATTGAAGTGATCGTATTGCATGCCCATCCATCCCTCCCCTTTGCTTGTCCAGAGCTTTTACCTTGTCTACCACGATGCATGAACTTGGTCATAGGCACAGTTGTTTCAAAGACATTCTGCTGCTCGACCTGTTGTGAAAACAGAGAGCTAAGTATTTGGACGAGAACATGCTTCCACCTGCACTATGACCTCCACAACTAGATATGGAGCCATATCAGCCAGAAGGAAGTTTCCTTCACAGCTGCTGCTTCTTACACTATCTGGACTCTTACTTTTACTCTTACTTGCCTTTCCTGCATTAGCACAAAAAAAAAAAAAAAAAAAAAAAAAAAAATTTGGAGATTACCTTTGCCATCTGATGTCTTCGTTTCCAGAAACTACACGGAATCACCTTTATGAGAACTGTCCCACACTGCGAGCATGGGTGTTGCAGTCAGGCCAGATATGTCCCTTCTACATCAATAACCAAATCTGTCAAGTTAAGAACATGGAATTAATGAAAAGGAAATCCTTCTATTTTGATCTGAGTTCACTTTTTTTTTTTTTTTTTTTTTTTTTTTTTTTTTTTTTCTAGACCAAGAAGAACCAGCAAAAGTCGGGTGAAAAATGAAATGAAAAATGTTAAGGCCAGGCAGCTTGCTCACTGCAAGCGCTAATCTGAAAGCAGATGGAGTGCATCTTCATACACTCCATCCTGAGACACTCCACTCAACAGGCCAGAGCAGCTGATGAAGTGCATTGCTGTCCTGAAGTTTCATGTGATGGGCTACTTTTAAGTCTCTTGTTTATGCTGTAGTACTTGAGGTCTATGGCAGGACCACAGCACACTCTTATTTGTCTACCCTTCTTTCTTGATCGTGTGTGGGAAAGAGAGAACGTGCAGAGGCCCTCAGCCACATGTTGCACCTGTCACTCTGTGCAGCTACATCACTGAGCCAAAGTACCAAACTTCATGCTTGTGAAAGGACTTGACACAAACTACAGAAATCTAAAATGAAGCATCCAAACACTTACAGAAGGGTGGGCCCTCTCGATGCACCTCAACGTGGGATCCACAAGTCCTCACGTAGTTTCATCCAGCACACTTCTCTGTCCCTCCTCGCTCAACTTGCTCAGAGGCAGCTGTTCCCAAGGTGTCACAGTGACATCATTCAATTCTGTTTCTGAAGTCATCACCGTAGGCCCCTGGCAGCGGCAACACAACACTCTCTGTTGCTAATGCGAATGTCTCAGAAACAAGTAGAGAAGTACCACTCTCCCCAAGCTGACTTGAATTGGAGTAGTTCCAAAATTATTCTCTGCCCCCCTACATCTGGGGAAGGTGTGTGAGAAATCTTTTCCTTAAGAAAGGATTACAAGCCAAAAAAAGCTTGCTTCTGATACGTTCCCCTTCCTTTTAGAGCTGTTCACCTTTGATTTCCAAGGAAGAAAAAAGAAGGTGAAATCAACAATTCTCCTCCTCCGAGTTGGGAATAGGAAATAAGCCCAATTATTTAGGAAGCCTGAAAAAGGAAACGATACATTTCCTTGTTAAACACCTTGTTGCTTCTGAAAACTTTTCCAGTCCTTTGCAGCTGCAGTGCTTTTCGGTGGGTGGGCAGCCGAGCTCCATCACAGCCACTCTCTCACTCCCCCTCCTCAGAGAGAAAGGGAGAGAAAATACGATGCAAAGGGCTCAAGGGTTGAGACAAGGACAGGGAGATGGCTCAACAAGGATCGTGCTGGGCAAAGCAGACTCAGCATAGGGAGACAGGAAGATTTCCGGCCTAACTACTACTACTCCCAGGCTAGACAAGTGAGAACCAAAGGAAAGAAACCAAAACCACCTTCCTTCCCCCCATCTGAGCTCTTCCAGCTCCTCCCCCCGTGCAGCGCAGGGGAACAGGGGGACTGGACTGGGGGTTGTGGTCAGTCTGTAGCACTTCATCTCCACCACTCCTTCTCGGTCCCTCTCTGCCCCTGCTCCACGTGGGCTCCTCTCCACGGGCTGCAGCTCCGGCCCGGGGCCTGCTCCTGCGGGGGCTCTCCATGGGCCGCAGCCTCCTCCAGGCCACATCCACCTGCTCCAAGGTTTTTTTTCCCTTCCTTCAGTCTGCTCTCCCAGAGGCCCACCCAAAGTTCTCTTTAGCCAACACTGCATCACACCGATCATTTTGTGTGTGTTTGTGCATTTTGTATGCAAATGCTGTGTGTGGATGTTTCAAGCTGGTGTGCTGCTGCCTGCTGTCCCCTTCCAGGAGCTCACGGGGTGCCCTGTGGCAATGAGTGACCAACTGCTGGAAACAGGAGCAAAGCACCTCCCTAAATGCCATCTTACCTGAGCTGGAAGGAATGTGTTTGTTCTCTTTGCTCTTGTGGAAAAAGGTGTAAAACTCAGGCAAAGTGGCAGCAATTCACTAGGAGTTGATATCAATGAGACCTTAAAAGCTAGGTTTGGCATTTACCTGGAGGAATGGTTGGGAACTGCATCATTAATATGATCAAAAATCTCGTGTACAGTAAACAAAAGCAGATGAGCTTCAGCTTCCAGTCCTGTTGCAGTCAAGTGTAATGTAGCTGCTTCAGCCGAGAAAGGATAAATGCTGTTCTTTAATTCCAGTGCTATCCAAATAGTATTAGAAGATTACTCCTGACGCTGGAAGATCAGCATCTGCTGGGAGATGAGCATTGGCTGGAAAAAAATCCGTTGCTGTGATCCGCAATGGCATTTAATGCTTCTTACTCTTTACTAGAGAGATACTGAAATGCAAATTTATATCCCAAAGGGTTTTTTCTTTTTTTTTTTTTTTTTTTTTCTAGCACAAGTACTTGTTATTTGTTCAGAACCATACAGGGAAGGCTTTGGTAAAAGACTGTGCCTCATCCAGGAATCTGAAACTGAACCACAGGCCTACAGAAAACTGGGGGGTCTTTTCATCACTGAAACTAAGCACTAAGCTGCATTTTTGGCTGGTCCCCACTTGGAGGATGTGCAGGAAAAGGCACACATCCACCTGCTGCTCCTGCCCCTGTCCAGGACAGCCCGGGGAAGCTGCATGTGGCTGAGGTAAAAATGGTGCTGGGGGGCCTGCTGGCACGAGAGCAGCCCTGCTGGAGCCCCCCCTGAGCCCAGGGGCAGGGGTTCACCTGCAGGCCAGGAACCTGGATGGAGCCTGGGTTCAGCTGGCTCCTCAGCTGGCTTCTCCAGCGTGGAAGAAGGAAGGAAGGAAAGGAGATAGAGCTTCAAAGTAAAACGCTCACCTTGCTTGACTTCCAGCACCAGATGCCTCACCAACATCTTGCCTTAGCTGTTCCTGTGCATGGCAATGTGGTGTCCCATGTCACTTGCCAGGAAAAACACAGTGTTGATAGCCAGTGATTTCTTCCCTCTTGTTCTTGGGTACCTTATCTTTGTATGTTTCAACCCCATGCTTGCTAATAGGTTATGCTTCTTCCTCTCCTTTAGGTCCACAGGGTTAGGTACGTCATGATTGTTTAGTGTTCCTATTTCTTTGCATACGACATGATTAATTAGGAAAGGAGAACCACACGGCTGCACGAGCTAAACAAAACTTGAAGCTAAAGAAATCAGGCAATAGTGCAACAACAAGAAGCAGAAGACAAACAGCAGGCACCTGGGCATTAGGCAGTGCTGCTGGTACAAGTAGGGCAAGTGAGACATGGGTGTCATAGGTGCAGGTGATGTATCTTAACTCATTTTTCAGATACGGCTGAAACTGCAGAATCATAGAATAACAGAAACACAGAATGGCTTGAGCTAGAAGGGACATTAAAGATCACCTGGTTCCACCCCTATGCCATGGGTGAGGATGCCACCAACTGGATCAGGCTGCCCAAAGCCCCATCCAGCCTGGCCTTGAGCACCTCCAGGGATCGGGCATCCCCAGCTTCTCTGGGCAGCCTGTGCCAGGGTCTCAACGCCCTCTGTGGGAAGAATTTCCTCCTAACATCTAATCTAAATCTCCGCTCTTTCAGTTTAGTTCTCCCTTGTCCTGTCATTATCTGCCCAAGTAAAACGTTGCTCTCCATCTTTTTGTAAGGCCTCTCTGAGTACTGAAAGGCCACAAGGAGGTCTCCCAGAGCCTTTTCTTCTCCAGCCTGAACAGCCCTAACTCCCTCAGCCCATCTTCAAAGGAGAGGTGCTCCAGCCCTCTGAGCATCCTCATGGCTCTGTCTTGAACCCACTCTAACAGACCTGTGTCCTTCTTGTGCTGGGGTCCCAGACCTGAATGCAGCTCTCCAGGTGAGGCCTCACAAGGGCAGAGCAGAGGGGGACAATCCCCTCCCTCCCCTGCTGGCCACCCCTCTGTTGGTGCAGCCCAGGACTTGGTTGGCCTTCTGGGCTGCAGGCACACACTGCTGGCTCGTGTCGAGCTTTTTGTCCACCAGCACCCCCAAATCCTTCTCTGCAGGGCTGCTTTCAATGAGTTCTTCTCCCAGCCTGTCCTCATATCTGGGATTGCCCTGACCCAGGTGCAGCACCTTGCACTTGGCCTTGTTGAACCTCTTTAGGTTCACATGGGCCCAAACCTCAAGCTTGCCTTTGGATGGCATCCCTTCCTTCTGCTGTATCAACCGCACCACTCAGCTGAGTGTCATCTGCAAACTTGCTGAGGGTCTTGCTCATGTCTCCGTGGCATTAGCAGTGGGCTCTCCTTCCAGCAGAAGGGTTTGGTTGGAAACTTATGCGCTGCACTTCTCCCTTTTTCTCTAAAGGGCAGGGTAAATACTGAAGGGCTAATAAGATGCAGCTGAGTTGCCTGAATAATCCTCTAATAAACTGTGTAATAAAGAAGTGAATTCAGGAGGAGATCAGCTGTTTACTCTGCTCCAAAACTGATCCCTAGCAAATAACACATCCACTCGGCACCTCCCTTATTTTCATACAGGCCAAAAGGGACCTTTCAGCCCCAGGGCACTGAGGATGCTCCTGGCTTGCTGGCGATGCTGCAGGGAGCAGAGTGGCCTTGATGTGCCGGGTGCCAGCCGGGCTCTCAGAGCCCTGAGCTGGGGACAGATGCTGTGGAAGTGCAGCAGGACACCCCTGGGATCCTCCACATCACCCTCCCAGCCCCAGCTCCTCCTGCATGGCAGCACCAGGGGTCTGTGGTGGTGTCTGGGTGCATTTGCCCTCGTGGCTCCAGCACAGACGGGATCTCAGGGCTTGTGAACAGCTCCCTGATACTCCGGAGCACACAGAGACCTCATCCGCCAGCAGGCTGGCTGGAATATGCAGAGCACGTTGCCTGCTGCATCGCCTGTTTTACTGCAAGGAGGGCTTTAGTGCCTGTGAAATGAGATAAGGCGAGCAGCCTGATGTAGCTGTCGGTGGACAAAGGAACTGAAAGTAAGGGTACTGCATAACAAAAACAAGATGTATTAAGCCTGATGTTAGACGGTTCATGAAATAATTAGCGTTTCCAAGTGTGTCCTAATTTCTGACAAAAGTGAAAAATACAACAAGATGAACAGAAAATGATGGGTTACGGGAGTGGAACAAGGCACTTTAATTGAGCCAGATGGGCCCAGATGTTTCCGCCCACTCCCTGACTGAAATGATCACCTATTCAGAGGGAAATGTTGTGGGAGAAACCGCAACAAAGACACGAGAGGAAATTTTCCAAAGCAGTGATTCCATTAAGGGGACTTCAGGCGGCTCTCACTGTTCTGTGGAGGGTAACAGCCTATGAAAATAGGAGCCTCTGAAGGTGACTTGAAAAGGTGCTTACTGCCACTAACACTTCAGCTGGCATTTTGATCCGAGAAAGACTTTATAATAGGTCTCCTCTCTCAGAAGCTGGCTTTGACTTCAGGTTTCCTTTTGGTCATCTGCTCCTCCTGCTTCTGCAGGCAAACCTCTCCCCTCTGTCTTTGTGTTTCAGCTTTCCTGCTGAGTTCAACAAAGGTGAATGTTTTTCTTCTAATCCATTTTCAGAGCTTCAGTTTGAAGTTTCACCCGAGAGGAATTATTTTCTCTCATTGAAACATTTGACAGCTTCAACCTAACCAGAGCTCTTTGATGAGCAACTCACACAGCGAAGATCTCCCTGCTTCCCTGCACATGTTTTTGGAGCTGTCAAGGAACCAGGAGTACACGGGGAGGTGGAAAGCATCCACGCACTCATATACAGATGTACCCACAGGAGAAAGTGGAGATTTAAGGCTGTGACATTAGGAGTCTGGTAGCTGGGAAGATGATGAGGCTGTTGGTCTGGAATGGGTTTAGGTGTGTTGATGCTTGATCTGTCTGTCCTGGTTGCTCCCTTGCTAGCCAGGCCATGATGCCCACTCTCCTCCTCATCCTCCTGGCTGCAGTCAGTCACACGTGATACGGTCGGGAAAAAGATTTGGTTTGTTCCCCTGCTCCAGGCCGTGGTGGTCAGGCACAGGGCTGCTTAGTGGTTTCCCTTGGACAGGCTCAACCCCATCCTTTAGTACTCCTGTTTCTTGATCCTCCTTTTGCTGCTCTCATCCTTCCCTTTCTCAGCTCAATACCCTCCCAGATAAAAAACTCACTCTTAACCGCTACTTCTTCCAGTTTTACTGCATCCATACAAACACTTGCCTCTGTGCAGACTGCCAGCCTTGGCACTGGAGCTGGGGCTCCTCAGGTCCCACACCACCCCACGAAGGAGCCGATGCACTTCAGATGGTGGGTGGTAGGTCCTCTGCTCCTTCTGAGGGATTTGGCTGTGCTCCATGAGCTGCACTTGAACCCAGCTCAGCTGAGGAAGAGGGCTGGTAATCAGTGGTGAGTGTTACAGTAATTAGCACTGCAGAGCAGCATTTCTCCCTTGGAGATGTGAGCCCTGCTCCTATGCTGCTGGGAATTGGTTTCTGCCAGGAGTCTTTTCCCCAGGCTGGTGAAACAAAAGCCCCAGGGGAAGCCCACTGCTTCCTCTTCCACCTGCTTGATGAGGGCCGTGTCTGACCCAGGATTTGGATTTGCTTTACCACAGCAAACAGGAGACCATTTCCTTCGGCCAGCCCAAGGCATCATTCTCCACACCAGAGACAAGGAGGGCTGAACCACACAGCCCAGCCAGCAACCCCTGCTCTGTCTGGGCAGCCTCTCCCTTGAGCACTGCAGCCAGTTTGTGTCCCAGTGCTCTCTATGAAGGCCCCAAATGGTCTAGTGCTCTACCCATACCATGATAGTCCCCGAGACGAACTGCCTGGTAGTTCCTATTCATCGTATAGGAAGAGCTTAAAGCTGTTTGACACGTCTTTAGCTCTGCTCTGGATCCTGGTGTGCGGATTAATCACGGGAAGCCCCAGGGAGCAGAGCTGATGCTCGTGTTCCGCTGTTGCAAGCAGGCACTACACGCCAAGCAGCTGTTAAAAACAGTCCTATGAACGCAGTAACTCCTCACCACCCCCTCACAGCTGTTACCTAGTAGCTCCCCAAATCTCCTTTATACTGATGGGAATAAAGAGGGTTTTTTTGTTCCTTCCCCTTTTAAATAGATTTCTAGGATCAAGTGGCACAGTAACAAAAACAACGTATGTCCCTGGAGTGATCCTGATGTAGGAAGGCAGCACCTTACACGACACGCTGCCACCCCGGGTACACCTGCCGTGGATCAGTGAGCTGCTGTTGGGAAGGAGGGAGATGCAGTACAGCTGGACAAAAACACAAACGTGCCTTGAAGTGTGCCTTGTTTGCTGGTTACCTGCAGCTACCGTCACCATAGGGTCTCAGAAGTGCAGGGTGTTTATTTAGGAACAGGCCTCGATGGTAACCAGGCCTCTCATAAGAGCCCCTGTTTTGATGAAGAGAAGGGAGGTGAACAACAGCTCCAGAAGAGGGAACATTCCCTGAGCACACCCCGGCGTATGGGAACACCATTCCCTCAACCTTGGCAGACCAGGTGCAGCATTACTGGTGATCTGGACAATGTGCCAAGGTTATTTCCCCCTTGACAGCCTCACAGGTGCTTTTTTATTTTATTTATTTTTAATTTTTCCCCTTTGAAATATAGGAGTTGAGTGGATGAGAGGTAAAGACAAGCTACAGAGCTGTGAGATGCAGCAGTTTCCCAGCACACTCACAGAAACTGTCTTAGGCGCTCAAAAGCTACTCTCTTGCCCAGAACACAGCTTTTCACATGGGACAAGTAAAGGCAGAAATACATATATATATATTTATATAAATATATTAAATCACAAAAGCCAAATTGTTTTAGTAAATGTCACCTGGCTACCAGCAACACAGCACTGAGCAAAGAGAAGCCACCTATAAATAAATGATGACTTGCTCCTGGCTTTTGAAAATAAATGTCTGCCTTACCACTGCAGCTGGGATAGCTCCCCAAAATTGCTTCACTTCAGCCCTGAGAGGGCACTTACACTCTGCATGTGCAATGCTCTCAGAATTAAAACACCCTCATATCTGCAAGGGCAGAAAGCTACCACCATGCTGCTTGCTTTGGTGAAGCACTGTCCACGCTGCTTGCTGCGTGCTGGTGGATTGGGCACTGGGAAAACCTGCCTGTGTTGATGCACCCGCACACCCCTCTGTACTGCCCAGAGGTGTCTGCTTGGCTTTCAGCTGTGATCCTGAAATGCCATGGCTCCTGCAGAGCATTATTGGCTTGGCTATGCAGTCAAGGACAGTTCTCATACTGTCTGACACCCAGCTGTGGACTGAGCTCTCTTGCATACAAAAGCCTTGCAGGGGAAATTGGCTTTCAACAGAAGATGAAAGTCTGCTGAGCAGGTAGCAGGAACAGTGTGCTTGAGTGGTGCCCCAAAACAGTATGAGGAGAAAAACATGCTGATTTGGGTCACTGCTGCTTCCTGCATTTCACAAACAACCTTAAGTAAGGATGGCATTTGTTTCAGGTGTCAAGCAGAAATAATTCAAATGCCTGATGAAAAGTCAGAGGAACCTGTGCCGGCAGAGGAGGACGAGGGTTAGATTACGGTCTAACAATGACACCACTTCTTCACCCTTCTCCCCTGCTAGCATCAGATCTAACCGTAACTAGATTTGGGATTTACGACATTCTATTGTTATGGTAATGGTTCTCCCTCTGCCCTACTTCCAGGCTTTCTGGCATTCATAAATGTCAGTGCTTTAACTCCTAAATGAAGTGAGTACAGGCTTCTTCTTAATCTGAAGAACTGAATGAAAGAGATGGTGATTTTTTTAGCACTTCATGCTGGGCCCCATTTTGAACTTTGTTGCCAGTCAAGTTCCCTAGAACACTGACATTACACGGACTTTCCAACTCCAGCAAGCCAAGAAGCTCCCACCAGCAGAAGACACTGTCTGCCTGCTGGCACACAGTGCCTGTGTGATGGGGGCTGCCCCTGCTGGGGGTGAAGACAGGCTGCCCCCAAAGCCAGGGGGAGGAAGGAGGGTGTCCAAGCGCCCACATGGGCTGAGGGCATGCACCCACAGATCCTCATCTTAGCTTGAGCGAGGACGCTACAAGAAATTGCCCCCAAGGGCCGAGGGCGGCCTGGCTGCAGCTGGGCAGACATATTGGGTGCTGGGAGGGAGCTCTCATACTGTGCCCTCACTTCTGCCTCACTAACAACGAGCTTTGCTCAAAAGCAGGTTGTGTGGTGCCTGTCCTAAGCAAACATTGTCCCAGAAAGGCTCAGGATGTCTTCAGGGCTGCCCCGAGGCCTGCATGGCCTAGCAGGGGAGACAGACAAAGCATTGCCTGACAACGTGGCTTATATTCACTTGTTCATACTGACTGGGGAGATGCGGGAGTGTCAGAAATGGATTGCTTCTCAGAGAAAAGACTGGATTTGCTCTTTGTGCCAAAATCGTGGTGGGAGCTGCCACTGCCTATGTGTCAGCCTCCAATCCAGGAGTATTTCCTTCTCCTGTGGTGGTCTCCTGTGATGCCTTTCAAGCCACCTCCACTGTTACCAGTCATTGCCTCCCTGGACTGAACATTGTGCTTTCTGGCCTGCTCCAAATCCTTGCTGTGTCAGCTTGCTCCCAAAGGGTTATTTTCCTGGGTGAGACCCCTCTACCAGGTGCATGCATGACATGACATGAATTGTATGACAGGATCATCTGTATATCAGTTGGTAGCTCAAACCAAAAGCTGTTCGTTTCTGTGCTGAGTCTGGAAGCATCTGGGGAGCTGCTGAGTAGCCTGCATGGTCTGTGGGAGGTAGGAAGGCAGCAAAAGCTGCACACAGGGAGGAGACTCTGGCCTGCTGGGGAAAACACAGTGAAGCAGAGTTAGCAGAGAGGTATGCACAGGAAAGCACAGGTCAGAGCCAGAGGTGCCACAGAGCTGGCTTAAAGACAGGGCTCTTACCAGCAGCAAAGTTTGGATGTTTTGTTCTGCTTCTCTTGCATAAGTAAGAAGAAAGGAGTTTGGTGCCTGTGGTTTCCCCCCAGACCCAGTGGCATAACATCAGCTTTGTGGTGACCATTAAGTAAGGCAGGTTGACACGGGGACAGACACATGCTGTTGTTTAAGCAGATTTCTCAGCCTTGGGTCTCTAGGCGAGAACTGCCTCCCAGATTTTAGCTCATCAGAAGCCAGGCATTTCAGAGGAACTGAAATTAGAAGTCATGTATGCAAAATAAACTGTGTAGTGCAGCAGGTGAATTGAAATGAATGCAATATAAATATTAAACAGCATAAATATCATGCAATGTAAATTCTATAAATATAACAGAAGGGAATACTTGTACTGAACATTTTGAAAGCTTGAAGACGTTGAAATACAACAGATGGGTAGCCAGACATTGCACAAACTTCTGATGCAGCCTAGTTTTGACACTGGTTTTACACAATTTAGCCTGGTTCTCCATCTTGTAGTCCGTTTGAACTACTGGAGAGGAAATCAAACAAATAAAAAGCCTGCATTTCTTCTACAGCTTCTTGCAGAAGACCATGTCCTCTGGTTCCTCATTCCTCTTTGATCTAGGTTAGGCTGAAAGTCTTAGCACAATACTCATAGGCTTTCAAAGAAGTCTAAGGCCTGTGAAGTAGATGCCAAAATGTACTGTCTCTGCTATTTTTCTACTCCTTTTTGTACATAAAACTCCTTCAGAATAAGAGTAACCACTCCGTGTTGTGTTTGTAGATCAGCTCAGCAGATCTGGTCCATATCTGGGGTTCCCACGTTCTGCTGAGAAACCTGAAGCCTGCCCTGGGTTCCTCAGGCAGTAGTCATGCTTGTGGTCTTGCCATGGCAGTGATAGGCCCTTCAGCTCACCCACGAGCTGCACCACCAGGCACTTGGTCCTACACTGCCCTTTGCCCATGCCAGCCCTAAAAAACACAACTGTCCTTCCAAGAGATTGCTGTTCCTGTGTCAGCTGTGCCAGTTTGGAAAACAAGCATGTTCTTGCTGCTAGATGGAGGGGCTCACCGAGTCCCACCTCTGTGTAGGACAAGACACTGATATAATGACATGTGCCTTGTGCAAGAAGTGGATGCATTCATTGTGCCCTCCCTCACTGCAGCATCTCCCAGCTAAGATAAAACAGTGCAGGGTTTCTAGCAGAATCTTCTTCCCAGCAGACACTTACTTTTTTCAGCAAGTGCACTTACCTGTCAGCTACTGTTATTCCACTACAACCCTTAGACAAAATCTCTTGGACTTTTATAAAAATATTTGGTTTAGATGTGGGAACACTGTGCTCTGGTGGCACAAAAAAAAAAAAAAAAAAAAAAAAGACTCCTATTTGGTAGCGTAATAAAATGTAAATTTCTGAAAGAGTTTCTGCCTTGGTGCTGTGTCATATCATCCTTCCCTTGACTTCTTCTCTTTGCTACAGTCTTCAAATGAAATGAATTCCTTGTACTGAGAAAACAGAACAGAGCTGCTGCTGACTGCTGCCTTGCATCCAGAGGTGTACTGGTGTGCCTTTCCTGCAGCAACTCTGTCTGTTAATTCAGCAGAGTGCTCCAGTCAGTACCTGACTCCAGGACTGGCCCCCAGCAGATCAAATGAAACCTCCCACAGAACAAAGTTCTGTGTATTCTGAGTGGGAAAAGCAGATCCTTGGTTAACTTTATTGCCTTCTTCATACCCTGTTCTTACAGCAGCAGTCCCCAGATGGCACTGTTTGGCCATTTTATATGGGTTTTCATGTTCGCAATTTTTTTCCTTTCCCAATTTATAGGCAGTTATTATGTACAGTCTTGGCAGAAATGCTATATTCTTCCATATAGGAGGAAGAGCTGCTTCCTAAGAACCAGAGATTGGTGACTGACTTGATAATTTATTGGTGTTTTTGGAGTCTCATCTGTGGAAATGACTTTGTTCTTTTTGTATGTTGGTGTTTTACAATGCTCTGCTCTCCCCAAACCTCTTCCTACCACGACAAATCCTCCCCTCTCTGACCTTGAATATTCCTCAATTATTGCAGGCAGCAAGAAGCTAATAGCAAGAGGTAACTGTAACTGTATAGATGGCATGTCCAGGAGTATCATACAACCTGATATTTTCTTTGCAATTCTAAATTACTTTTACTGCTGGTTGTGTTTCTCCTTCCTTCCTTCCTTCCTTCCTTCCTTCCTTCCTTCCTTCCTTCCTTCCTTCCTTCCTTCCTTCCTTCCTTCCTTCCTTCCTTCCTTCCTTCCTTCCTTCCTTCCTTCCTTCCTTCCTTCCTTCCTTCCTTCCTTCCTTCCTTCCTCCCTCTTTTTCCCTTTCTTCCTTTATTATTATTATATATATATATATCTTTATTATTATTATATATATATATATTCACATATAGGAAGGGAAGTGTTGAAATTGAGAATGAAAGTCATACTAAAACAACAACATGAGGAAGACAGAATTACTGTTGCTTGGTTTGGGGTGCTGAAGAATACCTGATTCCAGAGGATGAAAGAAAGAGACGGTGGGTGCTGACTGTGATAGTCCATTCAGTTACCTTTTTATTGATGATTTTGGCACAAGAATTAGAACTGAGTTATTTGAGATGAGAGTGGTGATACTGCGTGAGTTTCAATAGCTGAAAGTGGTAAGATTATGCTCTTGAGAACCAGCAGTGATAATCCCTGCTATCACCTGGAAAAGCATCAGAGATGCATCGGAGCATGCCAGTTACAAGACGATCAGACTACTGGTGGGGCACAAGCGTGAAGAAGCTCCTCAGCTGTGTCATAGCCATTCCCATCAGACAGGAAAGAGACTCTCAGAGACAGAAATTACCTACAGAGGCACCCTTTGAAACGCTACCTGCAGCACTGGGTCACTTGCAATACCAGAATGAGGCCCAGTGTGACAAATCATAATCTTGGCAAGTGCAGCACAACGCGCAGTGACAGGGCTCTCTGCAAAGGCATCAGTGCAGAGGGAGGGAGAAACAGCTGGGAGTGAGATGAGCTAAACTGGATGACACACAGTGCTGGCACGTGAACAAGGGATCACTAATATGTTGAGGGTGGGAACTGTTGCTTTCTAGCAACTGCAAGTCATCTTTTTTTCAAACAGTCGAGGAAGTCCAAATAACAGCAAAATGGAGTGTGACAGGTTTATGGAAGAGAAGATAGAACGTGATGGGAAAGAGATGCCTGCAGTGTCTGAGGGGTTGTCCTCTTCATATCATGTCTTGTGTCATTTCACAAAGAAATGGAGAGGAGAGGAGAGGAGAGGAGAGGAGAGGAGAGGAGAGGAGAGGAGAGGAGAGGAGAGGAGAGGAGAGGAGAGGAGAGGAGAGGAGAGGAGAGGAGAGGAGAGGAGAGGAGAGGAGAGGAGAGGAGAGGAGAGGAGAGGAGAGGAGAGGAGAGGAGAGGAGAGGAGAGGAGAGGAGAGGAGAGGAGAGGAGAGGAGAGGAGAGGAGAGGAGAGGAGAGGAGAGGAGAGGAGAGGAGAGGAGAGGAGAGGAGAGGAGAGGAGAGGAGAGGAGAGGAGAGGAGAGGAGAGGAGAGGAGAGGAGAGGAGAGGAAAGGAGAGGAGAGGAGAGGAGAGGAGAGGAGAGGAGAGGATAAAGGCAGCTCTTCATAATCAACAGAACAAGTGAAAAACATGCAAAACAGAAAAAAAAGGGGGGAGGGGGAACGCATCCCCCACCCCACCCCAAACTGCAGCTCTTTCACTGTGTTGTTTTGTTGTTCTGGGTGTGCTGGTAATTAAACTCACAGTTCAGTTTTCTGCAGTTGTAATTGGGCTGGGTAATGGAAGACTTATGTCTCAATAGAAGAGAACACTCATGTGCCTGTGCTATTAGCAGAAGCATTCAGGGAATGGAAAACAATTTTTTTTAAGGGCTGTATAGAAACCTCATCTTCCTTAACAGTTCTTGATTCTTAGTTAGAGTAATTCTTGTGCTCATTGAAAGCTTTCAAAAGTCATTAGAAAGAACAGAAAACAGTCTTAACCTTTTTTATTCTCTGAAATCAGAAGAAAAAAAAGTGACCTTAGGAAATATTCCAAAAGCTATGCCAATTTCAGTGCTGCTGTGACCCAAGCCTGATTTTCCATCTACATGTTGAGAAAATAGTCACTATGAATAGCTAAAGCAAGGGAGACGTCTTGCTTAAGCTTTATTTCACTTGATGGCTCTGCCAGAAGCTGTTTTGGAAATGAAAGGCAAAGTCAGACAAGGAAACTTTGTCAGTTTACAAAAGCAGATAAGCTTAACAGCCTGCAATTGGATGTAAGGACTCTTTGCCTGATATCCTCTAAAATAGGACTTTTAGAGGGTCACAGCGTCTGTGTGTGTCAGTGTCAGTCCATCTCAATATTTTAACCCTTCGGGAAACAGGTGGCTGGTAAAGTGGGGAGAAACTGTTACAGGCTGGAAGCAGAAGAGCAAACTAATCAGACTAAGGTCTTATTAGACCTTAGGACTCCATGAGACTCTGTAAATCCCTCTGCAGAAGGGAAAGCAAGAGCTCCAGACATCTTAAGAAGCAAAAGTGTAGAAAACATAGAGATTTTAGTTATTTTGCTTGGCAATTTGCTGTTTTCTTGTCCCATCTGCGAAGGGCAGTGCATGCAGGGACAGAAGCCGGAGATGTTGCTTGCCCAAGCAACACGCTCAGGATTGACAGGTACAGTGATACCTACAGCATCCTGGTCCCAGGCAGCCTACATTTGCACATATGTGATTTACTCCCATCTTCTCCTCCTTCCTGACCTCTCTGTGGCCACTGCCACGTGTGAGTGAGGCCCTTGTACAGGTTTGGCTTCTCCCTTGGTGCCGGCTTGGCTGTTCTGCATCATGCTCGATAGACAAAGAGCACACTTCAGTTAGCAAACAGGCAAACAGCCTGCACTCCTTACGTCTGCTAGCCTTTCTCATTTTCTCCTTGTTAATCTAAATGGTCTAATAGTGCCTGAGTGCTAAGATGAGCAGGCTTCTGAAGGTGGCTTTGTACAGCGTGGTGTCTGCCAGCCTTGAAAAGATATGCATTAAGGCCCCTCTCCTGGAAACAAATACCTGTGCTAAGTGGTGTCAGAGAAAAAGCTCATTTCTGAAACAAGATGCATTTACGTTACACAATGGTATTTTTTAATGTAAAGAGTGTGGTGTTAAGCTGTTAATAAATATCTGGGCTTAAAATAAATCAAAGACAGAGCTACTGAGCACCTGGCACCTGCAGGTGACGTTTGAAGATGGCTTATTTTTAAATGAAGACTTGGGCTCAGAGAAGGAAATGATGTGGGGCAGGAAGACAATAAAGCTAAAAAAAGAGCTTGGCTCGGATTTCTTACCAAGGCATGTTATTTCAGATAATTCACATTTGTTAGATTAGTATAATTATATTTACTACTTCAGCTTTCTAGTTCTTTTTCACCATTTCTCACAGGGACCCAGGCAAAGAGGATTTCTTCACCATGAGGGATTCTTTCCATAGGACAAGGACCTACTGCCTATAAATATATATATATATATATATATATATATATATATATATACAAAAAAAAAAAAAGCAAGCTCCCTAATCCTCAGGTAAACAAGGAGTGTTGGAGGGGGCTGAAGTTACTCTTGTATGCAGGGGCAGCCCTCTGCCTTGCAGGTGAACGCAGCTCCCGGGTGCCCTGGTGCCTGAGATGAGGACATGGTTGTTGCCCATGCTCTGGCTGGGTTGCTCATCTCACGCCTTGTTTCTCTCACTGCTCAGCTGAGACTTTGGCACCTGCTAAGGGGTTGGCTTACACCACAGAGAGTTGCATTTATTTGTTTATATTTATTTATTTTGGTGGGAGCACATCCAGAGTCCATTGGCTATGTCCAGGTTCTCCTGTAAGCTGCAATAACTTAGTATCGCCAGGACCCCTGTTCGCTGCCTCTCTAGAAATGGGCTCAGATTGTCAGGAAGAACAGAAGAAGGACTGTCAAACACAGAGCATGCCTGCATAAGATTTTTCCTCAGGAAACAGAGATGGAAGATAAAGGGAAAGAGATTAGCAGAAGAAGCAGTAAGATAAGGGAGGGGGAAATTAGCAGGAAGAGGGATTTTGGACAGTTTTCACATGAAAGGAGAAGCTGTGGGTTCAGCTATATCCTGATCTGGATCTTTCTGCCAGTGCCTGCCCAGAAAGACAGACGGCTGATATTACTCTGTAATCAGTGGAGTCCATTGATATCTGGGTTTGGGGCGTCTCAGGTATTTATACCACCAGAATCTGTCCATCTTCTAAAGTGGGTTTGGAAATTTTCCTTGGAGACTTGTTCTTTTCCATTTCTGTTTTATCTGAAGTCCATTTAGACTGAATGAAAAAATAAAATTGACTCAGAGCATCCTGAGATCAGTTCTAACAAGCAGCACTTGTGGAGATCAAGCAGAGCAATCCCATCCTAGGCTTGTAGCTCTGAGGGAACCCGCCTGGATGGGAGCATAAATGCAATTCTAAGGCCAGGGCTTTCTTAAGAAGGGATGACTGTTCACTTATCTGTACAACCCCGTGCAGATAAAGAGGGATAGAGATACTGCTACTAAGCAGTGTAAGCTTTGAGGGCAGGGCTCTGGGGGCAGCTAACGAGCAGCCTCTTTCTTCAATTAGTTCTTCCTCTGCAGCTTTGCTTCCCCTTTGAAAGCAGATAATTTTGTATTGCAGCAAGGAGTAAGTCTGCAGTCTACAGAAACAAAACAGACTTTTTGACTTCCCACAGCTCATTGCCTCTGGGGTGATCAGGAGTTACCGTCTTCATGAGTGTGTGTTTTGTATGTGCCTATGTATGTGTGAAGACAGACAAATCAATTATTTGACACAAATAAAGCTATTGAATGTTTTTTGAATATATATATATATATTGCTGTCCAGCTCTTATGCGCAGAAATTCCCATTTGGTCTCAGATTTGAGAAACAGGGTTTAAAATGACAGTGCTTTTGCATTGTCCTTCGCCTCAGCAGCTGCATACCTCTGGAGACTCTGGCGTACACCAGAATGGAGGAGGGAGATTCACACTTCAGTGGACAGTCTTTGATAACTTTTTCTGATGTTTTGCCATGGCTTAAACCAGCAGAGACCTGACATACATTCAAATTGCCAGGTACTGACGAATACAGAAATGAGATAGGAGAAAAAAGTTTCTCTGTGTCCTTCTGGATTTCTAACTACATGGTAGTGCTGTCAGAGACACCTCTCAGCTTTAAAAGTCTTGGATTTTTATTAGAACTTCACTTAATTGATATGCTATGCACCCCTTGTATCTAAAAAAGGTAGCTTTTACTTATACCTGCTGAACTTGGTCACTGCCCCCATTTCTGCTTCTCCCGTGTTTTCCCAATACAGAATTGAATCATTCAAAACACAACTAAGTTAGACAAGGGGAAAGGAGAAAGAAAAAATAAGTAAAATGGAAGGGTATTGCTTGTATTTGAAATGGGAAGAGAGGGTTAGGATTGGGCTCCCCTCCCCTTCCCTCCTCTCCTCCTTTTTTTTTTTTTAATCTTTTTCTTTTTCTCTTTTATTTTTCTTTCTTTCTTTTTCTGTAAAATGCCTACAGAAATGCACAGCAATGAATGTGAGTATATTATGCTATAATAGACCCGTAAACTAATAGACAATTACTCAGTAAGACCTAACATCCTGTGCTGAACAAAGATTATTTTTTTTTCTAGATATTTGATGCCCGAAGTAAAATGCAATAATAATTAACTTGAAAACCTGTTGCTGTAAAAAAAAACCTGCCAAATGGTTCTAGGGAGACAATGGTGATGCTTCTAAGTAAGTGCTTAGAGATTGCTACTGAGGAGTGTGAAACACGTGCCAGCTGGTGTATTCATGTCTGTGGAGAAATCCCTTTGAATGAACACAGAAACAGTAAATCCTAAGTAGGAATCTGAGGATATGAACCATGAAGAAATAATGCAGTGCTTGTGGAATTTCCACCTTACTCTTAAAATGGAAAGTCATGTAATGTTTGCTAAGAAAACAAAAAGAAAGACATTTCTTACTTGCTGTTTTGAGACTTACAAACACTGCCTGCATTAACATGTCTCCTATTTGTTAGTTGGATTAACCTTTCTAATCTTCTGTTTGAACAGTCTCACTCACTGGTTCAAGTTTTAGAGGAAAGGTGAAAATGCTCATTAAAAGTAAGAAAGTGAAGAAAGCAAGAATGCCCATTAAAAGTAAGAAATACTGCTCTTCTGGTTATACAGATTATGTGACTTTGAGGTGTGATACATAAAAACATTATAGAGCTTGAAGCACACATACAATGGACTAGCCAGAAGTTTCCTTTCACCTTTTCCTACTTATTTAAAGCCTTACAGATCCTCTCTGAATTTCATTGCACTGGCCGTTGTCAGCTGCTGCTATTTACAGAGTATTAATGCACATGGGACTTTGAAGGCTGCGCTTCTGGAAATAAGCTGACCACTGTAAATACAAAAACACTTTTTTTTTTTTTTTAATTTTATTTTATTTTTAGCATAATGGCTTTGCATCTTCCTAGCATCTTGAAATGTTAGAAGCAGTCTGAGAACAAGCATGACCAACCTAAGTAGGAAAATATTTTAAAAGCACGGTACAATGCATTTGGCCTGTCTTTACATAATGCAGACCACAATGCAGACATTATTGTTTGCTGTGGAAAGTGGCCCAGGAGGAAAATTGCCCTAGTGCTCAGTTACATGGTGCTTGTAGAAACGCATCAGCATGTACATATACATGGCATGAAGGCTGTAAACATGAAGTGCCACAGTGGCATCAAGTCGTAACACGGCTTTGCCACAGACCACAGCGTGCTAAGCCCTGGACAATGGCACAGGCAGACTGTGGGTGGCTGGGCACTGTTCCTGTCAGACTGGGGAAAACCTGCAGCTCACTGGAAAGGGTTGAGTGGTTCTGCATGTGGCAAAGAATGTGCCATGTCCTTCTAGCAAAAACGTGAGGCCTACTCAGGTAGAGATGAGAAGTAGCATTACTTGAGAGAATGAAATTGTGAGTTTTGCAGCTACCTCCCTTTATCAGTGTACACAGCAAGACAATTTCCAGAAAATTAACTTTTAAAGCCTTCTTTTCTACTCGTTTATCTTCTTTCATCTGTCATGACCCATCTGCTACAGTGTTTCCTTTCCAAGAAGGGAGGGAAGAAAGATTCTGCTTGCCCAACACCCATTATTGACTTCAAAATTTCCTTCCTAGCCTGTCACGGGGGTCAGCCTCTTCTTGCAGATAACCAGTGATAGGACCAGAGGTAATGGCCTTAAGTTGTGCCAGGGGAGGTTCAGGTTGGCAATGAAGAGACATTTCTGCTCAGAAAGAGCAGTCAGGCACTGGGACGGGTTGCCCAGGGAGGTGGTGGGGTCACTGTCCCTGGGGGTGTTCAAGGAAAGGCTGGACGTGGTGCCTGGGGACAGGGTTTAGTGGTGACATTGGTGGTAGGGGATGGTTGGACCAGGTGATCTTGGAGGGCTTCTCCAACCCTAATGATTCTGTGACTGTAGAGGAAAGAGCCCACAGTGCCGTTAATTTCTGGAGCAAATGTTGGCTCGTAGCACAGGTTGCACCGATGTGAAAGGGTTCAGACTACGCGGGGAGATGGGTGTGGAGGCAAGTACAGGAGAGTGAGGGTATGGTGTGGCATGGTATGGTATGGTATGGTATGGTATGTTATGACATATTAATGTTTAGATGTAGAGTTTAGGGATATGGTTTAGTGGAGGACTGTTAGTGTTAGGTCAGAGGTTGGACTTGATGATCTTGAGGTCTCTTCCAACCTAGAAATTCTGTGATTCTGTGATGGTATGTTATGTTATGGTATGTTATGGTATGGTATGTTATGGTACATTATGTTATGGTATGTTTCATGTCACATCATGTCACTAACATAACCATGGCCAAGCTGTGCTCCTGCCACCTTGGCTCTCCCCTTGGCTATGCCCTGTGTCCCCAGCACAGGATGCCCTCTCCCCGCCGCCACCAGGCCGCGGCCGGGCACCTGAGGGCTGCCCCACCTCCTGTCACTGCGGCCTCCCCTCCGCGTTCTGCGCCGCCTGACCCCTCCACCGCCCCGTAGGCGGCCATTCCACCCTTTCCCCCTCCACCTCCCCGCTGCCACCACCTCCACCCTTTACTTCCGCCTCCGCGCCGCGCCCCTCAAGGAGGGGCGGAGAAAAGCGATCCCCGCCTGTCCTCCAGCCAATCCCCGCGCAGCGCAGGCGGCTCCGGCAGCCTCCGATTGGCCGCGAGCGACGCGTGGGCGGGGCGAGCGGAAGCCGCGCTCCGTGCCCGGAGCAGGGCAGGGGTCTGGGTCTGGGTGCGGGTGCGGGGGATGCGGCTGCGGGCGGGGGTGCTGGCGGCGGGCTGCCTGCTGCTGCAGGCCATGGGCGTCGCCATCTTCCTGCGCGGCTTCTTCCCCACAGCCGTGCGCGCCCGGCCGCGGGGGGGGCCCCCAGGGGACGGCCCCGCCGAGCCCGCCCCGCCCGGCTCAGGTGAGGCGTATTTTGCTTAAAAATGTTGAAATTTTGTTGATAGGTGTATATATATTTCCGTCTGGCGTTGTTTCTGTAGGAGCGGTGTCCAACTGGAGCGCCGTGCCCCCGCCGCTCTTCAGGAGGGTGGTCCTGGTGCTGATCGACGCCCTGAGGCAGGACTTCGTCTTCGGCCCCAAAGGCAAGCAGTTCATGCCCTACGCCACGCAGGTCATCGAGAAAGGCACGTCCTACAGCTTCGTCGCCGAAGCCAAGCCGCCCACCGTGACTATGCCTCGCATTAAAGTAAGCGCCGTCCCATTCCCCGGCTGTCTTCTGTCCAACATCACTTCAGTTGGTGCTACTCATTGCGTTCCTGCAGCTTCTGACAGCAAGCCTAGCTGCACATACCTTTATATTATCATCAGGTTGTTTTTGCAGACTTCAATTCTTAATTTCTGTTTTGACCGTGCTACCATTTGTAGTATTATGTCACATTAGTTTCGCTTAGGCCATCTAAACTGTCTTGCTGGAGTTCTGCTGAACTGGTAAATGAAACAAATTCCAACTGGGATAAAAAGTGGTTTTGCTACTCACTAATTAAGAAAAGATATTTACTTTTCTGTTAATCAAGTAGTATTTCTGATATCAACTAGCAGCGTGTTGTCCCAGTTGATATAATGTGGCATGGCTGTTTTACTTTATTATATTTCTTCACTGAAAGTGTAATCTCTTTCCTCTCTGCTTCATTACTTCCCCTTATGCAATTTTTTTATTCTGAGTACTGAGAAATTGTTAGTTTCTGTTAATACCTCTCCTTTTCTTTTCTTGTTTTGTGCAGGCCTTGATGACAGGTAGCATTCCTGGCTTCATTGATGTTGTTGTGAACCTCAACTCTCCAGCTCTGTTGGATGACAATCTGATTTGGCAGGCAAAAACAGCTGGGAAAAGAATAATCTTTTACGGTGATGATACTTGGGTCAAATTGTTTCCAAAGCATTTTGTAGAATATGATGGAACAACATCCTTCTTTGTGTCAGATTTTACAGAGGTGAGAGGCTTTTTGTAATCTCAAGTTAAATAATGTATGCACAAACACATAGTGACATCTGAAAATGAGTGAAACTATAATTGTTCAGAAACGTGAACCTGGCAATTAAATAGAAATTGGGTTGTATATTTTCAGTATTGATAATGTGTAGCAAAGTTCCTGTGGCAGAGGCAGTGGAGAAATGTTTGGATGATACAGTAATAAACTGTGTTTGTTACAGTTTGTTCAAAAATGCCACTATCCATGGTTCCAGCTTCCCATCACATTTTTTATTAATAAAGGCCATCTTTAAAAGGCTTCCTAACAGATAATTTTATTCTTCCAGATCCATACTTTCTATAGTATTGTATTGCTTTTGCAGGTGCAAGATGGGCAATGTTTCAGTATATTAGAAAAGAGGGAATGTAAGCAGGAGATAAAACAAATCGTGAAAATTTTTATTCTGGGATTACTAAATGAGTCAGTGGGCTAGCAGTTCTGGTTTGTATTTTGAACCTTTGATTTGCAAAACCTCAGGCCTTTAACCTGGTGCTACTGACATCGGTATTTTGTTATCATGTTTAAGGAAGTTAGGCCCAGTATGAATGGAAGATGCTTTAACTGGTTATTCTAAGAAAGCCTGCTGGAAGCTTCAACGTGGAGAGAAAAAATGCAAATAAGCTGCTGGGTCTGTGATTACTTTTGCTCTCAGCGCTTCATGTGTTTTTTGTGCTTTAATGGTCTCTCACTCAGAAAGACATAGCATTTTAAAGTTTTTTAAGATAGCTATATCCAACAAAGTCAAAAAAGTAAGCTTTGCACATGCAATATTAAGTATTTTTAATATTTAGAGGAAATATATGCAACTAAAAATGAGTTCTCAACCTAAGCAGGAGAACTTATGAGGTAGTCCCCAAACAGCATTTTTCAAATCTTCCTTCTTTCTTCCTATGTGGTCAGTTCTTTTTGTCACAGTAAATGAAATCCATTTGTGTTTACATAGAAGCTAAAAAATGAATTGAAAGATCAGGAGGGCTTTCTTATTCCTTTGCTTCCAAGCTCCAAAGAGATATTGTTTGATATATCTGCTCCTCTGAATTGATGAATCAGGAGTGTAAAGGATGAAAGTGACTAAAAATGTCTTGTTTTAAAAGTGTCTGTGGAAGCATGTCAATTCTGTTTTCTCTCCTTGTATTTAATACGATCCTTCACAAGCAGAAGGGATTGAAGTGGGGTGAAGAATCTTTTGTAAGACAGAATCTTTGACTCTGGCATTGAAACAATCAATCTGTTTATTTTTTTTCTTTAAATTTGAGTGGCTTTAGTTCTCATCAGCTTCTACAGAACTTCCATGGCTATTGAGATGTAATCTTTCTATGCTTTTTACAAGCATAGAAAGTATTTTTCTAATTGTTTTTCTTTTATTTCTGAGGTTGATGATAATGTTACCAGACATTTGGACAGGGTGTTAAAGAGAGAAGACTGGGATCTCCTAATACTACATTACCTAGGATTGGACCATATTGGACATGTGACTGGGCCAAACAGCCCACTAGTGGGACCAAAACTTCGTGAAATGGATAACATCCTGAAGAAGATTCATATTTCCCTTCTTTCAAAGGTAATATATCTCGTTCTGAGATCAAAATGTGTTATTTATAGAATAGCATTGCATTAATATTCTCAAAACAATCGCTTGTTCAGGGGTAGGCGTTTATTCCTAGACCAAAGTGAGTGTTGTTCTTTTTCCTTCCTTGCCCGCTCTCCAGTTAACAATACAGTGTAGCATTTAAGGATTTACTAGCTGACCTTGGTAACATCTGTTAACTGTCCCTTCTAAATAGCTGTCCCAAATAACTGCCCCTTGATGTGCAGGAAGAGGGAAGGAATACAAGCCAAAATTCTCTTATTGATCATGAATAATTCTGATAGTTGGTATGATTTTCCGGTAATGAAATTCACCAGAAGGAATAATAGGTATATGTAGCTATGTCACTCATTTTTATGATTTGAAGGTATGATTAATTCTCAGATGCTGAAAAGTATCAAGTAGAACTGGAGGTAGTAGACAGCATTTCTTTGTATACTAAACATAGCACATTACATTACCAAATCCGAATCTCTTCTTAGAGTTGGAGATACAGGATGTCTCTTACCTAAATGCCCTGGATGTTGAAATACCATAACCTTATTCCAAGCGGTCTGAAGTTTTGTTTGCTCGTTTGTTTTAGGCAACTGCAATTCAGAATAGCTACGCTTAAAACTTCACTTGTCTCTTCAGACAAGAGAATAGTGTCAAATTAAAGGGAAGGTTAAATTCCTGATTGCGGAAGTTAAAATCTCATGTGTAGTGTGGTGGTTTTGGCACTGTTTGCCTGTGTGTTACTCTTTTGCCAACATGTGCAAGGCTTTATATTAGTTCTACAATATGGAAAGAATGAAGGCACTTTTCATTTGTGTGTAACAGGTACTGGTAATCACTAATGACTTTGTTATGGAATGACTATTTATTTCCTGTGGTCTTTGATTTGTTACCTCAGAGCTGTTGAACAGGCCTCACTTATGCTTCTGTTTGTCTTCAGAAATACAGACATGATTTGACATAAGTCACATCAGTTTTCTACTCCAAAGCCACTTGAAAGATTGGGGAAGAAATGCAAATTTAACTTTATTCTTTCTTTTCTTTAGACCATGTTTGAGTTTAAAACTCACAGTCTAAAATGGAAACATATAATTAGTTTTCTTTTTGTTTTACAAATGTAGCTTATTTTCTTTGACCCTGCTCAAATATTCTTTAACCCATTGCTTATTGTAAGATTTATAAAATAGGTTTATCAAATTAATATTTTTATATTTTATTAAAATCTCAATGAAGCTGAAGACACTCTTCAGCTGGGGAAAACAAATTTCTCTGGCAGTGCTACTGCTCCTGTGCTCCTGTTTTTTTCACAGAGTATGAGAACCTTTGTTTACTCTATCAGACAAATTCTTCTGACTCTGTAAATGGGTTGTGTTTCTGTTTTTCTTATTTTAGAAAGCTTCTTTGTACTGTTTGTTATATAATGACACATATGTATGCCTTAAGTTTTAAAAGCAAGTATTGCTGCGTAACGTTTAGCTGTGGGCATCTCTGCTCTGTGTGTTGTGATCCAATCGTGAAAACTGAATTCATTTAAACAAATATTTATGCATGAAATGGATAAAGATAACAGGGCATTATCTATATGCGTACTCTTCTTACAGTAACTTAAATTTCTGTGATTTATAGGAAGGAGAGGCTTCTCTGCCGAGTTTGCTGGTTGTTTGTGGGGATCATGGGATGTCTGAAACAGGTAGTCATGGTGGTTCTTCAGAGGGTGAAGTGCACACACCACTGCTGTTTATCAGCTCTGCTTTTGAAAAGAGAAGTGGTAAGGATCAAAAAACCTTGGTTAACTGAACTTTTTAGAACACATTTTCATGTTTAATTTATATTAGCTCTAGATTCTTTTTTTTTTCCTGAAAAGTACTGTGGTTGTCTTGTGCTATCACCCTGGCGGTGCTAGAATTTAGCTCACGGTTCATTGTACTTGTATCTGGCAAGATACCACATATTCTGTGAGACCTCTGTGTTTAGCTGGAGTTTGCATCTGTGTCATGCTGAAACTGCAGCTTTGACTGTGTAACCACAGACAGAACTAGGTATTTTTCAGATTACAACCTTTGCAGAACTGTCTTACTTGAGTGTTCAGAGCTAATGAGATCTCTTCTTGTCAGGATCATGTAATGATCTGTATTCTGGTAAATGGATTAGACTAGAACTGAAATGTTGTTTGAAGTGAGTTTTAAGCTTTGCCTGTCTTGGTCAGAATATTTCCCTGGCCTCCATTCTTCCCTCTCAGATGTCCAGGAGTGAAGAATAAATGCCAATTTCTTATGCTGAAAATAACAGGAAAAAGGAAGGATTGCTCTTGTGAAAGGAAGAGAGATGAAGCAGAGAAAACAGGACCATTGATTAATAAGCATCTAAGGAAAGAACATGGAGCACAAGTATATTTCCTGTATTGGCCAGAAAGTTCATTTTAAATCATTAATGTGAGGTTGTCTTCTTCTGAAGCTCATTTTCTACTTGTATAATATAGCTTAAGGTAAGAGGAAAGAAGGGATTGGTGTGTCTAGCACAACCTGTAGCCTAGCTTACAGCATCTGGCCTAAATAAACTCCTTGACTGAATGAATCAGGGAAATGTAGTTATAGGAGTGAACGTTTTCTTGAAAGTAATACTTCCCCTGCCTTTCTGCCTCTTGCCCTTTTCCATCTGTTTTCCTGCTTGCTGAACCTTGCCTTGCTTATTTTGCCGGATGTTCCGGCAGCACAGTGAAAGTACACTTATCTTTCTATCATTTGTGAAACTGTATCCATCTGGAATAGAAAGGATTGCTTGAGGAGTCCTTGAACTCCTCAGATACAAAAACAAAACAAAGTCAAGAGCTTACCGGAGCTCTCAGATAAGTTTTTGCTTTATAAATGTCACAGGTATGTGTTGACAACCAAGCCAGGAGAGTGTTGATTCTGTGCATGGAAACTCTTAGTCAATTGTATTGGGTTCTGTGGTGGTTAATCTGAACATGCAGTTTTTTACAATATAATGAAAAATACCTAGTCAACTGTTTTTTTTGAGATCAAGTCTGTGATTTGTAATGATAACCACGTAAATACTCAGCAGGTTGCTTCTTATTGCTGTAGCAGTCAAAATTCTAGTGATTGCTTCTTATGATCCTACTGTAAATAAAATGTATTGTCATTAATATGGTAGACCTCAAAACGGTAATCCCATGGGTTTTCATATTTAATATGTGGTCAGACTATTACTTGCATAGCCTTCTACAGAGATGTCACCCATGGTGACATCTAAATGTGGTTGTTAGTTGCGCTTTTTTGACCAGTTAAAAACTTGCCCTTAAAGATGAAATCTGAAAATTGCAGATGTACAGGCACTCATGCAAAGAGTATTCAGGGATTATAGATGGCATTCTAAACAAGGATGGGATTAATTACAACTAGATGAGAAATGAGAGATGAAGTTCTAATGCTCTTAAAGGGGGCCTTGAGAGTAATAAATGCTGTATATCATTTTTTTTCCATGTACTTAAATCAAAACACTTAATGCCTAAATTTGCAAAGAGAACTACATAAACACAGAGTAGAAAACCTGTTGTGTAACTAGTAAGGCACAGGAATCAACAATTGTCATTGCAATCTTAAATGTTTGCGTACATTAGTGACATATCTCACGTGGATAGGTAGAAGTCTGTGAAACTGAAGGCTAATCCTGAAAACAGCAGTCAGGTAACCTAGATGACTCTGTGATTCTGTAATGGGATCCTGCACAGAACATTTTAAAATCACACATTTTGCCTGCCTGGATCTCCAGGATTTGGGCCTCAACATTCCTTTACCTGACCTCTGATTCTGTTTGCCTAGCAGCCTGGTGGAGATTTAGTTATATCAAAAAGCTTCTCGAATGCTGCAAGCATTATTTTAGATTCTCATACTTCATTCATGGAAAAAAACAGCCTACTGTAGTATTTTCTATTCATTCTAATATAAAAGCTATCAAACCCTCTCAGGTTATAAACTACAACTTGATATTATTAAGGTGGTCTCCTGGACGATCTCTTCCAATATTTGTACTTGTATAACGTTCATATTGTGTTAACAGTAATTGCTTACATTGAAGAGTGGTACTTGCTGAGAATTGAGTAAGTTTCGGTTTTACAACAAAGAACACTCTGTAGATCACTTGAACGGGTTGATCTAATGGCAGTGAACATATTTTTAAATTAAAAAAATGTCTCTCTTGCTATAGAAATAGTAAAGGCCTGTAATTGAAATGCTTTTTCCTTTCATTTTTATTATCTTGTTGGTTGTAGGTCCTCTAACACAACCTGAACTTGTACAACAAACTGATTTGGCAAGTACACTGGCAGTAGGTCTTGGTCTACCCATTTCAAGAAACAGCGTTGGGACCCTTATATTGCCAGTTGTAGGAGGCAAGACAATGAGGGAACAACTACGTTTCTTGCACTTGAATGGATTCCAGCTTAGCAGGCTGCTGGAAGAAAACACACCTGCCTATGAAAAAGGTAAATCATCTTAAAAAAAAAACAACTTACAAGAGTATGTTTACCTTATAATATGATATTATTTATAACACAGTTTGAGCTTTTGAGTTCAAGAGTATAATATTCAAATTAGCTATTTAATTGAGAGCAGTATTCAGAGGAATTGTGCTGACTTCACTCTTTAGTATCTACTCTGGTACACTGCTTTTGAATAAAGTTTTTTAATGGCCAGTACTCTTAGTAGTAGATGAAAGAGCAGAAATAGTGATGGAGTAAGATTAAAGTAAAACTGCCAGTATAGTTAAATCTCATTGTTTTCATATGTGCTATTTGTGAGGTATCCAACATAAGGCACTGATCCTGAGCACTGTTTGAAAGAAAAACACGATGGAAAGAATTTTCAGGTTTAGAAAATATGCCTGAAGTAATGCTGGGATATAATTTAGTATGAGTTTCTTTCCAGTTCTTTCTTCTGTGTAAATTTGCTTGGAGTCAGAACCTAGTTAACTGCAAAACTGCTAATATAAGGAATGTAAAGCTGTGTTGTTACAGCTATGAGTACTTAAAGTAGAAAACAATATTAAGTTCAGCAAGATGACCATTGTTGAAAGGTAATTCATTCTTGATCTACATTACGGCTTCTAATCATAGTTAAGCCCCAACTGGGTGTCTAACAAAACAAGTACTGCCAATGGTAGTGAAGTGTTAATATCAGGACACATGCTCCCTCTGTTCCCATACTTTTGCCTCTGTGAATGGCTCAAATGGGGAAACTCACCGTGTTGTTGGGGTTCAGAATCAAAAATTCTGACACAGAGCTCCATCTTTCTGCAAGAGCTGGTGAAGGAGACTGGAGCTTCTGTTTTTTATCATCTATATTTTTGTCCAGCAACAGGTTTATTTCAACTTATAGCTTTCATTTGAGAAATGAAGATAAAATACCTTAAGATGAAAATGCGAAGAATATAATGCTACTTGCTTGTGACTGTGAAGCAACAATTAATACTCTACTGAAGTTAATACTCTACTGAAAAGTGCCCATGATGACGTCCTCTCCTTCCAGTAACAGTGTCAGTAACATGGAATTAGATCCAAGTCCTTTTTATGTGGTCTTAGGGTGAATTCTTTGTGTGCTGTACACTTCTTAGGGGCTGTTGTTCTTACAGAGTCCTGGATGTGTAAGGCTGTAGCTTAATATATACCATAGGAAGCTTTGCTTAGGACCATTAAGACTGGCAGGGAAAAGAGATGCCTTGCTGTTTGTTTAGTGTTAAGTTTTGTTGTTGTGGATACTTCAGGACCTAAAAATATTAAAGGGAAAGTCACAAAGTCAGTGACTAATGTTGCCTGTAGTTCATAAGCATGGATAAACTGCAGCAAATGGAGTTCTGCCTAGGAATAGATGATTAGCCCGTTGAGAACCTATGGAACAGGATTAATGGACAGATGGACATGGGTTATGTTATTATGGACAGTCTCATTGGGAAGAAGTAGAAGAGATCTTCAGAAACTTGAGGAAACCTCATGTGTACCACAGACAGAGAAGAAGGCTTCAGAAGCTCTCGTTAATACTTTTTTTTTCCTTCAAGGATCACCTCCTCCAAGCTGAAAAGCAATGTCACTACCGTCTGGAGGAAATATCCACATGGAGCAAATCAAACAGAGGTGGCAGGAGGCACGTGTGGATGGGTGTAAAACTTGGATATGAAAAAGAAACATACAAGAAGCAGGAGGGTTGGGTAGCATCATACACATTGTCTGATTATGCAGGGATGAGATTAGGAATGTCAAATTTGGAGTCTGTTGGAGAGGGAAGCAGTAAGTGCTTCCACGAGTACATTAGTAGCAAAATAAAGACCTAGGAAAATGTGGGCCTGGTGCTTGGTGGGTAGTGGACCTGATGATAAAGGATGTGGAAAAGGCTGAGGTAGTCAATGCCTTTTTTGCCTCAGCCTTTACTAGTAAAACCAGGCTTCAGGAATGCTAAGCTTCTGAGACCTATGAAAAAACATGGAGCAAGGCAAACTTACCCTTAGGGGAAGAGAATCAAGGTAGGGAACATTTAAACAAACTGAATATATAAAAGTCTGTGGGGCCTGATGAGATACAGCCACAAGTGCTGAAGGAACCAGGCAAGGTCACTGCAGAACATTATTGAAAATCTTTGACAGGCTTTGGTGATAAGGGGAGGTTCCTGGAGACTGGAATAAAGCAAATGTCACTCCTGTGTTCAGGAAGGACTAGCAGGAGAATTCAGGGAACTACAAGCTAGTTGGCTTTACCTTGATCATAGGGAAAATGCTGGAGCAAATATTCCTGGAAAGCATTTCCAGATTTATGGAGGATAAGAAGGTGATTGGGAGTGGTCAGCATGGATTTATGAAGTGGAAATCATACTTCGTCTACCTGACAGCCTTCTTTCTACAAGTTGGCTGGCTTAGTGGAAGAATGGAGAGAATCGCATGTTCTTCAGCTTGTCAAAAGCCTCGCTAATGTGTTTGTCTCCCAAAACACACTCAAAGACAAACTGATACAGTGTAGATTAGATAAATGACTGGTAAATGCAATGGACTGAGATGTGGCCAAACTGCCAGGCACGGGGGTTGTGATCGGTGACAAAGCCCAGCTGGTGCAAGTCCCTGGTGGTGGGCCCCAGGGGGCCAGTGCTGTTTAACATCTTCATTAATGACCCGGAGCATGCAAGAGCGTGCCCCTCAGCCAGTTTGAAGATGGTACAGAACTAGGAGAATAATACACCAGGTGGGCTTGATGCCATTAAAACAGACTGGAGAAATGGGCTGAGAGGAACCGCATGAGGTTCAGCAAAGAGGAAAGTTAGAGACCAGTAACCCCATGCAGCAGCACAGGTTGTGTGCTGACTGGCTGAAGGTTGGAAGTGTCCTCAAAATATTACCAGGCCCAACCTCTCGTGGGAAAAAGGAGCTTACATGTCCAATCACGTCTTGAAAACCTCCAGTGACTGGGATTCTACCACATCTTCGGTGAGGTTGTTCCAGTGATTCATTGTTCTCACTGCACCTAGAAAAGCACTTTGGGTTTCTTAATGTGTTCATACCTCACTGTAAGGCAGTCATCTGTAGTTAGCTAGTACTGCTTCCTTCCTATTCTGAACTTCAGAACATTCATCTGAATGATGAACTAGACTTGTTTCTGTAAAAGACACTTTTTTGACACTTTTTGAGTACAAGCTGGATGTTACTAAAACGAACGTCCACTTATTAGTTTGGAAGTAATACTGAACTTGCACTAGGAGTATGTACTGAGCGAAATAATTCGGTATTTCTGAGAGATTTATATACTGAAACTGGAGAAGTCACTTCTACATGATACATTCCTTTTGTATATTTATCAGTGGTGTTTTTTTTTTAGATGATTGATGCTAGTGATTGTAACTAAATGAAACTGTTATGAACCACATGCTTGGGAAGCAGAGCCATTTGCTGCGATAGCGTTGGAAGAAGGCTGAGGCAGAAAATGCTGGTATAATTCTGTGCAAGCAGTCCATTCCCGTTGCTTTGGGAAACCTGTAGCAGGGCAAACTTGCTTTGGATTTGGCCTCAAGTTTATTCTGTGCATGCCATGCAAGGCTGACCTGCAAATGTTATCCACTGGTTACCAAAACATTTATTCAACAGTGCAGAGTCCATGGCCTGCCTGGTTTTATACTTACTGCATACAGATGTGCCATTGAAGACTTTGGAGTTCTCAGAGAAAAGTTCCCAGTCCTTCACTTCTTTCTACAAGTTTTTGGTATCATTCCCTTAATGTATTTCAAAAATGTAAACACAGTTTGACTAAAACACTTATCTTTTGCAACATGGATAGAATGTGTTTGGTGGGCAGTAGCATGGAGAGAGGTAAATGAGATGGGGGAAAAATGCTAACAGGAAGAAAGAGGGAGATGGGGCAAAAATCATGAAAAGGGATTGAAGCAGGAACAAGATGTAGGAAGAATTTATTTGGATTTCAAAATACAACTTGAACAAGTTTCAATGTTCTGTGTAATAAAATAGCGTCACGTCAAATCTCAGTTTAATTAAAGCTCATTTTAGATGATCCTTTCTGGATTTCTGGATTTCCTCAGAGGTATGAATATTTAACTTTTTTATTTGAAATAAGAATTATTTGAATTTCTTATACTGGATGAGGAACTTCCTAGGGAATCCACTGTTCAAGAGCAGTGAATGGTAGGAAAGTCTCAGTTGCACACTGGCAGCTGTGTCGATGCACAAGTGCTTGCTGGTGGTTGAATTGTACTCACCACCAATACCTGTAAGCCTCCTGCATAATAGGATCAGAGATCATCAGGCCCAGCTGCCTGACCAACAGGCATGGGGCTCCAACCACCTCGCTAGGAAGCCTGTTCCAGTGTCTGCTCACCCTCACGGTACAGAATTTCTTCCTAATGCCTGGTCTGAACCTCTCCTGACACAGCCAGTTTATCACCCAGCATAATGTGCACCTGTTCATCTCACCATAGAGCAATCTGTCCAGAAGGATACTACCAAAAGCCACACTAAAACGTGTGTCAATATATTAGAAGTTGTGGAAGAGAAGATGACATTCTGAATTAAACATTACTTTGTGAAATTCTCATGTTGATTCAGCCTGTAGCAGATCACTGTTTTGTAGTGATAAGAGACTTACAAACCTTAAACACAATTCCTTCATAACAAGAATTGTAAGCAGAAATGCTGCATTCACCTTCACTTACTTGAAGTAAGATGAAAAATGTGTCTGAATTTAATAATGTACATCTTGCTTTGCTGAAAAGGTCTCGCAAACAGCATAATGGTTTCTACCAAATCTGATCCATTGTTGATCTATCAGGAGTAAAAACTAGCTGTAATTTAAGTTTTTGTGACACCAAACTCATTTCAGTCACTGCTTTCACTCTTGGCTTCTGATACTACACAGCAAATCTTTTGCCCTACTTTTAGCTAAGAAGTTAAGGATTTTGAGATAAGAGGGTGATGTTTTTATATAACAATTTCCAAGTTGGCCATTTTACCCTTAAGTTATTAACTGTAGAGTGAAATGGCATGGAAATAATAAGTATCCTGTGTGGAGCTGTAATTTGGACTTAGTGATCCTTGTCCTTGATCCTCGGATCCCTTCCAACTTGGGATATTTTATTACAGTTATTGATGTAAAGGAAAACTAAACATTTACTTCTAGCAAAAAATACAGACGCATGTGAATGCTCACACAGCATAATGTCCAGTAAAACAGAAGTTCCCTTTGTTGTTGATGGAGTTTATGTTGTGATTACATACTCTACTCAGTGACTGATTTTTAAATACCACATGGCATATTGGAGTATGGGATGATGCACCTATAAAATGAAAAAGGAAAGCATGCTTTTAAGTGCTTTTAGAAACAATACTGCTGTCAACATTTACAATAAAACACAGCAACTGATGTAATTTGCTGTGTTGCTAATACATGCTCTTGAAATTAAACTTATATGAAGTGAATAGAATACTCATCAAGTGGATGTACAACCCAAAATAATGGTTTTGGCAGAATTTATTTATTTATTTTTAACCTTTATGCTTATAAAGATAAATTATTCTATTATTTTTTTTCCACAAATTGATGTCTCTTCTGTTTATGCCTGCACAATCTGGTTATTGTCATAGCTGAGTCAATCTTTTTGGGAAGTGAAAATGCTAAGGCTCATTCTTTTGTATGCTGCAGCTTTTTGTTTAATGTTTAGCTAAAGGGAAAGTTGACAAAATCAACATTAGAAGAAAAATTATAGAGTCCTCTTCTGTATCCTCTGTATTGTCTTGTATCGTTGTCCCTCCAAACCCAACCTTTGTCATATATCAACCAGAACGTTTACTGTAAAGTAAGATTTGTTTCGCCACTCCCCTCCACCTAACCCTCCCACTAGGTTTTTCTTGTGGTCAGAATTCCTTTAGATGTGGATAGGACATTATGAAATCACCTAACTGCAAGCCTCTTGCTTCTGTAGGTTGGTGGACATCAGGTTTTCTGTTTTTTTTTTTTTTTTTTTTTTTTTTTAACCAGGTTTGACTGCAGTCAACCCTTCCCATGTAGCCAAAATACTGAATTTCACTGGAGAGCATTGCTTTGCACCAGCTCTGTAATCCAAATGCCTGAAGACAAACTGCGCACTTAACTGCTCTTAACTTTCCTATTACTGTTTCAGAATTTGGCTTATTTTGTGTTTCTGTTGGTGTTACCACCTGATTCTCATTATCTTTGTAGCAAAATCAGGGTTCCTAATATGTTGGGTGTATGTCCTTTGATATTTTCTCCAGAGGTTAGCAGTTTGGTGATTTCCCATTTGGCTTGTGCAATACAGTCTGGATAATGAGTGGCTCCAGTGGGAAACATGCCTTTTTCAGGATCTAAAGCATTTGGATATGTTTGTTCTGGAAACCTTTTGTAAAAGTAAATGGCTATTTTAATACATTTGTCACATTTAGAGGCCTTGACATTCCATCTGATTAGGGATTAACTGGTTTTGTTCTGAGTAACTGTCTCATTATGGCCTTGCTGCAGGAAGATAATGTAACTTTCTGTGTATGAAAGAAGTTTAAACTCCTGTAGCAAGTTTTCTTCAGATCATACAAGAATATACAAAAGTATGATTAGGTTTCCTATTATCCTCCTTTATTCATGGATCCTCTTACCTGTGTTTTTTTTTTTCTTTTTTTCCCATTAGATCCTGGATATGAGCAATTTAAGATAGCAGAGAAGTCCCATGGTAACTGGATCAAACTGTACTTAGAGGGGAATAATTCAGAAATACTCATGAATCTTGGCAAAAAGGTCCTGAAGCAATATTTGGAGGCCCTGAAGACTTTGAGTGCTTCCCTAAGCAAACAAGTGGCACAATATGACATGTATTCGATGATGGTGGGGACTGTTATTGTTATGGAGGTATGAAAATATATCTTCCGGGGAAAGAAGCTAAGTGCAAGACATGAAGGTTCCTATTTTTTGACTACTTAGTGCATACTCTTCAGAGTTAACTCTTCTGCAGTTTGCTGATTGTATTTGAAGAATGAGCATAATATTCTTTTTAAAGAATAACTTAGCATTTAAAATTATTCAACAGAGCTTTTGATATAAGGTGGTTATGTTTTGGTGTAAATAGGTGCAGTAAATATGTAGATGTGCTACAACAACCTAAATTACTCCCATATCAGTTATCTTCCTACTTTTTAAGGAGACTTCCTGCATTAAAGCAAAACCAGAAGGCATCTGCAAGTAAATTCCCGTTTTTTCCTCTTTATCTGACAATTACAGCTATTTAGAATAAGCAAGACCCTGTGTGGCTGTTTTTTTTTTTTTGTTGTTGTTTTTGTTTTTTTAACCATTGCAAGAATTATTCTTTGTACTGATAGGCGTAGAGCCCCAGAATAGGTACTTGCTGAAAGGTGCTGGGTCACCATTCCGTATCACATGTAGGAATAAAGATAAGATATCCCACGTCTGGAATTTTAAGTGGTTATTTGCAATTGATATTTTGGGGAAATCTCAAGTGTTGGAAATATCAGATACCTTAGTGGTAATGCTTTGGGAAGAATGCTGAGGGGATACCATGCCTGCACACTGAACGTTATATACAGAAATGTGCACCTACCTTTTAGGTAACATCACTGTCAACTTTTGTGAGAATAAGCATTGTTCCCTAGGATGGAAATGCCCACTACTGTCTTGATTTAGTCCTAGCCTGTGAGCAGTGCTGTCTACCTACAAGGCTATGTAATAGCTGTACCTGTGGTTCTGTTCAGTGTCTGGAATGGATCAGATGGGCAGCTCTTCTGTATTTGAGTCTCCTCAAGCCTTGTGGGCTGCATGCAAGGCCTCATTTTGTATGCCTTGTGCTCTGTGTACGGAACACACTGGAAATGGCTTTCTGATGGACTGCTTGGTGTGCTTTATCATTCTGCTGACCACTTCTCGGGAGTCAGTTCCGCAGTCCCTGTGCGAGGCGAGATGGTAGGTTCTGCTACCAATCTACAGATAGCAAATCTGGAGATGGACAGTGCCCACGATAAAACTGAAGTACTTATAGTCTTTTCTTGTTCCTTTTCTTCCTTTTCTTTGGGAACCTAAGGATTCAAACTCCTGACAGTTTGTACCCAAAGCACTGGAATTCTTTTTTTTTTTGGGAATGCAGTTGCTGGTACTTACTTTTTCAACAAAACAGACCTCAGGTGTTTTAATCAATGGGCCTTTATCGATAGAAACATGCAGCTACTAATTAGCTATGAAAGTGTGGTTAACAAGAGCTTGTACTAGTGTCACTAGAAGACAGTACAAAACGTCTGCATTTTTTTTCCCAGTGCAGCACTCAAGAAACCACCTTGCTTTTTAAAATTGTTTAGTTTTGTATGTATTTTCCACCCGCAACCATAGAAAGAAAGGCAGGGAATCTCACAGGTGACTACAAGCTACGTGATTCTATAAATGCTGTTCATTCTGTGAGGAGAATACCTCTGGAACATGAACTAATAACTGTATTTGTTCAGTGAGTTAAATTTAGATTTATAGGTAACTATGATTTGAGCATTTTAGTATCACGAATGCTTTGTTCTAAGTCCTGAGTTAAACAGTAAAAATGAGCCAGTATGGTAATGTGAAACCTCATGCTTTCATAACCAAGTGAGTTGTGGAAAGTACAATATGAATAAGAATGGACTGCTGCAATGCATTGCAATTAGTTTGATCTATTTTACTATATCTTACTGTATGGATGGGTAAGTTTTAGATACCGGTCTTCACAAGTGAAAGATTATAGGTTGGCAGTGCTCTGATATAACTGCTTTCTTAAAATTTGTTTTAATCATGCCCTACAACAAGCATACTGAGCTCTCTGTAGTCCATTTGTGTCTGTTGTAAAATATCTTAGCGTGTGGCTGAATTTTTCTTTACTTGTCCATGGGTAGCAGAAATTACTCAAATTAATTCCACTGCTACAGTTACCTGAGAGGAAATCTGACATTCTGCCTCAACTGTGTGCAGATTATAGCAAAGCAGAAGTGAAGCTGGTAAATCAAGTAGGACAACGAGAGGGACAAAAATAAATACCAGAATTTGTAAGCTTGAAAAACAGCATATACTTCCGTGGTAGCATGAGAACTCTCCCTGTCTTAGGAAACTATTTAACTCAGCAAGAAATCTATAACTCGTAAGGTAAATGGCCTTTGGTAGAACGCGCATTTAACTTTTTATTTACAACTTATAAATGAGTCAAATTTGTTTGTTTAGGAACTATTTCAGTATTGAGAGTTAAAACAATTTTGTAGAGAGTTATTAAAACTCTTACAGTGAATCAAGATCAGGCAGGTGGTCAGTCAAAGCAGGTCAGGAGGCACGTGGTAATATATTAAACCCTGATAAATCATGCATCTGAGCCCTTAAATCAATAAATGAAAATACAATCTTTGTTTCTCCCCTTTATATGGTGATAACTTAGGCAAGTCAAACCATCCAGTATATTGTTGCACAGTGCTTTTTAGATCAAGTGATCATACTAGATCATAACAGAGTGACATGGATGGCACCAGCATGATTTTTGTGTGAATTCTCACTGCATGCTTTAGCTAATGCTGATTCTTTACGTGTTAATTCTCTGTTTTATTTTTTTCCCTAGGTTCTGGTTCTGCTTTTGCTCAGCGTTCCAAAAGCTCTGAGCAGCCGGGCAGAATTTGAAGTGCCCCTCTCCCCTTCGCTCTTCTCTCTGCTCTTTTACTTGATGTGTCTGGTGCTGTGTGCGGTTCATGTCATTGTGTGCACATCAGCAGAAAGTTTATGCTATTTCTGCAGCATGTCCTGGTTAACAGCACTTGGAGTGATGATGCTGATTTCTGCACTCATGTGTGGTATTTTATCTGCCATTGGAAAGATCCTTGAGAATTCCAGACTTCCAGTGAAGGTGAGACCGTGCATTAGTTATGGTTCAAAATGTTTTGCTCTTCATGGCATGCTTTCTAATAAAGTTTTATGGAGGTTTTGTGTGTGTCCTTAAAGGAACTGTAATTTGTAATGTAATTAGTATAATTTAGTGTTGAAATGTGGTGTGTTCATTGTGGCACAATAACAGATTCCTGTAAAGAAAATCATAGGAGTGCTTATTTTCAAATTACTTTAAGAAATGTTCTAATTAGTGTACGTTATTTTACAGTTGAATTTATGAGGTCAGAAACAGTTCCGTGTACTAATTTTATGCTGTTACACAGTGATGTTTCACAGCTGCAATTAATGCAAGATGTATGATATTTTGCAATAACACTTTTTCAAGCTAAAAAGCAGACTTTTTGCCTTGCAGAGCTACGTAGTAACTGCTCTGCTCAACAGAATTGAGAAAAGTCACTACTGAGCAGAGGTTAACATTGCAGTCAGTGGAACTATATACTGGAATTCCTGAGCTTAACTATATTTAAATTATTTTGAGTAAGGCTGCTGATGTTTATTATTAAAGCTATACCAGTTATACTTTATCATTTTGTTTCTGTAGTTTTCTCAATTTGTGTCATTCCTTCCTGGAAATACTGTTTTTCTGAGAGAAGCCTTGTGCTAAAAGTAATACCATTTTCTCCCAAAGGCTGCTCCCCCCCATTTCAATTTTCCTTGGTGCAATTCATTCTAGTGTATTAAAAATGATTCAAAAAGGAGTTTGAATAGATCTTGTTGTTTCATACTTATATTTATTGGTAACATAAGATTTACATGTGTATGTTGATCACTTAGGCTAAAGCAGAGTAAAAAGTCAGCTATCACTTCTGCTTAATGATGTCAGGGAAAGAAGTTTCATCTCAACCATAACTGCTAGCAGAATAGGCTTTCTAAGTGTAGATCACAGTTTACTTTTGGTACTGAAATTTTTTGTGTCAAACTAGGCGTAATGTTTTGTTACAAAACCTAATGGTGCTATTGTGGATTATTTTTAAGGGCAAATGAAAGAAGAAAGAAAAATTAATCAATGTGAAAGGACAGATCTGCTGAATTGTACAGTTTGTTAAAGCTAGTTAGTACTTAGGGATGCGTTAGTCTCTCTGTGGACTCAGTTCACTTCAGCCTTTTCTGAGTTGTACTACTTACAGCCTTTATTTGTTTCAGTGTAAACAAGGTAGAAATTCCTCGTTGTAGAAAGTAAAAGAATATGGCCTTGAAATCATAATTAATGATGCAGTGTTTTGAGTAGAATCTTAAGATTTACTTGCTATGCAAGTAAATAGCAACAAAGGAATACAGTAAACAAAGGAATATAGTACAAAAAATATTAAAGCAAATAGTAAATAAGCAGTAGTAAAAAAAAAAAACAAACAACAAAAAACAGTAAAGAACAAAAAAACAAGTAACTATGGGAAACAAGCTCATTTTTCATCTTAATACTTTTTTCTAATTTTAACAACAGTAAGTGATGATGATCTAAACCTACATCAAATTTACAGACAATTCTACTTCACTTGGGTTGAGAATGATGACAGTGGCTTTTAGCTTTGCCCTCTGGAATGATAGTCTCAGAGCACCTCGGTTTGTTTTTGACCTGAAATCTTCCTTACATGCCAAGAGATGAGTTAATCCTTTGTGACACCCACCACTGTAGGAGTAATGGGCATTAATGGGCACTTATCTTTAGTCTCATTAAAGATAAAAGACTAGCCTTCAAACATAAGTACTGCACTTCTGACTATTACACCTATCCATGAGGTCAGTCGAGAAAATGAGTAGATACTTTCCTTGCATGTCTAAGATCAGAGCTTGAAGCCTCTGTAGAACAGGAGGTGATGCAAAGCATCATGTTCCTGACTTTAAAGTGATAAGCTACGTGGAGGCTTGCTCTCTGCCTGTGCCTTCAGCACAGATGCCTGGAGACCTTCTGTCTTTTCTGATTTTTGTGCATATTCCTTCCTTCACACTCAGTGTACCCTTCCTTCATACTCAACATTACAGCGTGTGGGCTGGAAGTACCATGCAAAGTTGTTATAAACCAGCCACTGCTTAAGATGTGTTTCAAAGTTTTTGTTCAGTATTTCCTCAGGGAAAGCTTTTTAACTCTTTAATAGCAGGGCAGCTCCTGTCCCTTTGTCATTCTGTCATTTTGGTTCATTTTTTATTTATTTATTCATTGCTTGTGAGATGAAGCTGACCTTAAGGGTCAAGCACTCATGAACTGCAGACCCAACACCAGAGAGAGCCCTCCAGCTTCATGCTCCCAGATTTGGGTGCCAGAACTAGCAACGCACTGAGCTGATCAAAGAAAGAGTTATGTGAATATAGTGCAGATCTTTCACCTCTGTTGGCCTTTTGGTACCTGCTCTTGCCCAGGAAGCTTCAGGGAGCTCACTGAGTCCTCCTTTGAGAGGGCTTTGGTCCAGATTTTTTGGGTCTCCCCAAGTTGTGGTTGTGCTTCAGTAAATCAGGAGCAAAAGTTAGAGCTTCAGCCTTTTTTGCTCCCCCAGCATTAATTGTTGTTTGTTTTTTGTTTGTTTGTTTGTTAAATTAAGAACAGGCTGTTACCATATATTATTTTACAGGTATGGGTCTGCCTTTTTTGTTTGGCCTGAGTCTAAGGGTTTCATTCCCACCTGTTCTTGGCACATTTACATCCTTGCTGGTGAGAGGCAGCTGCTGGTGTAAACAACTTCCTGCAGGTGGCTTATGTATTGCTAATACATATACTCTAACAGTGATCACAGCAGCAATTGCAAAATGTCTCCTAGTGTTCAAAACTTGAGTTGGGTGAAATGGCTTTCCTTATGATATGAATTAATTGCTGCCTCCCTGATGGACACAGATAATTCGATCAAGGAAGACATTAAAAGCAGCACACACATAATCTATGCTGTTCCACTTTTAGAATCAGTCGTTCTGAGGAACTTCCACAACCATGAACTGTTGGCCGTTTCTGATGATTCCACCCAGTCAGCTATGCCTAGGAAATGCAGTTGAGAGGACGTGTGAGAAGCCTTTCTCTCTCTCTTCTATCTCTTTTTTTTTTCCTTCCCTACCCCTGCTTTTCCTGCACATTTGCCTTTGAGAACAAATTGAGCAAAAATAGACTGATTAGAAATGACATCCTATATAGAACTAGAGGGAATGGCCCCAAGTTGTGCCAGGGGAGGTTCAGGCTGGAAATGAGGAGACATTTCTGCTCAGACAGAGCAGTCAGGCATGGGGACGGGTTGCACAGGGAGGTGGTGGCATCACTGTCTCCAGGGGTGTTCAAGGACAGGTTGGACGTGGTGCTTAGGGACATGGTTTAGTGGGTGACACTGGTGGTAGTGGGATGGTTGGGACATGTTGGAGGGCTTTTCCAACCCTAATAATTCTATGATCGTACCCAGTTTTATGTATTTGTATATTTGTCTGCAGCATCCCACGTTCTGCTTACAAGAGACCACAGCAGTTAGAGCTTTCTCCCCATTTGATGTAGCACTATAAGCCCAGTTCCGTGTTGCTTAAAGAAAGATGTTTCAGCAGCAACGTGTTGTTTTTTCCTCTTTGGTACCAGCAATTGAGACCCATCTGGAATGAAAGAAGTGGGGAAAAAAAAAATAATTATTTACACAGGCAGTAACACCTCTGTCATTTTATGGAAGTGAACAGATCGTGTCTCTTGGACATGACAATGCTTATTTTCATGTCACCTTGGAAAATATCTCCATTTGGCTGTAATGGGACAGTTATCAATTCAAGTATTTCCCGCTTGGACTGGAAAGAAGGGAGAATGTATGAAATTGGTGCATCATGAATCAGAAATATGTTCTGGAGCTTTAGCCAGCTGGGAGGTCAGGGCATACCAGCAGATGATCAGATCAGCTGATTCAAGTTGGTAATACATGAACGAGGACGATTTCAGCAATGTTTCCAAGACCTTCACTCACCACCCCCTCCAAAAGTTGGGGTTGGTACAAGTGAAAAGTACTGGATTCTTCATTCTAGTGCTGTGTCTCTATTCCTGTACCTGAGGCAGATTTGAAGATGTGGAAAGCTGAAGTGTGTCTTAAAGCAGACATGACTTTGTATCCAGACCTGTAGGAATCCATTTTCACCAAACCATCTTCATCCTACTCCATAAATGACTGGGTGGGCGGATCCATATCTCATCCTGTAGTCAAATAAGCTTTGCTGTTCCTGTTCAAGTTCCAGAGCAAGCCTGAAATATGCTGCACGTTTAGTTAGTGCCTCCGTTCCTGACGTGTGTAAAAGCAGTGACCTGGACTGGATTTACATTTTTACCAGTCTAAGGGCTGTTGCAGAAGGATGTTATGGCTTCTTGCAGGTATCTGCTTATGTGAAGATAGAGCTTGGGAAATGTGAAAGGGAGCAGAGAACGGTTTGGCGTTGCCTGCATTGTGGGTGTGAAAGATTATTTACTGGTAATTGAAGCACAAGCAGTAAAATATGCACACCGTTGTGTCCTCGACTCTATCCCCTTTTCCAGCAGAACACTTAGACTTCGGGGGAGAAGCTGATTGTATATACTCTGTTGATCTTAAAGTGCCTGCTGTTAAAATTAGGAGAGCTATTACACAAAAAAATGTCTAAATCCAAGTGCCCATGACCACTGCTTCTCCATAGTCTGCATATGTGCTCCACATCTGAAAGAGCTCCGAAATCCTGCTTTTCCGATGTCAGGAGAAGAATCCTGAATCAGGGTTTTGCCAGTAAAAAAATCTAAAAGCCTTCTCTAAGCTTAGGCTATATGATAAAATGCAGGTATTTTAAAAGTAATTAAGATAAGCTCTCCTTTTAATGACTTCAGAGCTTTTTTTTTTTTTCTTTAAATTGTTTCCGTTCACATCTAAAGATTTCTTTCAAGTGCTTCTCATTTGTAATGCTGTTTTTTTTTTTTTTTTTTTTTTCTTCTACTGTGACTGTATATAGAAGCTGATTACCAAGTTCATGAATTTTCTGAAGACCAGTGCAGGCAGTGTTAGCATCTGCTTCCTGACTGTTATTTATAGGTTCTGATTACTATGTTTCTAGCAGCACCAGTCCCTTCTTTTAATGGCTCTTCAGGTTTTAAATAGTTCTGCAGCCCTTTATGATTTCCAGAAGATACTCAAAAATGTTAACTTCTGGTTCATAGCTTTGCTCTAATTGCATACCAGTTCTTAAGTACAGTATTTACTACTACAACTAGTTGCATTTTTTTTTCTGATAGAAATCAGAATCAATAGTTTTTTTGATAATAGAAGCTGTAAGCCAAATATTTTCAAATACAGTTTTTGAGAAGCTTCATTGTGCACAATTGTAGTGTAAATTGTAGTTAAAATCATAGAATCAAAGAATGGTTTGGGTTGGAAAAGACCCTAAAGACCATCTAATTCCAACCCTCCTGCCATGGGCAGGGACACCTCACACTAGACCAGGTTGATTGTATAACTCCTTTGGCACTAAATATGGGTGATTAATTTTGGTGAAAAAGAGCTTCACTCTCAACTGGACAGAAGGCCCATAACTGGAATTGGGCTTGGAAGATAAGGTGCAGGATGTTTTATCTCAAAGTGAAGAAAATGTACATAGATTCTATTGTTTGTTTATTCGTAGCTGTGCAAACAAGTAAAAGATGTCAGAGATCTGGCAAGCAGATCTGTTTCTGTATTATGTAATTACTACTGCTTGTATATCAAATACTAAAGCTACCCTGGCATGGCAAATTAGAGGTTTAGATTTAAAGTCTGGCATATAGAAATTTCATAAACCAAAGATACTGTGCAAAATCTGTGTGCCAAGACAGTGGTGCAAGTCCTACCAAGTTTCTAGTACATGGAGTGCCTACTGGGTTCTTGAGGACTGGAGGGTGTTCAGCAGCTAGGAAGTGAGAGCAGTGAATAGAGTAGGATCAACAGTTTTGTGCCTGTAAAACAGGTCTAAAAACTAAGAACAATCCAAGTAATCTAAGGTCAGGCTGCATAAAAAACTGTAATGATAACATTCCTAATATGGCACAGCTCATATGAGGGATTACCAGTAAATTTAGAAAACCTTGATGAAGCTATTTTCAGTATTTCTTAGACCATGAAGGCTCAGGAGATTATAATTTGCTGCATAATTTTTCATCTTGCATAGATTTGCTCGAGTGAATAACTCTGGTCTGAAATGTGGCTTATCGATAAATGCCGTTGGACTTAACCCTGTGAAGTGAATGGAGGAGTAAATTTTGTTATCTTCACCGGAATTGTTAGTCAGACAAGCAGGCATGAAATATGAACTTCAAACACGGGGATGTTTCACACTAATGCCACCATTTTTAGGAGGTTGTTGCATGTTCCCTGTTGATTACACATCATTTTTTCTGTTAATGAACCTACTGTTCAGCCCAATGAACTTATTTTCCTGTCGGTGCTGACAGCCAACTCATACAAGAGAGCAATGCTTATGTAGATTTTATGTCTCATAAAGGAGACAAATGGATTGTATTGAAGACATTTGAAGACATACAAGAAATTGTATTGTATTCTCATTTGTTGAGAATCTCACATTCCTTTATACTCTGCAAGCAGATGATGCTTATGCGCGCTGTCACCATTTAGTGTCAGCGAAAACCTTTAAGGTCAGCATTGGAGTTTAAGCTTTCCATAGTTCAGTGATTTACTTACTCTTCATGTCTTAGTGTTTGTGAATTTCATGGTCTTTAATCTCTGCACTGACTACAGTTCTACCTGGTCTTTTTGTTCCAAAATGTGGTTTATGGTTTCTGATTTGCAAAGCAGAGGACTAAACAAAAAGGAGTAATCTTATAGGGCACCAAAGAAATTTCAAATGTTAATCAGTTTAGATTGTGAGCTTGTGCTGTTTTTGAGATAATGACTATTCTCTGGTTAGTTTTGTTTCTTAAGTGCAGTGACTTTAGTGTATTTCTTCAACAGCACAATAAATGAAGGTGATATGAATAAGTGATAACTTTAATTATACCTTCTGCATTCAACCTCATATGTCTTATTCAGTCTCAATTCTGCAAAAGTTGTTTTCCTCAAAGCAAAATCACGGTAGTGTTAACAAGCCTCTTGGGTCAGGTGTAGCTATTGTCCCCTTCATGTTGTATGTACGTGAATATTGAACACAAATACATGTGCTGCCCTCAGTCAGTCTTAAGAGCAAGGGAGGCTTCAGAATTGCGTCTGGATGTTCAGGGTTATCAGTATGTTTATATCCACTCTTGTGTTACTTGCTCCCAGATTAGTGAGTTTCTGTATTCTTCTAATATAAGCTATTGAAACAGTGCAGGAAGGTGAGTACTTTCCCAGCTGAGACTTTGAATCTTCCTATGGTTTTCCTCTAACTCATGCCTAGTTGGGCTTGGAATTTTCTGGCAAATTAAACGTAGACACTCATAACTCAGTGGATTAAATTCAGCAAAGATACACGCACGGAGGTCCCTCCAGTCGCTGTCCCTCTGACCTCCCTCTCATACAGCCCTATGCTCTCCAGACCCTCTTGCCCCTGTCATGAGGCCCTCCAGCCTTATGGCCGCAGGCGTTGCTTGCCGTGAGACCTTGCAGCCCCCAGATGTGGGACAGGGAGTGAAGTGGCACAGAAGGACAGGGAGCAGGGGCTCTGACAAGCGAGGGTGGGCCACAGCGGTGAGGTGCAGGGCTGTCAGTGGGATCAGTGTGGTGGCTGGCGCCTGCCGGTGTGTGGCCGGCCCCCTTTATCTTTCCTCCTCTCACCTTCCCCATCCTGCCAGCCTGCTCCTCTGCAGCCCCTCTGCCCCAGCTCTATCGCTTCCCTGAAGTGTTCCTTAATCAGTCTGCATAGCTTCACAGACCCCCTCACACTGGTAATACCGATGCTGCCATTTTCCCTTATCTTTTACAAAGTCCAGGCCAATGCTCTTCAGATGTATGCCTGTGGTTTCTTAATGGCCCACCAATTAATGGCTGAGGAGTTTTGGTCCTCTTCACTGTCTCCTTTAGTGCTTACTAATCAGGGGCCTATCTCTGTGTGTTTTCTTTATGGCTTTCCCTGTTACTTCCCCTTCCCCATGAGGAGAAAAGCTCCTTGACCCGATTACCAATGAACCAGACGGTCCCACCTTCCCCATACCCTCACACTCTCTTTTTAGCCGTGCCATGACGATGGAGCACTTCGAGTAGCTGCTGTGAGCGAGAAGTCGAACTAATGGAGGCATCAGACAACGAATTTTGTGGCTTTAGATAGATTCAGCATGTGGAGTAAATAATAGGTGGATAAGATTCATAACGGATTTTGTGCTGACAGACGCACTTCAAGCTAAGCAAGGACAGGAGGCACAGCAGAATGTCTGCAAGTAACTTCTGTTAATTTGAGTAATGAAGGCTGTCACTGTACCGGGTTGCGGACAGTACAGGTTTAACCTATTAGAAAAGTACCTATTATTTGTATTGCAATTTTGATTTCTGAAAGATTTCTTTCTTTTTTTTTTTTTTTTTTTTTTTTTACTTCTACAAATATGCAGCAAGGAGAGAGCTTGTTTCAGACCTTTTGTCACAGGGTGGTAGGGGATTTGAATCTGTTCAGCTGAGATTATGCATGAAGTTTCTTACCTTAAACAGAATGTCATTCTAAACAGTATGATTATACTGCAACACTATCTAAATAGGCTACCATAAAATGAACCTTTCAGAAATTCGCAGGATTTGTCAAGGTGGAAATAACTTGTCTTGCTGTTTATTTTGTTTCCTGAGAGGAAATTGCCGTAAGCACATTTTGAATGCTTAAACAAGTGAAGTTTTTATACAACTTTCACCACTGTTCTGTGTTCTTGTTTGCAGAATCCAGTTGCGTCCAGTTCCAGCTGGTCAGAAGTAGATGTGCTGATGCTGGCTGGAACAATTGGCCATGTTTTGAGTTTGGGGGCAAGCAGTTTTATAGAAGAGGAACATCAAACCTGGTATTTTCTTATCAATACTCTTTGTTTGGCACTGTGTCAGGAACTTTGTAGAAACCATTTTCTTCTGACAGAATGTGACCCTCAGCATGGCATCAGTTTGAAACAAAATTTTGATGGTATCGGGGAAGCCTCTGATTGCAAGAGTATAGATGTACCAGCATCAGGTAATTCAAAACTGGACAAGGTTGCATCTTCAGCTGAATTCATTAAGGGATCAGATAAATGGATAAGCTTAGCGAGTCCATGGATCATTCTCATTTGCTGTCGATTACTTCGATCCTTGAATCAGACAGGAGTCCAATGGGCTCATCGGCCAGACTTTGGGCACTGGCTGACAAGGTGGGTATCTGATTTATTATCATACTTACTGTCTTATTATTTATACATTAATGTATGTTTTGCTTGTTGAAATATGTATACATTTCTATACAATCTCTATACAGAAAGCGCTGTAAGCATGCAAATGGCATAAACAGTGAAACAACATAAGGAATTTTTCAGAGCTGCTTCATGTGAGTGTAATTCCTTGTGTACTATCAATAGATTATAATCTTAGCCCTGCACCATGACTTATCTAATTAATGTCAATTATACACGTTAGGTTTATCACAGGCAAAAAGTAAATATTTTCCTTGTGTAAGTCAACAGTGGCTGGTTTGGGAAAATAAAAATCACTTAACAGAATTAAACCATTAACTCTAAAACAGAAGGTTCTGCTCAATTCCAGACTTTATGAAGTTGTTGGAGAAGGTGCTGCACATAAAGTTCTTCCTTGTCTGTCACAATCATTTCATGTGTGGGTGGAAAACTGAAGGAATTTTTCAAATGTAGTATGATAAACAGAGAAAGGGAATTTCTTACAACTTGAAGTACACCAAGAAAGGCTTTTACTCTTACTGCCTTTTAGTATTGTGAAAAACTAGAGACATTGTTCAGTGATAAAAAGTACTTAATATTTGAACTGTTTTCTGTATGTCAGCTGGTGGATGGAGAAGCAACACCTTGCAACTGACTAGTCAGTGTTTTACAGACAGCAGATGGGGAGGCTTTGCTGTGTAAGATAAAGATCCTTCTTGCCAGTATCTTACAACATGTTGATGAAATGTCATTCATCATTCATTAATAGCGACATGAGTAAATGAACTAATATGAGACTAGTTACATATTGGCAGCCTCACAGATAAAATGCTAATTGCTGTGACAGGCATGAGTGCTGAGAGACATGACTTATGAGGAAGTTTACTGCATTACAGTAGTTGCTCTGTACCAGAGCTTTCACCATGCTACCCTCGTGTGATGAGGTGAGGGATTGAGGATGGAATGTCATATTCCCAGTCCTGAGTCCACAGCACAGAGAACTCCATAATGAGCTAAGTCAGTGTGTGACCAGTCAGTCCTATTGTAAATACAGCATTAGCTGTGATTTGTTGTGACTGGGAGAATTTTTTAAAAGATGAATCCTCAACATTTTCCAAAGATTTGTTTGCCCAATAACTTCCTGGGCCAGACATCTTCAGACTGGCAGCCCTTTTCTTGGACTGTACGCATACCACAGTGCTATGGAAGAAGAACTTGATACTCTTGCAGCTGAAAAGCTGCATTTGTCTTCCTTGAATGTATTGATCTGTTCTCTTGTGCTTTTGCTGGGCACCACTAAGACATGCCTGGAGTCATCTTCTAGCACCCTTTAACCCCTGTTGGGTTTGGTGAGGTCTATGCTGAGCCTTCTCTTCTTGATGCTTAACAGTCCCAGCGTTTTCAGCTTTCATTTTTATTGTCCTTTACTGCATATGTCTTTCTTTGTACTGGGAAGCCCAGAACTGGATGCAGGACTGAACAGAGAGGAAGAAATGCCTTGCTCGACCTGCTGGTAATAGTTTTCCTAATTCAGACCCAAATGCTGAATACAGTCTTTGTTGCAAGGCCTCAACTTGGTGTCCACCACAGTGCTCAGAGCCATCTCTGAAAATATGCTGTATGCCTGGTCAGCCCCCAGCCCATCCTGCTCTGTGCGCTTCCTCCATCTGAAGCACAGGATTTGGCATTTGCCTTTGCTGAACTCCATGGATTTGTTGTCAGGCCATTTCTGCAGTGTGTTGAGTCCCCCCTGAGTGAAAGCACACCCATCTTGTGGTATCCCAGCAGCTCTTCCCGTTTTGCATTGTGTGCAGACTTGCTGGTCTGTCCTGTCATGCAGCTCACTAATGACTTTGTGGTACTGATCAGAAGAAGCCTGTGAGCTGGGCAGCTGAGCCAGTTTTCAGTCCACCTCTCTGTCCACTTATCTCAACCCTACTGCATCAGTTTGCCTGTGAGGGTGTTGCAGGAGACTTAAAAGCCTCGATAAAGCTGAGATAAACACCACTGCCTGTGCTCCACTCTTCCACCGACCTCGTCGTCTCCTTACAGAATTCTCTCAGGTTGATTAAGTATTAACTTCCCTTTCATAAAGCCAGAACAATCCTGTTATTAAAGCTGTTTGCCTCCCCCATCAGAAAAGCTGGAGTACTGGCAGCTAGATATCAAATCTCAAACTTCAGAATGTCACTGGTGAACTGCTCTCTGTGTTTCCCTCCTAATCATATATGTATATTCAAATCGGGTGTATTTGCTTGGATCTTAAAGCAAATAGAAGAGGAAAGGTCCTGCAGCTATAGTCTTAGGCTACGATTGCTTGTTTGGCAGTAGTGGTATATTAAAAAGCCCTTTCCTTACCATGCAAGGTACCTACTGCCATGCTGTTCCCATCACAGACCCTTTATTTTACCAGCACAGTTGTTACTTTGTCAGTGTGGTGAACTGATATGGCTGGAAAAATAACCAAATCTGGTGTAGGAAGCTCTTGTCTTTCAGATGGATCACGTCCCACTCTGATTTACCATGCAGCTTAACAGGCATGTGTTCTGGCACAGTACATGGGCTGGCTTAGTAACAGGATTGCAAGAATGGGCGAGTGTGCAAGCCAGCGCTGCTGCTGTTGAAATTCACGTCGAAGCAAAATAAGTATGTGCATCTTCTGAACTGATGCAGGCATAAGCACCTTTTTTTTTTTCTATCTGTCATTGTCAAGAAATGTTTAAAAAGACCTACTTGCCTGTCAAATGTGGATGGGAAAGAATTAATGGTTTTTCAAAATTCTACTTTTTTGGGATTTAAAAAAAAAAGTTTTGGAAAAGTCCAGAGTGCAATACCATGGCAGGCTAAGATGATGTGTAATTGGGGCTGTCACAGCTCTGCCTTTTTCTTTTCAGAAAGCCACTTCTGCAGCGTTCAGAAAGCTCAAAAAAGAGCAGAACCCTGGCATAGGTTGGCTCAGGATGCTGTGAACCCAAATCCTGACTTAAATCACAGAGGCAGCTTTTAGCCTAACAGGAAAATACAGGATATGTCACCATGGTGACATGTATTTCAGTTGCTTTATATGGTTAAAAGTTTACATTAATAGCAGCATTTTAAGTGCACAGTTTTTGGACTTGAGTGATAGGATGTAGGTGGGGTAAATCCTTTCTTGGGTCTGAAGTGGTCCATAGGATGAGCTTTGGAAAGATTAGTCAATGAATCAAATAAATCTTTGTGCATCCTCTGGATGTTTGTGGGGGTCCAAACTCCTATTGGGTGAGCATGCTTACGTTTTTTCTTGTTTGGAGGTTTTAACTTCTTTGTTGCTTCTCCTTCACAAGAGAACAGTATGGTAGAGGTGTCTGTTTCCCTAATGTTTTGATCAGGATTCAGATGATGTGTTTTCCTTATAGCATAAATTAAAAGTTGGTGATAAGCTGAGTTGCATAAAGCACTTATTCCTCCTCCCAAAATGCACTGCGAGCCTGGAAGGTTGATTGTCATTCTATTTTTAGTATGCGTTCAATTTGCATAGTTATGTCTTAATAGCACATTTTCTAGTAATAAGAAATTAGAACCTTACTCAGATCATGTGTATCTTGTTAGTTTGAGTTAAAGCTGCTCAGGCTTTTTCTAGCCAGGATTCTATTATTTTGTGTTTTTAAGATAAGCTGATGAACAGTCTTCCTTTTTTTTCCTTTTATTGACTCTTGACATACCTGTAGTGATGCTCAGACCAACACTTTGCATGCCTGGACAGTGCTTAAGTGGCTGAGCATTCATGTGAGGGAAAGGGATTATTGCACAGGTTTGTGCATGGAAAAATGTCAGAAGCAAAACACAGAAATTCAGTTTACTTATAGCATGTTGAGTTATTACCATTATTATTTATTTATTATTTTATTAGGGATTCATTCAACAGTGCTGAAATTAGGGAATTGTTCTATGTAATTTGCAGAGAGACTCTGCAAAAGCTGCTGCAAAGAAAAGACATGCTTCAATGAGAAAATGCACAATAGGAAAAAAGGCAGTAGATGAAGCAGAAGAGAACATTCAATCCCTAACAATTCCCTTGCCAGACGTAAGGTTTTCTTTTTAATTACTTGGTATTCAGATAGTTTTGTTCAGGTGTTCAATCCTGGTAAGAGCTCATACTTGGAAGTTGTTAGATGCTGCATGCCTCCCTGTAGAAGGGCTGAAGGTGTTAGCTGGAGCACCAGCTTACAGAGAAGTTTCCAGAAGCACAACAGCAGGGGAAAAGGATTGTTTTCTTTCAGTAATGTACTTAACTCCCCCAACTAGTGCCACCCCCTAAAAACTTGCATGCAGTGTGAATCCAGTGTGTATGCCGGTAGTATGAAAGAAAAAATAATAAAAAGGCTTTATCCACCTAAAATGTGATTCTGCACACATTTATAACTCCTTTCACTCCACTAGCATTAGCAGGAGTGAGGTGAGGTCGAACCAGTGGAAGGAAATGTCTTCAATCTTTATTCTGATACCAGAAATATGAAAGTGTAGACCACCAGCTGTTACAGTAAGAGCATAAAATACAAAGTTTTTTAAAGTTTTTTCTTTCTTTCCCTTTTCTTTCCCTGCCCACCCCAACCCATGTTCTCAGGTCGTTTCTCATGGAACTCTTGGTACTTCGATGTCTATTGTGTGGCTTAGGCAAACACCACTACATTTCATCTAGGATAACAGTAGCATGTTCCTGCTTGATTTTCTGTGTGGGATATCAAAATCATGTAGAAGTTTGCTAAATGGGTGAACTCTGTGTTGAACAACAACAGTCCTGTTTCTATCTGCATGCTAATTTAATATACACTTGCTGCTTTACTGTAAGTACTGTGGTTGGAAGACCTGGAATCTGTAGGTGGTTTATGCTGACCCGACTTTGCTTGCTATAAATCCTTTTTATTTGTTCCTTCAGCAAGCTCTTTGAAACACTGGAGTAATATTTTTGTTGTTGTTATTTTTTTGCAACAAATTTACTTGGTTCAAAAAATTCCTAACCTAAAGTAAGAGAAGATTATCAGAAAACATGGACAAAGGCTGGATATAAACCCCGATGCTAGCAGTCAAGAATATGCCATTTGTGACTGGTGTGTGTGTGTCTTTGAACATACCCTAGCTTTCCATTGGGCCTTCTACGAGGATTTTTCTTTGTTTTTTTTTGAGGGATAGAGTACGATTTCAAGTGTTCACTGTAGGAAATTGCAGGTGGTATTGAATGTCTTGCTTGATATAGCACCGGTTATTAATTCTTTCAGGTAAGAGTGCTTTTTTTTTTTTTTTGTGCGTGTGTGTTACTATATTAGATTTACCTTCAAGGGTCTCTTAACAGAAGTGCATTGATAAAGAGATGAGAAGACTAAGTTGATGGTGATGTGCTGTTGTTTATATCTGATTTATCTCACTCTCACACAATGAATAACTAAGGAGAACATATCCTGAAAGCTTTTAAAATTTACCACAAGTGTTCATTTGAAAGATGCAGTGGCTACTAAATCAGTTCTTTATGTATAGATCATAAGAAATTACGCATTCACGATGATCACAGGTTTCTGCAGCAGTCCATTCATTCCTTCTGTTACTTCTTCCTGTAGAAGAAGGATACTACCAAGGAGCAACATTAAGAGCACAGTATATGTTCTGTAGTGTTCTGTTTCTCCCTTTTCTCTACTGTCCTGCAGAGAGCAGTACATCCCCTGGGAGTCCTTCTAAGTCGTATGAGATGTTTGACTGAGTCCTGCATGGAGGACTAACAGGGCAATTTTTCTGCCCCTTATTCTTTCCTCTGTGACTTTTTCATGCAACAGCTGATAAAGCTATTGGTCAAAACACACCCCATAAAGCATGTACCAGCACACAGGAAAGTAAACCTGTTTCAAGTACTGTAATTTTGATTAAATCAAAGATAAAACTGGAATTTCATAAATGTGATCAGAGTTAATGCAGATAATAGCACAGGCTCAGTATTGGTCTGCTGAAGTTGATCATCTTTTATAATGGCATTTTGAAGTGTGGAAGACAGAGATGGAGCACTTAGTTCTAATGCTCTAAATGATGTTCTTAGCAGAAGGTAAATTAATAAAATTAGTGTTTCTGGGTCATGTGGATACTGGGAATATTTGCAGTAGGCAAATTTTAGCCACTTTTGGATTATAAGGGGTTTTCTGAAATTACTTAGCTAACTATAGTAGGGATTAAGTGCAGATCTTTACCTGACCCCCTTAAATTTTGCAGTACTAAGCGATACCACTGTAGATTTAAATATACAGCTTTTGGCAACATGCTTAATGAAATGCTCTTGGTTCTGTAATGAGTGTTATATACATAGAATGAGGAGGAGCAAACAAACTGTATCTGTACTCTTGGCCATGATGCAAATTCTCAGTTTCTATCCCTTGAATGTATTGGTTCACTACAAGGTGATATTGTATATAAAAATAATTATCATATAATGCTAATGTATTTATCTGTGTATATGTTTTAAGCTATATAAGTACATTTCTGGTCATTATGCCTAGGCAGTATTTTGCATGTCAAAAATTAAATAAATCAAATACATATGCAGTTACTTAAAAAGGGAAAGTAGTTCTAATTCAAAATGTTCATAGTGCAAAAATCTTCTATGCCTTTTCCTAGAAAATGAAATCATATGGTATAAGCAAAATATGTTTTTTCAAAATGCGTAAGTAACAAAATCCTAGTGTAAAAGCCTTAGACCTTTGTCCTTTATGCAATAAGCAGCTCAGTTTTTATATAATTAAGAGAATAGCTATCATATGGTAGAACACATAAATAGAACCTCAATAACAAAAATTTTTTGAAACTACTAAAATATTTTGCCCTATCTCTTGGAAAGTTTATAATAGGTGTCAGTGCAATGATTAATTTGGAAATACAGTGCTTTAGCTAAGGCTTTGTCAAATGTGTTTATCAGTAATTGCAGTAGTTTAAAGTTTTTTTGTTTGTCTGTTTTTTTTTTTCCTTTCTAGTTCTGAACATAAGTCTGAACTCTCCTTCTTGGCTGCAGTTTCCCTAGTTATGATCTTCTTTCTGGTTCAAAGAAGATGCTCCCTGGTTTCAAAAATTGCTATGGCACTTGGGCTCCTGGGAGTCTACAGTTACCGGGCAGCCATTGGAAATGTTGTATTTCCATGGCAACATGACAGCAAAGATATTTCAAAGTAAGTTAATCAACAGATATGTAAATCTATTTCTAGAAAGGTGTTAACACTTTCAATATCAGGGAATAAGGTGAAAAAGGATGTTATGTCTAGGCTGGGATCAGATTCTTATGAATAAAACTCTGTTTTGTAGATGGTAGGCACTCAGTTTTTATGGATTGTGCATAATTTTGAATCTCATGAAGTGTCATGCAACTGTCAGATTAGAAATCTGTCAGATAAGGACTAATCTGAAGAAAATCCAGTAGTCATTGTTAGTATTTTTACTATAAAGAAACTCCAAAAACACCATCTCCTCTTGTTTTAGGTGGATTTGCCACATTTAGCAGAGAGTATGCAAAACTCATTTAGCTATTTCGTAGCTTTGAAAAATACTTATACAGTAATTGGGAGAGTTAGTTTTCTGTATCTTCCTTTTGGAGTTAGTTGACTGTTGTGTAATGTATGGCTTTTCAAGATATAACAAAATCCTTCATAAGACCCAGGCTGTGCTGCACAATGTATACTGAGGATTTTTATGTGGATGGTAGATTTCTTACAGAAGTAGTTGCTGTAGCTGTGAGGAATCTATTAGCATTTTTAGCAGTGACTACTTTTGGAACATAGCTAAGTGGCTTTAGTTTTCTCATGATACTTCTTCTCATTGCATTGTACCTGGCTCTGCAAGCTTCAAATTTTCTGATATGTCAAAGCTGTGGGAAACTTCCAGAATTAGGTAGAACATTCAGTGAGGAGGAGAAGGAATAATAGAAGTCATAGAACAGTTCTCTTATGGATGGAATTAAAGTTTCTCTCACACTCATTTTGAGTTTGATAGGTGGTTTCTTTTGGAGCTTCTTAACTGGGGACCAGAGTTCCACAAGATATGAAAAAGACTTGCAGGAAAAGATCTTAGGACATACAGAAGATCAGATTTCCTGACAAAATACTTTTATAAACTATATTTACGTGTGTATACAGCCAGATGTATTTACATATGTCCCATCTTTCCAAATATTGAAAATAATTCTAGTTCTATCCCAGTGTTAGCATTGTGTGTTGTTTCTGCTGGATGCAAAAGTAATGGTAATCTCTTCTTAGAAATCTTCTCTGCAAGATTTGGCTCTGTGTTTGAAAATGTTTCTGGAAGCATGTCTGATTTCTGGGTGCAACCTCTGGTTTTGTTTGTGTTTTAGTAAAGTCTTTGGGGAAGAATAATATCCTTGTAATAAAAGAAAAAAAACCTAGAGTGTGGGACAGAACATTAAGTATAGCAATTGAGCTACAAATGAAATGCAATTAGAGAAATAAGTGGAGTATTTAAGACAAAAGCCTTTATTGAAAACTTATTCATTCTGTAGTCAGTGTATTGATTTTAATTACAGGAAGAAAGATAAAGGGCTTTTTTATTATTTCACCTTAATAAATGGTGAATATGATTATTTGCTTAAATTATGTCAAACGTTTATATATCTATGATTATACAGTTATTTGAAAGTTACTCTCAAAATTCTTGAAACAAAGCGTTATGAAACAAGCTTTATTGTCAAGTATAGTGGTCTTATACTTAAAGCTCAGCTTGAAATTAAGTGGCTGTTTATCTGTGAGCAATTAAAATACCTTTTTTTAATTGAAATATCCTTGTGCTTATGTGAGTGAGTACAGATACCCTCCAAGACTCCAGACACTTGTCACATATGGCTTAAGAAGTAGAACTGGATATTCCAAGAGGCTAAGTGCCACATGATTGTATGAAAAATTGGCCAAGTGTTGTGGCACTCACTGTGCAACCTTGGCATTACTAAAGACACTTCACATTTTTGCATTTTTGTATACTTACTGGTGCATTTTGTGCAGTTTTAAGCAGCCTGAAAAATCCTCCTTGTGTGCTTTTATTAATACTTGATGTGCCCTACCCAGTGAGTTATACCCTTTAGACCCACAGCATAAACTGTTGAATAAAAGCTGACAGGGCTAGCAAAATCAGGTTTTTGCCTCTGCGAATGGCATGTTTCTGTGTTCTGTGATCCCAGTCCCTTACAGCAGCAACTCCTGCTAACATAGGGGCTTCTTAAACCCAAAGTAAAAGGCCCAATAGAGTAGGCAGGGTTTGTCCAAAATGACTAACTCTTCAAACACAGTGTCTTCAGCAAGGATCTCAGTACAGCATGCCAAAAAGGAGGGTAGATAAGTCAGCAGATTTCAGATGTTAGTTGATGTGTCAGTATAGTGGTTCTACCTCACCATGATTAAATGGCTGAGGTGATAAAGGGTAAACTCTACTTAAAATGCCATCATGAATGAAACCAGGACTGTCCTTTATATGTGGCTGGAGGTATCTAGCATTTTCATGATGTGAAGTGGAGCTAGATCCAGGTGCAAAGTACAGGTGCCTTTGTCTAAGACAAAAAAAAAAAGGCTGTACATAGCTACCACATGAGCGATGCTTATTTATTTAAGACAGAGAATCTGCTCTGAAACTCTCCCTCTCCCCTTTGCTGAAAACAAGTGTTATCTCTGAATGTGACAGCTGTTGGGAGGTGGATGAGAAGACAAAATTGAAGAGTGTCCCTTCCTCTGTGGCTCTCACTAAAATAACCTCTAAATTAAAAAATGCAAGGAAGTAATTTGGCCTTCAGTTTTTCTGAGCTCTTTTATGTAATGATAGTTTGTGCTGTTAAGAAGATGAGGATATACCATGCTGATACAAACAAAGTAAGTGCTTTTGCCGAGAAACTGTTCTTTTTTAGTTTAAATTTCTATGAACCCATTAATCTCAGTTATCACTTAACTGTTTTAATAATGATGAGTATCCAAAGCGGTTTCCTAAAATTTTACTTCTAAGTTCACAGAACCATAGAATAGTTTGAGTTGGAAGGGACCTTACGGGCCATCTAATTCGACCCCTCCCTGCCCTGGGCAGGGACGCCTCCCACCAGCCCAGGCTGCCCAAAGCCCCATCCAGCCTGGCCTTGAGCACCTCCAGGGATGGGGCATCCACAGCTTCTCTGGGCAGCCTGTGCCAGGGCCTCACTGCCCTCACAATAAAGAATTTCTTCCTTATGTTTAATCTGAATCTGCAACTGTTACCCCTTGTCCTATTGCTGTATTTCCTGATAGTCTCTCTCCAACATTGCATGAATGTATTTGAATACTTATTGGTAATAATTACATCTGAATTACTAGAGATGTTCAAATAGGGCACGTAATTTCCGCATGAGCCAGAAACACAGAAACTCTGTAATCTTTACTGTTTGCATGAAGAAACAAGTCTCTGTGCTTTACAAAAGAATTTAAAAGTCTTCCTACTTCAGGGAACAAAATACTATTATTTTCCCTCTTGCTTTTTTGTTTTCTTTCACCAATATGGAAAAGAAAAATTGAATTTAAGTTCTCTTACTGGTAATTGTTAAAGAAGGAAGTTGACCTTCTAAAGGTTGAAAGGTTATATAAACTTAAAAGGAGAAAATTAGTTTTAGAAATTTTACCTAGCAATGATTTCTGTGGCCAGATAGTTATGCCAGTTACACCAAGTGTAACTATACTCTTACTGTTTTTAGTGCTATGGTCTAATTCACCATATATATTTTTTTTAAGTCCAAGAGAGTCAGGAATCATCACTTCTGAATGAATTGTATTACTTTTGTAGGAGAACATGTCCATTCACCATTGATGTATAAAGGGACTAAAATTCCCTGAGGAGATAATGTATTATAAATTGTGAATAAGATGTGTGGATAATGTGTATTTTTTTGTCTTTTCCAAGATTAAGATGTATATACGTTAAAAATTCTATGGCTATATATTCACTTACTTTTCTTTGTGCCTTGGGCTTTGCTGTTTTAGAATAGCGGGAAAACTAATATATTCTTTTAGAATATAATTTTAAAGCCTACTGGCCCTTGTCTTTGTCAGCTTTTTGGGTGAGATGCTGTGCTTTCTCCAAAAGCTGACTTTCACAGGAAATGGAGAGGCAGATCAATTTATAGTTGCAATGAACAGCAGTAGATACTAATGACACTCCAGAGCATTCATTTTGTTTTGGGATTTGAAAAATATATGTGACTTCAGGGAAAAAATGTGCTGGTTTGTATTATACGTGTGCAACTGTGTAAGGTGAGAAAGTATCTGGGATATGCAGACTGAAGTAAGGGTCTTCAAATGCGATCCCTGGCTGGTTTTTAGTCTGTTTTGATTGGCTAAAACGAAATACCTCTTTATGCTAATGAGTTCTGAAAAATCACCGAAGAACTTAAAAGAATAATCATTTTTCAATCAATTTGTTTCTTGACATAAACATTCCATATTAGCCTAAAGAGTATTTTGGGGGAAGTTCATTATGTTATATAAATGGAATAATTACATGAATGTATTTATGGATCTAGACCTTGAATAGTAATAATGCGAATTTATTTTGATTGCATTAACTGACATTTATTTTTATATTTTAGGTTTGTTTAGTTTTTTAGCACAATCTGTTTTGCTTAAAGTTGCTCTGGAGGTGTAGTTATTTAAATGTGAACTAGTTTTAGAGTTTTCATAATTGAGAAAGCCCTCTCATAAAAATGTCCAGCACTAAAACTTAGTATTTGGCCTGTTTGGCAGGACTGAAGAGAGGCTTTGCACCTCTTTTGAAAAAGCCTTTTTTTTTGACCTGTGAAATAGATACTAGTAGCTTATCTTTCTGTTTTATTTGCTTATTCACGTATACATGTATATATTTTATTTTATTTCCTCTTTAGGGGGATTACTGAAGCTCGTTTTGTTTATGTCTTTGTTCTTGGCATAGTCTTCACTGGCACTAAAGATTTACTAAAGTCGCAGGTTATTTCTGCAGACTCCAGCGTGAAGAGTACAGGATTATGGGAAGTGTACAGTGGATTGGTTCTACTAGCAGCCCTTCTGTTTAGACCTCACAATTTGCCAGTGTTGGTGTTTTGTCTGCTGATTCAGACAATGATGACAAAATATATCTGGAGGCCTTTGAAATGTGATGCGGCACAGATTACTATCATGCATTACTGGTTTGGCCAAGCTTTCTTCTATTTTCAGGTAAGCAGAATATTCTCCCTACTATGGGGCTGGTATGGGAGGGGGAACAGTTTTTGCATGAAATATTTTTCGTGGTAAGTGAAGTGTCAACTAAATCTTGTAATGGGAGAGTTCACTGAGTTCTCGGAAGTGTTTTGTTTCTAAGTATATTATTAACATTTCTATCTCAGAATCAGGGAAAGATGCATACCTTGATAACTTGATAGCCTCAGTGCAGACTTCCACAACTGTCAAGAGTATCAGAGACCTATCCTCTGGGAGTTTGGTCTGTTTGTGGACTACCTAACCACCACTACGGTGATAGTAAATGGAAAAATATCAGCTGAGTTGTTTAATACCAGTAACAGGCACTTGCATTTTTGTACTTGATCCTTGAGGCTTCCAAACCTTCTGGTAACGTAACAATGGGTCTGTATACGGTTCAAGACTGAAGTGAAGCTCTATGACAAAATAATGCATCTTTATGAGAATTTAAACTAACTGCCGTTCGCATTTTAAGGAATGTTACCGTCTTTCCTGAGGAGTCTTACTAATTTCAGTAACATTGTTCCTCACACTGCATATAAGGTTGCAATTCAATAAAATCCTTTCTTTTCATTAAAGCTGGAGAGGTTCTTTCCACTTCTAATAGTGTTGGAAACTTAGCGTAGCAAACTATCTCAGAAAAGCATTTGCTGGGAATCAGGTTGTTAGGGTCTGGATTATGAGGAGAGGCTTTCTGATTTTCTGCAAAATGTCAAGGTACAGCCTGTACTGGCTTTAATTTTGAGGCATGGATGTTAAACTGCGGTCAAGCTGAGGGTACCTTAAATGGTTTCTGATCCTGTTAGTACTCTTTGAGGATTGGCTTCACTTTGCTGAGAGTGCATCTCAGGACAGAGAATTGCTGATGGGCATATGATCATCATGATTCACCCTTTCCTCCCCAGTTTTCCCTATGCCCCCTCCTCTGAGGAGGTAATGTTTTTTGGTTGAATAGCTTTTGTATATCTTGCATGTTACAGTTCAGACAGCCAACTCTGATTACTGCCTTTCGAGAGCTGCCCTTAGTGGGGTTGGAAGAAGGCTGAAGGCAGAACCCTCTGCACACTAAGGCAGTGAGCAAAAGTGGCTCCCAGAAATGTAATAGCGGGTAGGCTGACAAGAAAATCTTACTTGCAGAAAAGAGACTAATAAAGAATGATCTGAATGTTTTCACAAAGCATCTATTTTTGGTGGAGTTGGCTGAGGATTTCACAGAACCACCAAGTCACGGAATAGTTGAGGCTGGAAGGCACCTCTAGTGATTGAATCTATCCAGATTAGGTTGTGCAGGGCAGTGTCCAGTCTGATTTTAAATCCTTGCAAGGTTGGAGGCTCTACAACCTCTCTGGGCACTGTCTCCCAGTGTATGAGTGCCTTAACCGGTAAAAAAGGTTTTTCTGATATTTAAATGGAACAACTTACATTGCAGTTTGTGCCCATCGCCTTTCATCCTTTCAGCAGGCTGTACTGAGAGAAGTCTGGCTACATCTTCTTTACTCCCCCTCATCAGGTATTTATAGACACTGTTACAATCCTTGCTTAGCTTTCTCTTTGCAAAAGTAAACAGACCCAGCTCTTTCAGATAATGTTCGTGTGACAGATGCTTTGTTCACAACATCGTGTCTGTGGTCCTTCAGTGCTCTTGCTCCAGTACATCCATGCACTTTCTTGCACTGTGGAGCCCAGAACTAGACTCAGGACCCTGACCATGATCTCATCACTGCTGAAGAGGGAATGGAGCATCATCTTCAACCAGCTAGTGATACTCTCCTCAGCACAGCCCCAGGTGCTGTTGGTTTTCTGTGCCAGAAGCACAAGTGGCTGGCTGGTAGGCAATGTGGTGTCCATCAGGACAACCTATGTATGTCCTTGTCTGACAAGCTGGTTGCCCAGTGGTGAGCCCCCAGCCCAGCCTAGTGGCTGGGTTTATTTCTTCTGAGGCGCAGAATTTGGCATTTGCCTTTGCTGAACTTCACGGGTTTGTTGTCAGGCCATTTCTGCAGCGTGTTGAGGCCCCCTAAATGACAGCACACCCATCTTGTGGTGCACCAGCAGCTCTTCCCATTTTGCATTGTGTGCTGACTTGCTGAGGGTGCTCTCTGCCCTGTCGTGCAGGTCATTAACGAAAATGCTCAAGAGCATTGTCCCCGCTGCGAAGCTCTGGGTTCAGTATCTAGTGAGTGGCCTCCAGGTGGGCTTTGTGGTGCTGACGAGAAACCTGTGAGTTGGACAGCTGAGCCAGTTTTCAGTTCACCTCTCTGTCTACTTAACGCTACTGCATCAGTTTCAGTTTGCTTGTGAGTGTGTTATGGGGTGTTACATGGCTTTTTTTTTTTTTTAGTGCTTTTATACTGGTGTCATTGAGAAGATGTAAATATCTTTTAAGATTTTTCTTCTTACCCTAATGTCTGTTTTTCTTTTCTTTTCACTTTCTATGACCCTTGCAGTTAGAGAGCTTATTAGTTTTTGGAAGACGGGAAGAAGTGACTTCCACTTTAATTAGCTGCATGTTGTATTGTTGGATATCTTGAACTTGCAAGGCTTCCCCCCACAGCCTACCAACCTTTTGGCAACTTTGACATTTTTACTGGATGTTTTTTCATTGGGAGTAATAACATCTGGTGTGATACAGATTTCAACAAACTTAAGGATATTTTAAAAATTAGCTTTGATGAAGGAGCCTCTGTGCACATGTGATGCTGCTGAATCACAGCATCCAGAGCTGAGAAGGGTGTAGTTCTCTCTTGCTTTGTTGTGATCCCTGTTGCTTGACTGTTCTTGTGTATCCCTTGTCACTCAGGATCTGGAGAATGAAAGGTGATAGTTAATTCTCAAAGCTTCTTGTAGAGACAGAGCAAAGCTTTCTGCCCTCACCCCCAACCCTGTTTTCTTTCCCAGACTGGTTTATTATTAAGTTCAATATATGAAAAGAGCAAATACAGATAAGGAGATACCTCATGTCCAATCACTTGTCTGTAAACTCTAGCTCTGAAGAGATTCTTCTGAGCTTAGCAACTGCTTAGCATTTTTTTTTATTAATTCCTATCCTCTTTAAAAATATATTCCCCATATAATTCCTATTCCCTTTAAAAATATATCCATGTCAGAAGACCTTGCCAGCAGTGTCTTGCAGACTTTTTTGTGGTCTACTCAGAAAACCAAAGTGTGTACTTACCTTTTCAGCGTGTCCAAGACGTAATGAAATGACAAGTGAATTGGAATAGAACAGAAGATCTTTTTAGAAAGAACAGTTTTGATTATGGCCTTCATAATCCTAAAGATATTTTGAAAATAGAGAGATCAGTTCTGCTAAGGAAAAAAGTGTTTTAAAATTCAAGGTAGGTGGAATTCTTTTCCCTCACTCTTACAGAGCAAGTTTTCAGTTATCTTTAAAAAATGCTGTACTTGCATTTACATTAGATTACCTTTATACGATGGAGATGAAGTGTTTGACCAAAATAATCCTCTTCAGATGTTAGCTTGGTTCATTTATTCTCTGGTGAAGGAACCATTCTGCAGCTATGGGAAGGAACAAACTGAATCATACAAGGCTAAAAGTTTTTTTTTTTTTCTTTTTTTTTTTTTTGCACCTTCACAGTTGAAGGCAGTTATTTGATGTGCAAACTATTACCGTAGAAAAGCAGAACAGAAGTGATGGTAGCTCATAAAATTACAGAGGCTACAAACATCCCTCAAAATGTAGTCAAAGCTTTTTCTTTAGTTGGTAAGTAGCTCCCACTTGGTTCTGCTTTCAGCTTTCTTGTCTTGGGCTGTAGCACTAGGGATGGAAGAAACTTCTTCCAACAGTTTGGTTAGGGGAAGTTTGCTTGTTATGTAGTATTCTGATCTACACTACCAGGAAAAATTAAAAACCTGACAATCGAGAAAACCCACTTCTTCATTGACTATTTTTTCTTTAAATTTCTCCTTCCCTTTTCTTTGAGTTCAGAGTCCAGAGCAGAAGCTACCTGTTGCAAGGAAAAATTGCTCGGTTTAACTTAAAATCAGGATTTAAGTTTTTTGTTGTTATATTAGTGACAAATAATTAGCTGTCAGTCATCTGTTAACAGCACTTAATTAATTGGCTAGCACTAAACTGCAGAATCAGGGCCCAACCAGATGAACAACAGGTGAACACACATGGACTTCTATGCGATTTTGTACACCTAATCTGAAAAGGATCTAACGTGCCTCTCAGCAACATCTATCCCACAACACTTAAAGTTATAGTGATCCTTTCAGGTATGCATTACAAAGACCTTCTCTTCACTGCCATACAGGTTCCCCTGTTTACTCACAGCTCATCTTTAGTTGTTGAGGTATATCTAAAGAGCACCTTGGATGAGAGACATCAAGAGAAGCTGTGGATGATGGGTTGTTACATACACTTCTCAGCTCTTTCTTACCTGAATGATGAAAGGAGTAACTCTGAAAGTGCCTATTCTTTTCTTGATGTAGCTCTCTGTTTTAGTAACAGATTTTATTTTTTTCCTGTAAACACTTAAACTTTTTCTTTTTAGGGAAAAAGAAAGAACTATGTTTGGTGACAGCTTTCAGTTAGTTCCCTTCCAGGGAAGATAGTCTGTTCATGCTAAGCAAACTGAAGGTGTCCCTGTTTTAGCAACTGCCTGTCTTGGCTATACCATTAACACTAAGGTCTTAGATTTTGACTGACTTAGGGAAGGGTTGAATTTCAGAGAGAGAACAATTTTTCAGACATAGAATAATTCTCAAAAATAACCATTAAGGAAGTACAACAGGCTGTTCCTGCAGGAGAAGTCTCTCAAGTTCTCAGCTTCAGTATTGATCTGTGATCAGCCTGCCTTGGTACAAGCTAATCACTCATTTGCCACCTCTGTACTGATCAATATCTATGCTTGAATGCCGGGGAAGAGATGGGAAGGAAGCAGAACTGTATTATGTAGGTATGATGTCCACCGCTGGCACAGATTTAAGTGTCTTCTCTCACTTTCTTTCCCCAAATTTCATGATTACAAGAACTACCACTATTAAACTGTCTGGGTTCAGTGTGGTGCTAGATTTTTAATTTCCAGGCAGACATAAAGATCTAATGTAGCATGTGAAAATGTTAGTACATTTATGGTTGAAATACAGGAATTGAAAAACACTGAAAGTTGCTGTTGGTGTTGATCAGATTGGATACTAAATTTAAACTGTGCTAGCTAAATGAGGCAGGAAAAGGGAAATATAAACTAAATATAAAACCCTTCCATCTGGAAATAGGAGAGAAATTTGGAGAACTACTTTTTGCACATGTTCTGGTGTGATTATAAGGAGAATGAGATTTCTTGTCCATGTTTCTGAGTCTTTATTAAATCTTGGTAGACAAGATGATATGTAATGAGAAAAGCAGGAACTCTGTCTCACCAAGTATGGAATGTAAGTGATGGCCTTTTGAATAGGATAGTGGGTAAAAATAGCTTTGTTCAAGATAGCATATTTAATGAATGAGGCAGAATTCTTTTGAAAAATATTATAGGGTCTTTAAAGACTTTATGGAGCAATTGCAATGAAAATCCTAAGTGTACAGTATAAGCAGGGTTCAGAGGAATAGATTTTTTTTCATTAATCAGTCAGTATACTTCAAAAAAGGGGGTGAAAAAGATGACATTTCTGAGTGTGAAAGCTAATATTTTGATCCTGAATAGCAATAGAAAAAAAAGTATTTGAAAACATACGCTTTGAGCTTATACTTATTTTTTTCATTCTGCACCTTAACTGTGTCAGGACCCTGAGTGCATCTCCTGTCTAGGAGATCAGTTTAGTGAAGTACAAAGTCATCTCCTACAGTGAGGGCAACTGTTGTGAGAAAAGCTGGAAGCAAGGGCCTGTCCTTCTTTCCTTTAGGAGCTGCTTTTAATGTGATGCTTTACTGTTGACTCTCACCAGTGCTATGTCACAGCTGTGTAAGCAGATATGTCCGTGTTCCATCTCAGTCCTGACCTGGACATGAACCTCTTGTTTGAGCTTCCTGGCCTGCTCTTGTACCTGTCGTGTCGCTATGGATTTGCTGGCTGATCAATGGACTGCATCTGACCCTGTTCACTATTTCCAGATCCAGTCCTGACCCAGACTTACTGCTTGCCACCCTGACTCTTTCCTGGTGAATTCACTGCTCTCACCTGGCTTGTTTTCCCAGCTTACGTTCCTTTGCAGAGCAGCTGGCCCTTCCGTGTCTCCGACAATGTGAACATAAAAGGCTAATTTATTAAACTTGCAACTTATATGGGACTTGCTTACATGACACACTTTTTTTCCTGGACCATTACTAAGATTGTGAGTAGTAAGCATGGGAAAAAAATGCTTAGGTAAATTTTGCAGTATTCGTTCTTGGACGTGTCCAGATCCTGACTGGATAAAGTCCAGAGCAACCAGGTCTTTTCTTTTGTATCTGAACTTCTTCTCAGCAGGAGGTAGTACTAGATGACTTTTGAGTTCCCTTCCAGCCTGAATTATCTTATGTTCTCATGATCGTTTAGTTATTTCATCAAGTTATTTATGTGAACTTGGGTAAAGCTGCCTTGTTTAAAAGTTAGGATTGTTGCCCTATTTATTGTATTGTGCAAGTTCATGAAGAGAAGCAAAGTTAAGAATACTCCAGTTCTGACAAGCATACAAAATGTATGGCCCCTGCTTATTTATGTTGGATATTATTGCAAGTTTGTTGATTTTGTCAACAAGCTTGAATGACTGATTGTTTACTTTTAAGCCCTGACTTGCTCACATCTTTTAACTTGTCACGTACTTCCTGGAAACATCCTGTATCTTCATCATTGCTCCTTGCTCTTCAGCATGCAGTGACAATAGAAATAAATCTTGGTTGCCTCTAACTGTAGCAGCTTCCAAAAAATATATGTTGCTGTAAATATTTCTTGAGGTATTTTAGTTGCCTTGGATAAGAGCTCATAAATGAAGAAAAATTAAATATTTTTCATTATTGGTCTTGTGTTTTTTGTTTTATTTCCATCCTTAGAACAGTGTATCTTCAGTAGAAGGGAAAGGAAATACAGTCTTTAAAACCTTTGAGACTTGTTTATAATCTAGTTATTTTTTATCACAGAAGGAGAACAGCATAGACTTGTATCTTTTCAGAATCTTTTTTATCTATTTGGTCTTGCCTTTTGGTAGAAAGATGGACTGGGAGACATTTTAAAGTGGTTTATAGCTTGTCTTGTGTGGTTTTCCAAGCATTATAGGCTATCTTACACTGGAGAGGCCCTCAGGAGGTCTTAAGTTGAATCCCATTCTCAGAGCACAGTCAGCTGTGAGGTCAGACTAGGTTGGCCAGGGCTTTGTCTGATCAGGTCCTGAAACATCCAAGAATGGAGGTTGCAGATCCTTTCTGGGCAACCTGCTCCAATTACTTATTTTTTCCACCTCAAATTATTTGGCTCAAGTAATTGAATTCCTCTCATTCCATGTTTGTTAATATTTACTAGAAAGCTGTGGGAAGGGCTCAGTGGAAGTACAGTAACAGTGCGCTGTGTCAAATTGGTACTGCAGTCAGAAGCATGTCACTTCTGTGTTCCACCTCTGTGAAACACTTCTGAATTTCACCTCTTCTCAGTTCAGTGAGAGTCATGGAGGTGCTGTAGCTTTTGGCTCGTATGTGATGAGCAATGCAGTATCTGAAAATTTTCCAGAAAAACCATTGAGACTTTGAGGAGAGTTTGTGATTGTTTTCATTCATGTCCATGGAGGCCTCCTTCTCTGTTAGCGTCTCTACCCAGTGTTTTTACCTTCGTGCTTCCTTGATTCAGGTCGTGATGGATCACTATGGAATACCTTTATGTGAAATTGAATTGCATCCTGTCACTTTCTGCCATTACAGCAACAAGCTATGGCGCTGTTAGAAATATTTTGGTGGTACTTTAAACTAAGAGCAGATACTCTGAATTGTCAGCTATTTATACATTGTGTGGAACGTACGAACTTGTCTTGGTGAAAGATACCTGCTGTGGAGAACAAATGCTTCATCGGGGCTCTGCCAGCAGTACCTGAGGAGCCATCCACGAGGCTCAGGGGGCTCCTGGTGAGAACGGAGCGGTTGAACATTTAACATCTAGCATGGTAGGCGTTGTATGCGTGAGCTTCCTGAACTCCCAAAGTTTAATACGGTAAAGTGCAAAGTCCAGCAGCAGTATGTGCTGGGGTCAGCCAGCTGGAAGGCAGCTTTGCGGAAAAGGACCTGGGGGTCTTGGTGGAACCTCTCTGAATTTGCAAGTCTTAATCCAGTTACATGCAGTAGCTTTGTCGTGGACAGGGAGGGGGCTGGTACATGTTCCACTACAGCTCTAAATTGGAGCCCCATTGTCTCTAATGGCAAGAAATATTTATTTCTAGGTATAATTTCAACCACAGCCTTAAAGTCTTGGTTTTGAACCTTGTGTGGTGAAAAATGTATTTTTTTTCATCACTAGACTGAAATCAGCAGGTGTAGTTGCCTGTTTTAATGATGTAATTTATTAAACCGGCATATGTATTTGCTGACAAAATAAGACAAGCAAAAGATGCTGTTCATGTCCTAAGCAGACTGTAAATCCTAAACAGAAGCTCCCGTTTGGTTAGCCGCTGTATTGAAATTCCAGTGTAAAGAATGTAAAGAATATGTCTATACTGTAAAGTGGCTCAAAGAGTAAGCCTTTAACTGGTACAATAATTAATTATATTCTGATGTATTATAAATGTTTCTTTGGGCACATTTGAATCTTTTGGTTTTTATTCCTGTTTTCAGGGAAACTCGAATGGCATTGCTACTGTGGATGTTTCAGCAGGGTTTGTGGGACTAGAAAGCTATGTGGAGATACCAGCAATCTTCCTTACAGCATTTGCAACGTACGCAGGACCTTTGCTTTGGGCCATTCATCTGCTGTGCTACTTGAGTTCTGAAGTTAGCAGGTAATCAAGTTTAAAACTAAAGTAATGCTCCCTTACGTATTGCAGATATAAATGCCATCTATATAATGTACAAACAGTTTTATTTACATCATTATTTTCCTTAAAAGTTAGTTTTCCATTAAGAAAATACATATGTTTCTGGTATGAGTTTGTATCACCTCACTCTTCCAGTTTCATTTTATGTGCAGAAATTTTGTATTGGGAAGATATGTCTGTGTTTTACTAATTTTGTTTCTTAATGAGATCTCATTTTGCTGTGCTAAATTATCTAAAATCTTATTATATTTTGTTTTAACAGGGTGTCCTACCTAAAAACAATCTTCTTGGAATCTATTAAGTAGGAGGCCTGAGAAGGCCTTTTCAGAATAATGACGTAGAATTCAAACTTAACCAATATGCTGTTCTTTGACAAGCTGTCCTTGCTTGGCAAAGTGGCATTCAACCTCAGATAAATAAAATAAGCTAATTTTATTGTCTGTTCATGGTTGTTACTGTTACTTTTAGCTAAAATGTTTGTGCATTTGTATATCTTGTGTAGCAGAGGAATTAAGGAATGTAAAATAAATTAATGAATGTGGAATTTCAAGAAGAGGTAGTTGGAAAATGTTTATGTAACTTAGAGTTCATGTAAAATATAATTGGACTCTTTGCTACTGCATTTAAGTCATTTTGCAGGGCACTCAAACTGAGAGATGCAATATACTAGTAGGAAGGAGCTGTAAACTCAGTATCCTATTGATCTACAAACACAGAAACTTGACATATATTTTCACTGAAATAACATTTGACAGTGACAAAATTCTTACCATCCCAGAGCCTCCCAAAGCTTTTCTTAGTCAACTACATGTCTTTTCTTTATTATCTTTGGAATTTAAATTTACTCTTTTTTTTTTTTTTTAATGGGAAACAACATAGCAGCAGGACTGGCATGTGGGATTGGGATTTTAGACATTATTTGGTTTATTACAACTCTTTGCCTTATGCATAGTCATCCTCTGTAAACACATCTGACTTCCTTTATCTACAGAGTGTCATCCAGTCTCATCCTGTTTGTGCTTTGTGTTATCTGGCCTCTCTCTTCTCCTTTTGCTTGCTTGTCTTGGGCTATATGTACACAGCGAACTTGTGTTGGCATGTGTGTGTTTGTCAAAGGCATAAGGAGAGGGTATCCCAACTCACCTAGCTGCATAGAGTAGTGGAGGTTTTTGTACTGGGAAGGAGCAGTTCTAACAGGCTGATCTCCTGCACCGTCATTGTGTCCATTGCTGTGTATTAACAAGCACCTTTAACAGACAGAGATAGCACCTTATTCGCTGACCTGCCTATCTACCATGCTGGTTTTTAAGGATACCTGACTCTGTGCTTTGTTTTAGTGAAATTATGTATCCTAGTGCTGAGTGATTGTACTGCACCAGTAATATACTACTTAGTAGATTGAGACTTACTGTAGAATGTTTCCTCTTAGTTTAAGGCTGGTTACCCTGAAATCATAGTTGGTCTTATGTAGGTTGATACTGTCTAAATACTGGTCTTTATGTTTAATACATCTTTTTTTTGTTCATTCAGATATTTTTTTTGCTTTGGGAGGAGAAGATGTATAATACAGTAATTACTGATGTCTGTATTTGTATAACCACGGTAACACCTTTCCTGAGTTTTCCCTACTACTTGTCTTGACACAAACTCAACTTTAACTCTGCTTCTAAAACTCCTCCATTTAGCTTTATTTACTGCTGTGCTTCATCTTCCCAATATCTAAGCTCTTCAAGCTCTTGACTTCCATTCTTTCTACTCTCTTTAAAAAGAGTTACCGTGTACGTATAAAACTCCCTGCCTCATGTCTTCTAGTAAATATGTGACCCATGAACCCTGGCTATTACTTGCATTCTATTAATCTACCATTTTTCACAATTCCTTTATATTTCTGTTTACATCTACCATGCTGTGTTTAAATTAACGCTAGACAATTCCACTGGTCATATCCATGTTCCTGTTTTTTTTTTTTTTTTTTTTTAAGTACTACTTTCTGATCTTAATTACATTGTAGGTGCTTTGGAACTGGAAATTTTCAGTTGTACTTAGAGGATTCTGAGCACAGAGATGTAAACAGACTCAGTGCCATTGTGTGGAGAGGGAAAGGAAAAAAACAGAAGTTATGTAATGTATTTAAAAAGACGAAGTTTTAATGTTGTTTAAACCCTAGACAGCAGCCTGTGATCAGCACTAACATACAATGATCAGAATATGATACCATATAGCATGTTTCTTTAAAGATCATGTAACAAAATAATGAAAAAACTCTCTGAAACAAAACCTTTGAAGATCTATAGATGTTTAGTATTGTTTCAAATAATGTGTGTCTATAGTAGTGTTGGTTGTTCTGATGTTTTCTTGATTGAATTTTTGCAGATTAAAAGCTCAACTAGTAGTGTTGCCAGGTACAGTGCTGTTTTAAACTGCTCTCAGGTGGGCAGCTGTGACCTGTAATACCCACATCACTTATGTAAGTAGATCCCATCAAACAACTTGTGCCTGTAGAAGTTTTAAGGTTCATTTCTGTCAACTGGTAAGGCTGTTTCCTCTACTAAGCAGTGAATAACCCTGGACTGGAATCTCTCTAGCCCCTGGAGATAATTTAAATTGGTATGTTACAGTGCTCAGAACTGTAGTCTATGCACATTTTATTTTACTTCTGTGTTTTGTTGCTGGCCAAATGGTTGCCACATTTCCTTGTTATTATTCCTCGGTCAAACTGTGGAAGACACAGGTCGGCTGTTCCATGTGATTTCTTAAATGTATGGAAGACAAAATTTTTCTTTTTTTTTTAAGTGCTGGATGCTTTAGATTGTTCTTTATAAAAGCTTCTCAGTTTTTTGTATGCAAATATGCCTTGGTCAGTGCAATTCAAACCCTCTCCTTTCTTGTGTGGTTCTGAATGAAAGATGAAGATCCTTTACCTGCTTCCACTAGGCAGGAAGGTCTAGAAGAACCCAGCTGCCATGGTTTTGTTGAGTATGCTGAGTAGGTCCCATTAGATTGCCACAGAATGCCATCAGGATTGCTGACCCATCCTAATACACTCACAGCTGAACGGATGTGTTCAGAAGAGCAGAGCAATGCCATTCTTAGTACAGTTCCTAGCATCCTGCAGCCTGTTTCAGAGCTGCTTGCATCTGAGGAAGGTGACTTAAGCAGAGAAGTCTGACCTCCGTGCTAGATGTTTTGCAGCCGCTTTTATTGCAGCCACTTAGCAGAGCTCCATCTAATTTATAGCTGCATCAGCTGACTTAGTTTACCAGAACTTCATGCTGGAGTTCTTAGAAGCAGAACTCCACTGGGGCCCTCAGTTCCAAGGGGCAAATATGTAAGCATAACCTTTGCTCTCTCTGCACTTTGCATTCATGAAATCATGGAATACTTGAGCCTGGAAGGTATCTCTGGAGATCATTGGTGTCAAGTCTGCTGTACAAAGGAGGGTCAACCAGAGCAGGCTCCTCAGGGACATGTCCAGTCAGGTGTTAATTATCTCCAAGGATGGACACTCAATAGTCTCCCACCCATCTTGTGGTGTACCAGCAGCTCTTCCCATTTTGCATTGTGTGGCGACTTGCTGAGGGTGCTTTCTGCGCTGTCATGCAGGTCATTAACGAAAATGCTCAAGAGCATTGTCCCCGCTGTGAAGCTCTGGGTTCAGTATCTAGTGAGTGGCCTCCAGGTAGGCTTTGTGGTGCTGATGAGAAGCCCATGAGCTGGGCAGCTGAGCCAGTTTTCAGTTCACCTCTCTGTCCACTTATCTTAACCCTACTGCATCAGTTTGCCTGTGAGGGTGTTACAGGAGACAGCGTTAAAAGCCTCCTTGTGAAGGAAAAGTGCATTAGATACCTGTAGTCTATGTATTTTCAGACCACTATGCTAAAAAAGAATAGAAAATAAGGACTGCTTGAAATAATGTATTTGCTCTGGAATTGGGATTGTAAGTGGTTAAACCATTTGCATCCATCTAACCAGGCACATGGAACTATAAAATCTTCTCCTCATATGCAAAGGTAAATATATTTCTAAAATAACTAATGGCATGTGATAGACAGTAACATGGATATTACTGCCACTTTTAGTCCTTCATGCTCTCATAAGAAACTTGGCAGCTGGAATGTGATGGGATTTTCACAGACAGAAATAGTAAGAACTCTTCTGCTTGAGTCTCCATGGAAACTGCAATAACTCTTGAAAATACTTTTGAGACAGGGAACAATGATTAAACAGATGCCTAAACTTAACCAAGTATTCTGTGTGTGACTGGCATAAATTCCAGAGAGCATATGAGTCATGTAAAGGATGGTTTTTAGAGTGCTCACTGCATCGCTCTGATCTGAATTAGAACTTCACATTTGGGGATCCTTGTGATCCGAAAAAAGGGCTGTGTAACTGGATAACCAGACCTGTGTTACATGACCTCACTGTACAGTATACTCCAGATGGATTCAATTTCTAAGTTCCTACCCCAAAAAATTGTCTCGTGGGTGACAGTCACAGTGTTGTGTAATTACCACTCTTTTGGTAGGCAGCATGGTAGTTTTCAGCTTCCTTGCACATTGAAATCTGTGTTTTAATTGGTGTAATGAGTCAGGTTCCAGGATGAATGCTGGATGTCTCCTAGCATTAGAAAAAAAGCTGCATGTCTGTTGACTTCTCTTTCCTAGTTATCAAAAGTTTTAATAATGCTTTCCTGTTAGCAAATAGCTTTCAGGGATCGAAGACATAAGTTACGCCCAATGAGAGGGTATTGGTTGCAAAACCTTTAATGTTGTGCTGGGACGTCGTTAATGTAGAATGCTTGCACGGCAAATCTACATTTTTGCTGTGAATTCTCTTTTAATACTGATATAAAAAGAAGAAGGAAAGCATGCTTGTTACAGGAATTTGAGCATTTAACACCAGCTTTTGCCATCTTCAACCTAATGCATTTCATTTATGGATTCCTCCATTCATAATTCATGTTATTACATTGATCATTTCTCTTTCTAATGTAAGCTGGACATGCAGTGAGTGTTTCAGTATATTTTCTGTTTTGAGTCCTGGGTAGAAATTGCAGTCCCTGATAAAGACAAAAGAACACTGCAGAGCTTTTTTTTTTTTTTCTGAACCTTTCAGTATTTACATATGTAGATTTTAATTCCTCTGGTTTCACTTCATTCTCTGTCCCTTAGGTTAATTAAAGATGAAGAAATATTTACAGCTAAGAATATACAGCAGCTATGTTCTCTAGAATGGTAATACCTGCTCTATACTGTGTTTGCCATCAACCCAGCTCTCCGACTGAAATAAAAAATGTAGAAGGTACCTACTGGTTCCTTCATGTGTATGGGAATCTGGAAGTGATTTAAAACTGGGAGTGTGGCTTTATTGCCACAGGGTGGAAGAATATTCTACTCACTTTGGTATCTCTCGACGTGCTGTCATTGCAGTGACGAGCTGGAGATCTGTCGTACACATCATTAATGTTCTGCGATGGAGACCTCTTTGTCAGTTGCCTCTGTTGCAAACAAATGACAGTTGCTTCAAAGCCATTTGCAAAATAAATGTCATCCTCTTCCTCTACGGACCAGCTATGCAGCTGTGTTTTAGGAGCTGAAACACTTTCTATGTAAATGTTAAAGGAAGTAGTGAGCACAGAATTTAAAGCACACAGATTTGGGGTGGGCTGAGTTATTTTTGCTTTATGCAGATAGAAGGAAGCATCTAACAGATTTGGAACTTTAAAAAAAAAAAAAATAGAAGAGTGATTTAATATTTGGTAGAATTGGCATATTAAGCTTGAGGTCTGTTTCCTGATAATGACTGCTGACCTTAACTGAGACCTCACACTCCAGTGTACTGCGTGCTGCACAGGTGCATTGCAGAGGTGGTCACACAGCTTTTAAATAGCCTTACCAACGCTGTGTACTGTCGTACTGTGAGATTGTGCTCATCGACAGAGCTGCTGGCTTCAGGCAGAGGCTACTTTAAGTAAGCATATCAGACCTGCTTGCTAATTTCTACATGGCCTACCACCTTTTTTTTTGGTGGGTGATCTTGGACTGAAAGGAAAGGGTTCTGCGATGATGTTTTTTGTTTCTGCTCTAATTTGGTGGTTTTAGAGTTAGACTGCCTTCCTCCTTTTGATCTCAGGGTGTCCATCTGACTTACAGAAGTGTGTTAGAAAGCACATAGCTCAGCTGGCTCGCTGCTTCGTACTCCACCTGGGGTGCAGGTGTGTGCAGAGTCACGTTGCTGTACAAGAAGGTGCAGTATTCGACATTTGTTCATGCTTGGAACCTCTCCATCATGAGACAATGCTTTTCTGACATCCTGTATAGCCAGGTTTAAAAATGCTCCTTATGCAAAGCAGTTCATTAAATTTAATGCACACCTGCACTGATCCACACCTGGATCTATTAGAGGACTCCCTCTCACTCGCATGGGATTCTTCCCTCTACCTTCCTTGGCATCCCTGCCCCTCTTTCTCTTGCTGTTTCTGTCTTTCCTTCTCTCCCAGGCCTGTTTTATGCCCCTCTGGTGTGTCATTTCTCTCACTGGCATGTGCTTTGTCTCTCTGCCTGTCACATGTGCCTTTTCTCTTGTGCATTTGCTCTCCTGTGCTCCCTCCTCTCATTCTCATGCTTTCTGTTTCTCTCATCTCTATTCCCCTCCCTCTCAGCATCCCCTGGATCTCCTGAACTTTCCCGATGTCTCTCGAGGCTTCCCTCTCTTGGCTCCTTTCCCCTGCCGTGAGCTTTCTGTCTTCCCTCCTCGAGGAATCCCTCTCTCCCTGCAATGCATTCCCTCCCACATATGCTTTTCCTCTCTGTCGTGTTTCCTCTCTCTCTTTTGTGCTTATCTTACCCCTTGTGCATTTTGCCTTTCATGTGCTTTTGCTTTTCCCTCTCTTTGTATGGTTTTCCTGTGCTCTCTGACACAATATTCCCCTCACTTGCACTTTCCCTGTTGCTCGCACTTTGTCACTGGCTTGTGCTTTCCCTCCACCTGTCTTTGCTGCCCTCTTTATCCCTTCCTACCCTACTGTTGCTCGTTTCCCCCTCACTGCCCTGCTGTCTTATCATGCACTATCATGCTCACTTTCCTCGTGTGCCCTTGCTTTCCTCTCAAATTCATTGTGTTCATGGAATTGTGCGCTTATGTTCCTCTTGTGCCCTTGAGTTCCTTCTCACCCCTACCCCTCCCTTGCCTCCCCCCTTCTCTTGCTTTCTTGCCTCCCCCGATTTTCGCTCTCAGGCATGCTTTCCCCTTTGTTCATGCTTTTGCTCACGCTTTCCCTTTTCTCCCTCGCTTTTGCCCTGCCTTGCTCTCTGCCTTCTGTACCTATGCCTCCCCCCACAGCTATTCCTCCCCTCTCTTGCTTTCCCACCCTCCCAAATGCTCCCTGTCACTGCATGCTTTCCCCATCTCTCCTGTGGTTTGTCCCCATCTTTCTTCTGTGTGGGCTTCCCCCATTCCCCTGTCTCTCTGGTGTGTGACACTCATGCTTGCTGCTCTCTCAGGATCCAGTTTTCCCCCCTTGCACTTTCCCACTCCAACACCACCTCCCCCCTTGCATGTGGTGCATTTTTCCCACATGGCCCTTGCCTGCTTCCCTCCCTTATGCCTTGCTCTCCTTCATGTGTCTCCTCTCTGTCGCTTGCTCTGCCTCTTGGCTTCACGGATGCTCTCAGGCAAGCGTGCACATCACCTTTCCCACCCATGCTTGGCCTCTTTCCCTGCCTTGCACTTTTCCTCTCCTGTGCACTGTGCTGCTTTGTCCCACATGCGTTGCTGCTGCCGTGTTGGCTTTTTTTTTTTTCACACTTCACTCGTATTCTCTCTTGCTCTCCTGTCTAACATAATTAGCCCCATAGCATGCATTTCCCTCTGACATGGGTTTTCTCTCATATTTGCACTTTGTCTCATTCAGGCTTCCAGTTTCTCACTCACTGCCCTTCCCTGTCCAGCTCACTGCCCCTCTCTCTGTCTTGCCACGCATCCTCCCAGGGCTTGTCACCCCCTTCTCAATTACTCCTGTGCTCTCTAAAACCATTCCCCCTCTGTCACAAGCTTCCCACCTTTTCCTCTCTCTTTTCCCTGCCCTGCCCACTGGCTTTCTCTGTTGTCTCTCCTTTGCTGCCCGTCTCCCTTCATCTCAGTCTCTGCACCACTCCCTCTCGCTCAGTGCCTTCCCTTTCTCAGTTGTGCACCCCAGCCTTTCTCACACGCTTCGCTTCTCATGGGCTCTTTTCCCTTTTGTGTGCTCCTTTTTCATCCTCCCTTGCTTTGCACGCTTCCTCCTTCGCTCCTGCCTTCACCTCCCTTGCATACTGTGCCAGCTCTAACACATTCTTGCATGCCCTTTTCCCCTTGGTCATGCTTTCAGTCCCTTGCTTGTGCTCTCCCTCTGTTATTTGGGACTCCTCTATTACTTTCTGTCCCTGCTTTTCTCTCTTTCCTACCCCCTTTCCACCTCATCCTCCCTCCCTCCTTCCCTCTCTTCCCTCCCCCTGCTCCCTCCCTGCCTCACACAACCCTCCCTGCTTCCTCGCCTTCCCTCCCTCTCACACACCTTTCCATCCTACCTCTCTCACGCTTGTCCTCTCTCACCTCGCTTACATTCTTGTTCTCTCTCATGTTTCTTCTTTCTCTTACAACGTTGTGCTTTCCCCTTTGCTGCTTTTTACTGGTGCTGCTTGCTCGCTCCCTCTCTTGCACAGTCTTTTGCTTCCCACCCAACACTTTGGCATCCTACTGGTGCTTTTCCAGCCCCTCTTCTCTGCTGCCCCCCTGATCCTCTCCTCTGTCTTTCTCTCTCTCTGCTCCATCCCCACCCCAAACCCCCATTTCCCTTCCCACTCGGATGTAATTTCTTCCTTTCACTTTCCCTCTCTCGCGCGTGTGTTTTCCTGGTCTCTATCATGTGCTTTGCCTCCAGTACATCTTTTTCCTTCCCCTCGGTCTCATGCACTGTTGTTCTCTCATGCAATGTAACTCGTTGAGCTACTTCCCACCAGGTGAAGTGTTCTGCCTATTTCTCATCATTTCCTTTGTACAAAAAAGTACTCGTGCACTTTTGCTCTCTTCTGTATTTCTTCCCTCTTCTGATTGCCTCTTGCACTTTCTCTCGCCTCTGTCTCCCTTGCTTTGCTTCTCTCTTGCAGACCTTCTCCTTGCAGGCATGTTTCCCTGCAGCACATTTTGCCTCTCACACGGTCTGCCTCCCAAAGCACGTTTCCCCTCTCTCCATGCACCCCCACCCCAGCATCCCTTCTCTCATGGGCACTCTTCTCACCCCCCTTACACAGACGGCCAGGCTCTCACACCTGATTTCCCCAGCCCTTGCACTTCCCTGCCTGATTCTGTCCCTATTTCCCCCTCCTCTCACATACACTTAGCTTCTCACACACGCACTGCCCCTCTCTCCTGCTTTCTTTTTGTCTCTTGTGGGTTTGACTCTTAGGGATTTCTTTGTGAAGCACGAGAGAGACAGTCTGATGCGTTTTCCTCTCTCCCTGACCCAGTGTGCCTGCTGTTTCCCTCTTGCATCTTTTGCCTCTCCCTCACATGTTCCGCTTCTCAAAACCATGTGCACTGCCTCTCTCTTGTGCTGCTTTCTCTCTTCCGCATCCCTCCCTCATCTGCTTCATCCCACCCTGCTCTGGTGCTCTCTTGCTTTCCCCATCTCTCACTTGCTTTTCCAGACCTGACACGTTTTTCATTCCTTGCATGCATTCTTCCTCTCACACTTTCAATCACACGCATTCCCCACTTTGTCGTGCACTTTCACTCTTGTACAGCTTTCTCTTGCTCTTCTCTCTCTTTCTCCATTGCTTTCCCCTGCCTTTGCAGTCTTTCCCACTCCTGCATGCCTTACTATCTCTCATGCCTGTTTCCCCTCTCTCACTTGATGCAGATGATTACCTAGCAAGCAAGGATGAGGAAAAAGCAGGTGCATTTAATGCCTTTTTCCTCAGTTCTTAATAGCAGTGACAGATTTTGGGCTGTCTTGCCCTCCGTAATCCTTTTCTTCTCACTTCTGCAACCTCACTGTCGCATTTGCCGTGGCTCGTGGACTTTCCCTATTATCCACTATCCCACTCATTTGTGCAGCCCATCTCATGTCATTTCCCTGTCTTGTGCCATCTCTCCAGTGCTTTCTTTTTCTTGTGCTTTGCCTCTCATGGGTGTGCTTTCTTCCCCTTGTATCTGTGTTTTCCTTTTCTCTTGCATGCATGCACTTTCCCTCTCTTACATGTGCTTCTCAGGGAGTGTAGTGCTTGGACAAGGGGTAATGGTTTTAAACTAAAAAGGGGTAGATTTAGATTAGACATAAGGAAGAAATTCTTCCTTCACAGGCTGCCCAGAGAAGCTGTGGATGCCCCATCCCTGGAGGTGCTCAAGGCCAGGCTGGATGGGGCTTTGGGCAGCCTGGTCTGGTGGGAGGTGTCCCTGCCTATGGCAGGGGGTTGGAACTGGGTGATCTTTCAGGTCCTTTCCAACTCAAACCATTCCTTGACTCTACTTGCACTTTACCTCAGCTGCATGTGCTTTGCTACCCACTGACTCGTATGTTCTGTTGTGAAGTCCTTCTGTGATGCTGTACTTCTCCCTGCATTCTCCATGCATGAATTACTTCTCTCCTGTGCATGTGCTTTTCCCTCTGTACCTCCCTTCCTCTCTCTGCCTCTTGTGCACACTGTGGGCTCACGTCCCTTCCTTCTGTGCTCTTCCTGGCACACTCCCCATGTTTGTGCTTCCCCTCTCTTGTCTGTGCTTTCCCTTGTCTCTCTCTCACACACCTTTTTCGCTCTCTCACACACTCTCCCATGCTTTCCTCGTGACTTCCCTTTCTAGCATGCTTTCCTCCTCACTTGCTTTTTCAGTCTTCTGCATGTGCTCACCATTATCTCCACTGCACCCCTTCCCTCCCTAACGTGCCCTTTCCCACTCTGTCTTGCCCTTTTCTTGCACGCTCCCTCTCACAAATTATTTTCTCACAACCTCTCTCCTGCTTGTACTCTTCCACCTCCATGCATTCTCTTCATTCCTCTTTATTCACTTGCTCTTCCCTCCCCCCACGCATGCTTCCTCTCCTTCTCACACACTTTCCCTCCTTCTCTCTCTTCTACTCGTGCTTTCCTTTTCTTGCATGCACCCAATTCTAGCATGCTTCCTCTCTCGTACATGCTTTTATTTCACATGAGCTTTCCCCTTTGTCTGTCAGACAGCATTCCTTGATCATTCCTGCATACATTTCTCATGTTCATGGATGTGACCTCCTGTTTTTCTATCTCACTCTCATTTCTTTCCTTCTCTCACACACATGCTTTCCTCTCTCTACTGTGTGCTTCCACTCTCTCACTCTTTTACCTCCTTTCCATTGCTCATGTTCTCTCTCCTGGACACACTTTCCCTCTCCTGTGTAGCCCTTTCCTTGCTTTTGCTGCCCTCCATGTGGTCCCTCTTTCTTGCATGCATTCCCCCATGCTTTCCCTCCTTCCCCTTGCCCACAATCTTGCATGATGCCCCCTCTCATATTTGCTTTTACTCTCTCACATCTCTCTCTTACAATTTTCATGCGCTTACTCTTGCTTCTGCTTCCTCTCATACACTCCATTTTTCCCACATGCATTCCTCCTTTGTTTTGCTTGGTTTCCTTTTCTCGCATGCTTCCCCTTTATGTGTTCTTCCTTTCTCACATCTGTGCTTTCTCTCTCAGGTGCTTTTTCATGCCCAAGCCTTTCTGTTTCTTCTTGTGTGTGTACCCCCTACCTTGGCATGCATTCCTTCAGCCACACGCTTTCCCTCTCTAGCACAGCTTCCCTCTCCATGGTCTGGTGCATTTCCTCTTTCATTCCCTCATGCCTATCTTCTCTGGTGCACACCTTTCCTCTCACTCTCTTGTGGACTCTCTTTTGCTCATGCTTTCCCTCCCTCTCACATGCTTACTCTTTGCTGCCCCTTGCACACCTTTTGTCTCTTGCTTGCCCTGTCTTGTATGCTTTCTGTCTTTGCACACTTTTCCATCTTTTCCATCCCCTTTCATACATTGCACACTTTTCCATCCTTCTCTCATACATTGCCTCATAGCTTTCATCTTTTCAGGATGTCTTTCCTCTTTTTTGCATGGCTTTCCTTTCTCTGCGTCTTTCCCTTAGCTCTTTCCTGGTGCATGTGCCCGTTCACTTTACAGTGCATGCAGGCTGCCTTTCTCATTCTCTCTAGCTTCCCCTGCCTCGACTGTCAATGTTTTTCACTCTCTCATGCTCTCCTCAGCACTCCAACTTAACACAAGCCCATGGTCTCTCCCTCTCAAATACCTTCCCTTCTGCTTTACTTCTGTGTCATACACTCTCTTTCCCTGTATTGCCTATGCCTCTGTCCCCTCTCAGGCAACCCTCCCCTCTCTCACAGACACAATTTCCAGGTGTCTTTCTCTCATTCTTCCCCCCTCTCTCTCCCTTTCTCTCTCTTGCTGGCAGCTTTACTCTCTGTCACGTGTTTCTTGACAAGTGCTTTTTCTGTCTCTTTGTGCATTCAGTGTCTCTCTTCCCTGTTTTCTTGCTCTCTGTACACTTCCCCTACATCTCACAGGCATTTTTCTCTCTCCCTTTCTCCTGCTTTGTCTGCCTTGCCCTTTCCTTAGTGTGTGTTCTCACTTTTCACCCCTATCTTACACTTTCTCTGTCTCCGGCTTTGTCAGCTTCTCATTCTTACCCTCTTGTATATACCTTCTTTCTTGCATGCTTTCCCCTGCACACATGCTGTCCTCACCTCTCTCCCTCCTGTCTTCTTCCCTTCTAGACTGTGTGCAGTTTCCCACTCTTGTGTGCTCCCCCCGCATCATCCCAGGTACTTTCCTCTCTATCCCTGTCTCACATAGTGTCCCGTTCCCTCCCAGGCACTTTTCCTTGCTCTCCTTATGCTCCCCCTCTGTTGTGCATATCCCCTCTCTGTCTTGCATGTGGGCCTTCCCCCCCCTCCTGTGCTTTCCGTCTCTTGCATGCTCTCTAGAGCTTCCCCTCTCTCTCCTGTGCAGTTTCCCTTACTGTGTGCTCTTTCTCTCTTGTCACCCTTTCTCAAGTTTTTCTGGGGCATGTTTTTGCTCTCTTGCATGCCATCCCTCCAGTCAGTGCCTTTCCCATTTTCTTTCTTTTGCTCTTTCTCTCTTTCTTGTTCCCTTTACCTCAGGGAGAGGCCCTGAGCAACCTCTGTGCCCGGGGACATACCAGCCTGCATCCACCACAGGAGCTGCTGGAAGCTGTGCACTGGTGCGTAAAGACCATTCCTGAGAAGGTTTAGGCTCGCCAGAGCTGAGATGAGGATCTCTTTCCCCCGTCACACTCTGCTTTCTTTGCCTCTGCTTCCATTCCTGTTCCTCTCAGTTGTCTGTCTGTGCTCCTTTCCAAGTCCCTCTCCTTCTTACTTGCCCTTCCCTGTTTTTTCGTCTTGCTCACTCATTCCTTCTGCCTTTTTGTCATTTGCTTACACGTCCCTGTGCTCTCTTCCTCTTGTTTGCCTTCTTTTTCCTTCCTTGGACTTCCTCCTCAGCCTTCCCCCTTCCTTTCCTTCCTGCCTGTATTTCTCCCATGCCTCTCCTGCTGCTCCTAGCGTTATCTCTTCCTCTCCCCCTGCCATTTTCTCTCTCCCTTCCCACTCACTCCCCTCACCTGTCACTCCTCCCCACTCTCTCCTCTTTGTCTCTTCCCGTGTCACCCTTCCCATGGTATGCTCTTTTTCCTTCTTCCCCTTTCTCTCTCTGCCCCCCATCTCCCCACCACCACCACCTCGACTCTGCCCTCTCACCTCCCTTCCCTCTCACCCCCTCTCTGCACATTGTCCTTCTCCCTCATGCCAGTCATTGCTCTTCTGCCTGTCCCTCGCCCTCCCCTGCTGCTCCCCCCCCTCTGCTGGCCCCTTCCCACTGCTGGGCCTCTCTGTCTCCTCCCCTCTCTCTGGCCTTTCCTCTCCCCCTGTCCCTGTTCTTCCTTCTCTGTCATCCCTGACAACCCTCTCCCCCATCACCCCTCTCCATCCATCGGGTGATGTTCTTATTTTCCTCAGAGCTGTTTCTTCAGGTTCCTTCGCCACGGAACACACTCAGACTTCAAAGTAGCATCTCTCTCCTGTTTACTTCACATTTTCTGTGTTGGACTCCAAGGTGAGCTTTGCAGTGTCACCAAAGCTATGGCATGAGAAATCCTGTGCTGTTTTTTCCTGCATTCTCCTCAGCTTGAGTCCATTGAGTAGGAGGGTCTGTAACTAGCGTAGGCACTACACAAGGCATCTTCCTCAAAAATCAAAGTGCTCTGCCACCTGATTTCTTGCCTAGGTGAATCCATTTCTGTTTACTATTCCTTTTGTGCTCCACAGTATTAGAGTTGCCTCATCCTTTGCAGAGATAGTGGGGCATGGATTTGCAGGTCCTGCTGTAATCCATTTTACTTGCAAGAGAAAGTGTGTGGAGCTCCACACCCTTTATGCTAATGTTTGGTATTGTTTTTAATTATTCAGCTTCATGCGAGTTAGTTGTAACTCCAACACTCCTGTAAACTTGCCAAAGGAAAACATATGTGATACTTGGACTTAATAACAGTATCTCTGCACAATCCCACAAGTTTCTCTCATTGCTCCACATGGAACAGTGAGCCTCTGAGGAGGAATCCACTGCGCATTGTACCAAAGACAAAACTGTGAAGAAAGTTGGTAGCAGCATTCAGTATGCACATTGCACTCAAACAATCGTCTCCCCTTTCTCTTCAGTACTTTGGAAATGCCGTCCTCTTAATTCTGAAATAGAATATTCTGGTTGAAACATCGTACCAACTTTATTTCTCCTGTACAATTAGCAAGGGCTGCGTGATAACGATGGATTCTCAGTGCTTTATATTAGTGCTGAGGCAGGAACAGGTTTATTCAGAAAGATGGTTCTGGAAATAAAGGACCATAATTGTACTCTTTTGCTTACTTTTTTATTGCAGAAATGTTTCTATGTGTAACCTGTACTTTTACATGTCCGTGTCTTGCTGATTTCCTGAATCCTTAAGTGTATTTCTAGGAATTTTGCTGAAATTTCAAACCACATTGCAAGAATTCAGCCTATGCTTACAATCAGGTGGAGGTCTTAAACTGTGTATCTGTCAAATTATTCTTGTTAGCTATTGTGAAAGGTGAAATTTTCCTAATGGAAAACACTATCAAGTTTTTTGCATGTACTCAAGTAGTCTGGTGAGGTTCTTTAAAAAAATATGATCTATTTATGCTTCCTATTTACATGAAACCAAAAGGCAGAAAGACTTCGAGTTCTTGTCTCCTTTTCTTACCAGTTTTGCTGTCATGTACACATGACATGTCAATATAGTTGGCACTGTTTGCTTCTGTTCTGTTGTCTTTGTAGCTGATATGATCCAAAAAAAAAAAAAAAAAAGAAAATCAAAGTGTTCTGCCACCTGATTTCTTGCCTAGGTGAATTTCTCTTTGCTATTCCTTTTGTGCTCCGTGATATTCGAGTTGTCTCATCCTTTGCAGAGATAGCATGATGTGGGTTTACATATCCTGCTGTAATCCATTTTCCTTGTCTTTGCTTGTCCAGCGCATAGGTTATGAGCAGCAAAACCACTATACAATGTCACGGTACTTTTTGAGACTTCGGGATTTGAGTTCAGCAGCTGTTAAAATTACAGTCTTTACAAGGCTTAACGTTTTCTGGCATGGTTAGTCTAGTCAGATCCAAGAATTTCTAAGTGGACTGCATGTACCATCTTACTGTATTTCTATCATTTTTCTTGAGATGAGTTTCTGCCATAATATGATCTCATGTTGTTACTGGGTCTGATGATTGTTCTGAAGAATTATTTGTTTTCCTAATAGAGCAGGTTTTAAGATTTTGTTCTTAATTCTCAGATGTATTGGACAAATGAAAAAATGTTTATAACAAAGCAAAAAGCAGACCGAGAGAGAATGTTTCACACATCTCTCTTTTAGTTCATGTTCAGAAAGAACCTTGAAATCTAAGTTGAAAACGGATTTCAGATCTTATATTGAAATATTAAAATTAAATATGGCATACCCAAGATGAAACCAAAAGCAGATAAACCTTCTTTGTAGTCATGGGAGAACAAGCATGTGTACTGCTCATTTGTGAGTAGAGTTAAAATGAAATATATTGGAAATGCTTATGCTGCTTTGTCTCCAGTGTTCTGGTTACTTATCCAGATCATGTATAATGAGTTAGTCTCACATGCTGTAAGCGGTACTTGAAACAATATGGTAAATGAAAATGGTTTGATTTGGAACTTAGAAAATCCTTGTGCCTATTATTGCCCATTTGGCTATCTGCAGACAGTTTGACACTTAGCACTCTACATAATTAATGTTTTGGAGGCTTTCAGACTCGTCTAATCAATATCACGCAGTAGGCATCGGAATGTAGTTGGAAATGGGCAGCTTCAGCATCTGACGATGGATATTGACAGTGGTAAGCTAAGTTGGCTAATTGTATCTCCTGCTCATGGGTCACATTTGTGGATACAGCCACATCCTCAGAGGTCTGCACTATTCCACGTTGCTGAAGGTTGTTTTTTTTTGTGGTGGTGGCTGATGGTTAGAGGTCTGGGTTAGAGGTTAGAGGTCTGGGCTGAAAACACGAATTCCAGAGAGCAGTGACAACCTGTAAAGAGGTAATGGTGTGCCCATCTGCACAACACCAGCTGAGCACTGTTTGCTTTCACAATCTCTGGTCTTGTAGAGCTGATTAAAGTGATATTTTCTTCTGGTTTGGTCAGCTAGGTTGCTTTTGGGCAGCAGGTAATGTGAACTATAAAAAGAAGGAAGTTTTTTGTCTGTGTTTGAGCAGAATTATTTCAGTTCTGACTTGCTTATTTTCCTTTTTTTTTTTTTTTTGCCATTAGTTTTTATTCCTTTTCTGTGCTGTGGTCAACATAAACAGACTTCTTGGTTCAGGCAGCTGCGGGTAGGACTGTACGTGGGATGCTGTCCTTCTGCTTTTATTCAGGATTTTTCTATCTGCTTTTCCTCACATCGTTTCTTAAAGTGCACAAGTTCTTCTCAAATGTGTATGTTGTTATTGGGATTGCGAGAGTAATTTGAGGAGAGAGCTGTTATATTAGTTAAGTCACAAGATTAAAAATAGCTACTGTAATGGAAAAATACAAGAAAGAACTGACTCTGCCCTCTGTGCTGAAGAGCAAGTATTTCTTAAATAATTAGTGCCTCCCCCTTCTAGAAATGCCTTGTGACACTGTTCATTTGCTCTGTTAGACTGGTGTATTCTGAACTGGTCAGTTTGATTTTAAGTAAATAACATGGTAACAACCTTTTTTTTTTGGTCTCTGCATAGCCTGCCTATCTGGAACGCTTGGTTACACCTTTAGCTGGGACGATGAAGAGCAGCGTGTTTACAAGGGGGGCAGGACAGCCTGTAGGTGCACCTTAGCAGAAAACCAAGCTAGAAGTTTCCTTGTTATAGCTTGCATGTATGATGCTGATGTAAAAGGCTTCAGGCCTTTTTCTACTGGAAGTCTTCAGAAATGCTAAGTGGATTTGGGGAGAACACTTGCAGAAAATTGACTAATGCTGGGCTTTGAAATAATTATGATTTGTGTTTTGCTTGTTAGGAATTTTAATGATTTGGTTATACCTTGCTGCTTTCAAGTCTGGACCAATGTCAACAAGAGCAGACTGATTAAACTTTGTTGGTTTTCTTGGAGCTGAACAGGGTAACGCTTGCTGAGGATTAGCCTTAGCGGAGTCTGACGGGAAGGCTTGAGGCACTGACAGCAGGCAGTGCAGTCTCTACGTATATACCACAGTGCTCTTGCACAGAAGTAGTGCGTGAGGAAAAACATATCGAGCAGAGCACTCAGGGTGTCATGGGAATCCTGTCTTTAAAGGAGGGATGGAACTCATCATTAGCTGTTGTAGCTGAGATGGAGAGAGGTGGATCAGAGAGTCAAAAGTACCTACTGGAAAGGAGTGGCTACTTTGTGGTGAAGAAATCTAGAGATTATATTGCAGTGTTGCCTAGAGTGCAGTTTAGCCATCTCTTTGCCTGCAATCCTGAAATAGATACGGGTAATTGAGATAGTAAAGTGCTTTCTCTTGTCTCTAAGGGAAGGTGGGGACTGATCCAGTGAAGTTGAAAAGCAGTCCAGTCCTTTGCAAATTGATTGCCACAGGATCAGTATTTGGGAAAATGAGCCCACGCAGGGGATGAATTGGGTCTCATGGTCCTCTCTTCAGCTAGGTTGCTAAGTTTTAGCAGGAATTTTGTAGTCTCTGTTAAAGGCACAGTATGTCTCTTGCCCGAAGAGTTAAATTATGACAGTAGCCGTTCAGAGTTGCTGTGCAGACGTGGTGCAATGTCAGGATAACTGGGTTCCTACTGGATCCTAACTGGATCTCATGTAAGTCTTTGTTGGGTATCCTATTTAGGGAGTTCCTCTGTAGCTGCATTCTGGGGCCAAGCCTGACTGAAGAAGGGAAAAAGTAACCTACAACTTAATTGAAATAAATAAACCCCTTTTTTAGACAGTGCTTTTTTCTAAGCAGGTTAGGGGTGCTGGTAAGAGGAGTTACCTCTGCCTGGGTGACTGAGGTGTCCCTCTCTGACGGGAAGCTCCCAGAACAACTGATTATGCCAGCAGTGAAAGAGAGCTTTCCTGCTCTTGGTGCTGAAATGAAGATCATTGAAGTTTCAGGGCTTAATAGCCCTTCACAGCTAAGCCCTTATGAGAACCTGGTGAACCCTATTCTGCAGTTCACCCATGCCGTACTAAATACTACATACCACAATCACTGAAGTTACTACTACAGATTCTAGACCTTGCTTGGGTTGTTGTAGCTTCCCTACCTTTCTTACTTGGTGTTGGGATGGACAAGAAAATCAATGGTCATCTCCAAGTTCCCAAGTTCCTTCACTTCGTGGTTGCAGAATAGACTTCATATCCCCGCTTAACTTGTTGGCAACTCCTCTTTTTGATACCTGTTAATTTGACAAGGTTTGGTGTCAAAAGTTGTGACTCTGTAGAATTAACACTGAAATAATTGAAAAAGCCCTTTCAGATGAATAGTCTGTACTAGGTTTGATCAAGTAAATTTCCAAAGGGCTCTTGGTTCCTTTGGATATACAAAAAAAATACAATTTTTTTTTTTCTATTACAATGCAGGATTGTATTCTGTAATCCAAAATAGCACTTTAAGAATCATGCTAGGTGAGAACAGGGCAGGCGGGAGAGACATAGCAAATTTGTTCTTGCTTGCAAAACTAATTGATATTTACTTAGAGCTGAGGATTTTCTTTTGGATTACAGATACTCTTCAGATGTTACAGATACACACTTGGAGTGCTAGAGGGTTTATTTCTGACTGCAACCTTTTATTAGTATGTGGAAACAGATTAACAAAGCGCCAGCTATTTTTCAGAGAGCACTAAACAGGGAGGTATTTAAAAGGCAATTGCAGAAAGCCTAGAAAGAAAAGTGTCACTAATACCAAAAAAAAAAAAAAAAAAAAAAAAGGAAAAAGAAAAGCAGTAAAAATTGTCTTCAAGTATGTAAATTCAGTATCCCCAGTAAGATGTAGTCTAGGCAGTGAAACACAGATAGAAAACCAGGAGCTGGAAGGACAGAAATGCTGAAGGATGGGTAACTTCTGTTCAAAGTACTTAGTAGATTTCATACTGAAAACCTCCAGACACATATCCCCCAGTCCCAGCAAAATGACAGCACTGTGGTGTTCCTTACTTGTATGTGTGCATTTTTCTAAGGCATCTATTTAATTTTGTGATCAAAGATGAGAACTGTGTGAAGTGGTGCATTTCTGAATTCCTTGTGGAAGCATTTGTAGGGCTGTCTGTGGAGCTTTTTAGCTTGATTTAAAACTACAAAATTTGTGCTGCCATCTGCCAAGTATTCTGTATAAATGGAAGACATGCTTTTACAAGAAAAGAGTGTTTTTTCTTTCATGTTTTTGGCACTGTAATTTTTTTATTTTACAAACCTTGTATTGTGATGTGTAACCCATTTTAATACCACGAGTATGATATTAAACGGGGACTGAGATGTGAAAGCTTTCTTGGCAGCACATTGGCAAGTAATTTTTAGGGGATTCAGAGAAACAGAAGAGCCATTAGAAGCACGAGTCCTTGGCCTTTTTTTTTTTTTTTTTTTCTCCATGTATTAAATGTTGAACTAAAGAGAGGGTTTTTGTTGACAGACAGTATGTACTCTAGAAGTCTCTGGAAGCATTTGTTTTTCTGGATCTAGCAATCTTCAACATAAATCTCGCATAACGTTTGGATACACGTTATCATCTTTACTCCATCTGGATTTCTTGGTGGAGTCTCCAGAAGTCAGCTTGCTAAATGAGCTCAGTATTAGAGGTTGGCTACTTTTCTTTATATACGTATTTAAAAGGAGCATATATACATACATAATGTATATATATGCTTCTTTTAAACTCCATTATGCAGATGTCTGAGTGTTGGGCTGGTTCAGTTAGAACATTGAAGTAATATATATAGTTTACCTCCCTCTATTTCTGCTTTTCCCCTTTAAATATGAAAAGGAATTAGCTGCTGCAGAGATAATTCAGCATGGAGTAGTTACAGGTCGATGCTTTAGATGTGCCCTGTCATCTTCCTTTGTTTTCACTGAAGGAGTGCTGAAGGATTGCATGATTATTAATTTTTGGCTGATGCAGCTGATAAATGGTAAGGGTAGGAGCGTGGCCTGCTCTCCTAGTGGCTCTTTTGGAGTAACTGAGGAACCAGCTGAACCAAATGGGTGGTCAAAGTTGGTCACGTTAACAGCAGCAGCCTGAGCCCTGGCAACTGCTTTCCTTGTGTCCTTGCTAAGCCGTGCACACCGTGGTCACTTCTGTGTGCGTAGAGCAAGGAGAAGAAGCGTACAAAGTCATCATGCCTAGATGTTCAGCAAGCTGGGTTCCCAGCAGAAGCACAGGGAAAGGTGCTGTGCCAGAAGAACCAAGGTGCTGCCTTAGCATCAGGGTAGCGGGGTAGCTCTAACTGCTTGTGCTCAGTCATTCCAGTGCTGCTTCTGCAACAACAGGCGTGCGAACTGCTATACCAGCTCCAAAACATACCTAACTATGCGGCTGTTGAGCCCCACTAACAATTTAACTTGGAAACAGGGTGCTTCTGTTGCCTGCTCTAAATTGCACCGCTGCATTGTACTGTGAAAACTGTCCCGAGATTTCCCTCTGCAGGTAGGTGACTATATTTTGTTCAGAGACGAAGTGAGTGCTGAGATCTTTTGTGAGTAAATGTATTATACAAACAGAAAACGGTTCATTATTTTTACTATATCAGGTTAGAGAAAGAATGGTAGCATTTACTTTCTGATGTGGGGATTGTTTGCTAGAAACCATAATGCAAAAATAGAGAATTTAAATGTTAATGATGAAGATTATTGTGTGCTCTCATTCCAGTGTAAAATATATCTGAAATATTAGTCTGCCCAATTTTTGAGCCAAAGAAGTAAACACACAGGGATTCCATTCAAAATAGTCTTACAAGCAGTTTCTTATTAATTTTAGAATTAGCCATTTAAAAAAAAAATATATATATATATATAATTGATTTACAGCTAAGAGCTTTCTCTAACTGTGTTGTTATATGAGCATGAACTGGGGAAAAAGAGATGAACTGAAAATTAAATTTTGAAAGCAAGGTTCTTGCAAGACCTAGATTTATAACTTCATGGACACTCCTCTCCTTTATGATTCAATTGAAAATCCTTTTATGGAGCTATAAAATCCTATTATTGGTGTTGAGGGTACCAATAATCTTCATCCAGATGATCAGTCCTAAAAAATGGCTTGAAAATTGCCTGTTTGCCTGTCGCACTAAAAAAAACAAAAACAAACCTTTCCTGTGTTTATTCAGTTCTATCATCTAACTACAACAAATACTGTTTTTACTCACAGCAGCATGAAAACAGCTAAGACTGAGTGAACTGCATCTTGTTTAATCTTTGTCAACAAAATCGCTGCTTAAACATGAAGCTAGTTATTTGCACAAACTCACTGAAGGCTAAGTGGTACAGAAGAAGGGAGGAGCCTAGTTCACTCCCAGGTCACAGTCTCTGGCTAAGCAGCTAGGGAAATAGTTATCTGTGAATCGAATGTGTGTTTTTCAGTCATTTGCACCTGCTGTTAGTTCATTTTTCAGCTCTGCTTTCGTGACCTGTGCTTTCCTTCCACAGAAAGCCTTGGGAATTTTGTTCTTGCTTTCACTGGAAAACAGGACTGTATCCTAATTATTTTGATTTAAAGAATAAGAAGTTTAATGGTTCATGTAAAACACTGCATTCTGTAGCTTACTTAGTCATAAGTGACTAATTTACATCTCACAGAAGTGCTAGTCATCTTAAATTTTTATTATTTGGAACACGATCATAATTAAAAACCAGGAGGAGCAGAACAGATTCTCATAAGAGAATTTCAGTGTAAATCATTTTGCCAGTGTGCTCTTTTGGGAACTGATGAAGTAAAACATTTTGATGAGGAGAGGAAAAGGTTCTGCACGTTATTACAGTGAAATAGCTTTGTTCCTTCCTTTTGTCCAAACAGGTAAGCAACCTGAATTTGGTGTGAATTAGTCTCTGCAGATGTGGTTTGGGGAAAGGGAACATATATCAGCCCAGCATCTTTGCTGACGTGCTGACACTTCAGAGAAGGGAGAACAGTCATAGTGCAGAAAACCCTTTCACTTCCATTTTCACCTGACTCCTGTCAGCCACAAAAATACTTCCGTGTGGCAGATTTGGACCATGTAGGTTGTGTATGGGGTGGACATCTCTTGTAATACAGTGGGCTCGGCTAAGCTAAGCTCCTGTGACAGGAACACGATGTTTTGCTCATGTAAGCCTAAGAACATGGTGTTCTCTGGAGAGTGTTAAGCTAGCTTTGCAAAGTTTTATAATAGCTCAATTTTTATGTTGCTTTTTATACATTACTAGCGTTGGGCAGTAGTGTACTCTGACAAGTTCTGTGCCTTTTACAAGGGGAGCAGGCTCTGTCTGATTATCTGTTGTACAGGCTAGGCTCTTTGTGAAGGGGTCCTGAAGTCTTTCTTCTCTGCCTGTCACCATCCAGATTCTGTGCCAGGGCACTGGAAGGCCCACAGGAGATGAAGCTGTCTGGGAACTGCTTAATGGAGGCTTTAGCAATTAGAGAAAAATGTATTAAAACACAGAAACTTCTCCATCTGAGGTGAACTACTGGGTGTCTGTCTTTACTGAGGTTGCAGTGGCTGTGCGAATACTTAACATACTTACACACTCGGTAGGATAGAGGAGGTGATAAGGAAAAGCGTGTTCTTAGCTGCATCACCGCATCAATAACCGATCTTCTAACACCAAGCAGACCTCATCTAAATACTTTTCCTGATGTGAACTAATACTAAAGAGTGGATAAACCGGGATGTTTGCTATGTTTGCCTGAGAAGGAACTCCTCTGTTTTTGTTACAGGAATGCAGCAGCAGTGGGCCATGGCTGTTTCTGCTACGCTCTCATGCGTTCAATTCCAGTTGCCGTCTACATCCTTCTGGTAACAGGCCTGCGCTACCACCTCTTCATATGGAGCGTCTTCTCGCCAAAGCTGCTCTACGAGGGAGTGCATGTGTTCATCACAGCCGCGATCTGCTTGTTCTTCACAGCCATGGACCAGAACCACTCTCAGAAAGTGCAAGACTGAAAATACACGTGCAGTACACAGTTCTGCACAGAGATACGCTGTGTGTCACTGGAATGGAAGGAAGAAAAGAGTGGCTTGATACTGTTGGGTAGAATTGGAAGAGTAACCTTGAGTATTTTACCCAGTATTGCATAGGGTCTGAAGGGCTTGTCCTGTGTTAAACTGAATTTACTTAAAACTGTTGAATTGAAATAAACTTTTTTCATAGGTAGCTTTTATTCTATAGCTGTCATTATGACAGTCCCTGAATAACTGAGTCACAATGTTACATGACAGTGAACTTCACTGTATGCCAAATAAAAAGTTGTATTTTTATTATGTAACTTAGATATCAAACACTGTTTTTTGCATTTGTTTTTCCAATTTTTAAATGAATTTGGAGGCTTGATTGAAATTAACATTCATGAGTTTCAAAGAAAAATACTTTGGAAAAGAGTTGAACACTTTGTCTCATCTTCAGGCATTCTTGAGCTGCTGGCTTTTTCACATCCATTTTTATGTCTGACTTTTTTTTTTTTCACTTAGAAGATGAAGAAATAAAAGTTCATTAAATGCAGTCGCCCCCAAAACAGTTTAGAATCTTGTAGTAACTTGTAACCTTATGTAAAGTTATATCAACTTATCTGTATATGTTTGCAAATGTGATTTATTGTATTTTTTTAGCACAGAGATAATGAGAAAACACAAGAAACAGCCCATTTTAATCAGTTTATTGTGCTGGGAAAGCTTTTGTTTGATGCATCCATGTAACAAACCACTGTAAGAAAGAAGACACTAGTAAACGCAGTAAGCTTAGGCAAAACCAAGCCTAGTGTTAGTTTACTTATCGAAACTTGAAAAAAGCCCATACTTCAATGGTTTTGGTTTGATTAAAATAATTACATATATATAAATGCAATTTGAATTTAAAAGTACAGATCTCAATGTAAGTACAGATCAGTTTCTTGTGGGCACTGAAAAAACTTTTGTGTTGTTTGTGTTTGTGTGTGGTTTTTTTTTGTTTTGTTTTGTTTTTTTTACATTATCCTACAATATGCAGCATTTATTTTTGCTGTTCACAAGATCTTATATTCATTAATCTCGATTTTTTCCTTTATTTCTTGTGTGTGTGTTGAATGTATCATTAAATAATATAATTGTACAAATGTCCCAGGTAAGAGGTGGGTTTTTTTGTTTTCTATTAATAAGCAGCATTTCTATTAAAGGCAGTATTTCTTTCCTGAGTGTAATCATTAGCTGATGGATTTCCCTCTGCTAAGATCTTGTGTTTCTTTTTATTAATTTTTAAATGTTAAATCAGGTTGGTTGCTGCTGCACTGAACATTGGATCAATTTTCCCACACTAAGGTAGAGAGCTCTGAGCCATGAGCAGAGCAGTAGTTCAGTGAGCTAAGATCCCAGCAGAATTAAAGGTGTGTTTAAGGGAAGGTTTGGTGGCTAGACAGGGCACTACATCACGCTCCTAACAATGACATTTTCCTTGCTAGAGCTGAGGAGATTATACAAGGATGACCATCCTGAGCATCAGTTTTGCTTATGTCCACACTGGCAATCATTAGGATGTAATGTGTATTTATTACGGGTGTATCAGAAGAGGAGCACATAGGGAACTTTGACATTTCTTTAAAAACCTAAAAATAAAATGCTTTTAAGCCATATGTAGGTGACAGCACATTTGTCAGTATCACTTATATGCTTTCCATGTCCTGTTTCAGCAAATCTCAACAGTAGGCCCATGGTTTTTTTTTTTTACATGGTACCAATGTTAACAGTAAGCCATCTTGGCTACTAATAGTGACATTTTTTGAACTGTGTAACAACAAAAATTTGAGTGTCCTGGCTGTGTTTTGCTGTTCACCTGGAGAAAAGACTACTGGATATTGAATGCCATTCACTGTGACTCATTAGAAGCTTGAGAATTAAGTACTTCTAATAAATTGTTATTTTTCAATTCACTTAAGGAATATTTAAAATAGTTTTTGCGTGTCCTACACTTTTACCATTTTCATCATTCTCAATATTTTTCTGGTTACCTGTTGCCTAGCAACAGTATGGGGATTATTGACATCTCTGTTTGCTGACTTGGTTAATTCCTGAGCAATCCTCCCTGGTGTTGATACAAAACATGTTTCTAAGAGATCTGCCTCAAACAGACAGGGTGCTAATGAAGAGATGGAAGGGGTTGGGGAAAAGTTGCTTCTGGGGTGCAGAATACTAAAGCAATGTAGGATTTCTTGCTAGCTCTACGGTATCTCTTATCCCTTACTAATAATTTTGTTTGCTGTTTCTAGCTTAATACTGGAACAGCCTGTCTAATAGTGGAATCTAATCTGGTGTATATGTTTTAAGGTTGAATTTCTGTGGATTACTTAGTTAAATAATTACAGTGTCCCCTTTCTCCTTTGAAACTGAAAGAGGACTGAAGACAGAAGTACATGAGCAGGGCGATAGATAGCCTCCTCCTCAAATCTGTTCTGAAGCAGGGATGTTGTGTACTTCTCTGCTGGGATGAAGTTTTGGCTCGTGGTAGCTTTTCCCACTCAGCATCTTCGCTGCTGGTTGGAGCTAGGTTCAGCCAGTTAGTGTTGGCCTGTAACTTCCTCGGTCTCACTGGATCACCCTGGTCAGTGCAGCTCACTGCTGCTCAGTTTCTACCATATTTATGGTACAGTCCTAAAGATCCAGAGCATGATGAAGCTTGAGCTAAGAAGAGACTCTTGTGAATGCATTCAGGTTTCAAAAACAAACAAAAATAAATGAAATTCCATCTACTCTTATTTGGGTACTATATATCTGTATTTCTCCCCTTTAGACAAAACCAAGCTTTTCTATGCTCCACGTAAGCCAGCAGAACATCCACACGGTGTGTCCCAGCCTTTGGTGCAGGCGATGGGCAGGTGCTAAGCCACTGCTCCTGTGTGGTGCTGCCTATAAAGTTCGGAGCACAGCTTTTTGGAATGCCTTACGTAAAACGTGCAAATTGAATGAGGTTTGCCTCCACAACCACAGAGGCACAAACTCACAGGATGCAACAGATGCAAGTTTGCAAAGCAGCTTGTGCCTGGCCCATTGAAGGCTGTGGAGAAGGGGAGAGCACTTAATGTTGGACAACTTGGCTTTAAACAGGCTTTTTGTGTGGCCTACGTAGTGCCCAAACAGTGAGCTGTGGGGCACTGGCTGCAAGGTGGGGTGAACGTCTGGGATCTGATTGTTGTCTGCAGTGGATGGAGGTCCCGTGGCTGGGGCCCTCAGTCTTTTTTAACAAGCAGGATGAGGGGATGGAGGGCACTTGGGCAAGTCTGCAGGTGGTGCTGAGTTGGGGGAGCAGTAGATACACTGGAGGGAAGGGCCACCCTTTGGAAGGGCTTCTATGGGCAGGAGGAATGGGCTGCTGGGATCCTCCTGCAGCACAGCCTGGGCAAATGCTGGTCCAGCCCCTGGTGGTAGTGGTGCAGGATGGGGCCCATGGGCTGAGGACCACCTCCAGTTTGGGTTCTGGACAGCATATGTACATTTGCACAGACACTCAGTCTATATCCATCATCTGGCTTAAATCCCAGTGTCCTCCCCTGCTGCTGGCACCTGAACAGAGGAACAGCAGAGGTTTGCAGCCATGCTCTGCTTGCTGCTATACACAGCTCTCATCTCTCTGGTGAGCCCAGCTGGAAGTTCACTGGTCATGCCTGCTGAATTCACACATAGCCTCTAAGAATAGTCTGCACTCACGGAATACATGTGTACTTAGAAGTAGGGTTTAATTAAAGGATGCAGTACTGTGGTGGTTTTACCCTGCTGAGCAGCTGAACTCCACCACAACTGCTTTCATACTGCCACTCCCCAAAGGAAAAGGAGGAGAAAATACTATGGAAAGGGCTCAAGGGTTGAGATGAGGACCCAGAGATCCCTTAAAAATTATCATCACAAGCAAAACAGATTCAGAATAGGTAGACTAATGTTATTTATTACACATCACTAGCAGACTAGAGCAGTGAGAACTAAAAGTAAAACCACCAATGAAACTAAAGCTCCCCTTGCCTTCCATCTACCTTCTTCTACCTCCTGCCCTCAAGCGGCATAGGGGCATGGGGAATGGGGGCTACAGTCAGTCCCTGACACTTCATCTCCACCACTCCTTCTCGGTCCCTCTCTGCCCCTGCTCCACGTGGGCTCCTCTCCACGGGCTGCAGCTCCGGCCCGGGGCCTGCTCCTGCGGGGGCTCTCCATGGGCCGCAGCCTCCTCCAGGCCACATCCACCTGCTCCAGCGGGGGCTCCTCCACCCATGGGGGGGCTGCAGCGTGGAGATCTGCTCCATGGGGGACCCATGGGCTGCAGGGGGACAGCCTGCTCCACCAGGGGCCTCTCCCTGCACAGCCCGCAGGGGAACTGCTGCTGCCTGCCTGCAGCACCTCCTGCCCTCCTGCGGCCCTTCTCTTGGGAGCTGCAGGGCTGCTTCTCTCACGCTTTCACAATCCTCTCTCTCTCGGCTGCTGTTGCACAGCAGTATTTTCCCCCCTGCCTTAAATCTGCTCCCCCGAAGCCCACCCAGCAGCACTCCCTGCCTCGGCTCTGGCCAGCAGCAGCTCCTTTTTGGAGCCATCTGGAGCTGGCTCTGCTCTGATGCTGACAAGATGGGGCTGCATTCATTTCCAAACTGGCTGTCCTAAAGGCCTTCACCTTTGCATTACATTGAGGCAGCGGTGATCTCAGCCTTGTTGTAGTTCTCTGCGTAATGTAGCTCCCAAAAGAGATCCCAAGGTCCAGAACAGACATGGAAATAACTGGGGGGTTGTAAGGAAAACAATTGTATTCCATCCTACAGCAACACCAGAGCTGTCTGGAGAGTTTAGGAGTCATCTGAATTTGGTTATTTGTGTTTGATCTGAACTAAGGAAGAAAGGACCAGTTACTAGAAAAGAATGCATGCCTGACAATGATACAACCAGATGGGAGGCTGTTTGATCTGGGTCTGTGGGTTTTGGATCTGTATGCTGTTGAGGAGCTTGTTGGAATTCTGATTACAGAATCAAGAACCTCCAGAAAGTGCAGGACGCCAGTGCTGGATGGAGAGCACGGCTCACACTTTGACGCTTCCTGGGACTGCCTAGCACATTAACAGGTCTCGGCCCCAAATGGCTGTGCTTCAAAAAGGTTTCCCTCTCTCAAGCATTTGCTGCTCTGCACTTGCTTTTCTTTCACTGGAGAGTCAGATCAATTGGTTGCTTTGCACTTGGCCATGTTCCTTGGAAAGCTGCTTAAACTCTCTTCAAAGCCTGGACTGCCTGGGAATTGATTGCTTCCTCTAACTGGCACTGATGCTGTAGCTGGATCCCTCGAAATCCCATTTGACTGCTTCTGCTTCCTGAGCAGGTGACAGAAACTTTCACAAGCAGAGAGCAGAGAAGAAGGAGTTGGAGTTCTGCATAGGGGAAATATTTGGAAGTTTTGAAGATGTTTCCCCTGCTCAGCTGCCAACCCTACGTTAACCAATCACCTGATCTTTTGCATTCCAGTGTGAGGAAGGTTTTAGCAATTCGTGTCAATAGAGAGCTTGAAGGGAAATGCGTTCCTTTCATACATGGTAAACTTTGATTCTTGCCCTATTTGCAAGACTGAGCCATTTATAACACCAGCAAAAGTCTCAAATCAGTTAGGAAGGAAAGTTAGTTCTGAAAATACTCAGTCACCTCTGTGCATGCCAAACCCTTAATGGCACTGTGCAAAACGCAGATTGCAGTGATGAATCGCGTTGTGGAATGAATGGCAACATACATATTTGGCTCCAGATCCAAAATGTCACTTCTTTGGCCATTTTATTTAGGGTAGCACTCCCCTCCCCTCCCATTCCCTCCCAGGCCCATTCCTTACTTCCCACCAATACCCACCCCCTCTCCTCTCCCCTCCCCTCCCCTCCCCTCCCCTCCCCTCCCCTCCCCTCCCCTCCCCTCCCCTCCCCTCCCCTCCCCTCCCCTCCCCTCCCCTCCCCTCCCCTCCCCTAAACTCCCCTCCCCTAAACTCCCCTCCCCTAAACTCCCCTTCCCTCCCCTAAACTCCCCTCCCCTCCCCTAAACTCCCCTCCCCTAAACTCCCCTAAACTCCCCTAAACTCCCCTCCCCTAAACTCCCCTAACTCCCCTAAACTCCCCTAAACTCCCCTAAACTCCCCTCCCCTAAACTCCCCTAAACTCCCCTAAACTCCCCTAAACTTCCCTCCCCTAAACTCCCCTCCCATCCCCAAAACTCCCCTAAACTCCCCTTCCCTCCCCTAAACTCCACTCCCCTCCCCTAAACTCCCCTCCCCTCCATTCCCCTGAACTCCCCTCCCCTCCACTTCCCTAAACTCCCCTACACTCCACTCCACTCCACTCCCCTATGCTCCTCTACACTTCCCTCCCCTGCACTCCCCTCCCTACACTATTCTCCGCTACACTCCCCTCCCCTACACTCCCCTACACTCCCCTTCCCTAGACTCCCCTACACTACACTCCCCCAAACCCCCCTACACTACACTCCCCTGCACTCCCCTCCTCTATGCTCATCTCCCCTGCTCTCCCCTCCCCTGCACTCCCCTCCCTACACTCCCCTCCCCTACACTCCCCTACACTCCCCTCACTATCCTACACTATCCCAACACTATCCTACACTAGCCTACTCTCCCCTACAATGCCCGACATGCCCCTGCCCTGCCCTGCCCTCCCCTCCCTTTCCCTCCCCTTCCCTCCCCTTCCCTCCCCTTCCCTCCCCTTCCCTCCCCTTCCCTCCCTTCTTGTCCTTTTCTTTCCCCCTCTCTTCTCTTCTCCCCTCTTCTTCTCCCCTCTTCTGCTTCCTTTCACGGATCTGAACGCAGAAGGGGGAGAAGCGTAACTCCAGATCGCTTCAGTCGCTCTGGCAGCTTGTGTCACTGGCTGATCCATGGGAATCCATCAGCAGCAATCGGAAGCGTTCCAGCTGCTGTGGGACCAGTCAGGGAACAGTCTCAAACTGGGAAGCGCTGACTTCCTTCCTTCCGCGGCTCAGACAGGTGACTTTCAATTTCGCCCTGGCTGGGTTGTGTCCCCTTGCTCTGTCCCCACCTACACTGCAGTTTGGTTTAGAAGCAGCAGCACAGTTTGGAAGTAGTTCCACTACTTCCATTTTCGGTGATTTGGCTTGGCTCGCCAAGTGGTTTCTGTCAACAGAACACAAGAAGGAGATTTTGCTTAGAAACAACTACATGAGGAGCTCCTTTCCACATGGGCAATGAATATTTATCCTTTCCTCATGGAGACTACAGTGTAAGAGATAAGGACAGATCATTCCGAGAGATTTTTCAGAGAATTGTCCCTTGGGGATGCCTAGTCCAGAGGACCAGAGTTCATCTGTCCAAAGTACACCATGGAAGCACTCTGAATTACTTCCTAACAGAAGCAAGGCCTTACCATGTCTGATAGGGCTTTGGCTGGTTTCAGCGTTCTTCTTCACTTCATAAATACCTACATTAAGTACTGTCCCATCAAGCAAATACCTTATTCTCTTGGTATCTCTGAGTTGATGGAAGACCCAAGACACTTGGCTCTTCACATCATTGGAAGAACCAAGTGTACTTCCAATATTCACAGCTTCGGAGGAAATGGAGATGAGGTTGAGAGTGGATGAAAAACACCAAGTGTTCTTCCCATCTTCACAGCTTCTAAGCAAGTGGAGATGAGGCTGTGCAAGAACCAAACAAACTGCTGATCCAGAAGCAGCCTAAAGACTGTCTTTAACCAGGGCCTTGCATTCTTCATCTTTCTACCATTACTCGCCTTCAAGGGCATGATCGTTATCTTATTGACTTCCTACCACTACAGCAACGCACCTGCTTCTCTCACAAAACTTACGGGTGGGAACTGGAAAGATTCACCAGCATTCTGTATTTCACTCCTCATCTCAATTCTCTTTTGGCCTGCGAAGCTTTTCAGATCAGAGATGAAGATCAGATGTAATCTGGAGTTTGGGATACTGCAAAGGAAAAGAAGAATCATCCTGAGAACTCTTTTCAACCTCACTTGCAAGTGCCAAAGTCAAGAATACCAAAAGGAAAAAGGATGCCACTTGATCATGGTAAGCATAAATTTGAGCACAGGTCTCCTCTAAGTGAAGCGAGGTTAAACAGGTTCCAAACAAGGTTAAGGAGCACACCCACAATCATTTCCATAAAACTGTGTTTTCAAACAGATGGTTGAAAGATTTAGATTTTCTTACAAGCGACGAATGAAAAAGAAAGAAAGAAAAGAAAATGACCAGGACATGCAGTCTAGCTTACTCTAGCTTACTTTGCCTAGTTCAGAATCTGCGTCTTGGGTCACAATCAGGAAGCAGCATTGTGCAGAAATGCCAAAGCCTCCCCAGACTTGTTCTATCTTCATCAACAAGGGCTTTGATACTGCTGCCTCCTCAGCAACATCGGCAATTGACGAGGAAAGCTGGTGTCCAACGGGTCAAATCAGGACTAGGAAATCCCTCTTGCCACAACTGCACACTTGCACCAGAGTTGGCAGGTCAGAGCGATGGACAGAGAAGCATCTAGAAGAGTGTTAGAAAACAGACTTTAGAACAGATTTCCATCAGCCCAGGAACAATTACTTGCTCATCCCTTCAGACTGAACTCTAAGTAGAAGCAGGTGATCCCAAGCTGCATTCCTGACATCTATGCTGCAAAGTCATCAAATGTGACATGTTATTCTACCAGTCTGTAATGAACATAAACAAGAGTTGGAGATGAGGATGTTGGTTTAGAATTAAGCTCAAAGAGTTAGTCCTTGGATATGTTTTTGTCTGCAAGTGTTTTCACTGTTTCCCAGACAATGTCTCCAGCAAGCTAGCTGTTTGTTTCATTGTTCTGTTCTGTTTTGTTTTCTCAGTAAGGTTTCTTAGAGAGATAAGATTGAAGTGATCGTATTGCATGCCCATCCATCCCTCCCCTTTGCTTGTCCAGAGCTTTTACCTTGTCTACCACGATGCATGAACTTGGTCATAGGCACAGTTGTTTCAAAGACATTCTGCTGCTCGACCTGTTGTGAAAACAGAGAGCTAAGTATTTGGACGAGAACATGCTTCCACCTGCACTATGACCTCCACAACTAGATATGGAGCCATATCAGCCAGAAGGAAGTTTCCTTCACAGCTGCTGCTTCTTACACTATCTGGACTCTTACTTTTACTCTTACTTGTCTTTCCTGCATTAGCACAAAAAAAAAATAAATAAATAAATAAATAAAAATTTGGAGATTACCTTTGCCATCTGATGTCTTCGTTTCCAGAAACTACCCTGAATCACCTTTATGAGAACTGTCCCACACTGCGAGCATGGGTGTTGCAGTCAGGCCAGATATGTCCCTTCTACGTCAATAACCAAATCTGTCAAGTTAAGAACATGGAATTAATGAAAAGGAAATCCTTCTATTTTGATCTGAGTTCACTTTTTTTTTTTTTTTTTTTTTTCCTAGACCAAGAAGAACCAGCAAAAGTCGGGTGAAAAATGAAATGAAAAATGTTAAGGCCAGGCAGCTTGCTCACTGCAAGTGCTAATCTGAAAGCAGATGGAGTGCATCTTCATACACTCCATCCTGAGACACTCCACTCAACAGGCCAGAGCAGCTGATGAAGTGCATTGCTGTCCTGAAGTTTCATGTGATGGGCTACTTTTAAGTCTCTTGTTTATGCTGTCGTACTTGAGGTCTATGGCAGGACCACAGCACACTCTTATTTGTCTACCCTTCTTTCTTGATCGTGTGTGGGAAAGAGAGAACGTGCAGAGGCCCTCAGCCACATGTTGCACCTGTCACTCTGTGCAGCTACATCACTGAGCCAAAGTACCAAACTTCATGCTTGTGAAAGGACTTTACACAAACTACAGAAATCTAAAATGAAGCATCCAAACACTTACAGAAGGGTGGGCCCTCTCGATGCACCTCAACGTGGGATCCACAAGTCCTCACGTGGTTTCATCCAGCACACTTCTCTGTCCCTCCTCGCTAAACTTGCTCAGAGGCAGCTGTTAACAAAGGTGTCACAGTGACATCATTCAATTCTGTTGCTGAAGTCATCACCGTAGGCCCCTGGCAGCGGCAACACAACACTCTCTGTTGCTAATGCGAATGTCTCAGAAACAAGTAGAGAAGTACCACTCTCCCCAAGCTGACTTTAATTGGAGTAGTTCCAAAATTATTCTCTGCCCCCCTACGTCTGTGGAAGGTGTGTGAGAAATCTTTTCCTTAAGAAAGGATTACAAGCCAAAAAAAGCTTGCTTCTGATACGTTCCCCTTACTTTTAGAGCTGTTCACCTTTGATTTCCAAGGAAGAAAAAAGAAGGTGAAATCAACAATTCTCCTCCTCCAAGTTGGGAATATGAAATAAGCCCAATTATTTAGGAAGCCTGAAAAAGGAAACTATACATTTCCTTGTTAAACACCTTGTTGCTTCTGAAAACTTTTCCAGTCCTTTGCAGCTGCAGTGCTTTTCGGTGGGTGGGCAGCCGAGCTCCATCACGGCCACTCTCTCCCTCCCCCTCCTCAAAGAGAAAGGGAGAGAAAATACGATGCAAAGGGCTCAGGGGTTGAGACAAGGACAGGGAGATGGCTCAACAAGGATCGTGATGGGCAAAGCAGACTCAGCATAGGGAGACAGTAAGATTTCCGGCCTAACTACTACTACTCCCAGGCTAGACAAGTGAGAACCAAAGGAAAGAAACCAAAACCACCTTCCTTCCCCCCATCTGAGCTCTTCCAGCTCCTCCCCCCGTGCAGCGCAGGGGAACAGGGGGACTGGGGGTTGTGGTCAGTCTGTAGCACTTCATCTCCACCACTCCTTCTCGGTCCCTCTCTGCCCCTGCTCCACGTGGGCTCCTCTCCACGGGCTGCAGCTCCGGCCCGGGGCCTGCTCCTGTGGGGGCTCTCCATGGGCCGCAGCCTCCTCCAGGCCACATCCACCTGCTCCAGCGGGGGCTCCTCCACCCATGGGGGGGCTGCAGCGTGGAGATCTGCTCCATGGGGGACCCATGGGCTGCAGGGGGACAGCCTGCTCCACCAGGGGCCTCTCCCTGCACAGCCCGCAGGGGAACTGCTGCTGCTGCCTGCCTGCAGCACCTCCTGCCCTCCTGCGGCACTTCTCTTGGGAGCTGCAGGGCTGCTTCTCTCACACTTTCACAATCTTCTCTCTCTCGGCTGCTGTTGCACAGCAGTATTTTCCCCCCTTCCTTAAATCTGCTCCCCCGAAGCCCACCCAGCAGCACTCCCTGCCTCGGCTCTGGCCAGCAGCAGCTCCTTTTTGGAGCCATCTGGAGCTGGCTCTGCTCTGACATGGGGCAGCTGCTGGGCTCTGCTCGCAGACGCCACCTCTGAAGCCTCCCTGCCACCAAAACCTTGCCACATAAACCCAATGCAGGTACACAGCAGCGATCAAATGATGGGCTCTATTGCAAAATATGCCACCAGCCTGCTTACACTCAGCCATCCCTTTTATCCCCTTTTTCTTTTGTTTTCCTGTGTTTGTTCGTTGCTGAGCAATCCTGTTCATTCTCTTTTCATCTTTCGGGTCCTTTCCCTAAGCGTTACGTAAGAACTCTTGCCTATTCTCTCAATCCCCTTACAGACCCCATAATAAGTTTACAGAGTCCCTAGATATTCTTCCCCCTGCCTCCTGTCATGCAGTCCTTCAGGCAGTAACCTCCTTCAGCATGCCAGGTATTGGAGGAGAGGCGTTTCCTTGGTTGATTCAGCCTGGTGGGTTTCACATCAGGTGCAAGTGTCTAATTCCTTAGTGAATGACTGCTTAGTAATTAGTCTAATGAAATTAATGGTTAAGCAATGAGGTTAGTAGAGATCTTCGCCGTGTCCTTGTTTGCCGGAGCCTCTCTATCCCTTATGTTAACCATGCACAGACTTTAATCACATCAGCACATATTAATCAGTGCCTTTCTTTGGGAAGGGGGGAGGAAGCAGCAGGGAGCTCCTTCGGCCACCATCACCTCCCAGGAGAGAGGGAGCAGAGGCGATGGAGGCAGACTCTTCTCAGAGGGGACAGGCCCCAAACCAACAGGCACAAGTGGCAGCAGGCACTGCCAGGAGGCCAAAAGAACACATTTTCATAGGGGAATGCCTACTGCCCAGGCTGGGGCCCACACCTCCACACTCAGAGACCTTTCCACCCTGGAGCTGCTTCACTGAGCTGGCCCTGCTGCAGGCAGGAGGTTGTGCTGGGTCTGCTACAGAGGCTCTTCCAGCCAGCATTTCCAAGGATTCTGGGGTTTTCTTATGTTTAATGTTAGCTCTGACATTTTTATGGACTGTTTTACAGGCTGTTTCCTGAAGTCAAAGATTTGTCATTGATGTCGTGACAAAAATAAAAAAATATATATATAACCAACAGGAAATAAAATATACATTGCAGCTTAAAGCTGGTGATTTGTGCTTGATTTTATTTTTTATTTTATCTAGCCATATATTTATACATTAGACCCAAGAAGTAAGAGTCACAGAAGAAATAGAAGTTTTATGCCATCTGCCCTTATCTGTGCCACCTACAGTGCCTCTGTAGCTTGAGGGTTCTCAGATTCAGTGATAAAGGGTCCCATTTTCTCATTGCTTCTGTTATGATACAGATGATTTCCCAGCATGTTCACCTTGTGTATCAAGCCTGAAGTGAAAGTTCTGGCTTGGCTGTAATCTCTGTGGGCCTGTGCTGGGTACAACCCTTCAGTGAACAGCAGCATGGGACATGGATTTGGTTTACAAAGCACAAGCTGATGCGTGAAGCATGTTAAAGACTAATATGTGGAGAAATATGTAATTCTCCTCTCACATATTTGGCCTCCTAGAAGCAGTTTTTAAGAGGTGTCCCTGCGGGATGTTCAGGAGCCTCACACCCTTCAGCTCTGGGTGCATGGAGGGGAAGGGAATATGGGGAAGTCCTGTGAGGGCTCTGGAGATCCCTGTGGGCCTTTCAGTAGAGGGCTGAGATGATCCCTGAATGGGATGGGAAGAGCACTTCAGGGAAGGTACAGATGTGGTGAGGAAAGTGTGGGGAAAGGGACTGGAGGAAACAGGGAGGAAGCTGCTTGTTTTGTGTCAGTTTCTGCAGGGTGGACAAGGACACTAGGTAGTGCAGTAAATCCCACCTGCCCTTGTAATACATGCAGCGTCTCTAGCGAGCCAAATTAAGCCATTTTATGAAAATCCCAGGGGAAACAAACAAAAGACACACAAAATCATGACAGTTCTTTCACTGGGAGCAGTAATTCATTTATACCTAAAGCTCACAATAGCTGCCTTCCAGCATGCCTTTGTCGCAACATCTTACTCAGAAAAAGTTTTACTGGTGTGTGTGGGCAGGGAAGGGGACAGGAGGAAACAAAACATGCAATCTAAATCAAACTGCTGACCCATTTCAGCCAAACCTGGAGAAAAGCAGGTATCGTAGGATCACTCTGAGTTCCTGTACCTCTGAAGGACCTCAGGGCAGGGCCCTGCTAAGGACTAGGAAATCATAATTTAGCTAGTGTTTGGGCAACGCAAAGGCATCTGTTGGTCCAGAGAGGTCCGTGCAACTACGTTTTGAGCAAAGGGTGGATGTTGCAACCAAGCTTTGCTGGTTCCCCTGGCCCTGGAACATCTTGCTTTAAATGCATACTGACAAAAGTCCTGAAAGCTCTTCTACATTCACTCCAGGCCCAGGCTAGCAGCAGGAGTCCTCTGACAAATGTGCCTCTGTAACAGAGCTTTATTGGGCTTTTGATGTAGGCTTCTTAGCTCAGAGCACAGTCAATGCCTACAGCTCTGTCCTAGCATCCTTGTGGTGGATTTTGGATAGCTGTTACCTGTTTTGGTTTCTGAGTACAGGTGAAAGATAAGAGCTGAGACACCATTCCCATCTTTCTCTGCATCCCTGCATCTATCATTATATGAGAAACCATTTGCACTAGACTGACCTCAAAAAGGGAGCCTGTAGAGCCACACTTCTAGCCAGGGACTGGGACTGTGAGTTGCAGTGAAAGCCTCTTTCCCTTTACAAAGTGTTGTGAGGACATGCCTGAGGGCTGTCTGCTACCAGCAGGAACACACAGTGCTCTCATACCTTGTGGATTAGCACAGACATGGTTGAAGAAAGGCCAGTCTATCCTTCTGCTTCCCCTGGAAAACTCATTGTACAGCCTACTTGCTTGCCCCAGGGTGAATTTGGCAAAGCCAATGCGAGACACCAAAAGGGAGCATGGCTAGCAGACAGGTATAGCACAAACAAGCTATTTAAAGCCTGAAACTCTGATGATAAAATACTAGATGATTAGCAAAGTAATTTTACTCCATTTGCAACAAATGTACTCATTTGCATGAAGAGTGCTGTGAACGTAGATTAGCTGAAACAAAAGCACAGAGATTGGGCAGTTTTCCTCTTTGATGCAAAGATTATAATTAGTTCGCATTTCTGTATGTGATGGCTTGAAAATGCCTTCACTGAATACAGAGCAAGCGTAACTTCTCTGGTAGTGTTTACCTATTGTTGGATGCTTCACACAAATTGTTGGATCCTCTTCAGATCAATTAGGTCGTCTTATTTTCTTTATACATGTGTCATCCCCCTGAAGCCCTCTAGAGATACCATTTGTCTGGAATGGCGTTTTTAATGTTATTGCTTAATGGCCTTGCTCCATTGCTGCTGAAATCAGGGGAGCTTTGCTCATGCTGCCAAGAGAGCCCTAACATGCAAATCATTTCCAGTTCCCATCACTGAAATCTTTTGCTTGCCTGATGCTGTATTGTTTAAAATGTCTTAAGTACTCTTAGAAAATAAAGGCCAAATCAGTTTAATTCTGCATTTGAAATGTCAGTGTCATGCTGCTTTTATGTAGGCATATGCATATTGAGTATTATTTTCTGAGTGTAATTGCCTTAAGTGCTGTTGATCATGCAAAGAGAATGATGCATTCTCTGACTCAAGGGTCTGAGAATCAAAGATCCAAATCCTGCAAATGCTTAAGCATGTGGAGAAAGCCCTCTCAAGGGATGATGCAGGCATCCAGATACTCTTGTGTTCAAGGCTGTGGTCCATATTTAGCAGACTGAATCCAGCAGAAGCACGCAGCATGTCCTCCCTGAGCAGCACTGGTTGTTGTAGGGAGAGGCTGTGCAGAAGGGAGGGAGAAGGACTTGTGAGGACAAGTGCAGGAAAGAGAAGAGCAGTGGGGATGGAGTGTTTGGAATCAGATGGAAATAGCCAGATGGGGTACAGAAAACGCCAGGAAGCCAAATGCAGAGAAAATAGATAGGAAGACTGGGGAATATGTAAATCTAGGGTCAGAGTGGACAGTGGTCTTCAGCTTTCTGGTGGTAACATGAAAACATTGGGTTCCAATCATTTTTCAATATGTTTGTGGAGGGTTTGCTGTGATTACCTTCACTGGGATGTCTTGCTGAATTGAAATATCAAGAAAAGAAAGGGGGTTGATAAGATAGCCTAAGAACAATAAGAAGATCTGGAAAGTTGAGACCAGCCTGAAGACCAGTGACGTTTATAAGAGTTGCCAGTTCAGACCGCCTACTTTTATTGCACACCCTACCCTCCCTCTCCATTTTGAGAAACATTTATTTCTATACTGCATGATTTCTCATGAGCATTCTCTCGTATTACAATCTTAGTGTGAAATCTGATAATCCATAGTGTTTTGGGTTGCCTATTAATCTTCATTTTGGTTTGCTGACCAGCCAGTGCTGCATGGGATCCTGTCGTGGTCACCCTCCCAATGTGTTCAGAGCACTGGGTCTTGGTGCAGTGGAAGCAGAAAAACAAGGAGGAGCTGGGAAAGCTGTAAATATAATGTACAAATATCCATAGAAATTACATCCTGAGTATTGCTAGAGCTAATAGTACAGAACAATTTCCTTTTTCATGCATGAACATTTTACAGAACAGCAATTTGATGGCTCTTATTTGTTTCTTACTCCCTGAAGGTAGCATCTGAAGAAAGGCCTGCTCACAGATTGTGAATAAAGGAGGGGGGCTTGTTTTAAGAAGGACCAAGCCCAAAGTCTTGAAAGTAGCTGGGAATTTCTTCATTTTACAGAGAGTTTTGCTGGTGAGCAAACAACGGGTGTCCACAAAGAAGTATTATATCTGGGAAATCTCATATTTTCTGCCCTCTTACAGGAGCATACAGGATGACTGCAAATGGAAGACAGCATGCGTATTAGCTTGCATTTTCTATTTCTTTGAAAACTCTTGTATCTCTCATGTGTCTTCTACTCTTTCTTGCTGTATCTTGCTGCAGGTCCTGCACTATTCAGCTGCACACAAGCCAGTTTGTGGGAACACCACTGCCCATACCTCTTTCAAGGTCCATCTCACAGCCTTGTCCATATCTTTCTGTGTGTGTGTGTTTGTATTTCATATACCTATGTTGAAAGATACCCAGGTTGGTTTCAAGGAGTGGAAAAGCTTTTTTAGATAGCAGTTTTGTGCTTCTTCCTCCGCTTTGTAATTACTGCCTTGTGGGTATGTACACACATGGGGTGCCGGGATCCTGTTTCAGCAAAGTAAACAACAGAGACCAGCCTCTTCTGCATGCTTCCTCATTACTGCTGGTTTTCATGTGAGACAAGACTTATGAAAACTTGAATATTTGAGGCTGGTAACTGATGAGGCAGGGGGAATATTCCTGCCTGGCAAGCACACCATTGCAGTGTCCAGGCTGTGGCCCTGCATGAGGAGAGATGAGGGCAGTAAGACAAGAGTTAGGCTGCTGGAACAGAGGTCCCTCTCCACCAGTTAGGGCTACTGCACTGACTTCTGCAAGCTGAAAGCTTTGTGGGAAGTCAAGGGGAGCTGCCACCAGCACAGCTTGCAGTGTGAGCTGCAGGGATTCGGTTGAGATGCCCATGTGCAGAAGGACAGCATTGGCAGGAAAGGGCACAACTCACGGTAATGCAGCTGAGATGAATGAATCAAGGCTTGCAGGGAGAAAGAACATATTTTATTAGGCAACGTAAAAACCAGGCAAGTTTTTCTGGTATGCATGTGTACACAAAGACTATGCATCTGAGGGGTATAGCAGTGGTAAAAGGGGTAGGGGGCAGATCCAAAGGAAAACACCTGCAGCCTCACGGAAACCCTGGCTAATGATGTCTCCTGATGCATGGCCTTCTGCAAGGGCATGCAGGTGGGCTGGACAAAGCCAGGAAACATCACCCTAGGGAGCAGTCCCTGTCATTTGGCATGAGGTAGGGAAGGCCTCTGTGGTCCCCACAGCCTGGGGGTGAGATTTAGGCTGGTGGCACTTGAAGCAGGGCTTATCATCCAACCCTGACTTGTGAATGTCCATGCTCATGTAAGTAAGCTCTCTGGTGTTTCTGCTACTCTGATGTGTTACAGGTGGCACTGTGATGGCTCCTTTCAACTGCTTTTTTTTTTTTTTTTTTTCCTCTTCTCAGAGTTATCTGAAGGTATGTGCAGACCTCTGTGTCTAACCCGGTGGTGAGGGTGCTGCCAGGCATGCTGCTCCCCAGGGCACAGCCCATGAAAACAGTAAGTTGGCTGATGAGATGCTGACAGGGGAGAGTGCAGTACACCAGGGACCTTGCTTGGAGGTCCCCAGAGTGCCAAAGGATGAGACTTGGCGACTGAAATAGCAGGTGGAGAGCTCTTAATTTGTGTGGCTGTCTCCAGCAGTACAGAAAGTCACTGCTGCTTCTCCTGGCATGTAAGTGCTGTCTTGGAAGGTGTTATTTTCCCCAGTGTGAAGCTTTGGCACAGGTGGATGCTGAGGGCAGACAGAAGCCCTGTATCTGTGATGCTGGGCACCAGTGCTGCTGCCTTGTCTCCCAGTGGTCTGCACTGGGGGCCTCACATGGCGCTGTGCAGGATGTGTAATGCTGGCTTGAACCTGGCAGGAAGGACATGGGAACTTCTGAAGGTCCTTGGTGATAAGGCCAGCCTCTGCAGACGTGGGCAGCCAGGCTGAGGCTGCTGTGCTTGTTCCCAGACAGCCGCACCATGACTGTCCGAGGATGGGCAGCCACAGTGATGGGCCTGGAAACATGGCCTGGACTGGTGAGGTTTCCTGGCAGGCTGATTTCAGCAGGTCTTTGCCATGTCCCACAGAGCTGTCTCACACCAACGTGCTGAGCAGAATCAGGCCATGTGGGCACAAACAGTTCACTGCTCTGCAGCTCTACTTTGGCTCTGCTGTCCCTGGTGGGATTGATCTCAAGGGGTTTCCAGTGTCAGGCTGCAAGCCTTCAGATGTTCCCTTCCTCTGGGACCTGCTCTCTGGCAGGTCACATAGAGCCTGGATACGGCCAGGGAGGGAATGTAGCTGCCTGGCAGCTCCTTCTTTGAGGGCTCAAGTGCCTGTTATTTCCTGCTGGCTTCTTGACACAGGCTGCCACAGCTGGTGGGAGACGTCCTTCGAGGACAAACTGGGAGAAACCCAAAGCAGCACCCTCAGAGACCCAAGTTTTTGAAAGCCCATTGTTTAGAAATCCCTCAACTTCATTCTTGGGTGCTTGGTCTCAATCTGTGTCTGTCAGGGCATGGTCAATATGTGGTGGTTTTGGAAGGGATTGGGTCACGGCAGGCTGCAGGGCAGAGCCTGGGAACCACCCACGGGAAGGCAGGCACTTAAAAACACATGATGTGCAGCCTGGCTTTCAAACAGGCAGGGAACACGACATCTCCCACAGGCTTTAGCAGCAACAAAACAACAAACCTACCTATCAGATGTGTCGCCTGTGTGCCTGACATTAAGTTTTCGCCTCCTTTTATGTCCAAGTCTAATTTATTTTTTATTTTTTATTTTTTATTTTTTATTTGTATTTATTTATTTTTTCTCTCTCTGTTTAACTACAGAGAAACTTTTTCTTGCTTTGCAGTGGGGATTCAGATGAGGCGCCAGGATGAAAAATCAAGTAGATATGATGGGCCTTCTGGTTTTGCTTGTGCTAATGCCCTTGTCTGGGATGTTACAACTTGATGTGGTCTCCCCAGAGATGGCTGTGTTTGGCCCTGGGAGCTGTGAACATCCAGGTGAGACATCACCAGGAGCTTGAACAGGGAGCCTGTGTTGGAGACCATGGCTCTGCCTCCTCTGGTGGCTGCTGGAGCAGGGGTGGGCTGGCTCCTGAGCTAGCTCCGGTATTCTTCAACTTCCCTGCAAGCTGTGGTTTAAACACATTAGTATGTTTTTGAAATATTTAGATAAAAATCCGGTGCTCAACCCACACCTTCCTATTTTCAAATGGGGATTTTTAAACTGGACTGAAGTGTAACTCTGTGATAAGAAGAGATGGCAGATAGAATTGGTCTGGTGACTGATTTTGCATTTACAAGTTACTACAGAAAACTTTTCAATCTAGAAATATTTTAGCTGGCACTTGTTTAAATTGGATTATCTTAAAATAGCATGAGTTATTTTAGAAGTCTCTTCTGCCTTGAGCTTCTTAGTACCTATTAGGAAATATTAAGTGTGCATTCACTATGCTAAAAAGAATAATGGAGATCTCAGAGCAATCAGTTCTGTGTGGGATGCTTAAAGCTTTAACATAGTTTGAAGTGATTATTTCCAAATTAAGATACCTAGAATTGGAAATGATCATAATGTGACTTCAGCAGTTGAAAGACATGGAGTAGGAAATGCAGCGAGCTGGCAGTGTGTATGTGCCCTGAATTAGTATTAAGTGTTTATGTGTGCACTCTCTCAGCCCATTGCAGTGGTATTATTAATATCCATCCACATATAATTGGTTTAAAAGCTACTCACTCTAAGAATCAGTTTCTGTGATCTGAGAACTTCGTACAGAGCTACTAATCTCAGCTAATTTAAAGCAAATAATGTTGTAATTTGTTATTGTATAGCAGGTTTTATTATTTCCTTTTATTGTATGTAGCAAGATTTTTTATTTTCACTGGGAATATAATGACCACTGCCACAGTGGAGAGAACAGCCATGTGCTTGGGTCTTCACGTTGGTTGGAGAGGCATGTGCCAACTCCACATGATGCAGAAGTGAGCTTCTGCCAGGCACAGCTTTGGCTTCATTGTAGTCCCTTGGGAGCCATATGATTTTGGAGATTTTTTCATATTTACTTCTCTCTGGAAGCCCCATGGAGTTTTAGGATCCAGCCAGCCTAGAACAGGAACCCCACTGGCACCTGTATTTACATCTTTGGGCTGTGACCTGATTTCTCCAGCCTGCAATCATGAGGAGGTGGCTGTGGTGGTTTCACCCTGCTGGGCAGCTGAACTCTGCCACAACCACTCTCTCACTCCCTCTCCTCAAAGGGAGGGTGAAGAAAATATGCTGTAAAGAAAAAAAAACTTGCAGGCTTTTTTATTTTATTTTTTAAATAATTAAGGATAATTTTTAAAACTTATCCCTATCCTGAGATAAGGGTAATTTAAAGAAAAAAGAAAGAGGAAAAAAACAAAACAAAATAAGCAACAACAACAAAACTAACAAAAACAACCAAACAACAAACAAGGAAAGGTAGTGAGGAAGCACAGAGGGAAGAAAAAACATTTATGCTCTATGATCTCCACTTCCCATCAATGAGTGGTATTTGGCCACGTCCCAGGAAGCAGGGCCTCAACACACATAGTGGTTGTTTGGGAGCGCAGACATCTTCATGAGCACAGTCCTCCCTTCTCCTTCTTTCCCTTCCCCACCTTTTATTGCTGAGTGTGACACCACACTGTATGGAATATCCCTTTGGTTGGTTTAGGTCAGCTGCCCTGGTGATGTCCCCTCCCCACCTCTTGCCCACCCCCAGCCTGTTGGCTCTGGGTGGTTGGGGGGAGTCCTGGTGCTGTGCCAGCACTGCTCAGCAATAGACACAGCACTGGAGTGATACCACTGCTGTTCTAGCTCCAGGTGCAGAGCACAGCTCTGTATGGGCTGCTATGGGGAAAGCTAACTCCATCCCAGACAGACCCAGTACAGTAGCAAAAGCATTTTGTCCTGTGTCCTTCATGAAAAGGACAGTGATGCTATGGGGAAGCAGCTGAAGCTGGTGACCTCCTGCCTGCTATCCCCTGGGCTGGCTTTGGTGCAGGGGAGGAGAGACCCACACCTCAGATGGTGTGGTGAGGAACAGCAGCACATTTTGTTCCAAGTTCCAAGCACATTTTGACAATTTTATGGGGGTAGTCTAAAAATAAAGAAGTACTACAGAGTATGGACAGCCTGTAGGGATGGTAAAACCAGTGTCCATTTCCCTGCTAAATCCCTGGGTGGACATCCCTGCAGCTCTGCTTTCACTGCGTAGGATGGACCTCCCTTTATTTGTGTGAGCACATCCCCGTTTCTGGCACTTTGTCAGATTGTGTTCATAAAGGCAGTAATTCCCCAAAACACATTAAATGGAGAATGACAAAGAGGTTGGCTGAAGTCACAGCATGGTAAAAATCTCATGCTCTTTATTTTTTCTTCTCCTGCTGGTTGGATCCAGCGGTTCATGCATATCTCTGTAACTGTGCAGTCCTGAAGGACTGAAGTGGCTGGATTTGTGCCAGCCACTTGGACTGCTGCAGCTCTTCCTAAGTCCACCTTGTTACTGAAGTTGCCACTACATATCCAGGGAATGTAATGCAAACACAAACACACACATCACACACACATACACAGACACAGGCAGACCTGGTAGCTCTTTGTGGTTCTTCATCATAAACAAACAAACAACAACAATGGCAACAAAAACCCCACAACCCACAAAATAAAATATGCCCAAACTGGATTTACTATAAAAAAATGACCCTGAGCATGTCAAATTTAATGATTTGTTTTCCTTACATCTAAGTCAACAGCTATGCTTTTAGAAACAATGGGTAAGGTCTGCACTTGGGGTTTTCTTCTTACCCCAAATTGCCTCATCCTTCAAACTTCTTTGTGTTTTGTGTACTGCCCTGTAACAGATTCTCTGTGTTTGGAAAATTATTATTATTATTATTATTATTATTATTATTATTATTATTATTATTATTATTATTATTATTATTATTATTATTATTATTATTATTTTGAGTAACAGTGGAGACAGACAGCTTCTGGAAGGTATTAAAATACTATTCTAGTTTGACAGGTTCATACAGCAGAAATTTGATAACAAACAAAAGTACTGGTTATCGGCACCTACTGCAAATGCTGCAAAAATAAATAAAATTGAAAAGCATTGTGCTCATGCCTTAGCTGGACCATGCTAAATGGACCATGAGAAGTTGTTTTAAATAGACCCCAGTGGAACTTTCCATCAAAAGGTCTTTAAACAAAAAGACACTGAACAAGTGTTTGTCTAGAAAGTGTTTCCCAGCGCTCTCCCTGCCCCAGTGCCTCAGAGCATTTTGGGCTCACACTTGTGCCCAGCACAATCTTTAAATCTGCTGTAGCTGCTCAGATGGGCACCCTGGAGAAAAAGCATAACGAGGAAGAAAAGTGAGCATGGTACCAGAAATCCCCCGCAGCAGACGGACCGAGCTGCTGAGATGGCCTGGGATGAGTAACAACCCATTGCTCACTGCTGGATAGATTTACCCTTGCTGGGAAAAAGGAAAAGGGGAAAGCCTGCTGCCCACGGTCAGGGATTTTTGTTGGGCGAGGATGGACACCCTGACAGTGTTTCTGAGAAGGGATGTGGTTGCTCTTGTGGCTCTCAATGGCAGTGGTCACCCCGTGTTTTTTGGAGGGTAGCTTTTGAGGTAACACTTGGCTTGCTTGGGACACCCACATAGAAAATTAAAGCACTAACACTGGGGTGTTACCTCCAGGCTTGATGCTGCAGGGGCTGCAGCAGAAGTGCTGTATCCAGCCCTGGAGCCTGCAGCTCACAACCACACTGGTAATTTGGAGGAGGCTCTGAGAAGAGCAATGAGAACAATTAGGAGACTAGAAAACTTGCCTTTGCAGTGAAAGGGCTGGGAGTTCAATTTGTTTGACTTCTCACCCAGGAGGCCAGGTGCTGGCTTCATCCCAGTCTGTAAGTAGCTGTTGGGAGCAGGGATGTGATGACTGAGGGCTCGTTGGTCAAGAAGACAGGCAGATAGCAAGACCCAGCAGCCACAGGTTAAAAGAAAACAAATTCAAAGCAGAAGTGAAGAGCAGCTGTTACCAGCAGGGTTAATTGAGGACTGTGGTGGGGTCTCAGCCTGGCTCCAGAGGTTGCTCTTGAACCTGCATGTGCTCCTGCCAGCAGGGAGGGGCAGTCAGTGGGGGATGCACCCCCTGCTTTGCATGCATGTGGGGGAAGGCCAGAGGGGTTTGCCTTAGTCTCTGGGACCCTGAGGTGCTGCAGGTGATGTGCAGGTGATGGTTCACCAAACCAGAGCACTAGCACATGGGTGTGGATGGCCCATGTCTGCCCTGCTGGAACTAGCACACCCATGCTTCATGGCAGGTGTCCTCTGGATCCCATGCGCTGTCCTCATGCCCCTGAAACAAGAAAACTTTTTGGGTTGGTAATATGCAGGGTGATCATGGTGAGCAACCCTGGGCACAAGGCTCCTGAGAGTGCCTCTCTGTCTGGAGAGGATAATGGAAAAAAATTGCCCTGATAGCTGTATGTGAGTTTCCTCTGAGAGGGAGTCAGATGGCAAGAAATCACTGCTGCCAGCCTGGGATCAGAGTCTGGGAGTGAAACAAGCTGAGCACCTAGGCTTAGGCTTTTGGCATGGCTTTGTCTGTGGCTGCATAGAGGCACTGCTTCACAGCTATTGCCGCGCCTGGCTGTTTTATAAGACCTTGCACAAAAGCTCAGCAGGGTTTTCCTTTCTAGACAAGTGGCCAAATTTTCATTGCTATCTCAAAGATTAACTCTAGTGCTCAGATGCCTGCACAGTTTTCTTTCCTAGCTATGGGAGTAGCTGATCCTGCCTCTGAAGCACTGTGTGACTTCCTGAACAAAAAGGGAAAGCGCCGAATTCTTCTGTGAGCTGCTCCGCTCCACTACTCAGTAAAGCATGCTATTTGTTCATGGCAAACTCCTGCTCCTTAGGAGAGGATGTTCTGCTCTTCTTAGTGAAATTTGTGCTGTGACACTGAAGTCCTGTAAAGAAGACATTTTCTGCTTGCAAGGAAGGAGCATCAAAAATCAGTTGGATTCAAACTTTCCTCCCTTGGAGGGAGCTGAGAGGAATACTGCATGCATGATGTGGGTTGCTTTTACACCCAATTTTCTTCCCTTTTTGAACACATTTCTGCTATACAACACGAGGGGACTATTTATTGCCCAAAGCTGCAGTGCTCCTCCCACCAGAGGTCTAATGCTGCCTCTGCCTGCGGTGCACACAGTTCAGACTAGGAGCGGCAGACCTGCATGATGTGCACCACCAGCGATCCCACAGTCATTCTGGAGCCTACAGCCACCAGCAGAAACGTGATCCCTGTTTTCCAGGTTCCTCCTGGGGCATGGGCCCTGGGGGGCTTGTCTGCAGCTCTTGTGATTTCTCTCCTTTTTCTTTACCCCTGGCGTTTTCCTTGGTGGCAGCTGGCTTTCCCTATGGGCCGGCTGATGCCCACACCAGGCTGCAGGTGCAGGAACAAACTGAGCCTTAGGGGACACAGGGAGCTTCCTTTAGTTGACTCAGAGGCCTCCCTGGAGTTTGCAGTTTAATGGCTTTGGACCAGATAAAGGCAAATCCTGCCCTGAGGAACTCTACAGGGACTGCATGTGTGCTCAGGGCTTGAGTGGGCTGAAAAAGCTTTAGTGGGGTCAGTGGGGAAGACTAGGAGAAGCAGAGAGCTCGTACCCAAGCAGGAGAGGGGGGAGGAAAGAATGACTGGATCACTCTTCTCCTCTGTATGAAATTGCTTAATAAAAGCCAAAAAGGACTTGTTTTCTGTTGTAAGGGAAACTGATTTCCTAATGAGTGAGTAGGAGACTTCAGTTCTGACAGGATGGGCTGGCTGAGGGTTTGTAAAGCTGTTATGCTTCCAGCTTTTCCAGATATGCCATCTTTGCTGGAAATGATGTTTGGCTGAAATTCACAGTCCTTGGGCGCCTGCCAGCAATTCCAGATGTTCGGTGGCCTGGTTAGAGCTGTTGAGCAGAAACTCGGAGCCCAGGCGCTGCAGACGAACTGGTGTGCTCTGTGCAGGTGACTGATTTGCTCCACGCTGAAATGAATGTGCTGAACTTGTTGTACATGCTGCGTGGAGGAATGTGTGAGCAGGATGCCAAGGGATTGTTGTACAGGCTTGTCCATGATGGGACGTGCGCTGGACACGGGACCACAGGCCGTCTGGATCCAGTGCCCAGTCTCAGACTAGGACCAGTGACATATGCTCTGCTAAACAAGCATAAAATGGGAGCTATATTTGGTGACACTGTGGCAACTCACCTATCATCCTGGTCTTGAAAAATGATGAGAAAAATGTTTTTGCCTGTTTTGGGGGCAGGCTCCTGCAGTGTTTAGGGATGGCTCTTGTTCGGTGGCATGGATCAGTGGTTTCCCCACCATTGTCCTATGCCTGTCCTCACTTTCCCCCTCCTGGGGACGTGGCCCTCTGCCCAGCACAGCAGCACAAGGTGGCAGGTTGCTTGTGCAAGCATGGCCATGTTCCACCCTCTGTCCTAGCTCTGAAACTCTGCATGGCACATCAAGCACCCTTTTGCTACCTCCAGTTGTCAGTTTCCTTGCTGACTTTTGGGAAGTGAACTTGCAAAATGCCCCTGATACTCCGAGACATGCAGGTGAGAGAGAAAACTTAAATTACCCTCTGAAGCCAATGGACACCATGCGCTCTGTAAATTGGGTGATTTGTTAGGTTCACCATAGCAGAAAATACAATATAAGGCTGACTGTAGGCCTATTTTGGACGCGGTAGTAGCAGAATTAAGAAGGGAAGTATCTTTGACTTACTGGGGGAAGTAATTTAGGAAGAAATTGGAATGGTTAATTAGAGAAAATTATCTCAATCTAATCCTTTAAGACTAATTTAAATGCTCCAGTCTCTTTTATGTAAGGAAAAGTCTCTTTTAATAGCTTAGATTATTATCAGGGAATGTAAATTTAGCGGTAGCAACAAAGTTTTATAAATTTCCCACTGACAAGCATTGTTAAAATAACCTCCTAAATATTGTGAAAGAGATGTGAAGTTCATAGTGGGCTCCTTTTTACTCTTTTTTTCTTGGTGGGGTCAAGGAAGACAAGGGTCAGGGAAGGGTATTTATGAAGCTTCTCAAATTTTTGTGTAGCAGAATGTGGTTTAGAAACTTAAAAGCTGTACCTGTGTGATTCTAGAATTTCAGACTACCAAGGGAAACAATCCTTCTTTTGACAAGATCCAAAGATTTATGGGGTTGAGAGTAAAAATGCTTCTTTTTTGAAGGCGGGTATGATATTGGAAATTCCAAAAATATTTTGTTCTGCTTAGACTAAGGAATTAAAAAAGCCCTGGGTTAATTACATACCGTTCATTAAATATATATATATGTAAATATATATATATATATATATAATATATATATTATTTATTTATTTATTTTGCTCAACAATATTTTTTTGCTCAACAGAAGCCTTGGTTGGATTTCACTGATTTTCCAGCTATAAAAGAACATGACTTTTTTCCAGTCTTGGTGGTAAAAGTGTGATAGTGTTGGTTGGTAAGAGGGTGATAGCCTCCTGTTGGTGCTGTCTCTGTTCCTGTAGGAAGGATCCGCACTGCCCTTGCTGTCCCAGCTGATGGAAATAGGGAGGTGCCATCAGAGAGTGGAGGATGAAATGGGGCCTGGGGACTGTCAGTCTCCTGCTTGCTTTGTGAGAGTGCCACGCTTGTGTCTGCAGCTGTCAGCATGTCTGTTTTCTGCAGCAATGTGAAGCATCTTGTTACGAAATGCTTAGTTCCTACTCTCATTTACCTTAACTCACACAAGAAACGAACAGCTAACCAACCAGTAGCTCCTCCTGCCCTCAGAAGGAAGCAAGCACCACTCCTTCTTTCAAAATCAGCAGAAACAGGTCGCATATTTGCGTGCTTAGCCCGAGTCCACCGTGTGGCCATTAGGCTGTGTAATGAGGGAGGGCTTTCATGGGTCACTGCAGAAAGCTGCCTTAATGAGCTGGCCCTGAACGTCCCACTCAGGGCTGGCGTTTCGTGCTCCTCCGAGAGGTGGGAATCTATTAAGCTCCTCTAAACTGTGCCTCTGCCCTCACACCTTGGGGAGGGATGAGAGCCATTTAGTCACCGCGTAGATAACACGTGTCTCATGGCAGTATCTGCAATTACCTAATGAGAAGTTGTAGGATATTTTTTTTCCCTTTGGGAGATATATTTTCAAAGTAATTATGTATCTCCTACACCAGGGATGCTTTGCTTCAGCTAGTGTAAATTCTGCTTTTCGCTGCACTTTTTTTTTTTTTTTTTGCAGAGGATGGGACAGATTCTGCTATGTTTGTCTAGAATAAATATGCAGTGATTCATATTTTCAGTAGAATAATTCCTGATTTATGCCAATGTTACTATAATAAACTTGTCATTATTTTTTTTTTGTATAGCACAGTTATGACAGGATTGAGTTTTCAAAAACATTAGAGGAGTGAATTAATTTCTGTAAAAATGGTCAGCACTCCACTTCTTATATAAGCATGATGTGGCAGCATTGGGAGCAGAATACAAATGCCTCCTGAAGGTATGTCTCTACCGATGAATTTTCATGTGGAACGCCACGACGACTCCTGTGTGGCACTTGGAGAGCTGGTGAGCATGGCCCTTTCCGAGCCGATGGCTGCATTCCCAAGTGCTCATTTGCGGGCTCAAGCCCACAAGTTTTATAAGCAGCACCAAAATGGGTACTCACCTTGGATTACAAAAAGGAGGAGCTTTATGGAAGCAGTCAGCACATTCAGTGCTGTGTAGTTGCTTTGAGGCATAGACCAACCTCTAGCTGCAGTGAAGGCTGGAAAGGAGCCTCCTACAAGCAGATCAGTAGGTAATAAAGCAGTGCCCAAGACTTTCATGTCTTTCCATGGAGCAGCTGATCCTGGGCAAAGAATTTCAGCTGGATAGGCCACTGTAATTGCCTACTGTCACAGATTCTACTTTTACAAGCGCAAGTAAAGTCTTTTGGAATGAGCCTGATACTAGCACCTGAAAATAAGGCCAGATCCTGATGTCCTTTGGATTCATTTTAATATGGGGTAAATCCAAGAATTCAGGCAAAATTAGTCCATCTCCGGCCACTGTAAACTGAGCCTGACCTTGCTCCAAGCTGCCACACGCCTCAGTTCACCCTTCCTTTGCCTCCCCTTCAAGGCTCAGGCAGTGTGCTGCCCCACGGTGATGCTGGCCACAGGAGGACAGTTGCAGCATGCAGTCTGCTGCCTCTGGGTGCTCTGTTTGCTTTTTGGCTTTGCAGGGAACATGGGCCTCTAGCCCAGATGTTTACACTACACCTACACGTATCTTCCTGCCAGCCATCACCACCGAAAGTCACGGCAGCAATGCAGCCCTACTGCAAATGACTGTTTCACAGTCCTGGTAGGGAAGAAGAGGAACTTGTAAGGATAGGAGGTAGCTGGGGAAGCAAGGAAATGTAGCAAGAGGCTGAGGGGGCATGGCAGGGAGGAGATGGAGAGGCTGGGCATGAAACTGGGGGCAGAGAATTGCAGGTCAGAGGAGGAAGGGGCAGCTGGGAAAGGCTGGGGAGGGAAGTCAGCAGAGAGCTGTTCGTGTGTCTTAAGCCAGCACGCAGTGCTTTCATTGAGCAGGCCAAAGGCAAAAAATGAGGCATCTCCTATTTTTAGCCAGGCAGCTGAAATGCTCCTGTCCCCTGCCCCCGGGGGTTGGCGGTGATGGAAGCCACCCTCCGAGTAGAGCAGCCGCAGGGCAGGGCTGCGTTTTGCCTGTAGGCACAGCTGATTTCGGAGCCTGTGGCAATGCAGACCTCCTCTGAGCTAGCGCTCAGAAAGCTGGAAAGTGGTCTGAGGCCAGGGACAGGCTTGCGTGTGCTGCTCCTGCAGCATGTGGGGGGCAGCCGTGATGGAGCTGGGCTGGATCCTGCTTCCAGCGCTTGTGGCATTCCCCATGCCCGTGAGCTTTCACATCATGTAATTTCATGTCTCTTTGGCAAACCCTTAACTGTACAGGGAGATTGTCTTCCTATCCTATCAGCAAGCACCGCAGTGCTTCTCCAGAGGGTGATTCAGTGCAGCTTAAGTCAGGCTCCTGCCTTGCTTTGTGCTTTCCAACACCCTTTCTCTAGTGACCTTTCTCCAGCACATGCTTCCAGCTCACACGCTTGAGTTAGGTGATGTTGGATATATGTGCTACGGGTCTCCTCCCCAGGTCTGTGCCTGGAAACAGGAGCCATGCATCCATGAGGTCCAGGAGGGGTGCGGATGGGAGTGCAGAAGATGTGTAAGGCTGAGGGTGACAAAGGAGATCTGAGGATCAGGGCCATGCTGACATGAGTGTTAGTCACACTTGCAAAGACCTGCCTCGATTTCCTTCTTCACAGGGAAATCTTGGTGAAGTATTTTACATGCCATTTTCTTGAGTGCTGGTCTACAGGAAGTATCAGAAAGCTGTTCGTTGGGGAGATTTTATTTATTTTGTTTCTCACTTTTCTAACATTGCAAGCCTGAAAATGGTGTTTGGCAGAGAAATGAACTGACATCTCCTTTTTGTCCTGATAAGGTCAGCAAAGAAAAGAGGAGACAAAATGCACCAAGTACTTCACCACTCACAGGTTTATATCTTTCATGCAGGAAGTGGCCACCAGGTTTAGTTCATGTATTACAGTTTTGAGTTATTATCCATAACTGCTGGGTGCAAAAGGGCCACAGTGGATGGGTTTCTTGTGCTTGTCCACTGAGATAACCCCTTGCAGCTCTGCTCACTGCTAGTGAACAGCTGGGCTTTGCTGGGGCTGTGAGGTTTGCTGAATGCATCCGACAGCATGTCTTGCTGTATTGCTGCTGGAGGGGCCCCAGCAAGAGGCAGGACTGATTTGTCCCCCATAGTTTAAGAGTGGCACACGTATGGTGGCCATAACCCAGAGGAACAGAACCTATTAAAAAGGGGGCCCCATGAGCATCACAATCATGATTGCCTTGTCCTGCTATATCTGCCATCCTTGCTCAGTTTATGCTTATGCCTGTGGGTATGTACCGCTTATGGCAAGGAGGACAGGATCTCGGAAGAAGCTGGCTGCAGGGAAGAAGGATGAGCTGGCACTGAGCTACAGGGAGCAGCAGCTGTGCTGCAGGCACCCACCTTCCCTTCCTCTTCTTCGTGGAAGTGCAAAGCTCTGGCAAGCTGAGTGTTAAGGCTGTGTCTGTTCTGAAATCGGTCGAGACATTTTAAGGCACTGTGTGACAGTGCCTGTGGGTCATTAGTTTGCCGAAGCATCTCAGATCAGTGTGTTGAGGAACTGGGGACAATGGGAGCACTCAGTGCTAATTTCTGCCTGACATTTATCTACCTTGGGTCCTGCAGGACGCAGCGATTTCTAGAAACCTTCCTGTGATTCAGTGATGTTGCTGTGCTGTGCTGGCGTAGGCCTGGTGAATCCTTCCCTGCCCCAGATGTTTTGTAGAAGCGAGATATTGGTAACATGGTGCTTTCCCACCTTTAATAACCCCGGCCTGGAGTGGCCGATGAGCTTTGTCACCAGCCCCAGGTACTATGCCCCACGAGTGGTCTCACCCTGCAGCTCCCCATCTCCTCATCCTAGTGCAGAGCATGTATGAGGACCAGGAGGTGCTCCCCAGAGATCTGCACCTGGGCACCTTCTGGGATGCTGTCTGGGCATTTCTTAATATGTTTTGTCTTTGCCCATGGCGCTGGGAGTCCTATGCTGCTTTACCTGACCACCCTGGCTACAGATCTGGATGAAAAAAGTGTTAGGAATAGAGGGAAGCTTGGAAGCAAAGAAATTACTTTGACATGCATGTGCACAGTCTTTACAAGGGCTGTGTGAAATGCTGTTTCAGTCAGGCTTGGGTTTTTGAAGGACTCTGTTGGGCTGGCTGGATTTGGGCAATTCAGCCCAGTAGCTGCTCTGGGTCTATCAGCTGGTTAATCCATTGCCAGAGCCTGAAATGGACCTGGCAGCAGTGGGCACACGGCTCCTGCCCTACTCTCCCCGCTAAGCTTGCTGGAAACATGATTTTGGAAACATGAGTGGCTGTTTCTTACTGCTGCAAGACACCACTGGGCTTCAGGTGGTGCCTGGTGGTTCAGGACCCACCAGGAGCTGAGACCTCACAACCCCTTCCCTGGAAAGCCAGCCTGCTCCATTTGGAGTGCCAGCAGGACCTCTGTGGGTGTCACATCCCACACTGAATAAGTAAGCAGAAAGCTCCTGTCACAGGTTTTCACTGCAGGATTATGGAAAGTCAAGCAGCAGTCACTCAGCCTCTCTGTCCTGGCCTAGAAGCACACTTTGAAGGAGGGGGTCACACTGCCTTGGCCACCACCCACCTCTCCCCATCTTGGGGACCACGAGAAAGTTCATGTCTCCTGACAGGGAGCCACAAAACTAATTTTCACAGAGTGTCCCAGGCTTTGAGGGTAAGCAGAGTGCCTCCTGCTGAGTGGCTGGAGATGCGCTTGGCTGCCTTGACAAAAGGGCTGTGGGTGGCCCTTGGAAAAAAGGAAGAGTACTGAAGAGTTTCTGGAGCTGGCTGGTACAATTATTTTAATATTGCTGGGATTTTAGGATATCTGTGATGTGTTAGAGCACTGAGAGCCTTGGACAGACAGCTTTTTATTATTGCTTAAGACTAGATAAGTTAATGAATCACCATTGGTACCTGATCTCAGCTAGATCTGATACGGTGGCTGTCTGTACCTGCTGTTCTGGTCCTGCATATTTTTCCATTGTGTGGTTTGTGCAGATAAGATCTGTGGTGTGATTTGAACATTAGTTATTATGGGTACAGAAAAACATTGAGATTTCCAGGTAAGCTGAAGGATGCATGAGCGGGACCTCAGTGATACTGTGTCTGAATTTTGGGTCATTTGGAAATACTACAGATGAAACCATCTTTTCCAAACTTTGCTGGGAGAGGAATTACAGATGTGTCTGGAATATTTTCCCTTTTCTGGTATTACTTTGTAACTTCAGCCAAGATGTTTCCAATAGCCTTCTTCTGCTGTTCTCCAGTTTGAGTCCTCCCAGGGAGCACATGGCTTGTGGTGGTTCATAAGAAGATATGTAGCTCTTTGGCTCCATCTCAAAAACTAATTCACCACCCACAGTTTGAGGAGAATGGCGCCAGATACCTCAGGCAATGAAGAAGGGTGCCTAAGAGGCAAAGATGTGCCATGGATGCACCTTGGAAATGCTGCTCATCTGGTATGTAGCCGTGGAGGACTGAGCTTGACATAAATGTTTGATCACAGCCTCCAACACCTCCCTGTCTCTCCCAGCAGACCAAGATTAACATGCTGACATGCATAAGAGATTCAACCAGGTTTGATGTGCATGGGCTTAATGACCTCTTTCTTGCCTGTGCCAACCCCAGTCAATACCCTAGTTTTTTTGGAGGATATTATGGTGTAAATCAAGCAAAGCCAAAAGGAAAAGAGGCAAGATGAATTGCTGATAGCAGCTACTGTTCAGCTCAGGCAGATGAGCGTTTTATTATCCCTTGCACAGTATCCAGGGGAACCTCAGGAGCTCCCTAGCAACCATGCAGTAGGAAAAGGAAGTGTTTTAAATCCTGGAATGAGTGTGTTTGTGCAGGGATATGGGCCCATGGGTGCTATCTGGCTCAGTTGTGGTGGAATTGAGAGGTGCTACCTCCTTCCGTGGCAGTGCTAGACAGCAAAAACGTCAAAGGCTGCAATTCCTGTCACTGAGAAAGAGGAATGTGAGCAGTTGTGGTCTAAGGGACTGTTGGGTTTCTCCATGAGGAAATTATTCTCCAGTCATTAACTAGGACACATCCCACCTGCATGCCACATAGAGCATAGCTGGGTGACCTCTCCATTTCCTCTGCCCTCACAGAATTCCTCTTCTTCCAGCTCCTTACCTCATTTTCCATCTCCTTTAATTGACCCTTCATCCAAATTTAGAGTTTTCCTGTTTCTGAAGACATCATATCTCATCTTGTCATTGTCTCTCTTACTGCTTGGCTGTAAGTGGGTCACTATGAGAAGATGGGAAAATGCCCTCAGTTGTCTCAGGACTGGCTTTATAAAATATCCCAAATTTCATTGAAGGTACAGCTTTCAAAGACAACATGCAAACCACTGACCATGAACACAAATGGTCCCATGTGCAAAAATCACCTTATAAATTTGATTTCAGCTTTTTAATTGTCTTTAGGTATTTCTCCCCATATCATCTAAGTCACCAGTGCATCTTTAGATCCCTTGCATCTGGGATACGTTCACCTGATGCAGTTCCTCCAAAAGGCATCATGATGAGGTGCGCTTTGCAAATGTTCATCTTCAGCTAAAGGTAGCACCTGAGATTTATAGAATCATAAAATTATTCAGGTTGGAAAAGACCTCTAAGATCACCAACTCCAGCTGTGACATTTGGTAGCTTCCCTCCAGTTCTTCAAGCACTGTGTTTTGTTTCACTTGGCTGGACTGACACATAAACATCTGTAACCAAAACTGAGCTGTTAACAAAAAATCTCACTCCTTCCACATAAAGTCTTGAAAAAACACCGTGTTGCACTGTTATCTCCACATGTATCCTCTGCTCTTGGCAGGCACAGGTGTGTCTTCTTCCAGAGATGGGATCACTGGGAAAGAGTTCATGTCTGGTCCCAGGTGCCCATGAAACTGGTAGCATTTTGTCCAAAGCTCAGTGGTTTTCACCTAGACTGTCCTAGTGATTGGAAGGGAGAGAACCCTTCCCCCAAGGGAAGCATTGACTTCCTCTGTCTTCCAGTGAACAGATTTCCTGATGAAAGGAGACATATCCATAGCTGGGTAATTTTGCTGTTCTCTTAATCACCCTGACTAAAGAGGAATAAAATTGCTGTACCACTGATGCACATTGCACTGCAGAGAACTAGCCATGGTGTTTCTCTCCTTTACTGAGCTGTGCTATGGGTGTCTGGATGCTATGCCACTTTGCACATCAGCAGGCTGAAAAGCTAGGGAATTTTGCCAGCTCCATGAGCATGCAGTGTCCCCCGTGCTCGGTGATTTGGGGATGAATCTGCACCCTCCCCTCCCCCCATCCCTGTAGTGCTATTGCAGTGTTTGCAGCCATGATGAGCTGAGCAGAACTTGGGCTGATGATTCATTACTGGAAGGGTGCTGAGCATACAAATGAGAGGGTACAATCAGCAGTGGAGCTTGTTTTGCGCATTTCTGTTCTACTTTGCCTCACCAGCAGGAACATGGCTAGGACCAGCCTGCGGTCCTGTGCAGCCCTGAGGACCTCCTCTCTGGGGATGTAGTGCTGTAGACTCCTGTGACATGCACAAGCAGCGGCAGGAGTTGTGTACTTGCTGCACACGAGGAACTGCTGGCGTGCACCTATGCTCAGTGCCTCCTCTCCTGATGGCCTCTGTTGCTGATTGCTACTAAAACTCAAACTTGCTGAGCCAACTGAGCAGTTCAAAGAAACACCCCAAAAATGGGACATATGCATTTCACTGCCCTTCTCATATAAATCAGTGTGCAGTGATGAATCCTTATTATTTGTGTGCTTCTAGCTACTTGTAGATGGCCACAATCCAGATTAGATGCTCGGTGCCAGTACATCTGATTGTCAATAAGAGGCAGCTTGACTCAGCTGAAGCAAAAGCATTTTCTGCATATGACAGAAGAGTGTTGCTAAAGTTGGCTGACTCCCGGACTGCGTAGGATATATTCCAACTAAAGTTTTTTTTTTTTCCCTTCTTTTTTGCTAAGCTTTTTTTTTTTTTTTTTTTTTTTTTAAAAGAAATGAATTCAGAATTTCCCATAAGGCATTTGGCAAAGCTGATAGTCAGCATTTTACATGCTCTGATCTTTTTCTGGTGAAAAGAGACAGATTTTGCTGTAATGACATTGACTACAGTGATTTATTTCCATTTGTACTCATCATAGAGTTCAAAACCAGGACCTGGTATTTGCCCAGTGGTGTCACAAAGTTCAGTGCTGGATGAATGGTAGGTGTGGGCAGAAGAGAAAAACAAGCCTCAGTGCAGTAAGCAAAGGGATCAAGGTAACAGCCCTGTTGTAGAGATGTCTTAGTTTGTGTCCCGTTGGTGCTGATGCTGCCAGAAGAAATTGGTGTTTCTCTGAAACAAAGACGTGGTAGTGACAGACCAGCAACTCACACACGCAATTTCAGCACAGTTGCTCATGCAAGGATTTATCATGCTCCTTCAGGAAGCAGTTGAACCAGGCTAGTGTGCTGCCTCCCAGGTGCTGAAATAGCCTGTTGTCTCCTTGTATTAGTTATTTGTGTTGAGGTTCTGGTTGTATTTCTAAGTTAAAGTGGGTAAATGTTTGTTCCTTTCCCCTCTGAGCAATACAGTTATTCATAGAAGTGAGGAAATTTAGCACGCAATAGCTCAGGAAACTCGCTCTTTCCTATTTGGAGCCCTAATTAGAGCAATTAATCACTGCTGCTTCTGCCATCTAAGCTTCCAGGCTAGAATATATTGTCCTCTCTTGTCAGAGCAGAAATGTAAAAATGGTTTCCCTTTACCTGACACATTGCCAGTAGAGCCTTTATCAGTGTCTGCCTCCTACCAGCTTCTCTCTTGCCTGAGAGCTGGAGCTGAAAACGTAAAGAACAAATTGACATGCCTGTTCCAAAGGAAAGAAGAGGTGCGAAATTTTCAGAGATCAGTTTCTACCCTATTTGTGTTGGATTTCTCCACTTGAACTCCATTTCCCTGGGAATTTCATGTGGGTTTCCATTGTGCTGTGTGATAAGATAAACATTTTTCACAGAATCACAGAACGGGTGAGGTTAGAAAAGACCCCTGGAAATCATCTAGTCCAACCCCCCTGCCGAGCAGGATCACCTAGAGCACATTGCACAGGATGGCATCCAGGCAGGTTTTGAATATCTCCAGAGAAGGAGACTCCACAGCCTCTCTGGGCAGCCTGCCTCAGTGCACTGTCACGCTCTGCCTGTTGCTGGGAACTACTGAAAAGAGACCAGCCCCATCCTCTTGACACTGTCCCCTCAGATATTTGTACACATGGACAAGGTCTCCCCTCAGTCTTCTCTTTTCCAGGCTAACCAGGCCCAGCTCTTTCAGCCTGTCCTCATATGACAGGTGCTCCAGGCCTCTAATCGTCTTCATAGCCCTCCTCTGGACTCCCTCCAGTAGCTCCATGTCCCTCTTGTACTGGGGAGCCCAGAACTGGACACAATCCTCCAGGTGTGGCCTCAACGGGGCTGAGCAGAGGGGCAGGATCACCTCCCTCGGCCTGCTGGCAACACTCTCCCTAATGCACCCCAGGATACCGTTGTCCTTCTTCAAGGGCACATTGCTGGCTCATGGTTAACCTGCTGTCCATCAGGACATTTTTGTGGAAATATGTGGACATTTCCACTTTTCCACTGTTAAGAGTCACCTCTCTCCCCCCCACCCCTTCACCCCCCAAGGTTCTCTAGGTTTGTGCACTGGTCAGGATGGGGATGTGGTTCCCGGCTCCCTCCATGTGTTTTATCTCCATAAATTGCCCCTCAGCTGGTCCACCAGCGCTCAGGTTAACTGGCTGAATGCACGATTCTCACTCTGCTCCCCTCTACTCCCCCACATGTGGCTCCATGGTGCTGGGAGCACCTGCGTGGACACTGAGATGTGGAAATGTGGTGGCTGAGTGAGGGCTGTCTCCTGCCCTGCCGCCCTGCCAAACAGAACAGCTAGCTTGCCTCACCAGTGGCGGTGACTTGGCTAATGGAAGTGGCCATCTGTCCACAGCCAGCATACTTATTCTGGCTGTGCACACGCAAGACTAAAAAGTACCAACATGCAGCTGTGCACGCAGTTGGTACTGGACTGCAAGTCTAGTCACATATGAAATAGTTTTTGAATAGTCATCTGGAGATTTGAAGCATTTCCAGCTGCATATGTAAGACAAGTTGAAATTCCTGTTATTGTTAGTCTTTGCTGACAGCAGAATTGTGAGAGATCCATTTTCCTGTGGTGTAAATACCTTCTGTTGTTTCTTTATCAGCCAGCTTCAAAACCTCTTACAATGAAACAATTCTCCGCATCCAAGATGCTAACACTAATGTTTGTCTTTTTGCTGCCCTTGATGAAAAAGTAATGAACTATGAATGAATGAACAGTTCTGCCCTGTTGATGTTTTTTCTCTTCACGCTTGGATGCAGAGATGCATTTACTGAAACAGGGCCAGCGTTGCTTTTTGACTTTTGAGATAAATTTGTGGAGGAAATCCTCCAACAGGAATGTTTGTTCTTAGAGCTCTAGATCCTGCAGACCTTGGGCAGCTAGCTACCGCCACAGCCTTCAGTGAAGGACAACCCAGGGTGTCATGTAGCTCTTGTAATGTGACAAACACAGGGCATGGGCAAAAGTTTTTCATATTTTGTCACTCATTTCTATTTATTGCCTTATCAACTGATGGAATAATCTGGCCCACCATTAGTTGTTGCTCCCCCCAAGCAGAGAGGCAGCAGTGAGCATGCATTTTGCCATCTTAAATCTGTGTGCACGCTCTTCCCTTGTAGACATTACTGCAGGGAGCGAAGGCTGAAAAGTGAACCCCAGACAGCACTTAACACCTCTTCCTTGAAGGTCTGTAACTTGACCGCTTTTGATTTGTTCAGGGGGAAATGAAGACAGCCCCCATTCCTCTTGGCTTGGCCATTTCGCTTTTGCAAAAGTGACCAGAGTTCACACGCAGCCCAGACTGACCTCTGTGCACCCAGCAATACTGCAGCAGGTCCAGAGCCTTGGCATCACGACAGCAACAAGCCTCCCCCACCCTGTAGTGCGGGACAGTGTTTCCTACGGGCTACAGCAAGTCCTGGCTTACCTCCTCTCAACAGTGCCACAGTGCGTACACTTCTGGGGCTTCAGGAGCTCAGTGCACCTCTCCAGAAGGTGCTCACTCTGTGGTGTCATGAGAGACAACTGCTTACGCCCACTGGCAAGACAAGATGGTATGTAGTCCATGGTATAGAGGAACATGAAGCTCAATGCACTAAGCAATGGTCCACCCAAGGCTGGGTGATGATGGTGTCCTTCAGTATTTTCCGGTAGCTCTCCAAAGACTTTACTGAAAAGGAAGGCTCTCTGCCAGCCAAATGCTGTTCTGAGCAGCAATCCGCTCCCAAAATGCTGAAAGAAGCACCCTTCTGTTCTGTTCAGCGTGACAAACAATATTTCTTAGCAACAGCTTCAAGTTGCATTTCCAGTAGATGCTTTTTAGAATAGCCTTGACAGTGTGAATCCTTCCCTTTTCTGGATTGGGTCCTTTTTTTGGAACTGGTACACAAAGAGCTGTATCTGAGTTCCTTTCCTTTTGATTTAGAGCAAGAGAAGAATCAGAACACGGTATATGATGTTCTCCCAGTCTTATTTTGGTAGTAGTCTTTTTTTTTTTTTTTGGTTACTAATGATTTTGACTGCTCAGTGTTGCATAAAAAGGGCTTTCACCCTCCACAGCATCTCAGTGTATTTGTAAAAAGGTCAGGAAGTACTTCTCCTGTAATGAACACAGGTCTCGATTGCACGTTGTAAAATTTTGGACAGATTTAGCAGTTTTCAGCCCTCGCTTTTCAGCTTCCTGTGTTTTCCTGGGAATGTAGTTTGGATGACCTGTGTGGTACTTGGCTGCCTATCAGTGTTAAACTGTGACACATAGGATGGTAGCTTCTGGGTCATTCAGAAAGAAGAAACAGCTATTCCAAATCACAGCAAAGCAGAAATTTCTTGGTGGCTTTCTGCTTTCTGCTTCAAGCACGAGCTCCTTCTGGCAGAATTTTTCCATGTTTCTAGGATATTTTTGGTCTAGAGATGGAAAGAATAGGCCTCTACTTAGATCTGCCACTGGCAATACCCTTTGGAAGTTTTTGTGAGGGGACTCATTTTAGCCATGAGTGCATGGTAATTTGTATACTTTAAGACTGTACGTAGCTTGTGCAAAATCCATGACTGCCTAGTTGCCTGGGACTGGATATGGTCATTTGGAGCTTTTCTTTCCATAGCACAACTTTGTGCTGTTTCCCCTTTCATTTGTGATGGAAAGCCAAAATGTGGATGTTTACACATGTGCCAGATGCCTTGTCTGACCTCTATAGGAATTAGTGGCACTTGGTAATTTGTAGGAGAGAGCTCTACTCAATTTCCCTAAATTTAATAATTTAAATCCTGGAGATTTCACTGAGTATTTCAGCGAGATCAGCTTTCATTTAGAATGTAGAACCTGGGAGAAAAAAGAAAATTCTGAAAGAACCTTCTCTAAACCCAAGTATTAGATTTCCAAAAATATATTCCTGGCGATAATCCTTTTAGATATTATAGGTATTCTTCCATCCCCTAATCCAGTGTCTTAATATAAAACAAATGAATGCTTTGGAACGTTTAGTCCTCCGAACCCATTAAGAGGATCACAATAAGCTTTCTCTCCTCCCACACTTCACTTTATCCTCTGCTAACAATGGCCACAGAGGAGAACAACTGGTGAGGATGCTTGTGGTATTTAGGAGGTGTTTAATCCCTGTGTACTGTACTGAAACAAATGATTCACTTGCCAAGATCATGAAACAAACTTCCTAATGTCCCTGTTAGATGGAACCAAGCCAGGTCCAGAAATCTAGAAGTGAAACCGTAGGAACTTGAGCTAGATTGTATAGACCAGGATAGATCTACTGGATAGTTTCACTCAGGATATTGCATTTTCTGTGGTCTGTTGATGAGCCAGAGCCATTTTGTATGCATTTGTTACTAAAAGCATTTTCATTCCATAAAGCATGTGGAGGTCTTCCAGATTTCTACAATTCAGTGAGTGAAGGAGTAGCAGCAGTCTGCAATGTCATCTCCACTCCTTACCTCAGGATAAACTCACTGAAGTCAAAGGCAGCTGCGTCTGAAGGAAGAATGAAAAAGGACATCAGTTTTTGTTTCTGTTTCCCTCTGTACAGGACAATATGCTCTTATTAAGAGAGTCTTATGACTTCTTAAATGACTTGATCTTCACTCTCAGGTTATCTAGGATGACATCAGGGTGACATATTGGTAAATTTAAGGAAAACTGCAGCAGGTGCCCAGACATTGGATGGAAAGACGTAGCACAGCTGCCCAGCAGAGAGAGTGGCTGTTATTTGAACCAAATTTGGGGAACAGTGATTTGCATGCAGCTTTTATTTATTTATTTATTTATTTATTATTTATTTTTTGTGGGACATCTGGACTGCCCTGGATTTCACTCGTAGAAAGCTATGTAGGGGAGGAGCTTCGGTACTGGTATTGTAATAGGGAGAACATACAAAAGGCCTGACTGTAACTTAAGCACTCAGATCTCCTGTAGTTACTTTCTGTGGGTAGTGCCTCCCTTTGGGCAGAACACGCCACACACCGAGTTGTTGCAGCATGTATTTGAAGATTTTCCCACAGCAATGCATCAGCCTGTTGGCTTCCTGGAGACCGCCTTTTATCTGGTAAACTGTTCTTAAATCAGCTGTTACTGACTCTGGAATATATACTGAGCACTAGTCACATGTCGTTAAGATATAACTAAGAAATTCAAGAAGTGGACAGTGACCATGAGGAATTCAATCTTGCTCTTACACTTTAATGGAAAATATAAGCCTGTATTAAGGAGAGGTAACTTTAGCACACTAAAGACTGCTATCATATACAATTAGCAGATCTAGATCTTTTTACCAAGGGAATTTATCTAGAATATTAGAACATCCTGTAACCAGGAAATATTTAACTTACTGAAACAGACTCAACTTTGTGGCAAAACCTGGGACTTTAAGCCAGGGTTCCACTCATACAAGTCGTAAGTCCCTGGAAAACACGTTCTGCAATGAATATGGTGATTAAACCCCTAATTTCAATTGTGCTATTAGGCATCAATCTAAGACAATGGAGATTATTAAATGAAGAGCATTAGGCTTTTCTTATAGGATATGCTGTGCTTTAAAACGTATTTTATTGATCCTAAAATTACAAGATCAATTATTGACATTTTGTTGAGGATCAATCTTGGATTAAATGGCAAAATGAAGAAAAGGTTTTCATATGTACTATGTCCAAAAGCAGAAACAGATTGCCCTCCTCATGTGAACATTCAGAAACCTTTTCTGATGATTAAACATTATGTCTGAAATATATCTAAGTTATACCAGCCACCATAGCGCTTTTTGGTGAACCAAAGAAGACCTACAGTGAAATCAAACTTTTGACTAAAATCTGTACTATTTGAATACGTTTTCCTTCTAGCATCATTTTTTTTTTCCTGTTTTTAGATTCACATATATTCTGTCAATTACAATGCAAAGTATAAGTAACAGATTTAAGCAAGGATGTTGGAGTGTGAAAATAATTCATGTGAATTGCTAATAGGCTAGTGGGAATACATTTTTTCCACATGAAGGCAAATCGTATCGCATCAAAGACAGCAGACTTGATTTTCCACTGTTTCATCCCTTGACTAGCTGCTATTACCTGTAAAAGGGACTGGAAAGCTGGGAGCAGTCTGCTACCAAATCAGTACTCCACTGTCACCAAAAGAGCAGTATTGCGTCTATTCTTCCCTCCCTTTGAACAGATGTGAGTAAAGCTGTGAGCAAATTAAAACTACAAGCCGTGGGGCAAAAAGCAGTCTTGTCATTACTTCAGCTAAGCAAAATGGAGATTTGATAGCACATACACGATGTCTCTCTTCCGTTCTCCCTGGTTTTGCTATTTAAGGCAAAAGCCTTGTAATTAGCATCCTCCAGTGACATGAATCGATCAGGTTTGCATTTGCCTTGACAATCATGTGACAGGGAATGGAAAACAGAGGGATGGTATGAGTCCTCTCAGGTAATTAACCTACGCTCCAATGCTTCCCACACCAGCCTATTTTCAATTTCGGCACAGTACAGTTTATACACTCTAACATTATTGCTCAGAAGAGAGAGTGATGATTCAGGTTTACTAAAAATGGCTTCACAATACTGCAATCATGCTTGTGAAGCTTCATCTTGAATCCTGTATTTATAAGTTTCTTCTCACTGAGAAATAAATACGTGTAGTGTTTTATCAGAAAAGTTAGTCACCAGATACCTGAAACACTTGTATACCATCTTTTAAGAAAACATGGCTTGTTTGGTCAATTTGCCTGCCAATTTTTTTCTTTTTTCTTTTTTTCTTTTAAATATGTATAATACCATAGGTGACCTCCCTTAATACCGCTGTCCATACAAATAATAAATAACTGAGAAATAATGCGCCTCTGCTGCATCCTGTCATGCCAGAAGATCAATATTACTTTAGAGATTATTTAGAGTAGGTGTTACATATTGTTTGTGCCCAGACCCACTGAAGTCAATGAAATGATGCCTACTGGCTTCTGTGGGAGTCCAACTTGGACATTGTTCTGGCAATCTGTCCGTCACTAAACTAAAATATTACAGGGGATAAAAGCCCAAATGAAGAAAAGTAGAAATTCAGGAACTGAAACTGAGCCACAAATAAATATCCTAATTCAATGGCATTCTGAACAGATTTAAATAAAACACAAAACACACATACACACGCACACATGCGCACGCACGCACACAAAAAAAAAAGTTATGAATTTAACAATCTTAAAAATTCATAGTTTAAAATTGTTTACATTTAAACAATTGAGTATAATAGGTAGCTTTCTTGACTTTCCATTTATTTCCCTGAGCACTGATCTTTGGAACATCTGGAGTTTCAGAATTGTCTAGTTCATAATTCCTAAAATAGTTAAGTAAAATACTGTCTTTTTAAGTCAAAAATCAATTCCTTAAGTAAAACTAAGATACAACTTCCATGAACTACAATGTATGCAGCCAAATTGTTTGTTTGTTTGTTTGTTTTAAAGCCAACAACTATCGTTACACTTCTGACTCTGTATTTAGGCACCTAGCTGGTCTGTCTTTCACAATTGCTCTGGCAGTTCCTATTTGATTCCATAACAGGGTACTACGCTGTCTCACAACTCATCTATGTGGAGACCTACAGGTCTAAGGATCAAGCCTCATCACTTTAATTACTCATTTTTGCAAAAATATTTTGGGTACATAAGCAGTACGGTAGGCTGTGGATTTGGGTTTGTGCCTAAATCAGTACTGTAGGTGAAGACTGCAGGACTTCCCAGTAACTTCCCTGCAAGGGGTTAAAGAGGTGCATCTGCAGAGAGCCAGCACAGAGCCAGTCTTCGGTACTAAAACCAGACTTAGCTAGGGCAAGTGTTTCAGGCTGGCCTTATGCACAAGGAAATCTGCTGGCCAAAAAGAGCTGCGCTTTAAATTTCTGCAATGTAGAACTACGCGGCAACTTGGCAACTGCTGCTTCTAGCTGTCTTCCCTAGATGAGAGCTTTAATTGTGAGCTTCACAGACAACAGTTTGCAATTTTAAGACTTCTAAGGCATTCTGCATTTTAGATTATACAAAGTGTGCAAGTCAAAACACTTTAGAAAACAAAACGGTGCAGAGAGACTTGGTTATTTTTAGTCTAAAGTCTTCCCTCTCCAATTCTAAGGCTGTAAATTACGTCAGTCTCTCTGCAGCTAAAAATTTTAAAATAATTTTGCATCGACCACAGAAATACATTGAAACTTTGCATTCCCTTAACTCTCCCTCTCTCCGGGTATCTGAGACACTGGCATTATGCAGCAGGCTCGAAACGCAGGATTAACTGAAAGGTTATTTTGCGATATTTCATTCCAGTATAGGGTAGCTGGGGGAGGGACGACTGAACCAAATGCAATCTGAAGAGTTGCTTTTTGGCTCTTTGTGCAACATGAAATTAAGCTTTCACCTCTTCTTAAAAGATGTAAAAAATATGTCATACCTGCTTCCCTTAATTGGCACTTTCTTATACTATCTGATACTGGCGTTCCACGGCAGAATCCAAAAGGAGGATCTAGCAGTTTTTCTCTTTGCAGAAAGCCTTTTTAATACCTCCAAGTTCAGAAAGAGTTAACAGCATACAATCCCGTTAATTTTTCCCCTCTTCAGGAATTAAAGTGGCCTCTTAAAAAAAAAAAAAAGAAAGAAAAAAAGAAAAAGAAAAAAAAAAAAGAAATCTTACTTTGTAATAGGAGTATAAATACTGTTTTGAAAACACATTTGGAAGATGACTTCCAAGATGTTTTTTTTTTTTTTCTTTTCTTCTTTTTCCCTTTAAAACTGTGACCACTGCACCGGTTAAGGCTGTTTTACAATATATATATATTTCAAATAAAACTTTAATATTCAAGCTTACCAGATTGATGAATTGTAACAGGTAAAATGGAATTCTTTACAAGGTAAACCATGTAGTTGTACAAAATAGAATTAAACCTTCACCTGTGTAAAACAAAAAGAAATCCTGCCTTGCATTAAAAACACAGAACCTGTTTACAAAAAGGAATGTGTATGACATTTGGACTTCCTTTTAACTGCCATATCCTAGCAACATCTCAGCTGTTTTAGTAAAGGAACTAATCATCGATTTTAAACTGCAGTGAATTTACCAAACATTTTCACTATAGACTTCTGAAAGCTTTTACAGTAAGAAGTTATCAACAAAAGCAGGCACGTTAGTGTACAAAAACGTTGTTGATTTTTTTCCTGTTTCTTTTTCAAAGTGCAGGTTTTTCTCAATGTGCATCTTACAAGACCAACAAATGTTTTAACTCACTAAATCTTAAAACAGAACTCAATTCTCCCGAGGAGTAGTGTAAACGTTAAAGATCCCCAATACACCTCTAGTAAACGTGACACAAATGTCTCTGCGTTGTTTAGAAATTTAGCTCTTTTGAGAGGTAAAGAAGCTTCATGACACCTTTTCCTTACACTGGCTGGTTATCATAAATGGGTAACTCTGGACTGCTAAAGCTGGAGACTGATGAATCACTTGAAGGGAACTAAACTTGGCTACGGAGGAGAGGCGGCAGGAGGAACCAACCCTTAGGCGTTTCTCGCGCAGCCTTTGGAAAACTCAGCCGCCGGCGGTCGGAGGGGGACGGACGGACGGACGGACGGAGGGTCGGACGGAGGGTCGGTGTGCGGGAGGGCGGGGAGGGGGTGAGGGGCACAGGGGGAAATCTGCGGAGGGCAGGGGCAGGAGGGAGGGCAGAGGGCAGGAGGAGAAGCTTCCGCAGAGCCAGAGGCACGGCGGCACCCGCTGCTCCCGAGGCGGCGGGGCCGTGCCGTCGGGGGCCGTGCCGTCGGGGGGCCGCGGCTGTCCCTGAGCCCCGCGGCGCTGCCGGTGCCGGTGCCGGTGCCGGTGCCGGTGCCGGTGCCGTGCCGCCGTCGGAGCGAGGAGCAGCCGGGCTTGGAGCCGGGCTGGGCGCTAGGTGCCGTGGGCGCAGGGCTCCCCGGGGTAGATCTCCTCGTAGGCGGGGGGCTGCTCGCTGGGCAGCGGGTAGCAGTACGGGTAGGAGGCGTTCAGCTCGGGATCCATGGGCGAGTAGCCGGGCAGCTCGACGGACGGGTGCCCGCCGCAGTGCACCTCCACGCCGGCCTCGTCGAAGACGTGGAAGACGCCCACGTTGATGTAGGAGACGGCCTGGAAGGGGCAGTCCCCGGGGGTGATCTCGGGCTCGCCGCCGGAGAACAGGGAGCCCTGGCTGTGGCGCGGCGCCCGCCGCCCTCCGCCGCCGCCCCGTCTTCGCCTCCGCCGCCCGCCCGCCGCCGCCGCCGCCGCCGGGGCCGCTCTCCGCCGCCGCCGCCGCCGCCCGCGCTGCTGCGAGGCCTTGTAGTTCTTGACGAGGAGCAGGTTGAGCAGGCCCAGCAGGCACTCCAGCGCGTTGAAGACGGTGGAGAGCACCAAGCCGCGCTGGTAGTCCCGCAGCTTCTGGCAGCGCAGCGCCGCCGCCGAGCCGTCGGGGGCCGCGGGGCCGCTCCGCGGGCGGGCCGCGCCGCCGGGCTGCAGCAGGCAGTAGTGCGAGTACTTCCTCTCCACCAGCGACACGGTGTCGCCGTCGATGACGGCGCCGGCGAAGGCGCTCAGCACGCCCAGCATGAACACCAGCACCCCCAGCAGCAGGAAGTTCTGCCGCCCCCCGGGCGACGCCTTCTCCCCCGGCCCCGACGGCGCGGCCGCCGCCGGTGCCGATGCCGGTGCCGACGCCGGTGCCGATGCCGCAGCCGATGCCGCCGCCGATGCCGCCGATGCCGCCGATGCCGCCGACGCCGCCTCCCCTCCGCCGGGGGCTCCGCCGGGGGCTCCGCCGGGGGGTCCGCCGCCGGCCGGTGCCGCCGCCGCGGGCGCCTCGTCGGGCGGGCGGCAGCAGAGCAGCGCGGCGGCGAGCAGCGAGAGGCCGGCGGCCAGCAGCAGCCCCGAGTAGAAAGCACCGGCGGCGGTGCCCAGGCGGAACGGCTCGCCCTTCAGCTCCGAGCCCAGCGAGAAGCACTTGAGGCCCACGGCGGCGGCGCTGAGGGCGCAGGCGAGCAGGAGGCAGCTGGAGAGCGCGGCGCAGGCTCCCCGCACGCTCCACTTCATCCTCCGCGCCGCCGCCGCCGCCGCCGCCCCGCCGCCCGCCTCATCCTCCTCCCGCGGCCCCCCCCGGCCCCGCGGCGGCGGCGGCGGCGCGGCGCGGCGCGGCCATGCGGGCGGCGGCGCTCCCCCGACGGGACGGGACGGGGCGGCTCGGCTCGGCTCGGCTCGGCTCCGCTCCGCTCGGCAGGCAGCCGCCGGCCGCAGTGAGCCGGGCGCGGCGAGCGCACACGGCTCCCCCCCCCACGGCTCCCCCCCCACCCCCCCCAAACCCCTCCGCCTCCCGGCCGCCGCCGCCTCCTCGTCCCCGCCCGCCCTCTCTTATCGCGGCGGCTGCGGGGAGGCGATTAATTATGGATGGAGGGAGGGAGGGAGGGAGGGAGGGAGGGGAGGGAGGGATGGGAGACGCGGCTGCCGGAGGGGGGCGGTGGGCTCTGCGACCCCCGGCCGGAGGCTGGGGAGACGGGGAGGGGGCGTGCGGGGGGCGGCCTCCGGCCAGATCCCAGCCGGGGCGCACGGCTTGGGGCACGGGGCTGCGGGAGGGGGCTTTTCGCCCCTACACGGGGGGAATATTCCTGTTCTCTCCGTGCTCGCGCCCTCTCTTCCCTTTAAAAAACCCCGTTTACATTCGTGTTACGGCCATTCATTATTTATTTCTGTCGCTTGCTCCCGCAGGGGACCCGCGGTGCCTCCGTGTGACTGCGCTGCAGCGTGGCGGCGGCTCCGCTGCTGCGCTGCCCGGCGACAACCCCCTGGTCCCCCTCGTCCCCCCCACCATCGCCCCCTTCTCTTTGTGCTCGGCCAGCCCCTGGGGGGGGGATGCTGCCCGACACGGCACCCCCGGGGCGCCCCGTCTGGGAAAAGCGCCCGGTGGCGGTGGCGGTGATGGTGTGTGGGGTGTGTGGGGTGTGTGGGGTGTGTGTGTGCGTGTGCGGGGGGGCCCCGCTCCCACCCGGGCACGGAGAGTGGCAGCAGCCCCCCGGGAGCACCCGGCATCGCCCCCCGAAGGGGACGAGGGGGCCTCTGCAGGGCAGCGGGGGGACCGGGAGCGGGCACGGAGCTGCGCTGGGCTGGGAGGGGGCTCGGGGGGGCTCTTCCACGCCTGTCCCTTCTGCTCCTTCCGGGAAGCTGCAGCCTCCCGCTCCCCCCTTTTTCCCCTTCTGCCGTGCGCACGCCAGCCTTGCAGGGTATTTTTAGCCGGCGCCGCTGATTAGCATTCAGGGGAGCAAGCGAGGGAGAGAAAACCATCTCTGAGCCGTTTTCTCATCCCTTTCCAACAGGGGCAGTGCACCTGTTTGCGGCGGGGGCTGGGCGGGGGTCCCGGCCTGGCGCTCGCCGACCCCAGCCCGGGCACCTGCGGGCTCCCCTCGGCCCGTCGGGGCTGGCAGCGCCCGCTCCCCTCCGCGGCCCCGGGCTGCCGAGAGCTGCTGCTCCTCCCCGTGGGACGCTCCTGCCTGCTGGGGCCCTGGGTGATGCTCTGAAGCACGGTCCCCACCGTCCCCCCCAGAGGCACTGCCCCAAAGCATCAGGTGCGTCCATGGGACGAGTCATCCCTTGAGGAACACAGGGACGAGGTGATTTTGATTCCTCCCTGCTGTTCAGGACCCACAGGATGGTTTCTCACTCCCTGTGGGGCTGGCTGGCTGCGTGGCGGTGCCTTTACCTGGTCCTGTCCCGTGGGACAAGGACCGACCTTGTCTTGCCACGGCAGGCACCTGCCACCATTATCAGCTTTTCCCCTTCCCAGACCATCTCTGGCTCCTGAGCACATGGGTGTGATGATCCCTTGACCATGTGAAGATTTTGCTGTAGTTTCTGGAAATTTGGCGCTGCTCACGCTGAGCACCCGGGCTGCAGGGGAAGGTCAGGGCTTCAGACGTATTTAAGAGCACTTGCCCCGTGTCACTATGACTCCGAAAAAGTAAACGCGGAGAGGGCACGCAGCTTCTTACAAAGTACAGCACCTGTCTCCTGAGGTCTCTGTTGAACTCTAAACAGTGCCTTGGAAAGCACACAAACTCTCAATCCAGCTGCCAATTCAGAGGGCCCCGGGAGACGCACTGTGTGTGTGGGTGTGGAGGGAAAGGAGCTCTCGCTAGTGGGAAGTAAACACTTAATGAACTAATTATATGTAGAATGGGCAAAGTGTCTGACTCCCTGACACACAATATAAACGTACTTACATGTGAAGGAAATATGTGATTTGTATCATTTCATTGTTACTGTCAAGAGCTTAATGGGGTTCAAAAAAGGATTAGCTATTATGAATAGTGGGAACATTTGCTTAACACTAAATAGGCCAAAAATTAAGAACGGATCTCAGCCTTATGCGTCAACTTATTAGTCAGCCCTCAGTTGGCGATGGGTAGGGAAGGGAAAGCAAGCCTTCCACCGGGGTCAGATTGTTCCCTCGTCCGACAAAGACTCACCTGATGGCTCTCTCCCGCCTCCTGTCTTGGCAGCTGTCAGAGGTGGGCAGCTGGGTTTCTCCAGCATGGTCATTCACGTGTTCCAGCTTTTTGGCCTTCCACATCTCGAAAGCCATCTCCTAAGGAAGAGGCACTTTTCTGTCCAGTGTTTGCTACCAGACTGATCTTGGTGAGCATCCCTAAAAGCTGTGGGTTGTGAGAGGCCAGGCCGACAAAGAAGTTTAATAAGGTAATTAGTAATTCAGCTACTTCTTTTTATTTCTCCTCTGGGGCAACTTGCTACTGTTGACCTTTTTTCAAATCTTTCCTTGCCTGTTCCTCCCCAGAAGGACTTTCTGGCTTCCAAGCACTATGCTCAATATGCAAGGCTAGAACTTCCACTACCAACATGCTCCCCCACGTGTTATTTATTATTCATAAACCTCCCGGGTTTCAGTGTCACTCTGAGTTAGCACAATTTTTCATATGGTTGTTTAGCACTTTGCAACGTGGCACATATTCGGTAAGAGGAGACTTTTTAAACACATGCACACACACACACATACGGAATAAGGTCATTAGCATATCCTGCATGTCCAAGTCCAACTCTTTGGAAAAAAATATTTGATAACACAGTAATATAGTTGTTACATTAATAATAATAAACATGAGATTCTGCAAAATGCTGTATCATATCTATATCTTACACAGAATAATTTGTTGGAATGACTGTAAAAAGTGACTGTCCCTCCAGCCTACGTCACCACAGAGCTCTCTGGGTCCCAGGGGGTACATCTGAGAACAGTCCCAGCCCATTGCCCCTTCAGATCAAGGTTAGGATGTCACTCTTTGTGCTCATAATTGGTTTATGTATGCCAGATTGGTTGGCTAGGTCTGACTGCTGGAAAAAAGAGTATTTGTGTGTGGATGTGTCATACAAGACAAAGAGATAGGTAAGTGAGCCACTTGGCTACGTTAGTCTGCCACCGAAATCAATCACTGCTGGTGAGTCGGGCTGTCATCCTCAGTGAACAGCAAAGGTAGGATCTGGTGGAGCTGTGCTAGAGCTGCCGAGTATAACGTATCATAGGCACCACATGAGTCTCTGGGGATCAGTTTTGTCTTCAGGCTTTGTTAGTCACATTCTTCTCCTTAATTGCCCAAATGAAAAATTATCACAGTTGTTTTCAATCATTATTTTAGTAGATTTCAGAACATGTGTGTAAACTGCAGTGGGACACCAGCCCGGGACACACGTGCCAAAGACACTTCACAACCACAGATGGAGCTTTCCGTGTCTTACAGAAGAGGTAATTTGTGGTCAGATCCTGCCCCCACAGAGGAGTGGGAAAGTTTGGGCCCAGATTTTGTTTAGCTGCCAGGGGAGGTGAGGGAGGTGGGCACTGTCACGACCGGTGAAGCAGTCTTGCTTTGCACAGTGTGAGCAGAGCTGGATGTTTGCTCTTGGGTGCAGATCAGCCTCTTACCTTTTAGTGGTGACTCAATGGCACAAAGGACGACAGAGCTATTAATTATTTGTTCTCCAGGCTGGGAAGCTAAACTGTATATCTTTAAAATAGAAGGAGATCTTCAGCTCATGCCACCAAAGTGCAAAGCGTTGCATTATTTTATTGTCTACTTCTCCTCCCACACTGCATTTATGGTAAGATGTATGTGTTGTTACTTCAACGCCAGTTTGATAAATGGGTGTCATAGCTTTGACTATTCAGTCATGATGGCTGTGTAACCTCCCGTAACTTATTCTGTTGCCTACCACTTTTTTTTTTTCTTTCTTTTTTTTTTTTGTTCTGTAGAAGACATTGTGAACTGTGAAATCTGTGTACAAAAATTGCTTTATGCCCAATTATTAGGAATGCACTATAAATTAAAAATTTGAAACTCTGAAACCAGAACCTATTGTGTTTCATTCTGGTCCTCGTTTCTTTCCATTTTCAAGATACACCTGCATGTTTCCAAGTGCTTGAGCCTGCTCTTCTCCCACTGTCAAAATACTTTTACATCATCTTACTCATCTGTAAAGGGAATTTATGGAAAACACTCTAAGGAACACATTTTGGGAAAGACCCTAAATCAGGCTTGGTCTCTAAATCTTAGAGCTGACTGTTGGCTGGACATTGGTGAAACAACAAGGTCTAGAGATGCTACTGAAATGGGTGACATTTAAAATAGGGAGCAGAGAGATCAGAAAGAGAATGTAAGGTGTTAAAACAGAGAAAGAAGATCCTATGCTTGAAGCTGGAGATGTATGGTTGCTTGGTCAACTGCTAACACTAGCAGTTTTGGATCAAGGTTTTAAGAAACTGGGGATATGGACATGACAAGGTCGTTTGCACAATAGGACCATGGGATATAGTTTAGGTTGGAAGGGTCTTGAGTTGTCTAGTCTGACCTGCTCAAAGCAGGGTCATCTCTGGGGTCAGACTGGATTACTCATGTTTTTGTTTGGTCAGGTCTTGAAGACCTCTGAGTGTGGAGATGGCATAGCCTCTCTGGGTAACCTGCCCTGCTGCCTGACTGTCTTCATGGAGAAAGAGTTTTTCCTTTTATTTTGTCTGAAGCTCTCATTGCTCTTCACACCTGCTGCCCATTATGTTCCAACACACACCTCTGTGAACATCTGCCCCATCTCCTCGATGTCCCATAGACCACAGGGTGCTGTTAGGAGCTCTAAAGCCATGTCAACTCCAAGTTGTTCCAGCTGTGGCCCTGCCACCCTTCTTTGCAGAGCAGTGCTCCAGCCCCACCACCTCAGTGACCTCCTCCAAGCCCCTCTGGTATGTTGACCTCTTTAGTGGCCAGGACTCCAGGTGGGACACGGAGCCTGGATAAAGCCTGGTTGGTGCTGAGCAGAAGGGATCACCCCTGCCCTTTCCTGGGCTGTGCTCTGCTTCCAATGGGTACTCCCCATGTATTTGGCTGCAGGTTGAGTTACAAACTCTTCTGGCTAATTGATAAGTGGTCATCAACCCGTTGTTCGATTCAAGATTGGTATTTGCACCGTGTCTGCCATACAACTGTTTTTGCCCAGCCTTCTCTCAAAGGGAAGACAAAATGTTAAAAAGGTTCATGCAGCCTGTATCAGCAGTGTTTGACAGCGTTTGGCTAATCTGAGTACTTCAACTGGCTTCTCAGAACTTGCTTGTTTCTTGTCTTTGCTCCCCTATCTTGGCTTAAATGTGTGCCTGAAGCCATGCTGAGGCATCTGAGAAGACCTGCTCAGAGGCCTGTGGATGGCCTTTATTAACATTTTAGTTCGAATGCTCCAGGATTGGAATGAAAAAGGGTGGTTCTTCTGTACAGAAGGATTTTGTCTTTTCAGTCAGGTGGTAATTACGTGAGGAACATTCTGTGTTTACAGGGCTATAAAATGGGGCACAGGGTATTCTGGAGAGAGTCTAATGTTTGCTGTGACATTTGTAAAATCAGTTATTTGGCATTATTTGTCAAATTACTTAAGGACCTCTTTCCATTGCCAGTTTCACGGAGTTGTTCAATTATAACCAAATAGCAGAAAATGTACCTGATGTTTTCCTAACTGCTGTCCTAATGGTGGGGCTTGGATGGCATTTGGTTGTGTGTGTTCTGGGAAACTGCTAGGTTAATGAAAAAAGATTGCTGAAAACCTACTTAGCCAACAGGACTCTCAAAATCCTTCTCTGTGGGCTCTTTGATTACTTCAAAGCATGTTTTTTTTTTTTTGGTTATTTGAGGTAGTAACCTAGCCTTGAAATCATCCCTGTGCAAAGACTTAAGGCTGGTACATCTCTTAGGTTTCTGGTGAGGCCTGGAGCACAGGACCTGAGCATTAGTCATGCTCCTCTGCCTTTGCACCTACTGAAGGTTGTAGGTGTTACTGAATGCCTCCAAGAGCTCCGAGAGGCCAGCAGTCCTTGATGCAGGTTCAGGTGAATGGGAGCTGTGTCCTCCCCTGGTAAGAGGGCTGCTCAGCAGCATGCCCCATGGTTTGGCAGTGTACGCTGCAGCGAGCTGGGCACAGAGACACTCTGCTTTCAGTTGGGGGAAAGATGGACCCTGGGTGAGACAAGATGGGTCAGATGTCATGATGTCATCTTGCCCTGTTCAGCTGTTGAATGAGGTGTCTGGTCAGTCTCACGCTCCCTGATCCAAATTTAGGTGCTGGGTTTTACATGGAGATCTTAAAAACTCCCTACATAGGTGCTACTTTGTCCTGGAAGAATTTATCTTTAGAAGTTGCCTTAGTTTTGAATTGCAAAGCTTTCTGTGCACCTAAATCATATTTCATTCAGTGACTGTTTCTTGTCAAGGTCAAACTACTCTTGAAGCAGGGGCTGAAAGTCACCTTCAGTGAGTGCCACGCTCAACTCTTGTCGTGTTTTTGGTGCTGCTTTTTTAGCAACCTTGAATTTTGTGCAGAACAAAACTGCAGAACAGGAAAAGAAGGAGAGAGGTCAGGCCCCTGCTTAGGCCAGAGTTGTAATACTGGGAAGGTGTATTTTGGGATCTCCTCCAATCCCAAAGATACAGGATTCATTTTCCTGCCAGGTGTATCAAAGAAAGGTTGTGGTGGGAATACGTAACTCACTTGCCCCATGGCTTCTTCCTTTGGCTGCATGTTGGGACAAGGAGTAATCTTGCTTAGTCCTTGAAAGCAGAGGCCACACTGAACCTGTCTTCAGGGCATGAGATTTCTGCTACCCAGATCTGCAGCCTGGGAATTACCCCCCTGCTGCCTGGAGGTCTTGTTGTGGTGGGCTGTAGCTCCTGCTCTGGCCTGGTAACAAAGCTGCTGTCCTAGTTCCCTGTCACACCTTGTCCCTCAGAGAGGTCTCTGTCCCTAGCAGTGCTGCTTCTCTGATCTTCCCTTAGGCTGTTATTGTAAGTGATCCTGATCAAAGTGCATCCTTCTCCATGTCAGTCAAAATCACTTAGAGGCATGGGTTGGTGAGCTGTGGGCAGTGAAGCCAGAAGAGATGAAGGAGCCACAGTTGGTATGACAGGGAGCACGCTGTCCTTTTCACCCATGCAAGCAGCTGCTGGGGGGAACTGACTGCACAAATCCCAGGGAGGGCCAGGTTCGTTGCTCTGCCCTTGGCATTTCTTGGCTTTTTGCCTCCTACTCAGCCACCCAGGATCAGGTGTAAGCCACCTGCCCCGCCAGCGTGTGTGCAGCATCCTGGCTCCTCCACCTGTGGGTCACAGGGCTCTTCCAGGGGTAGTCTCTACTGCAGCTGCTGCTAGAGTTGTGTTCCTCATTCCCTTGAGGAGCCATCATTGCAGCCTGGCATCTTGTGTTTTGCATCCCAACTTGCATGGCCTGTGTGTTAGGAATACTTCAGGATGATGACAAGGCAACCAATTTTCTCAAGTCCCTGGGATATTTGTAGACTGCTTGTAAGGGGCTGATGATAGATAAACTTTTGCCAGGTGGCTTGAATCTACTGTATAAGGTTCTGCAGCACCACTGCAAATGTTTTAAAGTTAAAGAAGGTTGGAAATCATTAGTACAGTGGACAGCATAAGGGAACAAAAAGGACTTTGTAAGTCAGCCCATGCAGACTGTTGTCCTGCATGCATCATGTTCCTATCATATCTCTCATGAACATCATCCACTTTCTTCTCTGACTGCCTTTTGGAAAGCTGCACTGAGCCTGTCTACTCTGATGGCTGGAAACCTCCCTACTGTTTCAGCACTAAATGTATTTTATGGCCAGTTTGCACTCATTTGTTCTGTGCCAACATTGGTCTTTCACTTAAATGGCTCTTCTCCTTCTCTGATGATTGCTCTCCAGATGTATCTGTAGACAGCAAACCTACCCCCTCTGAGCTTTCATTCTGCTAGGCTGGAGAAGCCAAAATTTTTTTTTTTTTTTTTTTTTTTTTTTTTTTTAACATTAAAAGCTCTCTGTAGTCTGCAGTTTGAATTCATCGTTGTGCATGCATTAGGACAACATGGTGCATCTTTCATGGTCTTACCAAGGCCTTGGATGATGGTATTAGAGCCTCCTCACTGATAACGGAGAGCCCTTGCACAATTATCTTTGACTTTGTGATTGCTTTTTGCCCAGGTTCTTCCCATGGGAGGCTATATCCATACCTAGCACACCTTGTTCTTTGACCCCTACTATTGTTTCCAGCTGTTGGGTTCCTGGTTGAGAGACACCTTTCACTGAAGACTTTTTCCTTCATAGTATTGATATTTTCCCCCCAAATTATTCCAGTCCTCAAGGTAATTCAACATTTGCCTTTCTGGTATTGTGAACCTCAACTGTGTTGGCAATGTCCTTGTGCCCTCTGGTGCTCATGGCACTCCTGTTGTTACCTTCACTCAGTTTGGTAGTTGCTTTCTCAGTACAGCCTGCTGTTGTCTCTCTCTTAGGAAGCTCCTTAAGTTTAAACTCTAGTACCTGTTTCTGACACCTTAACAGTCAGCTTACAGCATAATGCAATTTCATGTACTTTACTGAAGCCTGGGGAGAGAGACAGCCTGGAGGATAGTGATACCACCAAAGGAGACCAAAGTGTTCAAATTCCACCAACCCTATACTGTGTTTTACCTCTGCTGATTTTAAAATGTTTCTCTTATTACTTTCTATCACCCCCTCCAAAAACAAAACAAAACAAAAAACAACCCAACCCAAAACAAACAAGAAAACAAACAAAAAACCAAACCAAACCAAACCAACCAAACCAAAAAAAATTGTTTGGTGCCTGGTAAGGGTCTTAAAAACATCCCCAGCCTTTTTATGGTATTTCAGAAGGAAGCATTATTATTATTATTATTATTATTATTATTATTATTTTTTTTTTTTTTTTTTTTTTTTTTTCTCAAACACATTCAAAATTTTTGTTTTGCAGTGATTGTCTCCATCCTGTAGGCCTGCTCCCACTGGTCCTCCTGTAACACTAGGTTGGAGCTGTCCATACATCTCCATTTTAGTATGTGACGATTTGTGAGTTTGGGTTACACTTTGTGTCAGTTTCCTTGTCTTCAGTGTTTTCATTTCTATGGCAGGTCCTGCTTTTTCTTCAGAGTCAGTGCCTTCTTTATTGAAAGCTTGGCTAGGTCTCTGTGCAGGATACTCTCATATTTCACTTACTTCCCAGCAGCTCAAGGTTTTATTTCATTATCTTCTTAATTACATGACTAGTAAGCACTTCTTGTTGAGTCCTTTTGTGCAGTGTAGCTCTGCTCAACTTGCTAATTCTCACTTTCCTTTCCAATTCTTGACCAAATCTGTGAGTGAGGCTTTCTGCCATTCTTGCTCTTCTGCTTCCATGTGTTTCATTTCATCTTCATCTCTGCATCATGGCTTGCTCCTGGCTGACTGCCAGCATTCTTGTCTTAAGGATCTCCTTCTCCTTCTCCTTCTCCTTCTCCTTCTCCTTCTCCTTCTCCTTCTCCTTCTCCTTCTCCTTCTCCTTCTCCTTCTCCTTCTCCTTCTCCTTCTCCTTCTCCTTCTCCTTCTCCTTCTCCTTCTCCTTCTCCTTCTCCTTCTCCTTCTCCTTCTCCTTCTCCTTCTCCTTCTCCTTCTCCTTCTCCTTCTCCTTCTCCTTCTCCTTCTCCTTCTCCTTCTCCTTCTCCTTCTCCTTCTCCTTCTCCTTCTCTTCTCCTTCTCCTTCTCCTTCTCCTTCTCCTTCTCCTTCTCCTTCTCCTTCTCCTTCTCCTTCTCCTTCTCCTTCTCCTTCTCCTTCTCCTTCTCCTTCTCCCTCTCCTTTCTTTCTACTTATTGTTGTTATTTTGTGGTGTTTGCTGGAGAAAGTTCCCTGTTGTTTTTATCTGCCCTTTCCTGGTTTAGAGGTGGCTCTCCCTTATCATTCATCAGTCCCATTTATTTGTCATTACCATTTATATAGCCCCTCTTTCTCCTTCTTTTGCTTGTCAGACTTGCTGCCCCTTTCTTTCTGGCCATGTTATAACCCTCTCCATTTTAAAATTCCTTCCATTCATCTCATCTCCATGCAAACGGTACCTCAGCTCTAGATTTGTTCATCTAACGTGAGTCTTCTTTTAATGCATCTTTGTTGCCTTGTGCATTGACCAAAGCTAAGGACCTATGCTGTTCTGTATAGCTACATGCCTCTTTTCCTTTCCTTATTTTTATTCTGCTATGGCTGCGTATTCTTGTTTCAATTTGAGATGTCTTTCTCAGGGATTTTATTATTTCCATTTATTTATTTATTTATTTTCACAAGAAAGCTGCAAATGATGCTCAGAATGCCTCATCCTTCTCATCTGCTGTTGATGTCTACATTTTTTTTTTTCAGGTCTTCCCATTACTGTCATCATTTCAGACTTTTCTTTCTTTCCTTCATCTTCAAAAGCATGGAGGAACCTCCCACTACATATACAACTTATTATTTTCTCTTTGCTGGATCCCTTCATAGCTATCTATTGACTATTTAAATTCCTTGCTCCATTGTCAAGCTAATATATACATATATATTTGCTTCAGTTGCTCATAGTGGTATCCCATGTCCCAGAACTTCTTTTGTGGCTTATTTTAGGGAAACAAAAAAGTTTAAAAAACAAGTGAAAGACTTGCTTCTTTTCAGGTAATAATACAGGGTTATTATTACTGTCTCGCTTGTGCCAGAGCTCATGACATCAACATTTACAGCAACGGCTTTGTAGCTATATGCTGTCAGCCTTATAAAGAAGGTATGGATTTGCTATTTCCTATTGTTCGAAGGACAGTCAAGTTGTTTATGTCTATTCTTGTTGAGGCGGTGATATTAAACTTTGAACTAGAATGGGGAGAGAAGCCCATATCGATCAGCAGAAACTGGTTAGACAATATCCCAGAATGACTGAATTGCTGTTTGTTCCCTAAATCTGTTCCTACTGCCTTTCAACACAGGGCTGTGCTGTAAGGGAACTGACAGGATGGACATCCTTGCTGACTCCTTTGGCAGGCAGTGGTCTTTTCTGGTGGGAATAGCCCCACACAAAGTCATGGGTTTCAGAGCTGGTCTTTGAGGAATGCCTTCCAGATAATTCTGCTTTCTTGTGCAGGAGATAACCCAACTTGGAGCTGAGAAAACTCAGTCTTAAGCTGAAAGATAGAGAAAATGGACAGTAAGGAGTCCACGGAGTAGAGTGACTGTGCCTTGGAGGAAAAAGAATGGTCTGAAGTGCGTGAAACCCACTGGTTTTTAAGCACTTAAACATAGAAGATGTTGGCATTACATGGATACAGACTGCTGTAAGGGGCTCTGAAATAGCCTCCACCCCTTCCCAGCTGTCTGGGAAGGCTCAGTGATCTTTATCTCTTAGACATAGTCACTCCCTAAACCAGAATCCCACCATTACCATTTTGAGGAACTGTGTCTTTGGGTCATGGTTTTGATTTTCCCTTTTTCTTTTCTGTTACACCATTCCTCATGGCCCCTGCCATCCCCAGGTAGCTCTTCCCAGACACTTCATTTTCCTTATGCAGCTCATTATCTGGTGGCTTTGTGGAGCATCTGGACCTGACCATCAGGTCACCGGTCACATCCCTCTCAGTGCCCTAGACCAGGACCAACGTGCTGACAGACAGGTAGTATTCCTTATTCCTCTTTGTCCACTTAATCACCCTGGCAGTGACATTTTCTGTTGGCTTGTAGGGACTACAGGTTCCGGGGCAGCTGCTGGTGAAGGGTGCCGTCCACAGGGCAGGGAGGAGGAAGGTGGCAGATGCCTTCATCGAATGAGTGCAGGGGCAGAATGGAGCTCAGTGCAGCCCCAGGCAGGAGTTTTTGGAGGACTGATAGGAGCAGCTGTGGCTTTTCAGCAAAGGGACGCTGTCCGTTTTCACTTTTGTGCATATTTAATGTGTTTTTTCTTTAAATCTTCGTCATACTGCTCCATATTATACACGCTGTTTGTAGCTATTAAACATACTTGTTTCGAGATAACTCTCTGCAATATGGCACATCCATAATTAGGTATAATTAACTTCAATTAACAGTATTAAGTTTTGCAACACTCCTCCTGCCATATTTTGAAGCTGGCTTTAATAGGTTTTGTAACTAACAAGCCCACATTTGCAGGTTCAAGTTCTACAAACTCATTCGTATTCCAGGTGTCCCCTTTTTCATTTCTGTACTGTGCCTTTGAATCCAATCGTTTGTCGTTCAGTTGTCTGCATAATTAACTCGCAGCCTGGAGGATTCCTCCCTTCTGAATGCAGGATCCTTACAGTTCACCTTCAGTGCTCTTTGCATAACAAAACCGGGAGGCTGCTGATCACAATACTGTTACAGTGCCCAGCTTACCTACTCCTTACCTTGCAAAAGCTAGTTAGGGGATCATGTGCTGTGTTTAACAAAGTTCTGAGTACTACGTATAGCGAGTGACACTTCACTTTGCTAATTTAAAGGCATAGCCTTTTTTTTTTTTCTTTTATTATTTTAAGAATCTGCTTCCAGCTATGTTTTCCTTTTAGCCTTAATTTTGTTGTTGCTTTTGTTGTTCCTGTTCAAAGGTGCTCCAAAGTGTCGCACACTAAGAAGTTATATAAAACAAAAGATTGATTGAAAGACAAATGCAGTTTGGCAATAGGAGAAAGACACTAACGCTCTTTATTTGTGAGGGGCATACCATAGCATACTGCAGGGCCCCTGGTGTCCAGCACCCCGTATCTCTGTATCTCTGATGAAGGAAAACTGCTGTCCTCCTTTGCAGCTCAGCCTGGTGTTTGAAGGTTTTTCTTGGTCCTCTAGGGTCTGGTGTACATATTTCTTAGCATATAATCCCCTAAATAACAGCTGGAAACTACAAGACTGCTGGTGTGTATTGCAAGGTCTACCCTGTGTTCTGTTCGTGGAAAAGAGAAAGTGCAGTCACGATGGATGCCAGGAGTGCTGGCAGAGGCACAAAGGGGTGTCTCGGCTGGCCTCTGAACCAAACAGTTTCCTGACATCTATGAAACAGTTCATCGCTCTCCAGTTTTCTGAGGCTGCATGGGTATTAATTTGCTTCAGGTTGTAATCAAGCTGTCACTGATTTTAATAGGCCTTGGATCAGACAGGCCTTAGTTTTTATATGGTTTCCATTACAGTGTTAATTAACTTAGCATGCAGATTTAGCTATGAAGCTTAGAGATTTCATTTAGTTTTTATAATTTAATTGCAGAAACGTGGCAATAAATGCAGATGAGAAGCTATGTGCAATTAATATTGACCCAGGACTACTCAAATGTCAGACACTTGTCTCTGAAGACTCACTAGGAAATCCAATGTGTTAAATATTGATTTTGTAAAGTGGGCTTTTCAAACAACCTTGTGCTGGCCTATCTGTATTATTCCTGGTCAGGATCACGTGAAACCTTCTCTGCCAGAGCCAAGGCTGGTAGTTAGAAAGTCCTATCACTTGGTGATGCTAGCAGCAGTGTTGTTATCTCATGCAACTTTTTCAAAAATCAACAAATAGACAGAATTAGAGTCTTTATGCATGTGGACATGTTTGTGTGTGGAGCAGGGCAGGATTGTTTCCATGGTTTTTAAAGGAAGATAATTTAGATCTGCTGATGAACAGCCCACTGAATTTTTGGGGAATGAAGTGCTCTTGCCCCAGCACACACCTTGCCTATGCCTGACTTGAAAGAATCTGTGCAACAGTGGAGAGGGACTTTGGTGTCCATGTTGATCCAGCCCGTGGCAGAGCCTGCTGTTGGAAAGACATGCTGAGTAGCCTAGGATGTGCTGATATTAATTCCTTTGGAAATGGGCCGTATCTCCTTCTGTCTTAGAGAAACGTCTCAGAGGCACTGGGGTTTGTATTTTAGGTCACAGAGGCTACCATACTGAAGAGCTGTCTGTTGTCACATCTACTGGGAAGATTAGTAGTCAAAGGTTTAAGTCATAGCAAGATCACTCTACATAGGAAGTAGGTAAAACTCTCTAGTGATCAGTAGACTCAACCAGAGAATAGACAGATAGCTTGAGAAGATATGGAAGTGACGTTACTGGAAGTGTCTAATGAAGTAGCTGAAAGATGTTATGGGTGGTTCAGACAGAGCTGGTCCTGCTGGGTGCCTCTTTAGCAAGATTTTTTGAGAGGTTGGTGCTCTGCTGTACTTTGAATATAACTTCTGCTTGTTAATTTCAAGGAATGAGAAGTCTCCTCTCTGCAGTGAGCCTAGTGGGGATGGAAGGGGAATTATCCTGACCACGGACACCCTCAGCCTGTGGGATTTGACTGTTACCTAGGAACCTTCACTTGGTACTTAATGCAGCACCCTGTGGAGACTGAGAGGGAGGGCACAAGACCTTGCCTTCAGTGCAGCATTGGAAAGTGAAGGTTAAAAGCCCTCTAATTACCTTGGTCTGTGTGGCTTCAAATATCACCAACAGCTTCAGGGCAGAAAAATGAAGCTCCTGAAATTGCTGCTAGATTTAAATTGGAGGTAATGGGGATTGTGCAGGCTGCTTCTTCGTTAGATTCACCACTCAGCAAGATGGGAGCAGGTAAGGGAGAAAGACTGGAGGGATGTTTGTGCCCTGCAAATTGTGGGGACTTACTGAGTTATTCCTGTAGGGCAGCAAACCTTGTTTGTTTAGAAACAGAACACAGACAGAGGCGGTGTTGAAAGTGTCTCAGCTGTCAAGCGGGATGGAGACAACAAATCTCATAGGTAGGCTGCCAAGCTGCATGCTAAAGGCACAACTGCACAACTGGGATGGCATTTCTGGAACGTGTCTCTTGGACCTGTCGTGCACCACGGCCTGCATAGGACCTGCACACTGGACTGAGAGATGTCAGAGCAGCACAGGATGCCACAAGATGCTCTACATTCCCACTGCCTTGCTGCCTTCCCACCAGATGTAGGCTTCCAGAAGGAGGGAAGAAAGATGCTTCCTTCCTTCACCACTCCTGGCTCCACTTTTGAAGGAGATCACAGAATCACAGAATTTCTAGGTTGGAAGAGACCTCAAGATCATCGAGTCCAACCTCTAACCTAACACTAACAGTCCCCACTAAACCATATCCCTAAGCTCTACATCTAAACGTCTTTTGAAGACTTCCAGGGATGGTGACTCCACCACCTCCTTGGGCAGCCCGTTCCAGTGCCTCACAACCCTTTCAGTAAAGAAATTCTTCCTAACATCTAACCTAAAACTCCCCTGGCATAACTTTAGCCCATTCCCCCTCGTCCTGTCACCAGGCACATGGGAGAACAGGCCAACCCCCACCTCTCTACAGCCTCCTTTAATGTACTTATACAGAGCAATAAGGTCACCCCTGAGCCTCCTCTTCTCTAGGCTGAACAAGCCCAGCTCCTTCAGCCGCTCCTCATAGGACTTGCTCTCCAGGCCCCTCACCAGCTTCGTCGCCCTTCTTTGGACCCGCTCAAGCACCTCGATGTCCTTCTTGTAGCGAGGGGCCCAAAACTGAACACAGTACTCGAGGTGCGGCCTCACCAGAGCCGAGTACAGGGGGACGATCACCTCCCTAGCCCTGCTGGTCACACTGTTTCTGATACAAGCCAGGATGCCGTTGGCCTTCTTGGCCACCTGAGCACACTGCTGGCTCATATTCAGCCGACTGTCCACCATCACTCCCAGGTCCTTCTCTGCCTGGCAGCTCTCCAACCATTCCTCTCCCAGCCTGTAGTTCTGCTTGGGGTTATTGCGCCCCAGGTGCAGGACCCGGCACTTGGCCTTGTTGAACTTCATACAGTTGACATCAGCCCATCGGTGCAGCCTATCCAGATCCTCCTGCAGAGCCTTCCTACCCTCGAGCAGATCGACACACGCACCTAGCTTGGTGTCATCTGCAAACTTACTGAGGGTGCACTCAATGCCGTCATCCAGATCATTGATGAAGATGTTAATGTTGTGGTCTGAAGCTTGTTGCAGTTGTCAGTGCACTGTCTGCCCACTTGAAGAGCTGAAAAGCTAAGCTGGGACAAGCAGCCCCTAACTGCTGCTCCATCATCTCCTGGGAAAGCTCCACATTGGTCTGTGGTGGCAGGAACATTATAGGGACCGCATCCGAGCACAGCTGATGTCTGCAGATAGGATCATTTTGGTGGTGGCATGTTTTGTAGCACATATGCACAGCGTGGCTGCTTTACTTACCTGCTTCTGGGCATCTGACTGCGTTAAACTTTGTGCGGTGACTCAGAGGGCTTTCCCTTGACAGAACATAAAAGTTCACTTGCAGTCCATCAGCTTACATAAATGTTTGAACTATTTTTGTTTGAGTGCACTGCCGTGCATTTTTAGAGTAACTGAACTTCATGCACACTCCGTTTGCCAAATTCACCACTTTTCTGTGTCTGGGGAGAGAGCATCAGAATCCCTCCGAGGCTTTTAGGGACTCTGCACTGGTGCAGAGTGCTCTGTGAACAGAACCATGTTGGTTGTGCATCCAGACCTCAGGGGGAAAACTGCTTACTTGTGCATGGCATAATTGCCGCTTTCTGAAAAATACTGAAAATATGGACTAAGTCTAACTCAGGAAATACTGCTTGGATCTGAAGTGTATTGAAATATACCAGGGTGGATTGTTACAGAGTGCTGTCCTTAAAAACCTTGTGGTGTGAGCATATTCAGTCTTGACTTTGCTGTTATGCAGAACTAAAGCAGTGCGTATCTCTGTCATTTACATGCTTATTTTCTATTCCACTTTATGCCATTGTCCCTTTCACTCTGCTTTGGTTCCTGGATAAGATTTGTCAGTTCCTCAGTCATCTTGGTGTCTTTTTCAGTGGGAACTCCTAAGCATGATTCAGTTTCCCTGAAATCATCTGCCAGACCTCTGAACATGCTTATATCAGGAGGACCGGTGGATGATTGAAGCATTTCCTATTCTTTCTTCCTATTCTTTCCTTTCCCCAACCTTTCCTCTTAAAGTGCAAAATTCTGAGAACAAGAACCACCCTTTATGTTGGGAAGGAGCTTTGCACCTCCTCTTTTTATTTTTTTTTTATTATTTTTTTTTTTCTGTGCCGTAACTCCCTCAGAAGAGAAGCATGAATGCTTGTGTAGACTAGAATTTTATTTTATTTTTTTTCCCCAGCTGGAATTGTTACTGGAGATGCCTTCTTGTATTTCTTGTAAAAATGTTTTCCAAATGTCAAGATTTTTATGAATTAATTTGTTTGTCGCTCCCTGCTGTGTCCCAGGACACACTGAAAATGAGACTTTTTTTTCAAGAGTTTTATCCTGCTGTGAATATTTATATACATCAAGTTGCAATAAAAACAAACAATTTTCTCATTAGCAATGCAGCCTGCAGAAGTCAAATAATTTCTCCTGTGGCTCTGTCAGGGACACCGTGCACTTGAAGTAGGGGAGAGGAAAAAGGGCTTCAGAAAAGAGGACTCAAGATGAACATCATGCACTCTAATTGAAGTCTTGAAATTAGCCATTTCATCATCCCATATTTATTGTTTTAATTTCCTTTGATGGCATTTGGTATTGGAGCATGAGGTATGAATGTCCTCTCATGTTGCATGCATAGGCAGAAGTGAAAGGGATATAACAGAGTCCCTTCCTGGGGCTGGAAGAAAGATTTGCTTGCAGTGGTCTTTGCTCTTCACCACCCAGCCGTGCTGAGCAGGGCTTGGTGCCATGAACCATGCTGAGTCTCAGTTTCCTGATGATGATGTGCTCATGGATGACAGCTTCAGTGGGACTGAAGGTCTGCGTGATTGCAGGGCTGTGAGAAGCATGCCGCATTGGTGTCCTGCACCTGGCAGGTGCCCACTGGCCTTCTGGGTTGGAGGGAGTAATTTTGAGGGAGAAAGCAGGGAAATCAATGGTAGGAGATCATGTCATCGGATCATGACTACCCATGAGTAAAGAATGGGGATAATATCTGTGCATGTGGGTCTTCCCTTGCTGTAGCCTCTGGTGGGGAGATCTCTGTGGTACTTAACTCAATAGCTGGTGTTCTACATGTTGTTTCCTCTCCAGCGAGCTCCAACAATGGAGATGGAATTTATAAATGAGATAACATCTTTTCCCCCGTTGTTTGATTCACACTGTGTCCATTTGTAAGTATTTAGCATTGTCAGCCACTACAGATGTGCCGTTATTTTCCCTTAGATGAAATCCCGCAGCCACACAAATGTCAGAACCTCACACTTGCTCTCTCTGCTTGCAAGAGCCTTCTTGCCGCAGTAGCAGCGATGAGCAGAGCGGTGATATCTCATCTCCAGAGCTGCCTCTCCTCAAAAGCTGGGGCTGGCAAGCAACTCGGTGGAGCAGAGCAGGCATTCCCCGAGAACATTTTTCAGTTTTGTTTCCCTTTCAGAAAGAGGATATACTAGCAGCTCTGTGCAGCTCACTTTTTTTTTTTTTTTTTCATTCATTTCGCTCATTCATGCAGGCACAGTGATAGCGGTCACTGAGTTAAACCCTCTGATTGATGAGTGTGCTCAGCTTGCAGAGGGAATGCTGTCCATTTGGAGGCTGGCTCAAATATGGAGAAATAATAAAAAGATTTTTTTTCATTGATCCTATCAGTCCTCTTTTTTTTTTTTTTGCCTGGACTGCAGTGCTGCTGCTTGTGTGACAGGCTGAGAGTGTCCAGAACTGCTTAGAGCTATCTGCGTGAGTGATGTGCTGTGACATTTCGGGTCTCAGACTTTGTCTCCCCACCCTCCTACCACAAGCACTCTTAGGAACCAAAGTAAGAGGTCTGCAGGGATGTGATGAGAAGTGGAGAAAGACTGTACTGTGAAGAAAATGAGGAGGGGGAAGGCATGGAGGTAGCACTGCAGGTACTGTTAGGTCTTTGGTTTGGAGACCATTAGAAAAAATGGAAATGCCAGTAATCTTCCCCCCTCCCGAAGCCCCCATCACTATCTTTGGTGATCCTTTCACTATGTGCCATATCCTGTGGCAGGAGACAGGCAGACTGTTTTTTTTTTGTTGTTGTTGTTTTTGTTTTTTTCAAGAGGGAAAAACAGGTAGTGATATTCTCCAGATTAGGCCCAGGAAATAGGATAAAAATATCTGGAGAGCTGGTTGGAAATGCAGGCTGCATGGGGATCTTCCCTGGTGGGAGCAGAAGAGAAGTGGGGGAACACTGTGAGATAACTGTGCTGGGGATGCCACAGGGTAACATGAGAAAATCTGCCATCGGGCAGATCCCTAGCACAGGTTTCAGGCCCTGGTTGTGGAGGGGAACAAGCTGGAGGTCTTTCAGCTGCAGCAATGAGAGAGGTTGTCAAATAAGCCGTGCCTTGCAGAGAAGGGCTGGGGCAGTCTGATGTGCTCAGTCAGGGGAGAAAGACAAGGAGGTGATATTTACCCATACATGAAAGGCTGCTGCAAAGATAAAAGAGTTAGACCAATTATTTTCAGGCATTGGCAAGGGCTATTCAAAGAATAATGCATTTTGAGGGCCAGCAAGGAAAATCGCTTGAATACTGCAGTGAAACTTGTCACTGGCAGGATTTTAGTTCTCCCGAAGCAGAAGGAAGGGATTTCAGTCACTGTGGGATCAGCAGCGCAACCAAGAGTACCGCCAGCACCAGGACCGGCTGCAGCACAGCCCATGGACCAGCCTTGCAGATCAGAGTGCCTGCAGGGAAGAGCTGTGCCATGCTGCTGTGTGAAGGGATGCTTTCCTCATGCAGACCCTGGCAGACCCCAAGCCCTCAGACCCTGCCTTTCCAGGGGAAGCTGCAGCTGCTGCAGCTCCAGAAAGGCTCTTTTAAAATGGGGGAGGAGAAGACAGTTCTGTTTTTAATTTTGTGAATGGAGTCAGAAGATAATTCATAGAGAAAGTGACAATACACCCAGTGTTACAAATGCAGCAGCTATAAATTATCACTCTGCATGGATTTGCACTATGTATATTATTCTGTATATATTATACCCCATGGCATAATGTGGATGAGGCAAATAATATGAAGCTTGGAGCAGGAGTCATCTGACAACACATTCCACTGGCTTATTCTTTTGCCAGAAATGCCAAAGCTAGCAGCCAAAGCTCATAGGGAATAGCTGGGGGTTAAGGTCTTGGATTGCAGCACAAGACTCCAGGGTTTGGTGCTGTGCCTGAGCTTCCTTCCTTGCCCTCACAGTCTGGTGAACATGGTGAAATAATGGTGCAAGACCAGTGAAGGCAAACTGGCCTGAATTACCAAAGATGTAACAACTCTGGATATACTCAGCTGACTTCTGAATGCTAATTGCAGTCAATCAGAGGAAGTCAATGTTGTAAGAGCAAGCTGCAAGTAGTAAATCTAAGTAAAAGAATCAATTCATCCTCACCTGTTTATTTTAGTAACATCTTCTGAATGGCCTGAGAAAAAATGCTGCAATATCAATCCCAGACTATCATGTAAAATGGGTTTACCTCTGATGAATCCAGTTTCAAGCCAGATTCTGTCAATCTTGCTTATATTCAATAATAACATTTTATTTTATTTTTATTTTATTTTATTTTATTTTATTTTATTTTATTTTATTTTATTTTATTTTATTTTATTTTATTTTATTTTATTTTATTTTATTTTATTTTATTTTATTTTATTTCTTGGTTTATGCCAATCTATTTGCTTGCTAAGAAACAGATGAGGGTGTTATGGTCTTGCCAAATATTATGGAAAGATAATAGTCAGGTTTTGCTTAAACCTAACCCTGGCCGTGCCTCTGTTTTTGGCCTGCATTGTAATTTATTCTCAAATACTGCGTTAGCCCTGCTGACATGTCAAACTGAATACCTAAGACCATTTTAATATGGTCTTTGTTAATTTGTTTAAGTACTTGATCCAGTGCTTGAAATTTCTTGCCTGCGTGACCTCTTCCAGTATTTTGCTGACAACTAATTCATTGAATCTGACAACTTATTTTATTTAGCACTAGGCTTCATGTTTTCATCTGGTCTGAGAGTATTTCACCCCTTGCTTTCTACTTTTGCTCTCTGGCTGCAGTTTTCACCCTGGTGTAAGGGTGCTGGAAGGAGGGCATGCCTCCTGCAGACACCCTGTGGGTCCTTCTGTTTTAATCTTAGCTGTAAGCCGTGGCAGCTGGGCAAAATGTACTCACCCCGTTCAGCCACCCTTGTCAGCTTGTAGAGGAAAGGGGACAGAAACCTGCAACCTGCAGCTGCTGCACTGGGAATGTGGGCAGAGCTTGCTGCACACTTCAGAACCGTTTATTGAATCTGCAGGAAGCCTGAATGCATCTGAGGAGAGACCTGCACCATAACTGGAAATTAAAGATATTTCTCCCTACCTCACAGGGTAAGTAGTGTTTATTTGTACGTATCTGTATAATCTAGCATAGCAGTGCACTGCAGCAGCCTGACCTCTGCACTGATTTTGCAGTTGGTCTTACATCAGTGGAGGCTGCTCTTAATTTCCTCAGCAGAGCATGAGAGGAGAATGAAGACGCGTTAGTCCTACAGCATGCACGCAGTCACAGAGAGTAATGAGTGATGTCTCTGCAAGTAGCCCTGCAGTCCTTTACGAGGTAACGTGGTCTTTGACGTCAATGGGAAGTTTGCTTCCACAAAAGCTAAACAGGGACTGCAGGATTTGGTTTCATGTGGTTTTATGAAGCACAACTGTCAGAGCCACTGAAAGAAATCAGGATGTATTTCACTGGCAGCCCTCCCAGTGTTGCTATTCGTGATGCTATTTACTGCCACCTTGGTTTACTGTGTTGTTTCTGCTGTGTGTATTTTTGTGTCCATGTTCTACAGTCATTTTTTCATCACCTTTGCTGTTAAATCTGTGAATTAGTCAGGTTGGCTCTTCACAACCTTCATTGTGAGTGACTCTTGCAGGAAATGCAGGGGGACATGAAATTTTGGGACATGAATGAAATGCCATCCTGCCACTTTTCTTTTCAATTTGGGCAGAAGAGAATTGTTCATAGCCTTTGCATGAAGTACGTCCCATTTAGCCAGTCACACCCACATCTGTGTTTGTGCCACTCTAGGATCAGTTGGGTTGCTTTTTGTTTCCTTACGGACAACAGAATCACGAAAGTGCAGGGGAAAACACACAGTTCTCAAACAGAAAGGGCCGAGGGTTTGAGAGAAAGGCATGCTTTCAGGATTTTGTTGGAATTACATGGTGTGATAATACATAGCCCTCTAAACAGAGGTGGTGGGTGCAAAAGAACAAAGAATGTCACCCACCTGCCCCTCAAGGGAGCTGCAGTCACAGTGAGTGGAAAGGAGGGCGATGGCTGCATTGTATGGGAGACTGCTCTGTTTTGGGCATGGGGAAACATGGTTAATGCAATGCATGAAGTTCACCAGAAGGTCAAAGTTTTCCTGGTGAGTGGAGGAAGCAGGCACTCCCACTTAGTTCTCTGTAGTGTAGTGGCAGGGAGGGATTATTCTTTTCCTATTATTATATATATATATATATATATATATATTTACTTTAGTGGAAGAAAAGGTTAGGGAACGTATTGGCTTGTAGCTACCTGGGGTCCCTTACCCAGCACATCATGGTCATTTCTGTAATAGCATACTGGTTTCACGCTTTCTGAACAGTGTCAGCTTTATGGAGCACCTCCAGAAACTTGTCCTTCTGCGCTAAAGGAACCTGAGTACTCGGGCTTGTAAATACCATCCATTTCATCAGTGTGACAGCTAGAAAGGTTATTTGTCCAAAGGCCCATGGGAAATAAATGTCAGGAGGAGAATAAATCTGTCCAGGTCTCCTAATTACTAAGTCACTATATAATCAATTAGGTTTCTCCTAAGTGAGGCACACGCTCTTTGTTTGGTTTAGCTGTATATAAAACCCAGTATCATATCAGAGGTTTTCACTTGTGCTCCATAGTACATCTGGAGCCCATAGATCTAATTTTTTCAGACGTGTGGGGATAATACTGCCAATTCTAGATTTGCAATGAAGTTACGGGATAAAGTGAAGATTGTGTTTTGATGTTGAATGCAGTGCTTGGGAGTAAGTGTTTTTTTTTTTTCTGAGCCTGGACCTCAAATGAAATACCTCTTTGTGCAAGGAAGCATGGTCTGGAGATAAAAGGCTGGGACTCGAGTCTGTAGTTGCTGTGTGCTTGGGATGCTAGCGTCCATGCCGATGATACCTCCTTGTGCTGATGCCTGTGGACTGCATTGGCATGAAAATCACTTGGCGGCTGACCAGCACACTGGAGCATAGCGTGTGTGAAATAAAAGGTGGTGCTCTGTGGCATCCCTCTGGTGTCTCATTGCCTGACTGCTCCCTTTTCTGATTAAAGTAATTACACTGGAAACTGCCAGATTGTCTATACTGGTGCAGGGGAAAACAATGTGCTGAGGAAGGACTGGATCACTCCAGAGTGTGCTTGCTGATGGGATTTCTCAGGTGGTACAAGGTGTTTGGGAGAGATGCCAGCCTGTGGCACTTCCACCATCACTTGTTACTTTGTGCTTTCATCTGAAACTGATGAGGACCTGTTCTCACTTCTTGAAAAACTAGATCATCAGTGCAAGAGGAATGTGTGGGTGTCTGCAGGGAGTGCTGGTGAGGTTGTCCAGGAGCGGTCTGACAGAAAGATGTCCAGCGCAGACTGGTGGCAATTCAGGCTGCTGGTGGAGGCAATTCAGGTTCTGGTGTCCTGTGGGAACACAAGGTCACCTCCCACCATTTTGCAGATTTTTGTTGTAGGACTAGGTGGTGTGCTAGGCTCTTGGTGCCAATAATCAGGGGATTTGGTACAGAGATGTACTAGCTGGGCAATAAGTTAATGTTCTAAAAAGCCTCATTAGCTAAAGCATGTCTGAGCAGAGTTCAGCACAGCTTATGACATATATTTCCCAGAGGGATATTTTCCCATGCTTACTGGAAACAGTATTTGGTTATCTGCTGATCAAGCTGGTCTTGGTTGGTTTAACAAAAATTTTAAGTTTCTAGCAGTACAATTAGTTTAGTTTCTTGCAGTACAATTGTCACTCTTTGCTCTTGGTCACAAGAACTTTCAAAGCCTGCTGTCTCTTGCCATTCTGGGCTGAAAACACTGGATAGGCAGTTTCTGTCTTCCTAATGTTGTTGTAGCTGTTATGGTCTGAAGGCACAAGACAAGTTTTATTAAACTAGCAAGTGATAATGCAAAGTGCATAGCTGGGTATCACATGAGCTTTCAGACACCTGGATTTTCTTTAGGCCCACTCTAGATGCTTGTGGATATTTTCCAGCCTTGCTTGGCAATGATTGGAAACAATTTCATCTCTCTTCTGCAACTTGTTTTTCATTTGCTTTCAGTACCTTTTCATTCATTTGCTTGTTTTCACTATTTTTTCTTCAGAGTTTATCTCCTCTAGAAGTCTTAGTCTTTGCTAAGAGTGTAAGTTCATACAGGTAGGTGTTGCCCTGTATGAATTTAGGTACACAAGATATTAGTGACAAAAATGTCACAGACGGTCATTCTTCTTGGCAGCTGAATCACTTTTAAAACTGTACTTTAAAGTGTACTTATGTGATTGCTTTGCTTTCTTGAGCAGTAGAGCCCTCTGCAATTTTATGTAGATGAGTTTTCTTCTTTATAGTGGGAGGCACACAAGATGAAGTCTGAGGGTTTTTATTTAGGTATTTGTATGCAACTTTGGCATTTCATTTTGCAAAAAACAGGTTATTTTTACACAGAAAAATGCATGTTGTTCACTTAAGTGACTGCAGCAATTCTGCCAGCTCATTAAGAATTCTTTAGTAATACTGAATGTTTTCCAGAGGACAACATAAAATGACAACATTTACTTCGGCTTCCAGAGCTGAGGTTGGCCTTATTTTTAACCTGAGTGCATCCTAAACCAGCCACTGTCTTAGCTAGTGGCTAAATCTGGTACTCTCCTTTCTTTAATATAAGTTGTGCTGAGAAGGAAAAAAAAAGATAGGTAAGTCAGTAGAGAAGTCAGAAATTTTATAGCGTAAGTGATGAGCGTAGCACTTTTTCCTAATGCACTCTGTGGGTCTGTAGGCAACTGTGCTGGGTAATAAAGGAGAAATATAAATGGTCAGTTTTGGGATTTCACTGTAGAAAGAGGTCACCAGTGGAGTCAGATGAGAGGCTGTGCTGTTAAACATTTGTAAATGTTATGGCAAAGGAAGTGAATAGTAAGGAGAAAAGTTTGCTGACGCTACTAACCTTATTCAGTTTTCAGGATAAAGGCTGTACCAAAGAGAAACCTCATGAGACTGAGTGGAGAATAAATAGGCAGCTGAAATTCTGTGTAGGCAAATATAAAGGAATACATGTGGAAAGGACAATGCCAGCTTTACACATACAGGGCTCTGAGCTGACTGTCTCTGCAGAGGTATGAGATCTTGGGTTTACAGAGGAGCTACGGAAATGTGAGCTCAGTGTACAACATCAGTAAGAAAACAGGTAGGTAGCAGAAAAACTGAACATTGGGTGATACATGAACAGGAACAGGAAACCAAATGAAGAACAGTTATTCCACTGTGTAAATCTGTGGTGCTCCAGTTCTGTACCATGTATACTTCTGATCCTGTGATCCTGCATTGGCTCAAAAAGACAAAAAGGTACAGAAGGTGGTGATATGGATGAAATAATTTCCACTAGCTTGGCAGCTTCAGAGTGGAAAACCTCAAAAGTATGCAGTGCTCTGTGAATCAATAAATGGCATGTGAGATGGAGAGCACAAAACTCATTCTTCTGATCCCAGAATGAGAGACCTTGAAATGAGACTAACTAGTACTGGCTCAGACCAAACTGGAAAATACATCTCTCCAAGGGGCTTACACTCATGGAAGTTTTTTGTCTTAGGGTGTAGTGCATATGTTAAGTTTTATACAGTCCCATAAAATAGGGTAAAGTCGTGGGAGAAAAGTCAGCTGAAGACTACTATATAACAATTTACCATCTCTGGATTGGAAAGCTGCTAGGAGATTGCCACCAGATGATTCCTGTCTCCATATGTTTATGTTCACAGCTGTCATCAGAATACTCAGGACCTTTGGTGTGGTCCTCATGTACTCTTCAGTTAGAAATAATGTTTGTATTGACTGTACAAATCAGTGGTTGCATGGTTTTGCCCTTTGCTATGACTTTAAAAGGTTCCTTTTTTGGCTGCTTTAGCATCTCCAGGTCCAACTAGGTGGGATGGTGTTGGTCTTTCTGGCTTTTCATCAGCAATCTGAGAGAGAAGACTTCTGCCTTCACGCTGTTTTCTGCACCAGTTGGTTCTGTCCCTTTTGGACCTCTCCAAATAGCTTCTGTGGGGACCAGAGGCAACATAGGAATCAAAAGCTCTGTGAGGAATCCAGGTAAAGAGGAATCTAATATTTGTAGTTCATCTGGTTTAGAAAACAAACAGAACATTTAATGGAACCACATCAACTTTTCCTCCAAAAGGGAATGTGGACAAAATGGGAGCTCTGTTCAAAAGGCACTTTTGTCCACTTTTCCATTCCAAACAGCTCCATTCTGTTGGTGTTTTTCATTCACATTACAAATCCAACTCATGCCCCAGGATGTTCACTGCACTGAAACGAGTGTCATGTGGAAGTTTTGTGCCAGGAATGCTGATGTGCTGGGGCCGCACTGTGTGTTGGCATGAAAACAAATTTCACATTCTTTGGCCCAGTGCAACTTCTGTTCCCTGTCCCCTGCTCCTTGTCTTAGGATGGAGACGGGAGCTGTGACTGCCATAGACCCAGAGTAACACAACACCATCTTTATTGAGAGCCCCTCCCATCTACCAGTGATCCATTAGTGAATATCTAGCAGAAAGGCAATTTTACTGTGAGCTTTCTTACCACCTCCCCAGCTCCCAGCATGTGGTCTTCCTAAGCCTGGGTATGCCTGAAGTTAGAACCTGTCTGTTTGTACCTCCATGCACTGCTTCCCAGCCCCCTACATTACTTGGTGCTGCAGCAAAAAAGCATCCTCATGTGGTCAGAGCAGGCCTGGAAGGAGGAGTGTGCCCTTGCTTTGGCCTGTGGTAACATGAGAACCTCCCCAGCACTCATCTTCTTGATGTGCTTATGGAAATGACAAAGAGTATCAGGTGTGTTGCTCAGGTAACTGTGAAACATCACACATACATATTGGTGCTGAAAAATTGGGTTAAAACCTCAGCAGTGGGGAGACAAAAGCAAGCAAGCAAAGAAACAGACAGACAACCAGAACCAGAAGGAAACAGTGACAGAAGACTGTGTTCTGAGAAAGAGGGTCCAGTAGGGATCACCCATGGATGAACAGCAAGACCTATCTGCTAAGTAACAGTCAAAGATTTTTCTTGGAGCATCATTTTATCACAAGAGAGGCCACTGTAGTGGAAAAAGCCTGAAACTGGTTCCCGAGAAGGCTAAGCATTTTTTCCTGCTGAGTCCTCACACAATACTGTGAGAAGAGCTAACTCTGCAGAAGCCTACTTCACACTGCCTGTTTTCTGCCCATTAATAAAATTTCCCCTCTATTGCATGGATACCTTGCATGCTAGGGTCTACACTGTGTCATCTCTCTCATACTGACAGTTCTGCTATGCCACTATTGAATTTGCCCTAAAAGGATAATTTTCTCCCAAATTCTTCTTCCTTGAAAAAATTCTACAAAAGCTTTGTAAGTGGTGTGTACATAGTTGCCCATAAATATGAAAATATGAAGGCTTTTAATGCCTAATTTTTCTCAACAGAAACTATAACATCTTTTTTTTTTTTTTTTTTAATACAGAGCATTTGGAGTGGGTTTGCATATGTTAAAACAACAGCAGTGCTGTTAATAAATTATTCCATTTGTGAACAAAAGAAACATGGGCAAAAATCAGGAGTCTGTGAAGAGTTTAAGAAGAGGGCAAATAACAAATGCATTGCAGATTTTCTTTTAACACTCCCAGCTGATGCATTCTCTTGAAGCATAAAAATGTTTTAAGAACACTACGTGGGAAAATTTTGAATTTGAGCGTTGCAAAGAGGAAAAAGAAGGCTGTCAGGTACTTTAGAGAGATGGGCTGAGCATTAAAAATGTCATTATCTGTACTGAAACAGGTGTATCTCTAGCCCACCCCTAAATTATTGGAATGTAATCACAAAATCTTTGAAGTATAAAAACAAAGGTGAAATATAATTTTATCACTGGTGAGAAAACAAAAAATCAATAACCTCAAAATCATCTCTTACATGAGTGGAAGTCATAACATGAAACAAAACATTATCATTTATCCTTGAGTTATGAAGCAGAAATAAAAGACAAGTGAAAGGTTTGAGCCAGTCTTTGACCCAGGATATCACTGAAGTTGCAGTTGTAACTGTGGGCTAAATAAAACTCCAAACACAAGAGTTAAATTGGGTAATTTCTATAATAGACTTCAGCTTTTTATTAATAGTAACAGTATCCCATGTAATTCTTGTGTATTACATATATATGAATATTCTTTGTCAGTTCCAAATCAACATAGTTCAATTCTGGCAAGAATGGTTGTGGTTGTTGGAATCAGCATCTTTCACTTTCACTGCTTCCATCTCTGTGTTCTCTAACACCAAAGCAAAAGGTTATTGTATTCATAAGTTTGATTATTGAAAATCACAACATGAAAAAAGTTTGTGAGTGTTTGTGGAGGGGAATTTTCTCCAAAGTTTTCAGAAAAGGTTTTTATTATTCATGCATCATTATCTTTATTGTTCAAAGCATTATTATTTTATTGTTCACATATTAAAGTTACTGAATAGTTAAAACACCTGATGGATAATTTATGAGTGGAAGAGGAGTACGGTCCTGTTTATTAGAGAGGTAACACAACCAGACAGAATCATATAAATCTTAAATGCCTATTCAGGAGGATCAAAAATTCATATTTGTTATGTCATTTTCATGAACAAGACCTAGGTTCAGATTCGTCGGGGCTGCAGATATTATTTGCAGACATTATGAATTTTAGCAAAGGTTTATGTCAGTGATATTGCTAAATTTCACAGCTTTTGACATTTCTTGCAAAGCAACAGAAATAAAAAGGAGAACCACTGAGTAGGATGAGCCCATGCTCATTGAAGAAGGTACAGTCATGGCAGACAGGGAAACACTGTAGATTTTAATTTCAGTGGGTTTCCTTAGCCAAACTTGGTTACTATTGCTGTTTGGGGGAGAACTGAGTTAGGTTGCAGTGAAGTCTAGTCAATGCAGGGTTGGTCAATGCATTGCATCTTGGTCTTTAATTATGGATGATTGCTCTCAGAAATTAATACCTGTGAAGAAAGCTTGCCCAGTACTACATTAACACTTCAGATGTTCAAGGGGACGTTAGATATGAGGAACTGTCAGGCAGCATACGGTGTGTGAGTACTGATAGTATCAGATATCTCTCTGCCTCTGGAGATCCACAGAAAGGCTCAGGAAGAGCTGAGTGCTGGACATACAAAGGATGGGACTCAGGGTTGTAGGACAAGCAGTCTTTTTCATGATTGGGAGTGTAGGGATCATCTCTTGAACTATTTCCTTTCTCGAACAGTTGGGTGGCATCTTCTGAGGGTGCAGGTTGCAGTAAGCCTCCAGAATGGACTGTCACTTTGACGCTCAGTGGTAAAAGCACTGAAGCCGTGGCTTGTTCTGTCTTCATGAGTAAACCTTTTATGTAGTGTGTTGTAGTGGCATATAGTTTCAGAAACAGATTAGGTTCTGTCAGAGCCTGGGTACAGACATCTGCACGAAGGAGAAGCTTAGTGAAGTAAGTGGAAGCACTCTAGTACTTCAGCTGGCCAGAGGGAACAGGCTTCCCAGAGAAGCTGTGGATGCCCCATCCCTGGAAGTGTTCAAAACCAGGCTGGATAGGACTTTGAAAAACCTGGTCCAGTGGGAGGTGTCCCTGCCCATGGCAGGAGCTTGGAATTAGGTGGTCTTTAAGGACCCTTCCAAATCAAACCATCCTGTGATTCTATGATTTTATGTTTCTATGTAGAGCTACTGCATGGATGTCCACCGTGGTGAAATCTGACCTGGGCGAGTCTTCAATAGGCCTTTTGGTAAGTGATTATTGCTAAAGGTCAGAAGCTTTCAATTAATATCTTCTTCATCAAAGTTTTTTCCTTCTTCTAGGAGAAGTTTCCCAGGAATGCCTATGGGCAGGTGCAGAGAGGTGAGTCCCAGTCTCTGTGGATGGATTGGTACTGTGCTGTTGTGTTTGCATGTTTACTTTACATCTAGGAGCTATGTATGTTAAGTCATTAGTTTGCCATTTTAACTGCTTTAGGAGCTGCATGTGGGTAGTAATACCTGCATATATTTTTATCCAGAAAAGTATTTGCACTGCTTCAGTCTGATATGAGTTCCCCTGGCAGTCTGATTCATCACGGAGAGACCATTTATACTTCTAATATGAACCCCTAATTTGCGTGATGGATTTGCTCTGTTTTGTTTTGTTTCCTTCTGTTTAAGAGACTAATGCACAAAATGTAAACTGCATTGAAGATATATTTGGAACAGCAGACATGATTTTTTTTTTTCAGTTAAAACTGAGTTCCCGGCCTAAATGCAGCAGTTTCATGCAGCCACCCTATGTGGCCTTTAAGACACCTTTTTTTAGAGCACAAAGTGATAGAATAGTTTAGGTTGGAAAGGATATCTTCTCACCTAACCCCATGCTCAGTGCAGGTCTAATTGGATCAGGTTTCTCAGGGCTGTGCCCAGTTCAGTCTTGACCACCTCCAAGGACGAAGATTGGACAACATCTCCGGGCAACATGCTGTAGTATTTAAACACCTTCATGGTAAGAATATTTCCTACTAAAAAATCAGAATTTCCTGTGTTATAATTTGTGTCCATTGCTTCTTGCCCTGTTGCCATGCACCTTGGAGAAGGGTCTTGCTTTATCCTCTCTATATCCTCTAATCAGGTAGCTGTAGGGAACAAAAAGCTCTTCCCTTTGCCTTCACTTCTCCAAGACAAAACATTCCAACTTCAGCCTCTCCTTGCTTACTGTGTGCACTGACTCTTGATGATCTAGATGGCCTCCAATGGAAACAGCACTCCAGATGTGGTATTGTAGGTTGTCATGGTTTTGGCTGGGATAGTTAATTTTCTTTGTAGAAGCTTGTATGATACTGTTTTGGATTTTTAATGAAAATACTTTTGATAACACACAGGTATTTTAGTTATTTCAGAGCAGACATCACACAGAGCCCAGGACTTTTCAGCTGCCAGGAGGAGGCAAAGAAATATTTAAGCAGTTCTGTCTTTGTAATTCCTGGGCACTACTCAAGGCTAATATGTGGAAGAACAGTCTATGCAAAATATTGAAGAGGGGCACAATTCTTCCAAGGCGTCCTGAGGGCAGAGTTCAGCTTTTACCTGCATACCACACTCCACCTCTCTCTTTATTGTTTTAGAGGGGGTTCTGTCCAGCTTTCCTCTGTCTTTGCAGTTCTTGCATTGTCAAACTACAGAGTGTGCTGCAAAGTCCTGCAGTGTAGGGATGTCCTAAAATACTACCTTCTCAGTACTCACAGAAAAGTTAAAGATTGTACTGCTGCTGGTTTCATTGTGGAGGCAAAGATGACAAAGGTACCTCTCCTCACATGCACACACACACACAAGTGGATGTTTTCTCAGGCACATTCTCAACCTTGTAGAGAGCATTTCCAAAGCATCTTCTGAAAACAACTGAAGCTCTGAAACCAAAGTGTTCTGAAGTGCTTCCCATTGATTCAGAAACATGTAGCCAAAGTTTTATAATTATAAAAATCTGTGTTTTGCCCACTTTACTGGCCAAAAAAACATGCTACACAGGTTGTCTGTCTTCAGGGTGGTCCATCTACAAAATCACAGCCACCTGAAATGAAGAAGTTCATTATTACTATCTAAACTGCAAAAGAGGTAAGTTTTAAAGGGGTTAATAAACTATGCAAAGTTATTAAAGATGACCAAGCTAAATTCTCCCATCTGAGAAAAGTGCACATATTTTAGGAAATGATTTGACAATGGAGAAACTCAGAATTGTATACTTACTAGGCAGTGGTGCATTTTGCATCACAGCATGAGATGCCTTGACAAATGAGGTATGCTGAGTTTGCTAAACAGAACCTTTGAAATACTTTCCTGGGTTTCTTAATGCCCTCAGCTTATTAACCCAGTGGAGTCTGTATGCATGGATAAGAGCACATTCTGCTCTGCTGTGCTCCTGTTGATGTCATCTAAATCTGTGCAAAAGGATGAAAAAAGATTTAAATAATTAGCTTTCCTCTTTGTTTTGTGTTTGTTGTAAGTAATCACCTACACAGTATAGAGAGAAGCTTGGTCTTTCATTATGGAGTTCTGGTCAGATTTCTGTATAATTGCCTAGTGCTGTTTTCTGTTACATTTTTTGGACTGATATGAAGCTGTTATTTCAATGTCACCTTACTAGCAATGAATATTTGTACATAATGTTTTATGTAAGTGATTTAGACATTGCTCTCCTGTCATCTATCTGCAATATTACTGTGTGTTCTCCTAGAGGAGGAAAATATTCTAGCACTTGTTTTTATCTATAGACTAAAATAAATAACTGGAATTATTCAGAAAGAAATAAATTATTAATGCCTGATGTATTGTCCCACTTTTATTTGTCTTGAGGATATGTTTACATTTTTTCATGTTTCTAGATGAATTAATGGATTTTTCTTGGGTGGTTTTGTTTTTTTTTTTTTTTTTTTTGGTTGCTGTTTTCATGTGACTTCTATGAGGAAAATTTATAATAGTGAGAACTAGAGACTGTTATAAAATGCAGTTGCTGCAGAAGTGTGTGTTTTCTCTGGGCTGAAACGAAATGTCTCCCTTATTCCCTGTAGAGAAGGGAGTGAACATAAGCAAAATGTAAGCAGTTTTTACTTGAGAGTTGTGAAGCTGTGTAACAACAGTGCAACTCCAACAGCTGCGTACTGTATGGGGGCTGAATCTAATTGTTCCTGTAGCTGCATTCTACTTGTATAATTATTTATTTATTTATTTATTATTTTTTTTCCTTTATGGGTTTTTGTTTTAATGTATCTCTGGTGAAAAAGGAACATAAAACACTCCTCTGAAGAAATATTTTGTTAACAAACTACCTCTTTTACCAGATCTGAAAGCTCAGGTTCTCATGCAAATTGATATTATCATAAAAGAACTGTTCTTCCATACCACTGACAGATGTTGCTGCTAAGAATGCAATCTACAAATAGACTATTGCAATGTAATGATTTATTTTTACAAAAATGGGTTTAATGTAAAATATCATTCAGAACAGATGGGATAAGAAATTTTGGAGTGATTTCTGTGAGTTTCATTTGTGGAATACTATTGAGTGTATTCTCTGTGTATGGTTCAGTGGTCTATGAGCTCAGCCCAGTTTCATTGTGTTTGATGAAAGTTTCCCATTCATTCAAAGGGATTTGACTTATGGCAGCAGCATCATAGGATTATAGAATGGTTTGGGTTGGAAGAGACCTTAAAGGTCACCCAGTTCTAACCCCCATGCCACACCTCCCACCAGACCAAGTTGCTCAAAGCCCTGTCCAACCTGACCTTGAACACTTCAAGGGATGGGGCATCCAGTCTTTGGGTCACCCATGCCAGTGCCTCACCACCCTCAAGAGTGAAGACTTCCCTCCTTATATAGAATATAAATCTACCGTCTTTTAATTTAAAGCCATTCCCCCTTGTCCTATCACTGCATTCCCTGAGTCCCTCCCCAGCTTTCCTGCAGGCCCCCTTTAGGTACTGGAAGGCCGCTCTAAGGTCTCCCCAGAGCCTTCTATTCTCCATATTGTACAACCCCAACTCCTTCAGCCTGTCTTCATAAGAAGCCTGTCTTCATAAGAAGCTCCAGCCCTTTGATCATCCCTATGTCTCTTCTTTTGTTTTGCTAATACATCCATGTCCTTCTTGTGCCGGGGGCCCCAGAGCTGAACTCAGTGCTCCAGATGGGGTCTCATGAGAGCAGAGAAGAGAAGAGGGGGACAATCACCTCCCCAGCCCTGCTGGCTAAGCTGCTTTTGATATGTATCCTTGCAGCCAGGTTATGGCTGGCTTTCTGGGCTGCAAGTTCACAGTGCTGGCTCATGCTGAGCTTCTTGTCTTTGCCTTCCTGGGCCCAAGCCATATGGCTGGAGCTCTTGTTGGTGAAGACCAAGGCAAAATAGTCATTAAGTACCTCAGCCTTCCCCATATTCTGGGTGACCATGTCTCCCATTTCCTTCTAGAGAGTGACCACAGTTTTCCTAGTCTTCCTTTTATCACCAATGTACCTATAGAACCTTTCTCATTGCCCTTGATGTTTCTGGCCAAATTTAATTCTAAACGGGCTTTGGCTTTCCTAACCTGATCCCTGGCTGCTTGGACAATGTTTCTGCATCCCTCCCAGGCTATCTGTCCTTGCTTCCAATCTCTGTAGGTTTCCTTTTCTGTTTAAATTCAGTCAGGAGCTCCTTGGTCACCCATGCAGGTCTCCTGGCATTTTTGCCTAACTTGCTCTTTGTTGGATTGTGTCACTCCTGAGACTGATGGAAGCAATCCTTGAATATTAACCAGCTTTCTTGGGCTACTCTTCCCTCCAGGGCTTTGTCCCACAGTACTCTACAAAGCAAATCCATAAAGGGGGCAAAGTCTACACTCCCAAAATCAAGGGTAGCTAGTTTGCTGTGCTCCCTCCTTGCTGCTCTCTGAATGCAGAATGGCACCATTTCATGATAACTGCAGCCAAGGCTGCCCTTGAGTTTAACATTTCCCACCAGCCCCTCCTTGCTGATGAGAACAAGATCCAGCATAGCACCTGTTCTCATTGGATTTTCTGTCACTTGGAGAAGAAAGTTGTCATCAATGCATTCCAGGAACCTCCTGGATTGGCTATGTCCTACTGTGCTGTCCCTCCAACAGATTATCAGGTGGTTGAAGTCCCTCCTGAGAACCAGGGCTTTGGAATGTGAGGCTAGTTCTATTTGTCTATAGATGACCTGATCTGCTTGATTGTCTTGATTGGGTGGCCTGTAGTACACTCCCATTACAATGTCACCTGTCCCTGCCCTGCCTTTAATCCTGACCCAGAAGATCTCAGTCAGCTCCTCATCCATCCCCAGCCAGAGCTCCATGCATTCCAGCTGCTCACTGACAAAGAGGGTGATGCCCTCTCCTCACCACCTCTGATAGTCCTTCCTAAGAACTTGTACCCTTCCATTCCAACACCCCGGCCATGGGAGCCATCCCACCACATCTCCGTAATGCCAACAAGGTCATAAGCTTGCAGGCATGTGTATGTCACTAGCTCCTCTTGTTTATTCTCCATGCTACATGTGTTAGCATAGAGACATTTAAGTTAGGCCCCTGATGAAGCTGGCTTACAGGCTGGAATCTCTGGACTTCTTTTGTGCTGCTCTTCAGGTTGTCTCCCGCTGACCCATGACCATTCTCCAGGCTCTGGACATTTATCATTGACACTGGCATCAAACTGGTAGGAGTGGGATGGATTGAGGTTCCCCTCCCCTGGTAACTCTAGTTCCAAGCCCTCTTCAGCAGCTTGGCAAGAGGGTAACTGAAAATGCTCTGTAATGGCACCTCAGGCTTCAGAGGAAGACTCTTCTTTCTGCTGGTCCTTGCTGTTGCCTGCTTCCATCCTCCAATGTTATTTCCCCCCCTCCTTTCTGTGAGTGCTGTGATCAAAAGCTATGAACATTCCTGATTGGTACATGTACATGGGGTGCATGAAAGTGCAATTTCCCTTGTGGATATGAAAATGATCTGAAAGAGTTTTTTGTAACTAGTGTTGGAAAGAGGACAATGATCTGTCTTTCACTGTGAGGATCAAGCAATGTGGTGTCTGAGAGCTGGAGCAACAATGAAGTGAGAGTGCATGTGGTGGCTTTTCCACCACATCCAACTACTTTGAAGAACCATCCAACTACTTTGGGCACTGGTAGAAGAGGTGCAAAGCTCATTTTTAACCTCTACTACTTGAAAACATTGGAATTTTGAACGTGAACCAAAAAGTAATGAAAAAATATAATATTTAGCTGGATTTAAGTTTGCTTGAAGTAGGTTATTTAAAATAGGTTTCAGTGTTTGATAGGTAGTCCCCCCCCCTTTTTTTTTTTTACTGTGATCATTTTATTCTAATTTAGTGTGTAACATTTCACTTTGAAGAAGCTTTTACATACTTTTCCCCTAAAATATTCCCTAGCTAGAGGAAACCTGAAACATAATCACGTCCTTTGTAAACACATGTAGGTCTCCTTTTTGCAGAAGTGGTCTTGAGTTATTTTGGTTAATTTTATTATTCTGTGATTCCTTCAAATATATTCCTGTTCGCTATTTTTTCTGAGACATTTCTAGCATGAAATGTGTCTCTAATCTGTACAAGTTGAACAAGAGTACTTAAGATTTAGTGCATCAGTGTCAACCTTCACAACTTCAAATCTCAATGGTCTTTCCCTGTCTTATCATCTCAGCATCCAAAGATTTTTCCCAAATGGCCAGATTTGGATCCAGTTATATACTCTGTTATATACTAGAAATTTTGGTTACAATTGAGAACCCCCTATGTTTGTTACCAGACAATGTTACTAATGCCACTATGCTTTTGTCTCTCTCTCTCTCTCTCTCTCTCTCTCTTTTTTTTTTTTAATGTTAATTCTTAGGTAATACTTTTGGACACGATTTCACACTTTAGTGTTTTATGCACACATTGACAAATGGCTAAAGATTTTGAAAACTGTGTTTTCATGTCTAAGATAGATTTTGCCATGATATGTCTGTGTTTCTAATCCTCAGGTTGTAAACTTCCATTTTAGGAAACAATTTTAGGAAATAACTTATGTTGTGATTTGGATATTATCTAATATTGTGAATCCAAACTCCGATGTTACAGAATATCCCTTCCCTTCCCTTCCCTTCCCTTCCCTTCCCTTCCCTTCCCTTCCCTTCCCTTCCCTTCCCTTCCCTTCCCTTCCCTTCCCTTCCCTTCCCTTCCCTTCCCTTCCCTTCCCTTCCCTTCCCTTCCCTTCCCTTCCCTTCCCTTCCCTTCCCTTCCCTTCCCTTCCCTTCCCTTCCCTTCCCTTCCCTTCCCTTCCCTTCCCTTCCCTTCCCTTCCCTTCCCTTCCCTTCCCTTCCCTTCCCTTCCCTTCCCTTCCCTTCCCTTCCCTTCCCTTCCCTTCCCTTCCCTTCCCTTCCCTTCCCTTCCCTTCCCTTCCCTTCCCTTCCCTTCCCTTCCCTTCCCTTCCCTTCCCTTCCCTTCCCTTCCCTTCCCTTCCCTTCCCTTCCCTTCCCTTCCCTTCCCTTCCTTTCCCTTCCCTTCCCTTCCCTTCCCTTCCCTTCCCTTCCCTTCCCTTCCCTTCCCTTCCCTTCCCTCCTCAGCTGCATGTGTTTTCTTTCATGATAATAAAGTTTCTTCTTCTAAAGAGCTCTTTGAGATATATAGCCATCATCCATTAAGTCCAGAAATCATTGGGATGGCATATCTTGGAAGGAGTTTGTCCTAAAACTTAAAGAATTTGCCCATCTTGCATTAGGAGTCATTGACTATAATACAAAAATTGGTACCTGGAGCACTCTTCAGCTCTCTTTCATTTATCATTTTTATCAGATTTTATGTGCTATTCCAATAAAACACTGAACATTTTTATTTCACTATTTTGAGGCAAACTTAAACTTCTCCATCTCTGGAAAAAAGATTTTTTTTTTTTACTTTTTTTTTTTGTTGTTTTTTATGAAGGAGAATCAACATCAGAAAAAGCATTTCAGGGAGAAAAAATATTTTAAAGGATAGACTATAATGCCCATTCTTCCAGCAGCCAGGTTTTAAAGGTCTATTGCAGGCTGGAAATTGAAGGACTGTTGAAAGGTCCTTGATTTATCACTCCTTACTTTTCTTTCTGTAATGCCCCTGTATGTCCTAAAATATCTTAATTAAAGCTCAGACTGTTGTGTCCACTGTGTGTTCTTTGGCTGCAGTAAAAGCATAGCCATCCAAATAAAAGCTGTTTTAAAGCCAGAAAATTAGTGCCAGCTGATTTTACCTCTTGGTGAAACAGGCCTGTTATGCTAAGGGGAACAATGCAGCCCTGGAGGACAGTTGACCATGCTGTCCATGTAACTGCTTGTCCATGCTCAATGTGCAGGTTTGTGAAGAGTCTTGGTCAGCTCATCTGAAATATATGCCTCATCTTCCAGCTCCCTTTGTTAAATTTTCTCCTCCTTTCTACTCAGTGATGATTCCCAAGCTGTGTACGTTGATTTGTTTGGAGAGTAGGAGTCATGAGCATAGTCCACATGAGACTGCCTATTTAAAACTAGGTGCCTTCTTCTGAGGCGAAGCGTGTTTCTTAGGTGAGCTTGGGACACATACAATTGGAAGAGGGGATCCCATCACTGCTGGTGTTGGGCAACATCCTAATTTCTGCAGGAAGCTGATTCCTTCTCTTCCCACTTGTAGAGCAGGTTTATCTTGTTGACCCACTCTTTGAAGTGCCAACCATGCCTCTTTCCTTAAGAAAGGTGTCACGTTGTCCTCTTTTTCTCAGAAACATAAGAAAAGATCTAAGTTCACTATGGGAGGAAGTGCCATCAGACAGAAGTGATACAAGGAGAGGAGGAATGTGTCATAAATTTAGAGGGAAAATTTGCAGCCAAGGAAGCAGTAGGTGAGACTCTTTGCAGTCACTGTGTAATTGGACCAAGTGCTAAGTGGTTGGCATGCACAAGCAGTACCAGGCTGTTGTTTTGCAAAAGGCTTTTGCTACAGGAAATACAAAACAACAAACAAAAATCATGAAAAAACAACAACAAACAAAAGGAAAGCAAATGAAGAAAATAACCCACAAAACCAAAACCAACCAACCAACTAACCAATAACTAAAAAAGAAAATCTGGAAACCTGAGGAATTAATAGAATAAATCTTACAGCACTTCTTGAATTGCTCCTGACTCCAAGGGTTGTGATCTGTGACACAGTGTTCAGTGAGAAGGCAGTCACTGGAGCAGTGCCCTAGGGTGAATGCTGGGGCCAGTGTTGTTGTACCTCTCCATTAATACCTTGGATGATGGACAGAGTGCATCCTCAACAAGGTGCAGTCGTACCTAACTGGGAGGAGTGGCTGGCACATCAGGGAACAATTAGCTCTGGCAGACCCTGCTTTGAGGATCTGGCTTGGCCTAGATGACCTGTGGAGGTGCCTGCCAGCTGCAGCCATGCAGTAGCTCTAATTTTGTGTAACACTGTGCTTTATGCTTTGACCAATTTCCACAGGACTTTTTTTTTTTTTTTTTTTTAAATAGTACTTAACTACATTGCAGACCTCTTGTGGGTCTATGTTCTTTGGGGGTTTCACCATCTGTCTCAAGTTCATGGTGATGGGAACCTTGCAGCTCAGGCTGAGCATGAGAGGGGATACATAAGGGAAAGTCACAAGGATCTTTATATGACCATGGCCATGTTTTTCTATTTACTAGTATGTAACTGGTTGCTCTCTTCCTGACAGCATTGATAATGAATAAATTTCGCTGTATTTGTTTCATACAATATAGTTCTTGTGAACCTCCAGTGCTTTAAACACACTTTTTCTTTCACAAGTCTGTTGCAAAATGTTCTTCCCTGAAGCCTCATCAACTGAAAAACATTAGGGCTGCCATGGTCTTAGAAGCAGCTGGAGGATAACATGTCTTCATTGCCATCAAAGACAATGTGTCCTTGCAGAAATGTTCACTGCAATGTCCACTACAATGGACAATGTGTTTCCACTGCAGAAACTGGGGGTTTTATTTTATTTATTTTTTTTCCCTCCTGGAGACCTCATTTGCCATATAAGTCACGAAGCCCTGCTACTGAACATTCACATGAAATGGGCTGTTTGATTCACAGGTGTGTCTGACATTCTGGATCCCTGCTACTTTATGTTGAAGTTGATTGCAGGGTTAATTTAGTCTGATCCTTATCAGATGGATTGTCAGACCATGATTATTATACATTTTTGAAGTTATCTAAGATTAAGCATAGAAAATGGAACAAACAAACAAAAATAAATAAAGAAAAAATTGTAAAGTGAATGAAAAGTTGTTCTTGTGGTTTTCACGTTTGGATGATAAGCTGACTTAAAAAAAAAAAAAGATACTGAGTACAAGGTCAGTCTTGCTACTTACTACATGGGGAGAAGCCATGCATGAGTGGGTGAGTTAGCCTGCCCCAAGTACGGGAAAATATTTTCCTTTCTGCCTTATTTGCCATCATGGAAGTTGTCTTGAAAAGGACATACAGAGAGGCCTGTACTCTATGATGTCTGGTGGGACAAGGTCCCCCCATCTGTGATCTCCTGCCTGGATTCTTCAGCATGATAGGATCTCAGTCTTCTTTTGTCCACTTGGAAATTAGAATTCTACCATCTTTTGCTTACAGTCAAATGCTACTGAAGTTGGTTTAGTGTGGAGGTTTCTTTCTTTCTTTTTTTTTTAATATTTTTATTTCTGAAGTGGAATAAGGAAGACATCAGAAGATGAGGATAATGTGATTGCATATGCTGGATTTTAAGATGTCATTACAAATGCAGCTGTGTTTAAAACACAAAAAGTTCATTACACTTGCTAGTCTCTGAGGATCTGGCAGTCTCTCAAGAGTTACTTTGGACAACAATATTTTCATAAGCAAATGAAGGGAGTATCTCTTATTCAATAAATGCAAGTTGTTTTTGTTGTTGTTTTTATTTGTTAGTGAAAAGGAAAAAAAAAAAGAAAAAGAAGGATTGCTCTCAGTTTAGTCTTGCCTTGGCAAATCATGATCTTGCTTTATCTTACTAAGTCCTCAGCTGTCCCCAAAACACATGCTCTACACCATCAACTGGCAGCGTCGACATTTTTCTCTGATTTAAAAGTCAGACTGAGTATGTTGTCAAAGAAATATTAGAACTGCATCTTCCAGAATGTCATGATAATTATAAACTTTTCTTCAACCAACTAAAAAAAAATTACTGAATTAGCATTCTGTAGGAAAATGTGCTTATTAGGAAGCACTTTTTTTTTTTTTTTTGGTGATACAAAACTTAATAAAGGTAGTACATTTAAATCAAATTTTACCTAAGTGAGGATATATAACTTGACACTGGAAAATGGAATTTGTCTGGAAGTCATTCAGATTTGCAGATCTAAGGCTTTTCTCTTTCTTTAGGAAATAACGGTTTGCAGACAATTGATTTATTTATGGTTAATGATAGCAGTATGCAAGATGTGTCCCAGATGTAGTGGAAGATTAAGAAGTGTGAAACATTATTGTTTGTTAGCTCTTCACAAGCTACTTGCTTGTAACTATATAATTTCATCTGTGATTTAATACTTCCTTTCCTTTCACTGTCTTGCTGAATAGCACGGCCTTTGTAGAAACCTAATCTGAAGGACATAATTCTAAGAGCCAATAGAATGCATCAGTGCCCATTTAGGTGTTGGCAAAAACAGATAGACCGAGCAATAGATCAGATAGCTCTCCTGGAGCTACTGAGCAGCCATGCAGGCGCTCTATTCTCATGGGTATAAGAGCAATAATCTGCGGGATGTTTTCTCCTTAGCAATTTAAAAGGAATGCTGTCAATCTGAGTTCTTGAAATACACTGATTTAAATGGAACACATTTGCTGATTGTTCACAGCTGGATAAGGTGCGCTGGACATAAAATAAAATCTTAAATTAAGTTTTACGTCCTTTTATTCCTGTTCATGAGGCCATGAGGAGGACAGGTCTGGTCCTCTCTGTGTTGTTCTGAGGCAGACTGCTGCACTATCCTGGTACTCCTTCTGTTTGTGTGCACTAAAAGGCAATGCTCTTCTGAAATAAACACATGAAATAAATTAGTAAAACTCCAGTGGCTGAAGAACTAGAGTGGAACCGAATAGGTCTGTTTTTCATTCCTGGTTTTGCCGCAGATTGCCTGAACATCCGTGGATGGAGTTTGGTTTCTGTTGTATGGAGGTGTGTTCTTTCTCTATTTAGCCTGGAGCTTCAGGGCAGAGCCTGACTCACAGTACGTGTTGCAAGACAGATGATAGCAGGACCTCCTTCTCCTGCTCATGTGCACATGGATTCAGGACTGATGTACTTTTGCACTGTTGAGACAGTGGCTGCTCACTGCCTACTGGGTCTGATAGCTCACTGTTATTTATGGAGGGGTCTACAGTCACACTGATAGTGCCAGAGCCCCGTTAATTGGTAGGTCTCATTCCTGACAACAGAAGTGCTAAAGGCAGACTTATCTAAAAACTCAATTAAGATGGTTGTCTTGTCACCACATTACTCATTGGTGTGTCACAGGGGGGCAGCTTGACGGGACTTTGTTGTACTTATTTGAGGGAGAAAGTGGAAAAGCATGTTTGACAAAAGGAACAGAAGCCAAGCCAAATCCCCAATGATCTATTCTTCTTCCTGCTAAGTGGTTACATGTGTTTTATTGCTGAGCATCCAGCTAAAACTTTCAGGGACGTTTTTGTGGGGTGTGCTGGGAGTGCTGACTCAGTGCAGCTCTTGCAGCCTATTCAACAAAAACATCTGGTTCAGCTCTGATTTACACTTGTTTGAAGAGAGGAGAGCAGGTGCATCTATTGCTGCAGTGGGAAGCTGTCAAAGAATGGACCTTTTCCCACACCACCTCTCATCAGGGTGCCTCTACTGTGGCTTGGGAGCCATTGCTTCTGGGGACTGTTACACTTCAAAAGCCTCATATGCCATCTCAGCACACGAATATTAGGTATCCTCCAGTCTTATGACAATGAGAAAGTACTGTTTGCTTCTTCCATGGGATAATCGGTATCACTAATAAAGGATTTTTCTCTTTGAAGCAAATACCCTGTTTCAACCTGCAGAGTACAATTAAACTGGTTTCAATTTGGTGGATTTATTTAGCTGAATGGAACAGATCTTGCCACGAAATAGAAACATCCACCCAGGAGCTCAATGACTGGTAGAAGTTGTTGAAGCTTCCTCTTACAAAAGAATTCTGACCTAACAGATCCACCTAGAAGAAGTGTTAGGTAACAATCACGTTACCATACTGACCAACCACAATCCCAGGAGATGAGAAGGAGAAATGAGGTGAGTCTGGTCCTGTGTTATCAGTGCTGAACAAGACTGATGGCCAGTTCTGTGATGGATGCAAGCCTGAACAAGAGCTGGTTGAACAGTTCCTGATTTACACAATTTTCATAACTAATGTAGCAGCCCATGAGAAGCACCAGCATATATTTGCATTTGGAAAACTCTTTTTTCAGCAGTCTGGCATACGTTTGAAGTGTAGTGACTGTATATTGTGAAGCTAAACTTGATAAAGTAGATATTCAGGCTATAAAGCTGCAATTCACCAGTCCATGTCTCCAGGATTAGGCTGGCACACTGGCATGAAGTTGGGATAAGTGCTGAATGGAGATCTAATTCTTCATCATCAGAGCTCTTGTGGCAAAGGAGGCCAACAACATCCTGAGCCAAATTAGAAGTGTTGCCAACAGATAGACAGAGTTGATCCTTCCCTCAGGTCAGCACTGCTCAGAGTCATCTACAGTTCTGCACTTCCCAGAGAGACATGGACGCACTGGAAAAAGTCCAGTGAAGAGCCATGAAGTTGACTAAGGGACTGGAGCACCTCCTCTGAGGAAAGGCTAAAAACGCTGGGACTTCTTCAGCCTGGAGAAGAGAAGGCTCAGGTGTATCTCATCAATGTGTACAAATATATGATGGGGAGGAATAAACATGAAGCTACAGTCTTCTCAGTGGGTCCCAGTGGAAGGACAAGAGGCAATAGACACAATGTAAAACAAGAAAATATCCACATAAACATCAGACTGTATAATATCTTGAGCAACTTGCTGTAGGAAAGGGGATTTGGACTAGATGGTCTCCAGAGGTCCCTCCCAACATCAGCTGTGCTGTGACTCTGGGATTTTGTCACCGAAGAAAGTCCCAGTGTTACAGCAAAATGTGCAATGGGTACAAAAATGCCATGTTCTTGAAATGCAGATTCTGTTATATGCAAATTCTGTTCATGTGCTACTTAAACTTTGCTCATCAGTCTCTCATTCTTGCAAATATGGTTCATACTAATTGAGATAACAATTCAGACAACACTGTGACAGATTCTGCTGGGGCACAAAGGATTGTCTAAAGTGGAAGTAACCCCAAGAATGACAGGAACATTTGAGGGTAAGGGTGAGCAATGCCTTGACTGTCACACAGTGACAGTGAAAGCAAATGAGCTTAGCTAGCAAGCTGAAAATGCTCTTCTAAGTACTCTTCCAAACACAAGGTGTGATCTGAAAGTCAAACCATGACCATTTTACACATCATTTTGCTTTAAAGGGTCCAATTTGTTAAATTCCATGTAAAGTTTACATGTATTTTTGCAGTTGAATTTGATGGGATTAACTCTTCAACATGTGCTTCCTCAATAATGCTTCTTGCAATGTATGAGCTGAATAGAACCTGGATAAACCTTCCATAGTTTCTTCAAGTCTGCAGGAGCAGGAATTAGTGAAAACATGATTAACATTGTGACTAAATTAACTGTATACAACACTGAATATGTGGACAACATGGACCATTGGAATACAAGTTTTAGTTTCCATGGGTTTGCTTTCCAATAAGATGTAATTTCTGTTCTCCAAAAGGCAAATACAGGTAGCATAAACGTAGTGAGAAAAGGAGTCCTAAACCCAGTCTGTGATGCATGCATTGGAAGACAGCAAGAAAAATCCCATTAGACACTGTAATCCCTAAGAGTATGACCAAGGCTCACTTGTGTTTTGGGAACACAAGCTCACCTGTACCTCAGGACAGTGTTTGTTATCTGGCAAAGACATCACAGAGAGCTTTTGAAGCCATCAATGGTAGGACAAAAGCACTCCAAGATAGTCTAATGTTTTAGGTCTGTGTAAGAGATCCCTAATCTTCAGAGAAGCTCCAGTACAAAGCAGCACCAAGGCTTTCCTTAAGCATTTTAAAACATTACATTATCAATGCAAAAACACTTCACTTACAACACACTAGTTATGTTTAAAAAAAAAAAAAAAAAAAAAAAGGAATCAATGTTTTGTGGAAATGGCAAAGAGTGTTGGGGATGGACTTGCGGTACTGTGATGTTGTGAGAAAACATTTTGACTGCTGGAACCCATTAGGTCCATACCCAGCCAGTGCTGCTTTGTGCTTGCAGGTGCCTGCCGCATTCCTGTTTGTCTCTTGACAGCTATTTTCTCATTTCAGGTACATTCACTCTGTTGGAACACTGAATGTGCTTTAGCACACTGCTATTATTTTAAAACACCTACTCTCACCCACAATGAACAAACAGGCTGTAAAAGCAAGGGTGACTTCTTTCTGCATGTATGTGATGAGGTTTCTTACCTGGAAATTGACCTTGACACCCATTGTTCTCCTTGGCTTTCAGCTCAGCAAGCACAATTTCTGTCAATTACTAGGCAGTAGAACATATGACTGTGGCTTAATTAGGGAGCAAAGAAACACAGCACTTTGTTCCTTAATTCAAGACTGTGACTGCAGCGTTCAGAAGGCTTTTGTTTGTGTCTTGCTGCAGGGAGCAGCATAGTGCTGAAAGCATTTAGGTTCTCTGGATACAGAGAGCACTGGACAGGCCTTCCCACCCCAAGGGCCCAGTGGTGGATAACCAACACTGTAAATGGAGAAATGGCATAGCTGGGTGAGGTCTGCCAGGGTGCTTGGCTTTGGAGCCTACCACAGAGAGCCTCAGCAGCAGAGGGGCTGGGGTGATGCAGGCCATGCAGAGATCCTTCAACATCCACATTTTGAGCCTCCCTGTTACAGCTCAAATCCTCCTTACACACATGACTTAAGATCCTTAAGAATCACAGGACTGAAGGGTAATTCAGGTTGGAAAAAGACCCAACAGACCATGGTGCTCAGAGCTTCCTCCAGCGGATTCTTGAAAACTTACAAGGGAGGAGAAAACCTGAAAACTTACAGGAAGAGCTTTTCATTATGCCTAGTCTGAAGTGCTCTTGCTCAGCTTTTGCCCATTGTCCCTCATTCTCCCAGGCTGTGAAGAGCCCGGCTCTATCTCCCCAATACTGTCCCCATAGTACCAGACAGATCTTTGGCTGTGGTGCTCCCTGAAGCTTGGTGTCACCTGGAAATGTGACAAGAATGTGCTCCACCACTTTCTCCAGTTCATTAATACAGAAGTCTCTACCCATGCCCCAAGAAAGTATTACCATTAATTATACTAAATCTGACTAGACTAGCTACCCTAAGAACTGCTCTTGTGCAATTGAGATACATTTTATCCTATTTGGTTTTGAATTTCAAACTTAATTTCATTGAATACCCTTTTGATCTGCCCTGAGGGAGATCAGGAAAAGACACTGCTGACTTACTTTCCCTGTTCATTCTTATTATACTTTATTATTACTATTGTTTGTAATTGTTATTGTTATTATTATTATTATTTACTTTATTAGGCTAATTTAATCTTGTAAGCATTTTGAATCATCTTATTCTTTCAGCATCCTCTGGGAGATGGAATGACATCTAATTCGCATTGACATCTACTGTTCAGAAAAGGACTGTATAGATGCTGTTTTCTATATTGTCACTTATTTCTTTTGCATCCTATTAGGTGCCTAACTTCATAAATCACTGTTTCATGTGAAAGAGAAGCTTTTATGGAACTGATTTTTCTGGTTGTCTTTCATGGTAAAGGTGGGGAATTTTAATCTCCAGAGAGGCTGTAAGAGTGTATGAGCACACACTTACACACAGGCAAATACAGAACCACAAATAAGAAATTTATTTTTTTTTTAATCGCCTGTTGCAAAAAAATTTACCTATAAGAATGTTTTCTCCAACTGGCATATTACTTCTCCTTTTGCTTATTAATGTTTTTAGTGTTACAATAATACAATGGCCATGTTGGCACTTCACCAGTATTTAAAAGACCCCAGCTAAATTGTTTTAATCTCTCAGAGGTGCTTCAGGGGTGCTGAAGAAGATGGCTGAAGCAGTTGGGTTATAGACCATAAAGAATCCCAAGGACAGAGGTCTGATTGGGATTTCTGACCCATGAAGACAAACACGGGTTGTTTGGTACGATCAGATGTTTGGCGGCGATAGCAGTCTGCCAGGCAGGTTGATCCAAGTGATTTCTATGGAGTAATGAAGAATATCGCTGTGAAATGAGTAGCAGTAAGTCAGACTCTCGGCTGCCATAAATGAGCACAGCTCCAGTGAAATTAAAGGACTTCTGTGCTGGTCTGCAGCAGATAAAGCTCTAGCCTGTCACTTGTTTATTTGTTGGTTTGTTTGGCACCACTGAGATGAAAGCCCTGCTCCTGAGACATACCAGTAGACTGACACAAATGAAGGAAATGCAACAAATGAGATCCAAGCTGTGTGTAGGAAGAGAAGTACAAATGTGATTCCACAGTAGCAATGCAATGATATACAAAGCAAGAGTTAAAAATAAAGTGTGGATGAGGGACAGAGGGAAGGAGGGAGTGAGAAAGAGAAGGATAAGAAGAGAGAAGGAGAAGGTGAGAGAGGGAGGAAGGTATTTTGGGGTTCCCTTTTATAAATGCATTTCTCTTACAATTTGTTCCCTTATACAAATAGATATCTCTTTAGAGTATCATTGGCCAACCTGTGGCTGTTGAACATGCAGTTCATGTTTTTGATACCTGATGTTGCTGTTCTAACTGGGACCCTGGAAAGGGAGCACAGCTCTTTATGTGGATGATGTTCATGGATGGTCCATTGTAAAGCGAAGATGTGATGAACAACGAGAACAGGGAAAAAAGCATCACGTGGATATTGTAAAATCTAGAAAAAAAAAAAAAAAAAGAAAAAAAAAGAAAAGAGGGAGCAAAAAATTACAGAGCAACATTGAAATAGGGAAAACATAAAGTCATTTGAAATGGAGCACACACACGTTCTCTGTGGGTGAGAACAATGTGGGAAGCATGGAGCTGGAGGAGTGAGCAAGGCACTGTTGTCAGTGTTGAATTAGCAATAACTGAGCTGTATTCCCTGCACTGCCTGAGCAAAAGCACTGTGTCCTGGAAAGAGGAGAAAGTAGGCACTGTCTGTACCAACTCCAGTTCAGCTGCTGCATTCAGGAATTGGCAAGAAACTTTGAAAACCTATTAGGAGACAGGAGGGAACAGCCAAGCGATGTGGGTCTGTGAGGACTGGCTGATGGGGAACCTATGAAACTGTAAAGGCTGAGAGCCTGGCTAAGTACAGGGATGTGATTGCAGCTTGTCTGTCTTTAAGGCAGAGGTGGAGGAGCCTGTGGCTGAGTTACAGACTTCAGGTTTACCGCAGACAGCTCTCAGCTCATGAATTTTCTGCATTTATTATGGAGAACACTAAAATGTGTGTTCACACTTGGTCTGCTAAAGCCCTGCTGGGCTTTCAGCAGGAAAAACTGATCTATAAAAAGACAGAACTCCTGAGAGGTGGAATATAGAATAAATGGCCAAAAAATTTAAATAAAGCAAAGTTGAGCCCTCTGTGGCTGTTGAAAACATCCACAAGCACTGTATTTTGCAAGGGACTGCAGTAGTCGATGTGGTATGACTGTCCTTGCTTTATCTGTGCAGCTCATTAGCAAATGTAAGCAGAATCTGAAACCCATGCTGGTTGCCTCCATCTGGGAAGTTCCCACAAGGATGGTGGCAAATTTGTCAGAAGATTTTATAAGATTTACCAGCCAGTGGGTCTCCAGGAGGCTGGCCTGAGCAGCAGGCTCTGTGGGCAGTCCTTATGCTGTTATAGTGACCTGCACGTGACACCTGCATTTGAGACCTACCCAGACATTTCAGGGGGAGGCACTGCCAAGGCTGAGCACCACAGGGAGAGCCTCTGCAAACACCTGAGATCACTTCTGCTATGGCGTTTATCTTTTTTTTTTTTTTTTTTTTTTTTTTTTTTTTACCAGGAGAGAAGTGTGGTGCTTTGGCACTGAGAAGAAAAGGTGTTGTTTTCTGGGTCTCTTTCCTTTCATATTTCCCAAATATTTCTTGGAATGTATTACGTGATGCAAAATTTGTTTACAGATTGCAGCTCTTGCTGCGTACTGCATACAAGATGTTTACCTGGTTGTCTTTTTCTGCACAACTTGTTTCAACCGCTGTGCATTAGGATTTTGCTGTAAACTAATATATGCAACATCTCATCTTTGGGATTGCCTGTCTCTGTTAAGTTAGGCTCTGATCCAAGCAAACACTTCACTGTGTATTTGAAGATAAGCCTCCTGCCCTTGCTGAAGTCATTAGGACTGCTTGGGTCATTAGTTCTGATGTATGTGTGCATACACATGACTAGCAATGTTGCTCAGTGGCTATAAGAAAATACTTCCCCCTAGGTAGACTGCTGACAAGACACAGGACAGGGGTTTTGTCTGTAAAAATCATGTAATTACAAAAACTCTTCCCCTTCAGCTTAGCCTGATGAAATCCGTGGCGTCTCTCCAGATGAAGACTGGAAATGTTTTCCTTCCCTTTTTAGCTCACTGGGTTTGTGTGTGTGTCACAGGCACTTTATATCCTTCTAGTATATTTATACTTTCAACTTATTGATTGGTAGATGGGCTGATAGTCCTTTGGATTTATTTTGCTGCTCATTTATAATTAATTTGGCACAGGCATAAAAAATCAACATTTATTCATTTACTGTCTATTCACTGTGATTGTTTTTTAGAAGGCTTGAAGCAAAAATAGAAGAGCCATGTCCTAGGCAACTGGCCGACACGAGCATGCTTCCAGACATGTTGCCATCAGATCTGGCTGCAAATTTTATCTGCATTTGCTGAAAAAAGTGAGGGACTCTTAGGCCATTTGTACAAATGTGAGGACCCCCAGTGCAGGGCTACCAAAGGATATGAAGATGTGACGTTGCTCAGTGTGCACAATGGGCCCTGCTGGAGGGTGTAGAAGGACAAAAGACTGTTCTCCTGAGGGCACAGCTGTGTACCCCGAAATATATTGAGGATGACGAGCACTGGGTGAAGCAGAAGGCATTCTGTCAGAGGGGGAAGGGTGGCCAGAGAGGTCTGGGGCTCTTGGAGAGAAGACAAAGGAGACAACCCTGCAGTTTTGCCTGTCGGCAGCCCTGTTGCTGGAGCTGAGTGATGGACTTGTAGAAAAACTGCACTGCTCCTGAGCCCTGATCACTCATACTCCACCAGGCTGATCACACGCCGTTCAGAGTATTCTCTGTATCACTTTCCCTAGCTGCCAGTAACAACTGCCTGTAATTTGCCTTGATAAATACAGTAGGTATGAGCATTTAATTCAAAATGACAATTTAAGGTTTCAAAGCTGTTCACCTGCACTGCAATGCTTTAAAGATCTCCCAAATGCAATCTTTTGTATGTGCTTAAAATCTGCCTCTGCCACTACTCAAATATATTTATAGGCTACTGGTGGGCTGCCTATGAAAATTCTCATCCCACAGTTTTTCCTTCAGGTTGGTGAATGCTTCTATGTTTCATGAAGGTTAATGCTACACAGAGAGAGAACCAGCTGCTCAAGATGGGATTGTAAATGCCTGCTAACCCCCTTAATCTGTGATCTCAGTAATGCTTTCTCTGCACTCTGTAGAAGCACAGATCTGTATCGCTCATGCAGAATCAAAGGGTTGTTTCACTTCCCTTGATCCTTGCAGTATATCCACCTATGTCTCCTTTGAATCACTCCTCCAAATTTTCTTCTTCAGTATTCCACTCTCATCCAAAAAAAAAAAAAAAAAAAAAAAGTCTCAATTCTCCCTATTTTCCTGCCCCCTTCCTCCCAGTGTGCAAGCATGCCCAAGATGAATCACTGCATAATTATATTCCTATTGCTGGTATCCTTCCGTTGGCTCTCCCTTTCCGCTCGTTTCGTGCTTGCTTGCCGATTGAGCCTAACATGTGGGGCTGGTTCTCTGCTGGGGTTCAGAAGTGCCAGGGAAAGCCTTTTTCCTGGGGACACCCAAGAGCCTCCAGCCCTTGTTATGATCCCAGAAGTGGGCTCAGGAGGAGGGAGGGAGTTGCTGGCTTTGGAGGCAATGGTGGGTGCTGAGTGTCTTGTCACGGGGAGATGAGGGCAGAGCAGGACTTTTTTGGGAGGACTTTTTTGGCAGGACTCTCTCCTCAGGTGGCTGGTGGTAGGCAAACACTTGGTAAGCAAAGCCAGGACTGGAGGCTTGGGCCTATCCATGGCAGATGCTCAGCTGTGGCTCCTGGGCTGGGAGATGGCTCTTCAGCACTGCTCCCAAGAGGGCAGCAGGGTGTGCGGCCTGGGCAGTGGGGAGGGAATTGCACAAGAATGATCTGATGAGATAGCTTGTTTGGTTTTAGAAATGAAGGAGCCAGGCCAGGACACGTATGGAGACGGAGGCCTGACCTGGGAGACTTGGCCCTCAGCTTCCAGCTGCCAACCAGCTGGGTGGGCTGAAGCTTTCAGAGGGCTCTCAACAGTGCCAGACATGTAAAGCAGCTGGGTGCCCAGTCCCCACATCATCCTTGAAAAGTCCCAGCCACAGAGGTGAAATATGGCCCCTGTCCTCATCCCTCTCATCCAGCAGGTGCGAGGAGCCTGCAGGGTGCAGCTGCAACCCGCTTCACGTGGTGTGGGAGCTGCAGGGACTCCTTGCTGCTGGCCTCTCCCATTTTGCAGCGCCCTCCTTCCTGACTCAGCTGTACCCTCTGCCACTTGCTTTTAATCCATCCCTGCTCTCTACACTCTCCCTCTTCTGATTTCTTTTTAAGTTGGTGGCCAAAGCATCCATACCGTAAGTAAGCCCTGATTAAGGACACAGCTCTGTTTCTGTAGCAAACACCTGCAAAATTTTGGGATGTAGCTTATGGATAGTCACACAGCCTGCCCAGCAGCTGCTTGCACAGCAGCACTGGTGTGGAAATGTAGACAAGTTCCTTGAGCCACAGTGGCACAAAATAGTAATTTGGGGGTTGTGAGCATATTTCTCCCAGGATGTTTAAAGGAGCCGTGCATGTATGCAGTTTTGACATGTAAGCCCTATGTGTTGTCCTGGCTTCTATGGAGGTGGCACCTGCCGTCGCTTTGTATTCCAGGCACGTCTTGCTCCACCACGAGTATGTAATATCTGTTAAATCACAATTTTGTTTTCGCACAGGGGAATGTCTTGTGGGAGAGTGAGCAGTATCTGTTTTTGGAAACCTGGCATCAGGCTGGTTTGATGCGAGGAAGAGCTGAGATGTAACGCTGGTTTACTTTGTGGAGGTGCACTCAGCCAGCACCCTATTTGCTTTGTAGTTCCTAAAGAAAAATCAGACACGCACAATGGGCGTTTCTTTCAGTGGTGCTAAGATACTGTGATGAAAAGCCAGCCTGGAAATATACTCACTTCAAAGAAACACCAGCCCAAAATGTGCTCTTGAGGAGTTTGAAAGTTAGTCAGCTTAATTAACATTTTGGCAGCTAAACACTAGCGCGGCTGTTTGCAGGGACAATGGCTAGGATACCGAGCACTGCGGTTCTGATCTGCTGTACATGTCCAACCTCCATTTCCACCCCCTGGACACTCTTGCTCATTTGCTCAGCCCACAGCACTCATAAGGGCATCCCCAGGTGCTACTGGAACAGCGCTTGTGGTGAGCTTCACTGGTGCTTGGTCCCCCTGGGCTTGCAGAGCTTCCACCAGCCCCAGCCAGCACCCCAGCTCTCTGCAGGAGCAGTGTGTCATTGGGGAAGATGTGCACTTCTTCCCTCCTCACCCCAGCTGTGCCTCACCTCCCGGCTGCCACTGCTTCAGGTTTCTGTCATCCCTGGCTCTGGGTCTGGCAGTTACAGAACACTGGACTCTCCAGGCTGCAAGTTGACCTGCTGCTTTCATCAGGCCAGCTCTTGTCCTTCTCGGCTGCGTAGTGGCTGCTGGTTTTTCTGTTCAGGTTCACGTGGTGCCTTTTTTTTTTTTTTTTTTGTGCTGCAGAAATACCAGTGCTTCAAGTGACCCTTTTGTGGGTGCACTTAATTCTTTAGCTCCACCTTCCTAGCTGCTGTGTCTTCCAGCCCCTGATGACCATGCAACACTCTCATGCGGTACAAAGCTGTGCTGACACCACAAGTGGCCTTGCTGTGGAGCTGGGGTCTCCCCCAGTTCCTGGAAGGCAGTGTCTCTGTTTCCCCTTCGCTCCATGGCCCCTTCCTTAGCAGGACAAGGGGAGATACAAGTGCTGAGCTCCTCCTGTGTTACTGTGCCTATGCAGTGCCCTGCAGGGCTGGCTGAGAGGAGCTGTGTCCTCTTCTCTGCAGCACACGTTCCCTCTAGGATGCGCAGAGTCCTCCCCCTGCTCCTCCCTGCCCAGCGTATGATTTTCCCAAATAGATACAATACGGTTCTTAATGCCTAATTCTTATTCTGAGAATACTTTCCAGCTCCTCGCTGGTAAGATGATTAATACTGCATTGCCCAGCCAGTCACACTATCCCCAGCGGAGCTATAAATAAATACCACCCAGCAGTTGCATACAGCAAGCCCTATTTTATTATTTTCCATTCATAATACAAAACATGAGAAGCGACTGCCGTTTAGAGAAGAGGCTGAGTAACAGCTACAGTTTAGTGGGCACTTTGCTTTTTCATCCTCCGACTTCCAGGGGGCAAAGAAATCCCGTGCTTATTTTTGTGTAAGTTTTACAGGTCTCTAGTTGTGATGCCTGTTTGCCCATCCAGTTGGCTGGGGCATATGTTTAAGTGTGTGATGTGATTCCTATTGCTCTAGGCAGGAAGTCTTTTCCTTTTCCGAGTGAGGTGAAAACCCTCCACCAAGTCTTGCTTTGTTCAGTGGGAGATGGGTTTCTTAGCCAAAATGCAAACAACTGTTATGGTTGCCATGGTATCTTCATTTCTTATGAAACAGAAGTCCCTTCCAATGTTGGGTAAGCAGTTTTGGTTAAAATAAATAAATAAATAGAAGATTTGAGACATACAGAAATATTCCATTTTTAGATACTAAAAATGTCAAGGGAGCGCTGAAGCCCTTCGCAGGAACGGTTTCCACTGACATTTTATTGATTTATTTAGGATTTGGAGATTTCATTAGAGAAAAAATCGTGAGAACTATTAAACCCCAAGCTATAGAGATTCCAACCCAAAAGTAATTTTCAGCTGGCCTTATTGGTGACCCTGAGGTCTTTAGCAGCGAGTCTCTGGGGAAGGCAGGAGCATCAGAGGAGGGATGTAGGAGAGGGAAGGGGCTGGTGCCTGTCTCTGGTGGGACGGCAGTGCTGGGGTGCTGGTGGGGTTGTGGTGCTGCATGAGGGTGGTCCAAGCTCAGGGTGTGCCCCCAGGTACCTGGGGGCAGCGGGGACACAAGCCCTGCTTGCCAGAGGACTGCCTCATGCCAGCACAGGCAGCTGTATGCTGTGTGTGCTGGCCCTGTAGGTGCCGGCCCCTTGGTGGGACTGCAGAGCCTTGCAAGAAAAATGCATGTTTTCTACTCTTACTGGCTCCTGTGGCTCAGGGACTTGGGAAAGGCTCTCACTGCTGTTACATGAACACTTCCAATTAAGTGGGTTTTGTTTTCATCCAGCTGCTAGCTTTACGAAGCGTGTTAGGAAAAAATATCTGCCATTACAGTATAATGCACCAAAGCCTAGCTTTCATCAAATACAGTATACAACACGCTTGCAGAAATATTCCATGCTCATGATTCCAGCATGACTTGTTGGAAAAAAAAAATCAAGACTCTTACTGAGACATTTCATAGGATAGGTTTCTTTATTTAGTTTACAGAAGCCTATGCATCCCTAAAGATAACCCCCTGCCATTCCCTTGCACACAAATTGATCTATATTCCTTTTGCATGATATCTTGCTAACTTGCTTGCTAACACACTTGCTTCATGGCTACCTCTAAGCACTTAACAGGTACCAGTAAAGATATGCTTTCCTAGAATTCAGCCCATGGTAAGCCCTTGCTGGGCTGCAATCTTCATGGTTTCACTGTATGAACTCAAACATGGAACTGTTAAAAATATTGCTGAGGAAATGAATTACAGTCAAGGAGAGGATTTACAAAAAGAAAACAAGGGAGAGCCTTAGCTTTATCTTTTGAAGCTTTTGGACATTGGTCATATAAATAATTTTTAAATCCTCATTCGAAGAAGTTCCCTCTCACTAGATTTTGGTGGAAAAAAGATCAATTTTTATAGAAGGCTAGGTAAACTGTAAAACAGTCATGACCCAAACAGGAAACTTAACTTAAATTTGAGAAAATAACCTTATAAAGAAACAGCTTAAAGACTCAATAATACAAATTTATTCAGTGCTTTGTCCTTCTGTTCTGAGACTGGGTGATGAGGTGACTAGGAGATGAAGGCTGTCAGTTGTACATCCCCGTTGTTCAAAAGCCATGGGTATATCTCTCCTGACTCACAGGACTGGGCTAAAAGTCATTGGCCAGGGTTTGGGTGGGTGCTGGTGCTGTCTGGGGTGCTCCAGGCCATATTAATACCAGTGCTCCTGCAGGCATTAGTGACTGGGAGCAGCTGGGACGTGTCATGTAGGGCAGAGACACACAGCCTCGAAGGCAGGCCACCCCTCCCGCGGCTGCTCTTGGTTAGGGTTTGTCCCCAGACAGTCAGGAGGGTTGCACACCAAGACAGCAGGCTACAGCTCTGACCATCACAGGGTAAGTTTATCCTCAAGCTCTTTGTTCAAGGACCTGCAGTAGAAAACCCTGCTTCTTTCGAGGCACTAGCCTCATGGCTTTTACCTGCTGGTCCCTTCAGGGTGCAGGTTTCATCATCCTGACTGCCCCTTCCTTCCCCAGACGTCAAGCTGTGATACCAAGGAAATTAAAAAAAGTTACAGCCTGGGATGAGGACTGAATACAGTCTGCTTCTGAGTGCAATGAAGTGAGCAGCAGCATGGCCCCAAAGTGATCTCCCAGCATGGCAGGCAGCATACCCGAGGGGTGCCTGGTCCTGCAGGGCAGTTCAGGCATCTCTCCCTGCGACATCAGGCAGGGAAAGCATGCAAGAGGGAAACTTGTTAAGTGGGGAAAACAACAGCACAACAAAGTAACAAAGTGCTGACTTGCTTGGTGCAGCATTCTTTCTGCAGATTGAACAGACAAAAACTTCTGAGAACAGGTCTGAGCACAGGCCCAGTTTTTTTTTTTTTTTTTTTTTTTTTTTTTAAGTTTTATTTTTCTTCTGCATTTAAAGTTAAAACAAGCAAGTCCAACAGAGAGTAATTTCAAATGGGTCTGCTCTGCTTTTTTTTATTTCCAGATGCAGACAGGGAGAACACAGTTGAAAGGCTCACTTCAGGTGTGGGCTGAAGAGCCCAACAATGGTCCAGATGGCACTTTGCCTGTCTTCTGATCACTTTCTACATGCCCAAGGCATATTAGGCTAATTTATTCCCCAAGACCAGATGCTAGTAGGTGTCACCTCTGGAACTGTGCCAGCTGTGCGTCTCCCACACTTGCTGCTGGAGGCCGTGTGTTCTTCCTTCTTTGAAAGGACGCGTGTCCTCTCCCATCTGAGGATGCTGATTTAATTCAGACAGGAGAGGAATTGGGAGTGGGGCTGGACTGAGCATTTCTGCTAGTAGCAGCTTTGTGTATAACAAGTGCATGAATGACAAGTGCATAGGTATGTAGATCAAGAATGCAAAATATTTTTTGCTTGTACCACAGCCTGGTGTCATACAGGGACATACATATTTTATTTCTAGTGTTATTTAGCAGACTAGACATAGGTTAGAGTGTTCAGCAATGGGAGTATTTTACTTGACTTTGCTGCTGGTCACCATATGTCCTTGAACACATCGTCTTTTCTTTTTTTTTCTCCTCACCTTCTGTTTGGTCCATGTATTTGTTGCTGAAATGGATAAGTGCATATTGAATCTGTGATGGTAGATCTTATTCCCTATTCAACCTATGATATGCTATTACAATTCCAGTATTGGCTCCTGCATTTCAGCTATAGAGTACTGCAATATTTATCTCCAGCTGTAGGAAGTAAGGTACTTCATTTTTTTTTTCCCCTGCAAACCTGCATATTGCAGGTGCAGTAGATATTCTTAAGCATTAGAAATCACTGGACATTTGGTGCATAATACTTAAGGGTATGTACTGCACCTGGCAATTTTATATTTTAAATGAAAGTTTGGATCAAATAACACATTAGAAACAAAAGAATTTCTCTTTCTTTTTTTCTCTTTCTTTTTGAAAAAAAAAAAAAAAGATAAAAAAAAAGAGATTATCTCCCTTGATATTACATTTTAAGAATTTAAAAGCAAAACTGCTCAGTCTGGAGGATCATAGCTTTGTATTTGATCTCAGACCATGCATTATTGATTTCCAGTATGTGAAAAATATCTAAAATGTCTGTGATAAAAATGCAAAGAATAAAAATGCTTTCACTGCTTTTGAAATTAAAATCAATTTTATGTGCACTACGTTGCAGGGAGTTGAAATTTTTTAAGTAGGTTAAGTAGTGGGAGGAATATTACAGAAAATGATTGCATTTCATTGTAAGATAAATTAGTAAAAGTATAGTGTAATTAGTATAGAAACAAAATAAATTCTGCAATTGAATGCTGGCATATACTAATGCAATGTTATTGCTAAGTGCCGAGAATAGGTTAAGTCTGACCCCTTATAATAACTGTTATATAACAGTAATAAGTTGTATACCCTTTATAATAACTCTTCCTCTGTTTACTAAAGGGAACACAGGTTGCAGCTCAGATCATAGTGATAATAACCTCAGCCCTCAATTCCCAACCAGAGTGTCTTTCTGCAGGTATTTACCTGCTTGCAGTGGGCCAGGATCATGCTGCCTTTTGGGGTCCAGAAAGGAGTTTGTTCCCCCAGACAACAGGCAGCAGCCCCACATGGTGCCACCTGCCTATCCCTGAGCAGCACACCTAATGCCCTTGCCACAGGTTGCTGCTTATGAAACGTAGCTGTCCTACACCCCGGCTTCCTGGGAGAGAGTGGTAAGTCCCCAGGTGTGTGTGAGGATGATTGGGGTCTGCAGAAATAGGTAATGGGTCTTCATAATCTGATGAGCTTTGTGGTTCTGGAAGGAGGTGGGGGTTTGATTGCTGGCTGGTTCATTTTCTTCAGAGCAACCCTGTTCTTCTACTTCTTCTGTGATCAGTTTCAGTTGTTTTTCCTACCGCACCATGTAGGATATTGCCCTTCCATCCTGGCCCTTTCCAAATGGAGATGTCTATTCCCAGGGGAACCAATCTTCTCACTGTCTGAGCAATGCTACAGGCAACTCTTTAGCACACAGCAGTGCCTATTTCCCTCCTCCTCTTCCCACCTCCTCAAAGTGCCATTTCATGCACATTCATGTTCAAGCTTCTCCTTATTTTTGTTATATATTGGAGACAAAACAACTCTAACCACCCTTGGCTTGCAGGTTCATATACCACTGGGAGCAGTAATGACCGGATAGCTTTGATTCGCTTTCAGTTACAGGCAGAGTCCTCTCCCAGACCCAAAGACAAGCAGCTGCTACCTTGAAGCTGCTCTCATTTGCTGCTTTATTCCTAGGTTCTGCTGCCAACTCTGCTATGGGTCCTGGTACAACAGAAATTGCATATTCTGTATTTCCCGGCTTCACAATGTTTGTTAGCTATCTCTCTCCCTTGTGGGTAAAGATAGCAGCCTCAGGGGCAACTGGGTTTTCTCTAGGTGCCTCCACACCCCTGGCACTAAGAAAGCCATCCTCATTATTGCACTTCTTGTAGGGATTTTTAACATGTATTCTGCTGGGAAATACCCAATAGAAAAAGATTCAATTAGCAGTAGGTAAACAGTTACTCCCTTCCCCTTGTGGTGACCATCTCTTCTCCCCATCGCAGTAATTGACTCTGTAAGATAAATATGGAACTTAATGTGATCCAACTGCTTTTCCCCATTGTTTTCTTTCTGTTATTCTCTTTACAGGAAGGAGAGTAAAAGCATATGTCTTTTGTGTAGATGCTGCTTCTTCAACTTCTGAGTTTGTTCACTCATTTTTTAAGAGCCCTTATAATTTTCAAGGAGATCCAAGTGTACCCCTGTTTTTCCTACGGCTGCTGAATGGTTTAATTGATTAGACGGTTTAAGTGATTTATAGTGTAATATTATTACTCTTCTGTGATCTTCTTTCACTTGAGTTTATTTTTTTTCAGAAATGAATTGCACTTTCCTCCCTCCTGCCTGATTCCGCCAGTATGGGGCGCTCTGACCAGAGCAGCAGCAGTGGTAGTAGGTGTGAATGTTTTGTTGTATTTGGCCAAGGAACGAGGGGGATGTTTTGCATCGAATGATTTTGTAGTGGCTGCTTTTCTCGTGGGGAGGGCGAGATGTGCAGCTGTGTTTATTTTATGAGTGAGACACTCTGAGAAGGATGCTCTGAGCACTGACTGCCAGAGCACGCTCAGGAAAGCCTCAGCGCTGAAGAGCCTGGCTGTCAGGAGCAGGGTGACTGCTCCTTCCTCCCCTGAGAGATCAGAGAATTTGCCATCAGTTCTTGATGTGGTGCTCTAGATCTGCTGTTTCATGGGCTGATCCTTTTCCCCCTATGCTGTTCTGCACCCAACCCTCTTTTGTGCATATCCTCTGGGTTATTTCTGGCATCATTTCCCTTGGCAGAAGGCTTAGGTCTTCTCAGACTTTTTCCCTTTCAAGATTTGTTTAGGAGACTTTCCTTCCTGTCCTCTCTGCAGCCTTCAGCATGGCATGGGACCCAAGATCCAGCAGCCGCTGTACACTGGTGTGGGGTGAGGAGCAGCCAAACTGTTCAGTGGAGTTGACAAGAACATATGCATTTTTTTCCAAGTCCACAGCAACTTTACACCTGTGGTCATGCAGGCTTTGCCATGGTTTCGAGGTGAAAGTGTTTTTTTTCTCTGACTAAGCAAGGTGCTTAAGAAGGGTATCAGTGACCAGCTTTGGTATTCAGCTGTTTCTGTTGCACAGCTGTCTGAAAAGCAGAGGAGCAATAAAAATACGTCGTGCCTGCAGTTTTGCTCTCCTGTGTGTGTAATTGACTATGCTGCATCCTGTTTTCTTGGCTCCCAGAAACAGCTAAAAGAATGAAGCCACTGGACTGCAAAGTTAAAGAAAATCAAACTATCTTTACTAACAGGTAACTATTTTTCCATGAAACCCTATTTTCCTTGGCTTAAAGCAGTTAGCTTTCTTCAGCTTTGGGAGTTTGTGACTGTGTAAAATAACAAGATCATACATAGATTAGCATAATAGCAATTGCAACAATAGTGTTTTTTAATAGTTCATTTAGTAGTGCTTTGATGTTTTTAACAGTCCCTAATGGTGCAGCATTAGAAATTATTCCCTGAGTGCTCAGAAGCGAGGCCTGAAAAAGAAAAAAAGAAAGGCTGTCATTACTGAAAAGGCACCTATTGATCCCTGTCACAGAACTGGGATGCTATCTCACCCTCTGGTTCTGAATAAATAATGGCCTTTGACATAATGCAGCTCTGGACAGGTTAGAAATAGCAGCTAGCCTGTGAGAGAGGCTGAGATATAAACGAGCTTCTCAGCTAGAATAAAGCTGAGAACTGCTAGGGGTGGGGTCACCTTTTCACTCCCTTTCTTCCACAGAATCTAACCAGAATTACATTTATTTGAAAAACAGCCTGAGCAATTCTTTCTGAAGAGGTTCTTGTGAAGGGACAAAAAGGGATGTGAGACTGCGTGGAAGCCCCCAGACAAGCTGGACCCTGCAGGAGCACTCAAAGTCCTGGGGCTGCATTTACCACAGCATGACTCCAGTGACACAAGGGGGTCTGACTGCCTGTTTGCTCTCTGCTGAAACCCTCCATTTGAAACCCTCTGGTCAGCCCAGACCACACAGCCTTGCCTGAGGTCTTCAAGGGAGGTCATCTGCAGGCAACATGCTGTATCTGTGGGTGGCGTGAGGTCCCTTGGCTTCTGGAAAATGCCAAGCATGTGCCCAAGAAAATTAGGCTTTGCTGTCTTGATAGGTCAAGGGGGTTACTGACACTGGAGGAGCTGTGCCTGTTTCTGCAGCTGGCTTGTTCCAAGCAGGTCAGCTGTGGTGGTGCAGTACTTCATCTTGGGGCACCACCATCAGGTAAGTCACTGGCCCTGCGAGGAAAGGTGGTTTGTATGGTGCCCTTTTAGGCAACCTTCAGCCCAGCTTCAGAGGATTAAGTACAGCTGTGTGCTTTTACAAATCAATGGCAGGGTTTCCATTTGATTCTCATCCATGTTCCAGCTATTTGTGCTCTTGTGGTCCTAGCTAAAAGCTTTTTGGTCTCTTGTTATGAGCTGTGGTCCCTGATGCTTTTTTTCCCTGACAAAGGTCCATAGCTGAAATTTCCATCTCTCCGTAGTGCCATTTGATGGAGCATGGCAGTTCATGTTCTTCCATTTGGAAGCCAAGGCATCTGGTTTTTTTTCCTTAACAGAAGTGTTAAGGCATTGAGAGAAGAGACTCTAAAATTATCAGCCAATGCAAACAGGCCATTTTCTTGAGGGACCCATCAGGGTCTGGATGTTGGGCTGATCCACCTCGCACTGCTTTACTCTGGCTGCACCAGCTTCCTTTCCATCCCAGGACATAGCAGCTGCCATGCAGAGTCTGTGAGAGCTGCACTGAGAAATCACAGTTGGCTCTTTCCAGAACCAGGAATGCTTTTTCATGCAGAGACGCTAAGGTACAGAGATGAGAGATTAGTAAAACCCAGCTGCTAGGCATGGGATCTTGGGAGTGCGAGGTTTAGTGGTGAGTCAAAGCTGCGGGAAGGTTGGTAATTTGCAAGAAAAAAAAAAAAAAAAAAAAACACAAGAAAAAAAAAAAAAAAAAAAAACAGAAAGAAATGGTTATGATTTTTAATTACTTACATGATCTCTCAAAACCCTCCTGATGTGGCAATGTCCTTTCATCCTGTACTCGGGCAAGAACATGGATGGTCTCAACAGCCCTTACAGAACTGAGAGCCAAGCTCAAAATCAGCCAAGAGTTCAGATGAGTTACATCAAACAAATCATAAGGCTCAATGCGGAATCCTCTGAGAACATGAAATTTCTATACTAGGGAGTTTAAAATCTAGATTTAAAAATTATACATACATATTTTATACTGGTTTCATCACCAAAATGTGTCTCCACAGCAGCAATCAAAGCCTTGGAAGATATATCTGTAAGTCAATGTTGGGAATCATTTAAAGAAAAAAACTCCAAATGTGGTATTTATATCTTCACAGACTATCTTTAGGTGCCATTCGTCATGTTCTTGCACAGTGTCTCCCAAACCTCCTCTTTCTGAAACAGCAATATTCCACACCTCGTTCTTAAACTTTGGGAAAACACTTAAAGCTCCTAAAATCATTTTCATTCATTTCTCAGAACAATAACATCAATGCCAGTAACATTAAGTTGAGCCATCTTGTGCTTCCTCAAAAACACTTTTGGTACAGCTCTTTCATCTGCAAAGAGCTTGCAAAGACACTGGGTTGCCAGCCTTTTATTTTTTTTTTCTTTTTTTCTCTCTTTTTATTTTTTATTTTTTTAATGAAATGAGTAGAAGAGTGCACCACGCTCAGAATTTGCTACATCTAGAAATAACATTTGTCTGCGTCACAGCATCTCTGTGGGGTGGCAGAGTGTGAATGAAGCAACAGAGAGGGTGAGGCAGTGTCTGAAATGTATTGTAGCGCTGATACTGAGTCTGGGGATGGAGGCACAGAGGGGAGATGCCAGAACAGATGTAAAGAAGAAGATGCTGCCACTGTGCATGTGTCAGGGAAGAGTGTGGCTTTTTGAGGAGCAAGGGGAGAAAAACAGAGAACAGTGCATGCAATAACTCTGAGTGGAAAACTTGCTTTTGTTGGAGGGTGAGAGAGGAAAGAACAAAGCAAATTTAAGAGCCATCTGTGACTGGAGATCAGCTCAGGAGAAAGAAGAGTTAATGAATGTGATGTGTACTAAGTAAAAGATGTTTGCAGGCCCTGAAAGCTGTGAAACCAGGATGGATTGTGTAAGTCTTTCTCAATTGCAGTGAGTGAGGGCTACAGACGAGTATAAAACAAAAGATATCAAATGGATGGGAGGTGGACGGGAAGATAGATCACACTGTGTAAGTGGGTTGTTTCAAGGGATAGAAAAAATTATGAGCAAGGCCTCTGTCAACAGGACAGATTTCATGCCTGCCTGGACCAAGGCATTTTGGAGTAAATAAAGCCCATATGTTCCTACATGGGAGTGGTACAATTATTGATAGACCAGGAGAGGTGAAAGTATTCTAGTAATTTCTATCTTCTGTGCTACAAAGAAACAGCATATGGTACTGACTTTTCTGTTGGAAACCAAGAATGAATCCACTGGGATTTTCAATCAGCAGTCCAAGTAGCTTGCTCCCATGATCCCTAAAGAAAAAAAGAAGGAAATCCTCCTCCCTCATTGAGTAAGAAAATCTTTTATTGATATTATTGAAAAAAAATAAAAAAAAAATTCTAAAATGCTGCAGACACTGAGGAAATATCAAAATACTGGAATATGACTATGAATGAGTAAACAAAACAACACTGAATATTGTAGACCAGTAGACCTGACATCAGTCCTGAGGGAAAAAAATTAATGGAAGAGCTTATACAGGATTCCATTAATAAAGAAATAAAGGGCAGGAATATAATTAATGTCAGTCAACATAGTTTTATGCAAAATAGGACTTGTCAAACAGAACTGATCTCATTTCTTGAGATTACAAGTTTGGTTGATGAAGGCAGCTATGGAGATACAAGATTCTTTGTAATGCTTTTGATTTTGTATCGCTACCTTTCTGACACAGAAACACATGCTATTCGACACTGAAATACAAAGGCACAAAGAAGTGGCTAGCTGACAGAAGTAGTTTCTAAGGGAAGTTATCATAAATAAAGGCCATTTCAGTGCCTTCAGCAACCTTGCTATTAAGAATATCCCACACTTTCCTCAAGATCTGGGAGTAACTAAAAACTTACTGAAAAACCCATTTGACAAAACATCAGGTACAACGGCTGCAAAAGCAGGGGCAGAAACTGCTGTGCCAACAGAGCAATCAGGATTATTCAGTAAGCCATTTCAAGACAAATGGGTGGGAACTGTTCAGTGCAAGGCTGTGTACATATGGGCAGGCAATGCTGGGCTGATCTATAGTATGTGGCATTGTAGCCTGGAAAGAGGTTGGGGATCAGAAAGGATAAAACAGCTGAAATGTGAACTTGCAATTGATGTCACAGCAGGTGGATCTAATGCTTGCTATGGAAATATACATGACTGAGATGAATAAGAGCAGAAATGTGATGCTGAGAATTCAATACCAAAATACAGCATTTGTCCATGACCACAGAAAATAATGCAGAAAAGAGATACTAATGTGGGACATGAGGAGTGAGGAAGGAGAAGCACAAACTGCCTTGGAATGCAGAAAATGTGCCTTTCCTTTGTGGCAGTGTTTTCAAATGTTTGAATTAGCTGCAGGTAGGAGTTTTTGGAAGGCTGAGCTCTGCTGAGTTGCTTTTAACAGGCCCTCATTCAGAAAGTGTGACCTTACTTCATTGTAACATAGTTCTTTCTCCCAGAAAAGGAAGCAAAATTTAATTGAAGTCCCTTTCACTCTGACTGATTGCCAAAATGAACTTAGAGCTGAACTTCTTCGCTTCAAGCATTAATTCAGATCATCTTGCCTGATAGACCCTGTGCAGGCACGCTTGGAAAGCATTCAAGAGATCTCATTTGTTCCCACCCCACAAGTGACGTGATTAGAGCATAAGTATCAGAAGGGTGCTTGTGGTGCAGGGAATAAAGGCATACAGAGAACTCACAGTCAGAAGTCATATCAGAATTTAAGGCTAGAAGAGAAGTATGTTTTTAACCAAGTTGGAACAAAACAGGGAAAGAAATGGCGCTGCCTCTGCCTTGTGATGTGTTTGAATGAAGACGGGGTGGCTATCTGCAAGAAGTTGTAAGAGCCTAAATAACTTGGGGGGTTCAGTATGAGGTTAAGTATGAAATATTAAACAGCTTGATATATGAAGGGGATCCTCATACAGCATCAGACCATGTTTAGTGTTAAATGCAGCAACTGAAGAAAAGCTTATTGGCCAGTCAGTTGTGTAAGAAACAGAAACAGCAGGAGTCCCAACCAGAGGTGGCATTGAAAGTGGTGGCATACTGAACAACGCCACAGCTTTACTTATGTCAGGGAGACTGAACTTAGGCAGGGATGTTTGGCTGTTACCTTTACTCTATCATACCTCGACATGTAACTTGACCATGGTCAAGAGATCCAACATAAGGCTTGGGTGTATCAACCTCTTGGGAGGGCTTCACTTCTGCCTAACGTGCAGAGAAAGATTTTTACCTACTTGATCATGCCTATAGCTTATCAATAGCAGGGCTGTGGGAAGCCTCATCTGAAATAAGAAAAGAAACTGTCCAGTCCTCATCCTCCCACAGTATCTGTCACTCTGCACTAGTCTCAGACTTGATAGTTTCTGCCCAAGTGTGGTAAAGCATGCGTAAATATTTTCAAGGCATTACACTGCCTCTCCAACACCTGCTCTGCAGTTCAAGTGGACGGTGTATTTCCATTTGGCATTTAGCTGTCTCCTGTTACAAAAGGGATATTAGGTGTATGTTTGAAAATGTCCTTTACCATTTTTCTCTGCAGCCCTGAGAAAGGACCTTTTAACTGGTTCACAGACTAAAGAATGTAGCCTTAAATTGTCAGGAGTAATTCCCTCTGCAAACTAAATGTAATGCCAAGTAACTTTATTTTTTTCCTCTTGTTATCCCCTTTGCCTTTGTCCCTTAGGTACTAGTGACTCAGAATGGAAACTTATAAAATATGAAGAAGAACATGCAAAGTCTCTCAGAGAATAAACAGTATTATTTCCTGACAAAGCTGCACACTGACAATTATTGAGCAACACCACGAAATGCCAAAGATATAGAAACACTAAAAATGGAACTGACGTGATTGTGAGACTCCCACACAAACCAAGAGCACAAGAGATTCACAGGTAGGAAGGACCCGGTTAAACTCTGCTCAACCTTGCTGCTCACCGATTACATCCCCAAGGAAAGGATATATATATATATATATTTATTATTTTTATTTTGTGTGTGTGTGTGACAGAGGTTAATGACATCATTTGGAGCTTCTTGATACTAGCAGGCTTTTGCTAGTGTGAGCAGGGCATACATGATTTAATCCTTAAGTGCCCAGAATGTCCGAGAAGTGTTTGGTGCCTAGCATTTCCCATTTTTACAAGGATTTCTGTTGCCTGGTGGTACTTGTCACTCTGTCCTCTTCTGAACAACCTTCCTGTGTCCTCAAGACGATCCTTTCTTTGTCTTGTTTTCCTTTCTCTATCCTCTTTTCTCTGAATATGCATGGGACTTTCAGCTTTTTAATTATTATTATTATTATTTTAAATCCTTCATTGTCATATATTTGTCTTTAAGCTAGAAGAGGACTTTCATGTTGTTTTCTCTCCTGCCTTTTTATTTCAAACACATTGCTTTGTACTGTCATGCTTCCTGCAGGTAGACATTTTTGTTTAGACATCTGTGTTATCTCCTTGCATTGTCAAGGGAAACATGACCAAAATGGAATTCCACATATATCCCACCAAAATGTTTCCCTTTCCATATTAATGTTAGGAATGGCAGCTGTGTGGTGTCTTTAATTCAGCAGCTTCAGAGAACAATGCTAAACAAAAACCCACAGATTGCAGGCCCCAAACACCAAAGATGTGGGATCTTGACCAAAAACACATTTTCCAGTTTTAAATCATTCTCCAGTTATCATTATTAAAACTATTTACCACAGAACTGGAGTGTTTTTGTGCCCACATGTGTATCTGCTGTTTCCTTTGTCCTTAAAAGTTCATGCCTATCCTTGTGCCAGAGTGGAGACCGTCTGCAGCCTGGCTCTGCTTCCATTCAGAGCATCTTCATTGCACGCAACTACTACATGGGTCCACCTTGCTTTGCCATCTTGTTTGCCACCACCCAACCCCAGACCTCTTCTCCATGCTTGCCACCAGACCCCTTACCCTTGTGGGAATGGTAATCTTCTCTGGCTTTTGTTTGTGCTGCTTTCTTCTCTTGTGTCAACTAAAAATACTGCCTCTGAATCAATTAGCTCCTCTTGCCAGCATAACGATGTGCACCCTCACTTTAAGCTCTCCTGTGGACTGCCATTCCTCCCACTTTGACAGACGCAAAACTTTTATCGTGACCTTCAGACCCTTCCCTTAGTGCCAGCAGTCACTTTTCCTTTCCATCTCCCTGAGCAGGACCGCCTATCAACACCCTTTATTATGGCAAGCACACTGTTTCTGGCAACTGGCTTGTCTGCCTCTCGTTTTTAATGCTCTCGCTCCCTTTTAATCGCTTTGCAAAGCACTGTAGCCATTCTCTGTAGCTGCCCCTTTTATTGTCTGCCGTTTTCCTCCTCTGATCGCAGCTCTTTGGGCTTACTGAAGAAGCTAGTGGCAAGACAAGGAGGTTGTGATTCCTGCTCCTAATGTGCAAGCAGGAGTTTACTCAGCTCAGTTAACAGCAGATCTGTTCTCTGTGTGCAGCAGAGAAGGCAATTACTGTTCTGTGCTCAGCACTGATGAGGTATCCCTTTAGGAAAATCAGAAACAAACTGGAGAGTCCAGAGGAGGAAAAAAGAGCAATTAAAGGTTAGAAAGTCTGCAATCAGGAAATGTTGAATGCACAGCATTTCCTAAGAGGGAGAAAATGAAAGAAACTGGTTCCTTAACATGACTTCTACTGCATTAAAAAAAAAAAAAAAAAGTTTCCAAAGAGGCCAACCAGCAGTGGTGCTGGGGCTGGGAGGGTAAGGCAGGTGGTGTGTTGTGAGGGAGAGCTGCCCTCGCCCTCTGCTCCTGGCTGTGGTTGTGGGTCAGAGCTGCCCCACGGTCTGGGGTTGCAACAGGACATTGACTTCCATCAGGAAGCACACCTGCTGCAGAGCAGGTCGGGTCTCATCGGGACAGTGCTTTTGTACTGTCGGCTGTCAGCAGCAGCCAAAAGTAAAATTCATAGGTGTGGCCTACATCTGCCCCTGGGCGAGCTGTAACCAAGCCCGACGGAGGAGCAACACCTTTCTGTCATGCTGTGGGAGCTTGTGGTAGTGCCACAGAGGCTGCCTGTGGGCTTGAGTATCCCAGAAGTGTCAAAGGCTGGTTTATTGCCATGGCTGGCCCTTGTGGCCTGGATCCTGCTGTATAAAGCAGCAGAGCTGTTGGACTTACACCCACATGCAGATTAATGAGTACACATTACTTCTCAGTTTAATTGGAGAAGACCTCCTATCTGAAACGGTGCCAGCTTTGCAATCAAGGCATAGATCTAGTGTTCAGTGCCATGAAACCAGAGGCGGTGTTTTGGTAGGGCTGACAGGGGCCTAGTCTAATGAAAGTGCTCTGACCTCACTCCCACTCTCTGCAGCCAGCCTGCTCCTTTGCAACCTCCCCAAACAAACTTTGGACATTTGTCGGCGTGTCTGCTTTTGAAGCTCCTGCACAGCTCACCCTTCTCTCAGCCCAAGGAGGACGATGAGACCTGCCTTTCACAGGAGCCGGAAGAACACTGAAAGGAATTGCAAGGGTAGAAGGCTGGAAATCAGCTTCAGTCAGGAGCCCTGACTTTGAAGACTTTCTGTAGGAGCACTGTTTTTAATTGGATGGGGTTATGGCCTTCCAGAAATCATGTGCTGCCCATAGCCGGATCATCTGTCACATCTTTTCTGCTGATACTGTGCAGGCCTCCCTGCCACCGCTCATTTAAGCATGGGTGTGTGCAGCTCTCCAAGACACTGCATGTCCTCTTTGCCTCACCACAAATTCCTCTGCAGCGGTGGAGGACTTGGGGACTTCTTCCAACCTGCTGTAATATCAATAAGAAAGAGTCCTGCCTGGCTCTGCTTACGTATTTTGGCTACTTCAGAGCCCTGAGCACTTTTCTGCTGTGTGCAGAGTAAATTATGCTGTCATGTGTCGCTTTATGGCCTGCTACTAGACTCCTTGCAAGGGAGTGCTAAAATCTGAGGCAGAGGAGGAGGGAGAGCACTGCCTTTCTTCTGTGCTCATAACCAGAAATGTTGAAAGGGCTGTGGATGATCATGGTGCTGCTCTTATTCTGCCCCTGCTAGACATCTAGGATTGTTTGGTTGCACCCTGCCTAACTCAGGTCACTCCTGCAATCAAGGGTAACAGAGAAAGCAGAATGGCCTCTAAGCCACAGGCATTCTTGGTAAAATTAGCTTCATTTTTAGTTTTCAGCAGAAGAGACAGTGAAGACAAACTTGCACGTAAATGAGGATTCACAACACCCAGGGTCAAGTTGATTGATCCCTCCTGGCTGAAGGGCCTGGACTTTTACCTTCCGCTGACTCCCACATAGGGTGTAGTGTGGAGGGATCTGTGAAGTTATTTTTTTTTTTTCTTCCTATGGATTTTACTGCAGCTTTGAGGTTGTTTCCTTGCTAAAAAAAACCCTCCTTTATGGATGACTTACAGAGTGCATACCTTAGAATCCAGGCAACTTCTCTGGGAAAAGGCTGGTAAATGTTTCCATATGATTTCATACATTCTTATCATATATAATTAAAAGGAAATGCAAGGCAACAGCATGCATTTTCCTTTGTTCAGGAGAGAGACAGGTTAAAGGATCAGCTTTCAAAAGTGCCTCTGAGAAGTAATGACTGTTGCTGGTATGAGTGTGGTAAACTATAATTAACGTATTTGGGGAATTGAAACAGAATATGAGAACAATGGCTTGTATTTTTACATTAAGTAAGAATATAGCCTATGTATAATTAAAAGTAAGCACTTAACTGCTATTATTTTCTCATGTCTACCAAAGCTATTGTTTGTTTAGAACTGAAGAAAAGAAGGAGGGACCAGGAGCTGTTTAAATTATTGCAAAGCAAAAAGACAGATTGGAGAGGGTGTATTTGCCAATAAGCAAGCTGATGAGTGATGCAGAATGGTAAACAATCCCAGCTCTCCTTTTTGCATGGTAAAGGCACTGTCAATATGATGTTTTTCTGTGCATGTTGGTGAGAGTGGGAAAGAGGATGTGCACCTTTGTCCCTAAGAAGAAGGTACGAGTTCTCAGCTGCGCTCGGAGTCTGTGGTGGGAACTTGTGGGAACAATCACTCACAAGCCACTGTGTTTGCACATGAAGTTCTGCAACTCAGAAGACATTTCTCTCAACTGGCAACCATCTTCCATGTTTTTTAGTATGGTAAAGGAGAACTGGAGAGTGTTGAATAGGATTCCTCCACTGAGCGGCAGAACTTTTATGCAACCATTTCATTTACAGCCCTAAGAGAGACACCACATTCTCCCACCTTCCCAGTGAGTGTGCTGCACAGTGGAACTCAGACTGGGAGTCTTTGGCTGAAATTTGTCCTTTGCTGTCTTCCAGCTGCTGGGAAAACTAGGTGCCTTGCGAGAATTTTGCTTGCTCATCTTCCTTCTCTCTGCCCTTTTGTGCTAAGGAGGCAAGGCAAAAAAGAAATACCATCAGCTACATGTAGGGGACATATAGAGACATCGTCCTTAGTCTGTGTGTGTGGCAAACTGTAATTAATGTCTGAGGGGCGAAAATGGATTTTGAGAACAATTGTTCTGAGAGGACAATTGTCATTCTAACTGAATACCTGTGTGATGGCCTTTATCATCCTGTTGAATGACTACATAATGACATTTTGCAAATCCTGAAAGGTGTGAAAAGCGACAGTGCCTCTCTGGCATATTTTTCATGGGAGGTCCACCTGTCACTCTGAGAGCCTGGTGTGGTGAGTGGAAGGTTCATCTTACACTGCTTGTTCTGATAAGGCCACATTCACACAGGACATAAATATCCAGCACAGAGCCTTATGAGCATCGGAGGCTGAATGCAGGTAGGAAGACATGTACCATGGTTCTAGAAAGGGACTGCCATGCGTATGTATGTGTATGGGTATTTACAAAGGAAGAAACTGAAGTCTGATGACTTAGGAATGTTATCCTACAGTGATGGGACTACACACATTTCTGAAGTGGTTGGAATTTCTCCTCTTCCTTCATCTCCTCTTCCTCTATGCCTTACATCCAACGGTTCATTTTCAGGATTTGGAGCATTTCATATTCACCAATGCCAAGCTGCTCTTCCGTGACAGAACTACAAGTCCAGCTGCAATGTGCTTTTGTCAGGAACTTTAGCCATGCTCCACAAAAAGGCAGGCTTAGATGTGCTGAATATTGAAGGCCATGATCTTTGTGACAACTTTGGCTTTCTTGTAAAAGGTCACTACTGTGGCAGCTTGAAGCTGTGCTCACACTCCTGATCTCCCCCTGGTAGTGTGCGAGAGCACTGCGGAGAGTCATCAAGGCAATGAATTAGCTTTGACTTTTCCAGCCTCACAGTGGGGCTCTTGAGAACAGTTTTTCCTACAAGCAGAAGGACTCATCTCCTGGTGATCCCAGGGGTCGCACAGGTGGAAAAGGAGAAGGCAGGTACCTGCTCTCACCTCACTCAGAGGGCAGTGGCAAACGGCTGTATCCTTCTCTTGCTGGAAGCATGCTTTCCTAGTACCAGTCCATGTCTGCTGCTGAGAGTATGGCTTACACTTCTACCCATACATTTCTGGTAGCTGAATTGGTTTAGAAGTCAGGATGGGATCCAACAAAACGCACCTTGCTTTGGTGCAGAGTTTCAGCAGACGGAGTGGGATTGTTCGTGTCTGGTATTAATTTCAAGTTTTGAAAAATATATTTGATGAATGGCTGCAGCAGAGGACTTCATTATTAGACATGAGGGTTTTAGTGCTTTCTTCCAAGTTATTATGTACTAAATACTCAGATATGCTTCTTTCTAATGAATGACACTTTAAATCATATTGCTGGAAGGACTCCACCTAGCTTTTAAATGTTGAACAAGACACTTCATTAGAATCCTCTTCCCCCCTGCCCTCCCTACCCACCTAGTCCCTTAGTCACCCACCTCACCCTACCTTCTTCTTCCCTTTTCCTCTGCTATGCTGGAAAGAAGCAAGACTCTCACAGACCGGCATGCTAAAAGCTGGCACAAACTTTGCACTGCCCCCTTCACCACCTCCTTTTTCCTGGTCAAGCTGTGCAAAGTTATATTAAGAAATTGGGTGAAAAACAAGCCTCCCCAAATCTGTGTGCCTTGTACAGCTGAAGAATCTGTAGCTGAGCTCCTAGCGGAGCCAGATACCCTGGCAGTGTTTGGCTGTTGCCATTTTTGCTTGAAGCACGGCTTTTCGTGCTGCAGCAAGGACAGTGCCTCTGCTTGGCTGTGGCAGTGGGGTGGCCAGAACTGAGGCTGCCATCTCCAGAAGCTGAGCTACAGATAAGAGAAGCTCTCTGTCACACTACACTCTGGGGGCTGGGAAGCCAACATTTTGTCTCTGTCTGAATGTCGGGGTAAAATTTACACTGCTTCCTACTGAGTCTCTCTGCCCGTCTCTTAGGTTGCACACAAAGGTTTGCAAGAGAGAGCACTGGGAGAGAAGTGATCCCTGCAGCTTAAGGGAAGAATGGGCTCCTAAATCAGCAGCAGCCTTTGGAGGCTTATTTCCCAGCTGCTGGGCATGGATAGAGATTAAGGGTGATCATTTACGCCATTCAGCAGATTACAGCATGGCTGGATGGTTTGGAGAACATGCAGATTTATTGTGAGGAATGGAAAGTTTTCTTCCCTTTTTGTCTGTCTGTATCTTACTACCAGATATTTTTCCTGATTGACAGGGAAATGATGCTTATGGGAACATCAGTGATGCAGCAGTAGCTGCAGAAAAGCTCAGGGCAATACCACAGGAATCTGATTTTTATTTATTCATTCATTTATTTATTTATTTATTTATTAAATGCTGGCAGTGGTGTTTGGTATATGCAGTGTCATGAAAACCTTTGTTTTCCTAAGAAGCTGAACTACTAATGACGGGTCCCTGTGTGCCTGTCTTCTGCCAGCCTTGCTGTCTTGTCAGGTTTGTGTTGATTCACCAGCACTTGGAATGATGTTCTTGGACAAGCCAAGGAGTGATATTTTGTTAAGCCATTGGCAAAGTGCATCTTTTGCCAATTATTCCAGCCATAGCCTTGTTGCAGCGTGATTGCAACAGCTGGCTTCAAAGCTGGTCCATATTTTCGGCTGGTGATCTCCTCTGGGGACAGTAGGAAATGTGCCTGGTACCTCTGCCATCTCATCAGTCAATGACATCTTCCTGCCTTGGTGATTATACTTTCCACAGAGGACAGAGAGCGCCTCTTCCCTGTTGCAGTGAATATTTCTAAAATCCCTAATTGTACACAAGTGGCCAGTGGTGCTCAGACAGCACTGCCCCATCCTTCCCCCTAAAACTATCACTGTCTTCTTCATTTTATTCCTGCTCTCCTGTGATCTTGTTAAAGTTTTTAGTTTGCACAAGCAGCAGTTAAAGAGAAAAATAACCACCAATGCTCCTCACCTTCATCCTGAGTGGAAAATTTGTGCTGTCCCATTGCTGTAGGTATTTTTTCTGTGGATTCTAGTTCCTGGAACTGGTCCAGAGGTAAAAACTCTTCCTCTTAAACCATTTTCACATTACAGTCCCTCACCTCCCCAAAGCACCACTAAGCTTCACGAAGTTGCATGTTTAGCAATAGACAGTACAAGCCTGTTGATGTTAGCTGCCACAACACCGAGATCCCTGGAGGAAAACATCGTCATTTTCACTCTGTGAGTTTTGATAAAACAAACACCTCCTATGCTTCATTTACCTCCTCTGTGAACACCACAAATACGGACACGCCATGCAGGAGGAGGCCATGAGTGTTACAAGCTTGTGTCTGCAACATGCTTCATAAGAATCACTAGTGCGTCAGCTCATTTGGACAAGATAAACATAGAAATGAATCTGCAATGGGAGTTTTAAATTCTGCAGTGTGATTTTCAACAGGTTCTGTATTCAGGTACAGATGTTTTGTGTTTCCAGCCTTATTGTGAAGCATCCATGCTTTGCTCTCGGATAAAAAAGCCACGTTTTCCACTCCCCGTAAGAGCTGCCTCAATGATCCCTTCAAGGAGCTTCTGCTTGCTTTTAAATGGTTTTTATCTTTTCCTGGAAGACATTGTGGCGTATTATCATGCTACATTTTCAGAATGGCTAAAATGCTGTTAGAGCTGAAGGAAATGTCTGTCCTTTTCATACTTTTGTCAGAAATGCATTGTTAGTTTTCCTTTATCTTAGGGCAGAGGCAGTCAATAACACTGAAGAGGAGTGAAGAAATACTGCAGACTTGGATTGAGTTCAGTGTTTGTGCTGTGTATCTTTTGGAAGGATTGCTGGAATTTGTCAGTAGAGAATCTCTGAATAGCAGAGATTTTTACTAGTTGCCAGGAAAAGTATTTAATTGTGTTTGTATGAAAATGATAACTTTTTGAAACAAATAGCTATGGTGCAAAAAGAATCTGTGAAATATGTTTCAGGTTTCTTTTCCATTTTTCATGATTTTTGATGAAAAGTCTGCATCTAATTGGTATTAATATATATATATATTCACTTTGTTTTAATTTTCATTCTGATAAACAGGATATTTTGGGTGAAAAAAAATATGTTTAAAAAATGCAGCAAAACCTGCTTCTAGCCCTTAATTTCTCTGTCATCTACTGAATGGTTTCTGACTTGCTCAAAGCACTCAGACTCTTTGTATAGGCACATGTCAGTACCTCTTCAAAGCAGTGGGCTTCTTGGTTAGTGTGAGCCTCAGCCCTGACTTCACTGAGATTTCCTTCTGCTACCTGGGCCTGTACAGTTGAAAGTTTGCTCTGTGATGGTGAGACATCAAAGCATGGACACATTGGCCCTCTTCCACCATGGCTCCTTGAGGACAAGGTCAGAGAGCTACCCTTGTTCTGCTGGAGGTGCTCACTGATAAGATCACAAGGATATGCTGACCTTGTCTCCAGAGAAGTGGTCATTCCTCTCCTTGACTGGCCCTAACTTCACTGAGTGTTGTGTCCTGCTTTCCACAGACATCCAACCTGGAGCTGTAACCAAAGGCCTGACTCAGTAGTTTACAAGCTCTGAAACTGCTTCTCGGTTTAAAGTTACAAAGCCTATGGTGTCTTGGGGCAGATTAAGGGGTTGTAAGAATGAGATATTTGGTATTTAAACCCTGTTGTTAATGTCTGGAGCAAGTCAGCAAAAATTCTGCCACTGTGTTATTCTTCCATTCCTGAGGCCAAAGTCTGAGCAGTTGTTTGTCACCAACCTTTCCCAGCAAATCCAGCAACAAAGCAAGCACCTGGGGCATCTCTTTATCATAATCATATTGTGGGGGTCAATCTGTGAAATGATGACTGTATAGCTGTTTTTCCAATGTTACAATTTTAAATGAAGCAGCCTCAAAAACCAACCACACAGTTCTGATGTCAGTAAATGCTAAGTCATGTGAAAGTCTCAGGAACCTCAGAGCAAATGTTCTAACAGCACCTTTTCTTCACCTATTTAGTTAAGCTATCACAAGCATGTTTCCTGAGTGATGAATATTTCAGCAGAGAAAACACACACACTAAAGTACTCTTAAAATGTCCACAGACTGTCAGATAATGCTATTTCATGTTATACTTACCTTTCTTTTTCAGTGCACAACAGCAACACAAACTTGTTCTATTGAAAATGAAGTGCCAAAGTGACATATCCTTTGAATGCATGCTTTTGGACCTTCTGAACCCACAGTGATTACCCACACAAGGTTCCTGTGAAACCACAACCCGTTCTTAAATAGACATACAGGATTGTATAAATCTGTCTGGGATAAACGTATGTAATCTGGGGAGATTATAGGCTCATAAATTAATGTAAGGGTAAATCAGATCCTTACGCTAACAGTCTTTGGTTGTCAGTATACAAACAGCCTGTAATATCTCACGTAACTGAAATATATCGATTCCTTTCACTAACCTGAAGTGAGCTGCCAGCAACAGTGGTGTCTTTATATCTTCTGTCTGCCTATTCAGGTGGAAATGAAGAGGAATGGCTCTATGCCTCCAGTTTATTAGAGCCCATTTGTTCTCAGTTTAAGGGACTGTTGCTCCTCTGGGGTCAATACCAGAATTAACATTTTCATCAATGATGTGAATGAGGAGATGAAGTGCACTTTCTTGTGTTATGTGGGTGACAACTAGTTAGGGAAGACGTCACATCATTGATACACTGGAATGGGTTGCCATTCACAGAGACCTTCCTGATCTGAAGAAATGAGCTGGCAGGACCTCAAGAAATTCAGTAGATAGGAATGTGAAGCCCTGCCCAGGGGGTGGAATAACCATAACTGACAGTATAGGCTGGGGGCCAATTGGATAGAGAGCACCTTTGCAAAAGGAAACCAGTGGTGGACAGCAAGCTGAAAAGCATTCAGTGTGCTCTTGAAGCAATTAGGGATAACCACATATTGGGCTACATTAGGAAAAGTGCAGTCAGCAAAAGGAGGAAAGTAATTATTCCACTGTGCTCAGCATATTTTTGGTCACATCTAGAATATGGTGTACAATCTGGGGCCCTTCAGTGCAAGTGAAATGTTGAGAAACTGGAGTGAGTCCAGCTGAAGCTGGGGATTGGGTTGTGGGGAGAGGTGGAGAACATGGTGCCTACCAAGAAGAGCTGAGTTATTTAGCTTGGAAGGCAAAACAGAGAAAGGGTGTCTAAAAAGCTAAAGGGTGTCAGCATGGCCCTGGGACAAGGACCAGAAGTGATGTGGACAATCTATGCATGGAGATTTTTCAAAACCCATCTGAAGTGCACGGCTATCTGACCAAACACTGAAGATGTCCTTGCTTTTAACAGGGTATTAGACTGAAGACATCCAGGGGTCCCTTCCAACATAAATTATTCTGTGATTCTGTGAGAATTTGATATGTAGCTTTTCTGAAATTGTGACATGCTGATACCATCGTTGGATACAGGTGTATGGCTTCTCCTGGGGGTTCAGGCGTATGGTATTGCTCTTCTAATTAGCCCACGTGTCCTTTAATGACACTCATGCTACATGTATAATTTTCCAGAACAGACCTTTTGTACAGCATCAGCAAACCTGTGGAGGGAAAGGGGACAGACCGTAGTGAGCAAAAACACTTCCTGTAGATCATCCTTACAAAATGGAGAAGAGCAATTCCTGAGAGGTTATATATGTCCTGAAACAGCCCACAGACACTCACTGGTTTGACAGCACTTTTCACTGGAGTAGCAACAGTGCCTGAAGTGTATTCTCATGAAACCTTTTTGCTGTTTAAAATGAAATTTTATAAAAATGTACCTAATTAATTTCTGAAGGTAATTCCACATAGCATTCTGGAAGCAGATATACTTAGTCCCTGCTCGGAGCCTAATCCAGTGTAGAGGTACCATTGAACCTAGAGTAATCTCTGTCTAGGGAAGAGTCACTGGACAGGCACAGGATGTTAACCTAGCCCCAGGACCACCACAATGCAGTTTCAGGCTTCCAGTCAGCATAAAAACAACATGTTGACCTCTTTCTGCAAAAGCAGATGAAGGTATAACTTACTTCTTATTCCCTGAGCAGGCAGTGCAATGACTTGCTGCCAGTAGCTGCATGTACAATTGTCCCTTTATGTAGAAATTGCGATGAAGCAGTGTGAACTAGTTTCTAAAACACAGATATTTCTTCGAGTTCCTCATCTTCTTCAGTTTTCGTAGGTATTTACAGAAAGTTACAAATGGATACAGGAAAATGTGGTAGGCCCTCTCAGAGAGTAAAGGGTGAAGAAGAAAACTGGGGAATCGATTTTTAACAACACATTTTGTTCACTTATTAATGAACATTTGTTTCCTTGTATAAGATTAGCCATTTATGATTACTTGCCGTATTTCTGGGTTCTTTTCTGTGTTAAAAAGTGCTTATTGCAGGTATTTGATCTTAAAGATTATGTGTGTACTGATTAATTTAGAGTGGGACACTTCATGCTTCACTTCCTCTTTATTCTCAAAATTAGAAATGTAGAACAAACACTTGCTATTCACACTGAACTTTCTGTGTATATTCCTCAATATCCACATAAGCCTAGCTCACTCGTTTTATGTTCTTGCCAAAAAGTTTATTGTTTAAAGTATGCAGAGAAAGTAAGTATGCAAGATGCATAAACACAATGCAAGTTAATGTGTACTGAAATTTGTACTAATTTGTACTTATTCTGTATTATTAATATTGGTGTCCTTGAAAAGGGAGATGGAGTTTTGATATTCAATGTTATATGCTCTGCTATCATATGTGTAAACTTTGTTTGATTCAGCCAAAGGTTTTTCAGGCTGCTGAGAATCACTGGGGAAATGTATGAAAAGAGAATGAGCTTTGTGCTGGAATTGTTAACAGAAGCAACATATTCTGTACTGCTTACGTTTCGGAAAAAGGTTGAAAGAAAACTTTCCACACACTATATTGTAACACCACTGTAATTTCATTTGATCAGACTTGGGGTCAATTGATGGCTTTAATATTATGGAAAAGGAGCTTTAGTGAAGAGTGATTTCTGTTGCTAAGACAACCATCTCACGACACTGCAGTACAGCAGAAAAATGGACTATTATTAAATGATGCAGTGAAATTAATGATCTAGAAGTAACATGGTGCCAGATCCTCGGCTGACACAGAATGAAGCTATCTTCCTCAGCAAGCTCTTCTCATTTGCACAAGGTGAAGATCTAGCATGCATTTCACAAAAGGAAAAGCTGCTGATCTTTGAAGTGCACTGTTCCTTCTTTTCAGATACAGACTGAGACCACAGGGTTTGCTGCTGCTGGACAAGTCAAAGCTCAGGACATGGGAATCAGATCCTTTCTTTCACCAGACCATGGGAGAGCCTGGAGGAGACCACTGTCCTGCAGGCTTCAGTTTCCAAGCTGGCAAATGGCAGCAGCTAACCTGACTTCCTCCCATCACCTCTCTCCCCAAGACCAGCACTCAGCTGCCACATGGTGCACTGTCACAGCAGGATTTATTATCCCATCCTGATGTTACTTATCCATCAGTAGAGTGACAATCTTTCCAGAGACAGTACTGCTACAGTCCTACTACTCCACAGCTAGTGTAAATAAACCTCATGCAGACGATCATAGCCCAGACAGTGAAACCACTTGTACAAGTGGTGTACAAATGATGGCTGAGGGAAAAGATGCTCCACCCATCTCAAAATCCCAGAGATACAAGTAGTATTTCATCTGCTGCGCTTAACACATCTGTCATCCGATATATGGGTCTAAATTTAGAGAGGTATGCCTCTCACCATTTTTGTCAAAGTTCTCTATTTGGTGATATTTTAAGCCGCCAAGAGAGTGGGAGTTGAACCCCATGGTGCTGAAGTAAGTTTGCTCAGCTTATTCCCCTATGAGCACCTGTTCTCATTTGTTTGTAACTTTGTTTTCCTGGTGGGAGAAAAATGAGAACCTAATTGTGAGATTTTTCCATGCTTGTTTTTCTTCCTCAGGCTGGCTGTTTTAAAGTGTTTAGTTTTGGATCAAATGCTTTTTGTATGAGCCAACAATTTGCCCTTGCCACAAAGAAAACTAATGACATCCTGGGCTGCGTTATGCACGATATTGCCAGCAGGTTGAGGGAGGTGATCCTTGCCCTGTGATCAACAACAGTGAGTTCTGTATCCAGTCCAGTTCTGTGCTCCCCAGTGTGGACACAGAGCTGCTGGAGATAGTTCAATGAAGGGCCAGAAAGATGATGAAGGGACTGGAGCATTTCTCATTTTTTTTGGAGAAGGGCTGAGAGAGCTGGGACTGTTCAGTCTGGAGAAGAGGAGGATCAAGGGGGATGAGATCATCAATGTGTACAAAAACACATTGAGGGAAGGTACAAGGTGGACAGAGCACTGTTCAGAGGTGCCTGGTGACAGGACAAGAGGCAGTGGGCGTACACAGGAACACAGGAGGTTCTCTGTAAACATCAGGAAGCATTTCTGTGCTGTGTGGGTGCTGAGCATGGTCACAGGCTGCCCAAAGAGACTGTGGTATCTCCTTCCTTGGACATCTTCAAAAGCTGCCTGGACATGCTCCTAGGCAACATGCTCTATGTGTTCCTGCTTGAGCTAGACAACTGGACCAGATGGCTTCCAGAGGTCCCTTCCAACCTCAACCATTCTGCGATTCTTTGAGATAAGATATGTCAGGAAAGGAAGGTGGAAATATTTTTGATTTTTTTTTTTTTTTTTTTTTTTTTATAAACAAGACAAAACAAACAACTTTATCTCTATTTTTTCTTGGTTTTGCCTCTTTAACGTAGGTAAGAAACTAGTCATTCAAGAACATGTTTTCATAGAAGGAAATGCCTTTATGCCTGTGGTGAGAATCTACCCAAAATTGTGTTTATTTCTTTCTCATGTACGTGAAGTTGTCCCTAATGAACTGGAAAAGTGGTCTGAATCAGGAAGATGAAATTCAGTAATGAAAGAGAAATCGAATGCACAAGACAAGTGAAGAATAAGAGGTCACATAAAAGTGCTGCAGAAAAGGATTAGGAGATATCATATCTGAAGATTGAGCTTATGAGATATTGTTGTGAAAATGCCAAATTTTATTCTCAAATTTATGAACAGGAGCATAGTTGGCAGGATAAAGGGACCGTTCTCTATCTGTGCCTAATACTGGTAAGGCTGTATTAGATTAACTTTCGAAGGTGTGTACCAGGATTTAAGAAGATACAGAGAAACTGGAGAAAGCTATAGGATAATGATAAAAGAGTTAGAAAACATGAGCTCCCATGAAAGGCTGAAGGACTTGGGTTTAGTACAGAAAAGGGCATATTTGAACAGGACTTGGTAAACCTTCAAAAGTATGAATAGATTGTTTTGAAGAGAATGGTTATCAGTTGTCCTTTCTATCCAAGCAGAGCACACTACAGCCCTCCCATGGTTTTCCCAGAGCATACCTGTAACAGAGGGACTGCCATTTGACCCCTTCGTAAGGTGAGTGTCCTGGCACCAAAACTGCTTGCTGCACGTATTGCTTCCATTTCAAACATGTTTACACTGTTGATATTAACTAATAATAGAAGAACACAAGAAGTCACGTAACATGTAATAAACAGATGGGAAGAAGAAATTTTTTGGTGGATTAGGAAAAAGGGTGAATAAGAGAAGAACCTCCTGACTTAGAATAAACAATATATACTTAGGTAAAACAAACAAACACAAAACCATCCAACTGCATTTGGAGAGTCCAGACATACACTGTGACAGAGCTTCTCCAAATAGTTTGGTGGGATATATAGGCAGCAAAGTGTGAATGCTGTTGAGACCTAAGCAGTAGAAAAGCAGGAATTCTGAGTAGTTACTTGTCCTTATTCCCTGAAGAGAGTTGCATTTCTCTTTACTAAGAGCTTGACCTGTTCAAATGAGCCCTACTTGCAACACAAGTCTTTAATTTAATTTGAGTCACTTGTTGAATGAAGCTAGTTAAAATACCAGCTTCTTTTTCTGATGTAATATTTTTCTTTTATTTTCATGTTTATTTTTACTAAGACATCTTTTTCTGAGTATTTTTTCTTCTTCTTCCTCTATCATATTTTAAAATCCAGTCTTTCTTCTCAGCCTCTCCCACTAAATTCCTTGTTCATCTCTACAGTCAACTACTGTAGGATCCACCTACCCAAACCCACCCAATTGTTAGTCATCTCCCCACCCCACCATCTGCAGGCCATGCCATTCATGGCATCAAATCCTTGCTCATCATATTTCAGTTACACATATCTTCTTTTCAAGGAATGGCTTATTTGGATGCTGTGCTTCTGCTTCTTTCCTTCTGCACATCTCTCCTGCTTAACCCTATGCCTATCTTCAAAGGTACAAACTACAGTTAATAAAAATATGCAAAGACTAGAAACAGAATGCAGAGAATCAAGAAATGTGTGGAAAGAAGGGCAAATGGTTTCAACAACCTTTGTTGGACAGTGACTGAGATGGTCTAGTACTTTGGTGCAGTGCAGCCTTCATCCTTCATTTCTGAGATCCAGGTATACACGTAAGGTGATGGCTGTACAGTCCTGTAAATAACTTTTGAAATGTATTTGTTGCTGTCTACTATCCTCATATGAAAGCCAGTGACCTGTTCAGGACATTATCTGAATGAGACATCTTAGATCTTGTTTGTATCTTGAGAGAGAAATTTCGCCAGTGAGCTCAGAGGCCCACAGGTTTCTGGATGCTAGGATTTTGGGGTATGCTCAGTCCTGTCCTTTGCAAATGTAAATGTAAATTTAACTCATTGTGAAACACAGTGCTCCTTACAAGTGTTTGTATTGTGAACACAGACTCTGATATTTCAAGGGCAGGTGTGACAGGAACAAGATAGAGGAAGGCATGGTGGTGACCTCCTAAAAGCTGCACTAGGCTGGGCTGCAGCTTTTTTGAGTACTGTAAAGGCTGTGCAGTTGCAGAAAGAGACAGAGGTGATTAGGGCAGAGCTGCCCACTCATGTAATAGAGTGGGAGTGCCAGCATGCGGCAGCTGCCTGCTGCACAGCTGAATGCCTGCAGCATTAGGCAGAGGGGTACAGTTGCAGCCAGCTGGAGAGTCAGGTGGGCCAACGCACAGCTAAGTCCTTATCACTCCACCGGTGGTGAGGGAGAAGCTAGAGCTGGATTTTTGTGTGTGTCACGCATGATCAGTTTTGCTAGAGAGCAGAGCAGGGGACCAAATGACTTCCATCTCACTACCCCTTTTCTACTTGGCAGCTTACCTGAGCCATATGTCCTGCTTGTGCATGCATGTTGAGCACCAAGAGCTCTCCTGGGATGGTTCCCTGGTTGGTCAGGAGCAAAGTCATGCAGGGGCAGCCCAGGCAGGGCTGCTCACTGGGGCCCTGCTTCACCTGGATCCCAGCAGCTCACAGAGACATTGCTGATCGTCATGCAAGGGTGAGACCCCAGGGCTCAGAGCAATGTGAGTTTTGGAAGGAAGTGTGGAGCCTCTTTTCTTCTGCTGGCTGTGGGAGGGAGGGTGAGCAAGAGAGAGCTTATTTTAAACCTGAACTAAGTGATTTTAACGACTTCTTTGAGGAAAGAAAAGACACATTCTGTAGTCTTCCTGAGTAATTTAAAGTGACAGAATCCAGTGAGAGACAGCAACGTTTTATTAGGCATAAAACCCTGAAAAATATCTCACAGTCGTAACCCTGAGACAGAAATAGAGGTGAAAAAATTCTGTAGTGCTTTGAGTGGCTTGGTAATATCGGTACATGCAGTCCTGCCTTTTCAAAAATATGTCAGCCATCAGTGAAAAAAGGAGTGTGGCAGGTGAGAAGCCTGGTTCAATCAGGCATGGAGAAGCTTTCTCTGAAATTTCTCCTGCAGCAAAATCCTCTCTACATCTCAACCTGGAAGAAGTTAGAGAAGGAAAAGAGCTCTTCTGCCCATTCCTGCGGTAATACCCAAATCAGAAGTCATTTTGCAAACAATTTGTGTATTTACCGAAAACAACATCTGAAGCAGTTGCTGCTCATAGGGAAGCAGCAAGATGTTTTACAAAAGGGAACAGCGAAACACTGCACTTTGCAATCTGAGAAGCACTCAAATATGCTAAAGAAGCAAGTGCCAGGTAATAAGTAGCGATGGGGTAAAACAAAAGGAGGGCACAGGAGTTTTGGCAATGTGGAGATCTAAAGAGGGATTCAGTCCAAATTGCATGTAACGCAGCTGCGTCTGCTACCATATGAGGGACACTGAAAGGTACCTCTGCTGCTTACCGCAGTGACAGCAACCTTTCCAGAATGCTGCAGGGTGAGAACACTGGTTAGGCCATTTTCTACAGTTTTCTTTACAGATGCAGTTTTAAGTGCTTTACAGCTGGGTTTCTGGGTGGTAAATGGCAATAACACAGCCAGGCAGGCCGTCAAGCATGAACTGTGAGCTGTTGTTCGCGGTAACGGTACCTGCTGCTCTGTGCACACAAGGAGTTTGTCAGAACAAGTACGAGCATCTCGGAGGTAGCAGCTTGTGCTTAGCAATACTGGGACCCTGGAATGACTTTTCATCATGCAGATTTGGGTTGGCCATACCACCATCCAACCTTTCCACCCATGGGTCCAGCATCCTGCCTCACCACTCATGGGTCCCTGCTCAGGTTTTATCTCCATGATGTTTCTAATTTATAGGAAACATGCTACTCTTCCTGAGTGAGCAGTGTTATACCTGAATGAGTCTTTTTGTTCTTCACAGCCTGTGGCTAAATGTAGACATAGACCAAGAATTTCCTCATAATTCTGTGTGCAGGCTGTGAAAATGCTCTTTTTTTTTTTTTTTTTGTAGAACCTGCAGGAATGTAGTGATTACATGAGAGATACTTGGTGTCAGCTTAATGAGAATTACATATTACGTCTGTCTTTTATCCCCTCCACTCTCCCTCTGCTTATGAGACAAGTGAATAATTAGGAAGCATATGCCTCTTCACAGAAATTTTTATCAAGTTAAGGTTTTCTTCTATAAACAGTTTCCCCCATCCTCCACCCTCCTTATGAGATTTTTCTGTAGTTTTTGACCTGACTAGAAGCAATTTGAGGTTTGCCTACCCTGTGCAACAAGGAGGCATCAACGTCACTGCTGGTCCAGAGATGTTATGCAGGAGTACAGCAATCTATTTGAGGGTAACCAATCTAGCCAAGAAGTAGGATGGATTAACCAATGTGAAGCACCAAACTAAGGTGTTCCCACTACTTCTGTTACCTCAGGTTTCTCCATATAATGCTTCATCATACTGCATAAACTCACCCTTGCTTGCATTCTGTGTGAGTTGGGTCAGATCAGCACTGACGATCTGAATAATTTCATTGCAGCCTCTGTGGTTTGGGGGTGTGTTTTCTAAGCATCCTCAGGAAGAATGGGATGAAAGGCTGCTGCCTTACAAGTCTGCCCTCATTCAAAGTCTGCTGCCTTATGTAGCTCCTTGAGAGACAGAGCCTAGCCAAATGGCTGCACTTCTTCACTCACACCCTGAAGCCAAGCATCCATTTTCAGATGTGTGGAAGAGATGCCCACAAGCAAAAAGGCAATCACTACAAGCCTGCAGACCACCAGGAGAAAGTGGAAAAGTGAGGGGGTGCAGGTAATGCTGGAGAGGAGAGGCATGTTGCAGTGGCATGAAGAAAGAGAAGAAAGGATGGATTTGGAATTACGAATGAGTGCAACTGGGCTGGTCATGGTGCTAGGAAATGGACCAGCTGCACTCATGAGTTCCTGAACAGAGAGGCAGGACTGAGAGATGGTATTTCCATCCCCATTGGCAAACCAAGATCTGTCAGGGATTTGGTGACAGCTAGAGGAGCTGTTATGGTGATGTGAGAAACACCTCCAGTGCCCCAATTTTCAGAAAGTGGCAGAGTTCTGCTGGGGAGCACTGCTAGGGACAGCATCAAGGCATGTCCTCCTCGGGGCAAAGCCCTCTAGTGGGAACCCGGGCAAGGCGAGACACCTGAAGGGTTTGGGGGGGCTGCTGGCTCTCACAGCAAAGGGAGGAGAATGGTATGGAGAAATAAAATGTCTTTTGTTCTGTTTGGGAGAACATAATTCAGAAATTTGAAGGAATCATTCTAAAGTTCATATAAATAGAAATTTTGTGCTTTGAAAGTATAGGAATAGAAGATTAAAATTTCCCACAGGCTATAATTATAACTCTTGCCCTCTGCTCAGATTAACCTGTTTCCAACGGGTAGAAAAGTGGCAGCTGTTGTAAAAGCATTGTTCTAGTCTTACACATAAAGAGCTGTGCAGCTCACAGAAGTCTTAGCAGAAAGAAAGAATAGATAATATATAGAACAGATACTTCTTTTGCTGGGTATGGCTATTAATTTTATTCCTGCTCTTTTTGCACTGGAGGGAAATTTGATGCTGGGGTGAGAATGGGGAGGAAATGGGAACAGTAAAAGTAAAGGTTCCTTATCCCCCCACTGTGAGATGTCAGGGGAAAGGTAAACAAATTCCATATCCAACCAGCCAGGTAGAGTTGCAACTAAGCACTTGCAGCTGACTTTGCAACTGAATGTATTATACACTGGCAGAGGCATAAGGAGGCACAGACAGTTCAGAAGTTGGGCTGAGGACCTGAGGATTTACATTTGCTTTTCTCCTCTTTCAGTCCTCCAGTGAAGAGGATAATTTCATCTCTTTGCCTGATGGGGGTGGATTTGGGGAGTTGACAATACCAAGGATGACACAAAGATGGCCTCAGTGAAGGCAATGTTTCTGGATTCTTGCAGAGGTGGGACGTGTGTACCCTTCCCCCTTTGCTTGAGGGGCAGGCATCTCTCTGTGTCTGGACAACAGCACCTTCCACGATCCCACAGGAAAGCCTGTGTTTTCTCCCTTTTTCGGGGGGAGAGGATTGTCAGTCCCCCAACAGGGCAGTGCCCAGCTGCCCAAAAGAGCAGGCATGCTGCTTCCTGCTAAGTGGACCTCAGTAAAATCACCCTGTGCAGGCTCCGTGAAAAGCAAATGAAGTCGCACTCATCCAGCTACTTGTGTAGCCCAGCCTCCTCATAGCATCCAAGTTCTGTGATAGACAGCAATGTCAGAAAGGTGAGATCTGAACACAGCTTTGCATGCAGCGAGGAACGTAGGTCACGCGAATCTTCCAGCAGAGTATCTTCCATTATCTGTGCTCAGTAAGGATAAAGGAGAAAGTGAAACTCTGACATTGCCAGTGTTATGCAGATTGTGTTTTCATAGATTTTTCTTTCGAGAGTGGAGTGACTTGCCAAACCTCTGAAGTGACATGTGATTTGGAGATAAATTTCCATATGCTGTTTAAACCTTGTTACTATCACAGTTCACCTGTCATTTGTACAAAGAATACACGTACGTTAAATTGAAATTTCATCAACATGTAGAGTTACTACCCTGTAGAAATTGCCTCCCTGCAGATCTCTCTCCCCATTGACTTTAACTCTGTTGCACTGTCAGAAGTAGTACTGGGATGCAGCAGATAACTTGAAGGCTATTAACAGGGATTTATGAAGTTCTCAATATTTCTGACACATTTATGTTACAGAAACAAAATGCTTTGGCTGGACAATTGCTCATGGTGTCTTTCAGTCTCAGTATGCATCTTTTCATTGCTCTTGTTAACTCTCTCATTTCACCATTCCCAGCTGCTCAGTAAATGGTTTTATTATGTCCTCAATCTTGGCCAGATGTTTTAACAACAATAGTTACAAAATAAAAATTTTTTTGGATAGTCATCTTTGTAATACCGAGTGTCTCCTGGAGAAGAAGGGACAGTTGTTTGGCCTGAAGTGGAAGAGCCAGTCACAGAAAGATTCACTGGAACAATCTGAAAAGCCTGTGAAGTATTAATTAGGTCATTGTTTTTTGTGATCATGGGGCTGTTGGCAATTCCTGGATTTGTGCCTGTTAACCTTTTGGACTTGGGACTTTTCTGATTTGCTTTTATGACAGCTGGAAGTGAGACAGGTGTGCTTTTTGGTCTAGTAAAAGGAAAGAAAATCAGTATTTCAGCATTTAATTATGATTGTATACTAAAAGCTACTTTTGACTGCCTGTGCCATGGCTTTCCTTTCTAGAAGCACAGCACAGATTTTTAACTAGACAATAAAATACCTCTTTCCCCTGAAAGGTTATACTTCTGACATACCATTTGATTGTTGCAGTTGCTTTGATTTTGTCCCTTAGCAAATGTTTTGTACCAGTATTGTCTTATTTTTGTGCCATAACTTATAATCAGATTGTGATTTCTCTAGGTAAAGAACACATTTGTGCATACAACACTACACTTTAGGGGGGAGGAAGGGGTCAGAATGTGTGACAATAGTTAATTTTGGGCCTTTAGCCATTATTGCAGTGCAATAGTAATAATAATAACATGAGAATTTCCAGAATTGCACCACCACTGGGAACATGACATATCTTTCTACCCTGAGTCCCTAAATTCCTTTTAAAAGGAGCTAGGCCTGATTCTCTAGCAGCCACTGAACAATTAGAAAGCACTATGGGTACTAGGACCTTTCTTTTTGCCTCTCTGAGACTCCAAAGGCATTTTGAGCTTCTCATGTAAATGGATCAATTATTTCCTGCCATGTACTTATGGTCAGGTAGTTATTAGCAGTGAGTTTTATTTATCTAGATTGCCCGAGCAGATGGAGCCTTGTTCACGTGATTGTTGTGGGGAGACAAAACAGCCACCTGAGTACCCTCTGGCAGTCAGCTCAAAAGAGCTCAAAAGCTCTTTGCACTGAAGAGGCTGAGGGTGTGCACCAGCCCCAGGGGAATGTCTCACCACAGGACTGTGTGGCAGGAGTTGGCAGTGGAGTATTTCTAAAGATTGTTTGTCTTAAATAGCCACCCAAGTTAGGGGCAGGCCTGCACTCACACCAACCACACCAGAGCAATTCCTAATCCATTGCCCCAAAGGTAACAGAGGAAAGAGGCAAGCTGTGGTAGGGGGTGCTTCAATGTTCCTTGGGAAGGACCCTTACAGGTCAAGTTCAAACCAGGTACTCAACTTTCCAGAGTTTAACCAGTCTCTGTATACTGCTATGCCTATGTGGGCAGCAGCACCGGGCCTACCAGGCCTGACACCTCAGCAGACCACCACTCTTCCTCAGCTGCACCTTGCCCTGACTGTCTGCTCCCCTGTGTGATCAACACCATCATTTCCAGGCCTTTTTGCACAAGCACAAGGTGGCTAAAAGCTGATGCTCTGGCACCCACAAGGACAGTGCCTAGAAGGGCTCTGACATCCCGAGGATGTCGTGGCATGTCTCCATTTGTTTGGTGAGGCACACCACAGAGCAATGCCAGTGCGATGCAGGCTGTGCTCTGAACTGTGCACTGTTACTTGGTGGGATACCTCTGTCTGTTTCACCAGAAGGAAGTGGGAGGTGAGGATGTCTGCAGAAGGCAAGCTGAGGAGAAACAATAACCAGCAATCCTCAATGGTGGCTGCTGAGAAAAGAAAGGTGTCCGCGTGGCTTTTTCTTTCAAAAACGTACGTGGGCAGAAGGTGCTAGTGACAGCGAGGGAAGAAAAGGGGGTGGGTGACAATAAATGAAGAAGGTTATGGTGAAGATGCTCAGAGGAAAAGGAAGAAATAAATGAGAACTGGAGGTCACACGCAGAGTGCATGAAAATCCTCAGCTGATTTTCACAAGATGGATCTCTGTTGTCTTGCAGCGATTGTGCTGCTTTGGAGGTCATGTCACAGAAGGAGAGGCAGTTAGTTGTGTGGGAGCAATATCGTGGGACTGCTGGACTTCTTGAAGAGACAAAAAGTAAAAAAAAAAAAAAGGCAAAATAGCTTGTTTGCTCTGGTGAGAAGTGTTGGGAGGCTGAGGAGAACTGGAAAGGGACACATGTGCCTTGGTATTGCAATGTGGGGACTTCTCCCTGTGCCAAGGCACCTGCTGCTAAGGGCAGTCTCACCAGGCATGCAGCTAGCTGTCATAGTCCCACAGCACATTGCTTTCCCTGGTCCTGGTAGCCTGGGGCTCTGGGATGTGATGCTTTCAGAAGTAACAAGACTCTCTGTGCAGGCTCTCTGGGTCTTTGTGCCACCTTCCTCTGCAGAATGCAAACACACCCTTAGTGTATCAAACTTCTCTTAGGGCTCTGGTGCTGGACTGCCTGAGCTCCTGAAAGCCTAAGGCCATGGTTTATGATCCCAATCTTCATAATTACAAGCATTTGAGATATCATCATATGTGACATTTTTCTTTTTTCTTTCATAGTGATACAGACCACAAAAGGAAAATTAAGGCTGAGGGAAGCTTCCAGCAAGTCATTACTTTGCAGTCATTACCCTTTTTTTCACCCATGCAATGACTGTTTCCATGGAGACTGGAGCAAACCAGTGGCTAAGAGAGTGCATTCTGCTGGTTCCTGTTTCCACAGAAACATGTATACTGGATTGCCAGAAATGAAGTTACTGTTGCCCAGCCAAACTCACCAAGTGATGCTGTTTGGGAATAACAAGTTTCCTCCCAGTTAGTGCTCAGGTAGTCGGTCACAGAGTGTCCTGAAGTAGCAGAGCAGCTATGATGGATGATTATTCCACAGGTACAGTGTGCTAATCCCAAGTAGTTTTACTGGTTATAGTAACCAAACCCAAGACACCATACATTGCAACCTAGAAAACATTAGTTGTGTAATGAGGCTAGAATTAAATGCTGCAAGGAACAAACGGTGATTTCTGTGCAACCAGACCCTGCCCTATTGCTGTAGTTTGGTGCCATCCTTGCTAGGCTGTGAGAGCAGGTGTATGCACACACGACATACATGCACTCTTGGGAAGTATAAATGGTGTAAGGATTTCCCACAGACACATGCTTGTTCTCTGCAAAATCTAGGGGTAGCCACGGCGATACAGTTATTGTCACTGCTTTTGGAAGACCTAGAAAATCATACACTTACATGTAGATGATTTATGTTTATGACTGTTAAAAACCTCATCTCCTGTACCTGGTATAACTGCTCGGGTTGTCTTAGTGCTTGGTACAAAACAGCTTGAATTTAGGAAGCCGTCAGTTGGCTGATGTGAACTTTGAGATGGATAATTTAGGGAATATACTGTAGCGCACAACATTTTCAGAAATCGAGTTCATTTAGATGTCAGAAAAAAATAAGGTTTGACTTAAATTCTTATCAATCTTTGCACAAATTGTTTTACGTGTAACAAGTAGCTAGCAGAAATGTTGGTCCCCCGTGTGGCTATAAATATATAAGACTTCCTGTGCCTCTGTTCAGGAGGTTTCTGTACACTGGCATTTCTTGATTCTATCTAGAAGATGCACTTTTTGGATTGCAATTACTCTGCTCTTTAGATAAATGCTCCTGGAACAACAGGTCACTGGAGGAAGGCATGAGAAATGCTATCCACTCCAGCTAACATTGCCTTCAGACAGGACATGGCACCAATTTCACGTTGACCCAACGGCATTTCTTTAGGAATTAAATAAAAAAAAAAAAAAAAAGACATTTTGAGTTCAGGCATGTGTTTTTAATATGCAGCATTGTCATTAATAGACATGAAGGTCATTGGGAGATAATTTTTATCTCACAAGTCTGATATTTACCTTCAAAATGCCATTCACTGTAACTATCAGGTCAGGTATTTTGCAAATCATTCCAAAGATGAAGACCAGAAGAAACATCCAGCCCAATCTGCTGCAGCAGAGGTGATATGCTTTCATCTGTAACTGCTGTATTAGGACCATAACCTTGTGCAACAAGCATCCCTCCCAAGAAAATATTCTTTCTGAATTAGAAGACAAAAAGGAAAATGCTGTTTTCAGTAATGGTTTGTCCTAATCATCCTTGCTGTAACAAATTGCTCCTTGTTTCTAATTTGTCTGGTGCTAACTCCAACCAGTGATTCTATGTATGTCTTTCTTACCCATATTAAAAATACCTTTAATGCTTTTGATATTTGCTCTGTGCATCTGCCTATACCCTGTAATCAATTTACCCCTCTATCTTTTCATTTTTTTCATATTTTATTTTATTTTAATTTAATTTAATTTAATTTAATTTTATTTTATTTTATTTTATTTTATATTTTATTTTATTTTATTTATTTTTACTTTTCTACTTTTTTTTTATTTATTATTATTTTTATAAGATTAGCAGCTCAAGTTCCCTGAATCACTTAGTAAGACTGTCCTCAAACCTCAATTTCTCTTCTCATGACAGTCTCTTCAATTTATTTTAGAACACCTTTAAAAGCATAGGCCAATGTATTTTTAACATCCCTTTGAAAGCATAGGAATTTGAACAATTTACAGAATTCTGATATTGAACTCATCAGTTTTGTACTGAGAGCTAAAATGACCTCAGTGTTAAATCCTACTCAGTCTTTCACATTCCTGGAAACCAATTACTTGTTTAATATCATCATGTTGCACTGAGGGCTTGTGTATAATTTTGTCTGTTGTGAATTCTAAATTTTTTATTTTTTTTTTCCCACATACAGTTCTACTGATGAGGTTTATGGTCTTCAAACTTTTTGGTGCTACCTGTCTACATTAGAAAATGGCTTATGCCTTCTAAGGGTCAGACAGATTTTTTGCTTGACAGATCTCAGTCATTTGTCCAGCTTTGCAAGGCATTTTGGATATCTGGGCATGGGAGATGTCTACAGAGCTGCTCTTGTGCTGTTGTGTGATACTAGACTGGGTGACCAAGTGCTGTTACAATATGGCTCCAAAGGCTTGTTTTTCCCCAGACAGTGCAAGGTCTGGAGGAAATTGAAGTGTGAATAATACACGTGCTCTGTAGTGAAGAGTAGTATGACAGCAGCACAGGGAACTGGAAATGCTCTTCACACTGGAGTGGTTACCTTCCCTGGAACCATTACTCATTTATTTGCTTTCCCATGTGTTGCTTTGTGCAGCCTTTCATCTTCTGCAAAGAACATTTATTTCTTTAAAAGATATTCATTTTAAGTGGGTGTATTCTATTTTTGACACATCCATTTCATATCATTAGAATACCACCCTGCAGTGCTGGGGTCTCTCTTCCTTCCCTTTTGTTTCTTTCCCTTTTCTTCCCTTTTCTTCTTTCTCTTCCTCGCCCCCTTTCTCTCCTCCTTTTCCTCCCTTCCTCCCTTTCTCTTTCTTTCTGCAGTGACTATGGCATCTTTCCTCCATGTGAGTCCTGAGAAGAGATGATTTCTCCAACTCATCTGCATCATCCTTGTGTCAGCTGGCAGCTGCACCCCGACAGCCACAGGGCAAAACAATCCACTGCAAATTGCTCGAGGGCTCAGCTGTTGAGAAGGCATGTGTCTCCCCCACCCCTGAGGATTCTGAGCAGATGGGTGGAAGAGATAACTAAACACACTGATACCCCTCTCCTGCACCTCTGAACACAGGTCCTGGTGTAGGGCTGCAGCTGGACTCCTCAAGCCAGCCTCAGTTTAGCTACCATTAACTGTCTGGATAGGGCAGGTGACATCCCCCTGGGTGCAGGGGGACCCTGGTGGCCCTGACAGGAGGGAGGTGTGCTGCTTCAGTCTGTCTCAGGCCACATGCCCTGCATCACTGGGTGGCTGCAAGGAAATTGTGATTTGCCATTAGGGAAATATTCCTTTCCTTCCTGGGTCTCTGGGATGAATAGTGAAGTGCCTGGCCTGATGGGTGCTGCAAATGGAGGTTTGAAGGTGAAGATCAGACTTGTGAGATAAACAATTTTTCACTTGACTCTCCAGGGTGGGCTTAGTGTCAGCCTGCTGGTTACTGCCTGAGCAAGATACTGGGCTAATTGGTGTCTGCTTCATCTGCCAGCAGCAATACTTTTGTTTTCATGAAAACTGATTCTATGACAAGAAGTAACAACGATGCGTAAGAGTCACAAAAAGACAAATAATGAGGGCTTTGGGGCCAAAGCCTAGTTTCTGAATGGAAAAATAACTGGGAACAGTTTGTATGTGTATGTATCTGCATAAGTATGTGACATAACGTATCTGAAGCAATTGCACTTTTAAAACACAGTGAGAGATGTATATAATCAAACAATTCCTTCTTCTCTGGTACTCAGGCAAATAATTAAAAAAAAAAAAAAGTTTTGAATAGCTTATTGCCAATTTACTACCAGTTTTTGCTGACTGAATTACTCAGTGTTCTCCAGTGCTTTTTCTCCCTTGGCAGGATGCTGTGGTGCAAGGGCAGTACAAGCAGCAGTGCCAGGAGCCTGGAGGACTCTCAGGCAGGAGGGGGAAGCCTGTGCCCAAATTCAACAAGCTTCTGCTTTAAGAGGTCTTTGCTAATTTAGAAGGAGCCTATCGGTAATGGACAAATGCAGGCATCAGGTGAGATAGCAATGCATGACAGCCTTTTATTTAATCTCCCATTCATGGGATGGCAGATTTCTGCTTGTCTCAGAAGAGGAGAGAAACAAAACACAGTGAAGCAGAGTGTTACCCTGGGCTTTCACTTCAGTCTGTGTCAGACCATGCCTCTCTTGCATGCTGCTGCTGGCTACGGAGCTGGCTTCAGGGCTACAGAAACACATCTGCATGAAGCTCTGTGCTGTTGTCAGGAGATCAAGCAGAATGCTCAGCTTTGAGGGTGCTCATGAGGCAAAAACTGAGCACCCACAAAGCTGAGCCTAAATGCTGCCACAAGCTACTATCATTCCCTCATCATTCTGCACCCAGCCCAAAGCCAGCCAACAAGGTTTGTTACTTTTCCAGCCTTCATCCCCACCCTATTGATAAGCATGCTGCATGGTACCTATTTTGCACGTCTTCTTCTGGACTGATAACTATAATGACCAGGCAGCCCCCCGTTCACCTTCAAATCTCACTGCTCCTATAGCTGTTGGCTTCCAGGGGTTATTGCCTTCCCTGCACTGGCACAGGATGGCATGTTTCAGCACCAGCCCACCCTCTCCAGCAGTTTAATATGCAGGATGTTGAACACTGTGCACTGGGACATGAACAGTATCACCTGCTGCCGACTCCACAGCTGCTTGCAGTGGGCAGCACCGCTGGGGAGGTCTCAGGTCTGTGTTCCCTGCAGGTGGAGGAAAGGAGAAAGGCAGCCACGAGCAAACCTGGTGCAAGCCTGGTCTTTTGGTCTTATGTTTATATGAGGGATGTGCTAGATACATTTCCAAGCAGCACGGTGTCTCTGGAGTTTGCAGTAAATTCATGGCAGTCAACGCATTAGGTTTACAGAAGAGGATTTACAGTTATTGTGAAACTTCCCAGGAGATGCTGTTATATATATAGGCTTAAGTTCTTCTCAGTGTAGAAGCAGGGTACAGCCCTCAAAGGAACACTTTTGTTCTTAAATTTTTGATGTAGCAGCTTCCTTCAAAATGTATCTGCAGTTTCATGGTTCTAGTTTTTTTTTTTTTTTCTTTTTTTTTCTTTTTTTTTTTTTCCTGTGCTTAGTGTCAATTCTGGGGAATGAGGCACTGTTTTTTGGTGTTCTGATTTGTGAGAAGTATTCTCGTTGTGTGAGGCATATGCTGGTATCCTGACAGAAATAAAATGACCTATACAATATTACACAAACTCCTTATCGTTGATTTCTTTTCCTTTACAGCTCATCTTGCCAGACTTTGACATGGGCTGCCTCCCAGCAGAGAGACTCCTGTAACAATTACTAAATGATATTTAATAGTAATTGCTTGAGTTACTTCATACGCTTACTAGCAAGTCAATACTTTTCTGCTTCCTAGCAAATATATCTATTGATTATACAGACTGGCAAACAGGAGATGGGTTCAGAGGCTAAAAGCTTTTGAGTATGGATTTTTTCAAGACACCAGATATTGATCAGCGCTTTCTAAATATGTATCAATAGATGTATCAATAAAATACATTTGTGCTTCTGTAACAATGGAGAAAATAGAGACGTAATAGTTCATAGAAAGCCAAGGTCATGTTAAAGAGATTGTGTTGTTTATGGCCACTTCTATCTTTTCACCGAGTACATGTGCAGGATAGGCTTATTTCCAATGCTGATGAAATTGTATAATGTACTTGTGAACACCATGCTGAGAGGGACACTCTGACATATAACAAGGGAAGAAAATTAATTTCTTGACAGGTCAACTGCCAATAAAAGAGCAGACAGGAAGTGAAGATCATTACTTTTATGATGGACACCTTAAGGACTGATCAGCTACAAAAACAGACAAACTTTCTTTTCACACTTACACCGTGTACTTGGGCCAGTGTACGCGGACTGGAGCAGAGCGCTGCCTCTGCCCCCTGGGCTTTCTGGAGAAGCCTGCTGAGCTTTAATGAACACACCTGTGAGTGCCCACCTCAGCTGTGATTTACACGTCCAGTTTCACCTGATAGCTGCTGACCTGCAGGAGGACCTGCGAGGCTGTACCCAGAGATATGGTGAGTGGTCAGCCCTCACCCAGGGACATCCATCAGGCTTGCAGAGGGAAATATTCCCACAGGGAGGAAGGGGTTGCTGGGCTAGATAAAGGGGGGAAGGCAGAGATAAAGCCACTTGGAGGCAGCCTGTTCCCGTGGTGTCTGCCTTCCTGGCTGGGGATGCAGACCCATGCTCATGAAGGCTCTCTGTGTTCCCCTCCAGGTTGTCTGCAGCGCTGTGTGATCCTTGCATGCATCCTCACAAAAGTGGCATCTTCTCACCCGGAATGATGACTTCCTCTCAGCTGGAGCTTTCAGCGGAAATGGACAGCTTCCAGAGGAGATTCTCTATGCTGCAGGCTGGGAGTGGGGATGCTGGTTGGGAAAGCTGTTCCAGCATTGTGGTGGGGGTTAAACTAGACGGATGTCATCTGGCCTTGCAGAGAGCAAATAATGCCTCATTGCCTCGTACCAGTTTCATTGTGAGCAGCTCTTTTGAAAATATTGTGGTAGCTATATATAAAGTGGGGTGTTGAGGTTTCTATTTTAGATTTATTTTTGCTCCTTAATAACAATGTGCAGTAGATTTGCCAAACATAGCGCTCTCCAGGCTGAATTGTACTTGCTCAGCCTGATGTACAGAATCTTAAATGCATCTAAATAACACCCAGCTGGCACAGTTCAGACTGTAGCTTTCTGTACCACTTTTGTGTATGGTACAGATGTGGCAGACAAATCTAACAAACTTTGGGGGGAAGCATCGGATGTAAATTGAGAACAATTAGCAAAAAGAATGGAAAAATCCTCCCTGAAATAAAAATTCTGTTCAGAGAGCCTACGTGTGAAAGTAAGCACCCACCGCTTGCCAGAGGAAGGTTTAGGGCTGATTATGTTTTAAGCCTGAGAAAATCCATTCATTAGAGATGATGTAGTTTTAAAAATACGCCTGGTTCTCAGACTTGTGTACCTGTGTGTTTGCAGATCTGGGCTTTGTGCTCTGCCACCAGAGACTGTGTTTCCACAGCCAGTTTCAATTCCAGGCTGTTAATTGACTGCAGTGCCAAGGGATGAGGATTAAGGGAGAGTCTGGGCTGTGAAGCAGGCACAGCGGGGGGGATGAGAGGATACCTGGTGGGGCTCGGAGAATGCATTTGAATGCTACCCTTCCTCCATTACTGAGGCAAATGGACCTGAGGTTGCCACGAGATTTGGGTCAGCCTCTTCCAGTGCACTTACCTGCAAGCAGGGCGATGAAGGCAGTGGCTCTTGCCTGAAGGCTGCCAGCAGCCATGGGCTGTGGTCTGGTGCATGTCCATGGCACAGTTTGGCTCAGCACCTGTGCCAGATACTGGAACCTATCCAGCTGCACTGGGACTGGAGCAGGAACCCTATCTGTGCTGCTGGAAACACAGGAACATGTAGTTAATAACCGACAGGAGCTTGTAGTTAACAACCAGCAGGCTTCTGCAGCTTTCTGGTATCACCAGGCAGCTCTCTGCTCGGGGAAAGATGTTAATGCAAAGGCTATTGATTTTAACCAGATGAGCAAAGCCAAACTCCACAGACTGGCTCAGCATCCCCAGTCACAAGAAAAACTGCATTTCCCTAGGTAAGTGTCCCAGGCACAGTGCCACCAATATTTCCTGGGCTGTGCACCAGTGCTGCACCTCACCTTAGAGCCTCAGACGGGCTGTCCCCTGATGCAGCACTGCCTGGCTCATAAATCTCTAATTCCTTTTTGCTGTGGTCCTGAGAAGTCCTTGCAGGGGGCTGGGATGAGTGGTGAAGCGAAGGCAAACCAAAGCAGCATGGTGATGGGGCAGTGAGCCCTTGCTGCCTGTTGGGGCTGGATTGTGGCTTCGTCCTCAGTCCACTGCCCTCAGGATGTCTCAGCACCAGATATCCTGGGTTTCTCTACTGTGGCACGGGGACCCGCTGGTAGCAGGTTACCCTTTAGGGTTGTGATTTTGCTTGGAGGTGTTCCTTCTCTTTTCCTGCGTACCCTCAGGCTGAGTGGCAGGATATGGCCTTCTGCCATGCCTAAGCAGCGCCATCAAGGGTGGCCTCGCGGTCCTCGAGGTGTGTTTTGGCACCACCAGCAAACATGCTGGCTAGCTCCCACATGGGGCTAATTCCACACATGTGAGAACAGAAGAAGAGAAAGTAGGACTCACTGTCAAAGTGGAAAAAACATCTTGGCAACCTGTGTTGCAGCAGCTGGGTCTCCTGTGTCCCCACTCTCCCAGCTTCCAACTGGATATTTGCACAACACACAGGGTTCATAAAACAGTAATGTTCTCACATGAATGTTTCAGTTATTCTGTCCCATTACAGATACAATGATTTTTGCTCCCTCTAGTCTCATCACAATGTCTTTTCCCGTGATTGCAGATGGTACATAGTGCAGCCCTATTTTTCTTTGTGATTCTGGGCAGCTTTCGGCTTTCTGCAAGAATTAGTGGTATGGGTGTCTCTCTTTCCTCGTTTCTGGGCGAACTAGCATCTGAGCCTCGCTGGCCAGCTCTTTGGCTCTTTTTACAAAAGCAGGTATTACTTAGTGCCAACCCCAGCACCAGAGAAGTCTTCTTGTTTTTGAAACCTGCACCTGACACAACTCACCTCCACTTTGGGTACCCATGGCCTAGGCAAAGGCTTTAGGTTCCTGTGATTTCTGGCACTGTTGTTTGTTGGGGGAATACACCTCCAGCCTTAACATCTGCGCTGTCCACGCAGCAGCGTTTTCAGTAGCATGAAAGACACTCTCATTTCAGCCTGTTGCTGATTTGCATGTCTTGTTCGTGCTCTCATGTGGCTGAGCTCTAGATCTGCTACTTTTCATGCTGCTTTGTCTGACAGTTTATGCAGACTTTTCAATACTTTGCCCAGACATTATCGCTTTTAGCATTGTGTGGCTTCCAAGACCTGGCAGATGTCTATTGCTTTTTTGCAAGCACAAATCCGTCTCCCTTAATAACCTCTCTCCCAGCCTTTTGTCAGTCACATGGAACACAATTTTGTCTCTAAGCATATCATTTTCAGTAATCTCAGTCTCTTGCTACTGCTCATTCTGTCTCGGTTTGGCTATACACTTGTCGATCCCATTTGTTCCAACATGATGAGGCCAAAATTGGTGCTGCTCAAACACAATGCTCATTCGAGGGTTACAGTGTTTCCTAAATATTTTTGAAGTGTCCAACAAAATACATTTGTCTTCTAGCTGCTGTGCTGATAGCATGTGTTGATAAGCTTCAAAGGCTTCCTCACCCACTATGTGGGAAAAAAACCCTCACTGCTTGAAAATTTTCTTCTATTTTACTTAACTTTCAGGCTTTCATCAATCAGGTGAAAGCATTGTTCCCCTGTCTCCACTTCTTTGCTGCCAGCCGATAGCTGTAATGACTGCCTGAGTAAGTCTGGGGTGCACTGCTTTTTCTTCGGGGTGCTTTTAACTCGTTTTCTGCCTCATGTACTCTCTCCGTCCATTTTCCATTTAAACCAAATGTTGGAATCCATGGTGCGTCGTATGAATATTGCTAGTATGGTAATAACATTATAATTAAAATTCAGTCTATTACAGAGCTAAGATTTTGCTAATGATTCTTCAGAACGTGGCTGAAATGTGATATCCCTCTTTTTGCTATGGTCATAATGCCCCCTTCCCTTCCCATCTCCCACCTAACATTTTCCTGCAAAAAAAATAGGAAGTATCAAAGACCCTGCACAGTCACTGCTGTGGAGCACTGTGCAGGGGGAAGCTGAGCCTGAGGGCTCCAACCTCAGCCCCTGGGTGCAGCAGCAAGCTAGGCCTAGGATCTGTGGGTAGCAGGGTGGGTGCAGACCCAATTTTAATTAGAATATTACCATTATACTACAAATATTCATGTGGTGCATCCCGGATTTACTCAGGGTCAAGGTGGTGGAACAGTCTTGGGTTAGCGCTGCATGAGCAGGTGTGCTGGTGAGCAACATGCTATCATGGCACAGTCAGCCAGAAATGAGGAAACAGAGACACACAGATCACTTATTCCTGCAGAAAGCCACTGCCCAGAATCACAGATTAAAACAGGGCCACCACTTTTACCATCTGCAATCACAGGAAAAGTCATGGCGATGAGACTGGAGGGAACAACTGGTGACAGGGGCTATTCCTTTTGCAGGTGGTGGACAGGGAGCAGAGCAGAACCAAGTCCTCATCAGCCTCTCTGCAGCGAGCATTGCACTTTCCTTGATTCTCCAGGCAATCCTGCCAGTGAGACCTAGTGGACAGAAACACTGAAATCCATACTTTCTGCTCAGAATGCAAAAAAGCAGAAGCAGCAGAAATAAATCTGAAAACTACAGGTGCCTTTGGGGAGGCAGGAAAGCAAATATTAACTCGAGTCCAATCAAGAGAAAATGGCACCAGTGTACAGCTCTGTGCACAAGCTTTGCTGATAGCAAACTGCAGAGCCTGTCCTGCCAACAGCTCCCTCTGCATCATGTAGGTTCCCCAATGACCTTAGCTGTAGACATAAGAAAAACAGCCAAGAGCTTTTAACAGTAACAGAGTCCTTGTTCCACGCTGGGTCTGGCTGTATTTTGAAGAAATTCAGTTAACCCAAATAAACAGGTGAGGAGTAAAGCTAATGGGCAGCAGAGGTGGCTCATTTGGGGGAAAAAAAATAGATATATTGTTTGGTGAGTAGTTCTGCTTTTACCATGGGCTTATTTTGTGACCTGCTGGCTTAGGCTGGAGGAAGCCTTGAGGAGTGGGGACAACGTCCTTGGGGTGGGCTGGGCTGCAACCAGTGGCTGGTGCTGCTCCTCTGCAGCCATCATCATCTCTGTAGCACCCACCCTTGCCTGTCTGTTTCACTACTTTACATAAGCTGTGAATTTGCATTAAATCTGCTAATGGACCTCTCCTAATTTTTCTGTCTGCCAGTGCCTTTCTCGAAGACATGATATGAGTATTGATAACCTTTTGTCCTGATGTTACAGAGGTTATCTGCAGAAACAGAAGTGGTTATTGGCAGCCCAGGATAAATGATTGGAGAAATCCTTTCAAGTGATTTAAAACTCTAAGAAAAGCTTATAGATGGGATTTCCAATAATGACATATTATTTAATAGTGAACTTAGTGATCAGTTCTGGACGTGAAAATTAATATAATGATTATAACCTGTGAATACAGATCTGCTCTCTTTTCTGTTTGCTATGGGTGCAGCTCAGCTCCTGTTTTCTAATCTCCTGACTACCCTGTATGTACTTGCTTCTCATTTTATATTGAGCTTAGGCATAATTAAGATTTTACCTTATTTCTGAACTGGTGGAGGAAAAAGTAAGAAGGGAAAGAAAGAAACAAGCAAACAAAAACAACAATTTAACTGGAGCTATCCTTAAACAGAGGTGTATAGACATCCACCAGGATGAAAGCATGACAAGATGGAAAGGCCATAAGATGACTTGGAATCTGTCTACATGAGGAGCAAATGATATCTCTCAGTGCCTGAGTTCAGAGCTCTCTGGGAGCTGTGACTCACGGTGGCCCAGACTCACGGTGGTGCTAGTACCACAGCAAGGCTCAGGCGTCAGCTTTCTCTGCCATGTGCGTTGGAAAGCACTGTGCCTGGTTTTCTCTCTGCAGGTTATACACCCAGTTCCCTTACTACAAACCGGTACTGACTGAGATCTCAGACAATCTCTGTCACTCCTGGGATTGTCTCTGTTGCCCTTTCCCCCTCCCCATGCGTCTTCCCTTTTTGTGAAGAAGTTGGTGCTGGGGGAGGGTTGTGTGAGGACATATTATATAACCTTGTTTTGCATTCGTGTTGCTAGTGGTTACCTTCTGAAGTCTTGGATTATGATACCCATTCCAAGTCCCCTGACACCTGTACAGTTGAAGTGGAATAAGGCTTTATAGTATTATCAGATTAGTCATAGAGCGCATTTAGAATGCACATAGATTAGTCATTTAAAAGGTAGCTTCAGCTATCTGGATAGGTCAGGAGAGCCTGATTCTCCAGGGCCCTTCATGTAGAAAGAATAGCAGCTGCAACCTTTAGGCATCCCTGGGACAGACTACAGAAGTCTCCCATGTCACGCTGCTTTTTTCCCAAAAGAACCAGCAAACACCAATATTTCATCTCAAATTGTGTGGGTGAAATTCATATCAGCTCTGGAAGTGCTCTAAGTGGTCCTTCAGAAGTGGCTGTGAATAAGATAAGGCAAACAGTCAGCTCTGAGGACCTTGGTAATAACTGTGGTCCTTGGCGCTTAGAGGAGAGGCAGAGGGGAGGGATGGCAGATGTGAAAATGAGATTGAGAGATACTAACTCATCAAATACTTGAGCACAGGGGCAGAAACACTGTCAGCAGCAACACTGGTTCAGCCACAAGAAACTCCTTTACTGGTACACTCCAGCTCCAGCTCCTTTGCCCATCTCTCCCATAAATATGTCTTCTGTTCTTTGCAGTGTGCACATGCAAGGAAGATCCTACAACATATAGAAACCCATGCTAAAAGTCAGCTTGCAAAGACCACTCGCTGCATCAACTCTCTGAAGTTGATTTCCTTCCTTGAGTCTTGTCCTTGGGTCATGCCACAGACTTCTGTTGGTTGGTGTGGCAAATGTTCAAGGCATGGTGCAGCTGAGCTCACCACAACCACCTGTAGCAACTTGTTCCATCAGAGAACTTCTGGTGGTGATGCTCAGCAGGGAGCCAAGCACTAGTGATCAACCTCTTTTTCACTTTTGTACAGCGTGGTGTCTTGCATCAACTGTTGGCCAACAGTGGTATGAGGGGAGGTGAACCCATTCAAATTATTTAAATTGCTCTGGTTTCTGTTCATATCTCTCCTTTCAAGGAATTCTCTCATGCAGAAATAACAAGGGTTTTTTGTTTGTTTGTTTGTTTGTTTTGTGAAATATAGGTCTAAACTCCTCAAATCCTCTTTGTCTCCATTACATTACTCCAATGTTGCTTCTTCTTCCATCATATTAAAAGGTTATTAAATGAGCTAAACTACTTGTACTGCTTCTTTTCTCTTGGGCTTCATTTGCTGCACTGCCTGGCTGTAGATACATGGAGGTAAGTGTTGGGTTTCTAAGTGGGGATATGTTCTGGGTGGAAGAACACTGATTCTCCACTTCATGTTTTTTTTCAGGTGCTGCTTGACTCCCATAGGATATTTGAGAAGGAGAAGAAAACAACCACCAGTCAAGCCTTTGAACCTTCTACTGTAGGTCAGGAGATTGGTCTATGGTGCTGGAAAACCTTATGCAAGCCTAGGAAGACCTTTGCAGTACAGCTAGTCTCCTATTTGCTGTAGTTAGCTATAAGACCAAGGGATACTTCCTAAGAAATTGGAGGATCTTTCAGTTCTGTTCTGTTGTGCCTGCAAGGTGACCAGTATGTCTGCTCTCCATCCTATATACACTTACTGAAGCTATGCTGAGCTTTGCTACTTACAATTGAATCCCAGGGTCTCCAAGCTAGGTGAAACTATTTCTGGAGGTGCATGGGTCTCTCCCAAAAGCTGCAGTTTTCCATGGATTCAGGCTGCTAAAACTAAATTTCAGCTGGGTAATTTGCACAATTTTTCAACTTTTTTTTTTTTTTTTTCCATATTAATGCACACTAGTTTGCTAAATCATCCACCAAATCGTTGTGCTAACTTGTGCTGCTTGTGTGGGCCGATCACCCCATTGATGTTGACTTCTATATATTCACCATTGATGTTGACTTCTATGTACTGAATGCATATTCTTTGCTCTCTTTATTTCTGAAGCTGGCATTAGCCAGCTTCTAAGGTTGCATCCATTTACTGATCAGTAATTGACCTTGGTGAGTTTTTGTACCCTGTTATAGCTCTGGTATTTTCCTGTGCTGGTATTTTCAAGTCCTCTGATCTCTTCCCACGTCTGTACACCTCTGTGCTGCATTTTTATTCTACGGTGATAAGTAGTTATGCAGAATAACTAACTATTTGCTATTGCTCTCTGTCTTTCAAAGGCAAAAATAATGTTTGGGGTCCTGTCCCCATTTGAAGATGGTACGGTTCAGGCAGCTGCCATTTGTGTTTGACAGGTTTCTCAGTCATCAGTACAGTTCCAGAAGACCTCATTTAAAGAAACAATATGGTTATTTCTTTTGTGACAGAAATCTGTTTCTTTTATTTGCTTCTAGCAACACTGTATAAAGCTTCTTAGTACCTTTTTTGTTGGTGTCCTTTGAAAATGAATTTTCATGCCATTTTAAACTCATTCAGTTCTCTTTTATTCATTGACACATTTGCCTTTTTTTTTTTTTTTTTTTTTTTTTTTTTTTTGTAAATTAATAGTTCTGTTCTAGTTACTGGAAAAAATGCTGAAACCCTAAATCACTTTATTTTAAATAGATAAACTGTTCTAGCTGGTTTCACCTCATTTTTCCCTTTCTTTCTCAAATAACCCTCATGAAACAGACTCATCTTTTCCTCATGAAAGTAATGGTGCTACTATTTTACAAAGATTCACATTCAGGATATCAGATTACTAGACGTACATTTGCACAAAAGAAGTTTTTTTTTTTTTTTGTCTCTTCAATTTAAAAAGTTACTTTTCCACTGCGGGAAATTTTTTTAATAAAAAGAAAGGTTGCACATTTTATAAGACTTGGCATTTCTATTCTGATTTTTAATTCATCTCCAGCAGCTAGAAAAGAACTAGAAAAGAGCCAGTAGCAATGTAAAATGATTTTCTTGAAGATGGAAGAGGAAGGGAACAGCAAATGTCCATTATCTGGGCAGGAGAAAAGTCTCGGTTAGGATACAGCGGCCACTTGGAGCAAAAGAAAACAGTGCAGGAACTGCAGTGAAAACCAACGAGCACCATTTGGTTACAGAATATGAATTGTTATAGGTCTGCACAGCTGGGTGAGCCAGTGCTCATCCTCAGAGCATCATCAGCCAGCAACAGCTGCAGCTCTGCGCAGTACTATTTTGGGACCTTGCTTCCTTGGGCTGCCATTTGCCAAAACATCTTGGTCTCAATTTCCTCCTTAGACACAGGACATTCATCTGGGATGGTGCAAAAATAGTTTGCTAGCGAACACTTTTTAACTCTTTATTGTTTAAAAAGGTGTTAGCTTCATTCTTACAGCTATCTATGTTAGAGAAGCTCTGGTGAAACCTTGACTGGCATTTTCCTATGCTGGACATTCCCTTGTATTAAATGGGTTGGCTGTTCAGGTGTTTTTTCTTGCCTGCTAGCTAGCAGCTGAGCTCAGAATGACCACAGGAGTGGCTTGGCATATTGTGTTCTCCGTAGATTTTGGGAGTTCTCCCACCCATGGAACAGGCAAATGGAATTTGTTTGCTTCTGGTTATTTCAGGTGTTTACTTATTTATTTATTTATTTATTTATTTATTATATTTTATGTTTATCTCACACTCCTTGTAGAGTGAATGAAAATGTGAATGTGGAAGGAGCTCTTACCATCACTGGCTGCAAAGGAAGCTGATCTGGCCACTAGCTATTTGCGGTCTGCATGCACGTTAGCACTGTCGTAAGCTGTACCTGCACATAAGGCAATTAATTGGCACATTGTTTATTCAAAGGGAACTATTCAAATAAATATAGATTTAGGCTGGATTCTGCACTCAGTGGCACTCTATAAATAGTTTATCCCTTTTGAAGTTTAAAAAGACCAAACCAGGAGCTGTTAAACGTCCTTGATTTCCCTGCTTTTAAGTAAAAGTACATATGGTTGCACATCAACCATTCACAAAGCTTTGATTAATGTGACGTCTAAGCTGGTAAGCATCAAAGGAAAATGCTGTGTTTTAAATCACTCCTTCTTCAGACAGAAGAGTTCAGCAGTGCCTTGAAGGCTGTGCCGTTCCTTTGGAAAACTGGGATTTCTCCTCTTTCCTTTCCCAGTGGTTCAGAAACACCGTCTGTTTGTACGATATATGGTGATGTGCAACATAGCAGATGAAAACCCAGGAGACCAGGTTGCACAAGCCTGGGGCTGAAGGTGCAGTGGGAGCTGGGCCAGCATGCAGGTGGATGTCTACAGAACAGACCCATGGGTGCCCTGGGTAAATTTGCCACTGGCCAGCTCCCACTCACGTTCAGGGCCAGTGGGATTGCCAGTGGAAGAGAGGTGGGTGGCACACATGGAGAGGCCCAGCACACGGAGCAGCTTTTAGAGGCAACGAGCCACTGAAAAGGTACTGGAAGAATTTGCCTTAAGGTTAGCAACACAGGAGGTTTTTACGGGGAGACCTGACCACTGGGCACCTGTGTTCAGAAGGCTGGAGCCCACACTACATGTACCCTTTGGCAGGGTAATTTGAGTGCTTTGATCTCTGTTGCACAGATCAGCTGTGCAAAGAAGACGGAGCAGGGCTGTGCATCTGGGCAAAAGCTAGTTCTTTTTAAGAGAAATCTCCACAGGAAGAATTTGTTTTTATCCTGATGAACTTTTCAGTAAGGCTGAGAAACTGTTGTACTATGAAATAACTCAGTATCATTTACATTTTCTGTAAGAGCAAATTCTTCCTCTGTATAACAATTTCAAGGTTGGCAGAAGAACTGATTGCTGCTGAGAAATGGATAATTTATCATTTTAACCTGTAATAAAGTATTAAGCAGGTGAATTTGCAGTAACCTTAACTCTGTCCCCTGATGCATACGCATTATGATTTAGTCTATAATAACGCTATCAGTATTATTCAAATGATACACGACACTATCATATATTCTGCAAATGTATTCTGGTCATTGAGTGTAGTTAACTTCTGATTTAGCTCTGCCCCTTTCCCCCAATAATCTTTTGTCTCTGCCCTGCTTACTGTGATTATTTGACTCTGGATCTTGCCCACCGAGATGTGGCACCACACCAAAGGGGCAGTGCTCTGCTGCACCAAAGAGGCACAGGGGAGGGCTCAAGAGCATTTTTCCAGAGCTGAGGCACTGCTGGAGGCATATGGCTGGACAGCATTGCTTCCACTTGTCATTACCGAGCACAGGAGGGATGCCCAAGAGCCTCACAGATTTATTTTTTTTTCTTTTCCCCTTTTTCTCCATACCATTCCCTCTTGCCCTTTCCTCGAGACAGTCTGCGACATCAGGGTGACCTATGGGCTGTTTGGGAGCCAGGGGATCTGCGTGTGGGCACCAGTCACGGGGTTTTTCTGGCTAGGTTATTAATTACTATGCAAACCCCAGTCCTTTAAAAACTAGCCTTGGAGTAGGATAGCTCCTGACAGAGAGGGGGCAGTAAAGCTGTGGTGTCTGCCCCTCGGAGGCTGAGAGGCAGCACCCTGCGAGACACCTCTCCATCTCTCCTCTTCCATCTGGTAGTGGTGTGTCCACTGTTCCATAGGAAATGCTTAGCTTCTTAGTAACATGGGCAGCTAATTTACTGCTCTGCACATCTGGGGACACACCAGGGACCCATGCATGCCCCAGTGCCCTTGGCACGCTGTTAGAATGAGCTCTTTTTCTGCTCTCTGTCTAACAGCAGCAAATGTCCCCTCATTTGGGACAAAATCTTTGTGCTGCAGTTACAGCACTTCAGCAGAGCTGGCAATAATAGTGGCGTGCTATTACTAAACTTATTCCCATTTAGTGTGTCCAAAGGGTTAGCTGTTGAGGTTATTAGGCGGTTCATGAACTCAGTTTTGTTTATTCAGGTGACATTTCTGAGTGCTACCATTATTACACTTTATGTAGAACAGTACTCCAATAAGTTAACGTGCTACATTTCCTTCGTGGTTCTGTGTTTGCTGGAGGGACTACAAGCTGAGGAGGTCTGGGAAGACCATTAGCTACCATTTAGGGCAGCCCATTCTGCAATCTGGGGTCAGAACAATCTCTATGCGCTCCTATTCAGGAGAGTTACAGCAAATAGCACAATCTGGGGCAGCTGGTGATGCTCTGAATTGATACAAATATCTCCAGCGTTGGAACAGCTCTGCCAGTATGTGTATCCTTGCTCTGGCCCTCACAGCATTTTTGCTTCTGAGGCAGGCTTTGGCAACTGCTAACATAAGTCCGCTTACTGTTGTAATTAGGTGGATGAGCTCATCAGAAAATGAGTTGCACCACTAATTGTTTTGTCAGAATAGGATTTGGAAGGAGTTGCTGTGCATTTTTTAGGGCTTTGCAGAAGCTGGGAATCCCTCTGTGCTGGTGTGAATGCTATTCCAGGCAGAGCATACGCTGTGAAGGTTGTTGCTTTTCCCTGCAGATGATCTGGCCAGGCAGTTTGGCACTTCCAGAGGTGATTGCATCACTCTATGATAAATCTGCATTCTATTTAGAAACCCATGGGAAAAGATTGAACTCTATAAAATTTTAACTACAATTATATATATATAAACTGATTTTGTCCTCAAGATTTCACAGTATCTATAAGAAAAAAGTGCAATGAAAGATTTTTGGTGATAGCTTGTACAAAATGGGCTAGTGCATGTTTTCTGACTGGTTTTTAATGGTTGACTTCTTACAGTCCTGAGCTTTGGATTGTCCTTTGCCGTATGTCCTTGCAGTACCTAACAATATACAAACCTAAAGAAAATCAAGTCAGAGGGAAATAGTGATATCCATAGATTTGTCATGCTTGCAGTGGGAATGTGCTGAAAAATGGTAATCAAGCTCTGAAGTTAGCCATAAACTCGCAGATACTGTCCATCTGATAACCAGAACACTCCTACCACCAGCCAGGAAAGAACGAAAACTGATACATCCAGCTCTGATTTATAATACGCGAGCAAAGCCTGAAAATGAGAAATTCCATAGGTTTAAAGAAAGTAGCTGCTGAAATTATAATACTGTTTGGTGTTCTGCTTAAGAAGTATGGATATGGGACCTCATGGCAGACAACACCTGTCTTCTGTACTCTTGTTGATTTTCCAAGGGTCAAAACTTCTCAATTCATTTTACTGTCTGCATTGGAGTTTAATACCATATTCTCATTACAGTGCAACATGTGGGTCTGCTTGCCCTGCACATACTCTTCCTTGATCTTTCTGTAGTGCTTGTTTATGAGAAAAGTGGATGTGTGGGTGTGTAAAATACAAAGCATCTTATTGTAAGGTTTTTCAGTGTTGCTAGAAGTCAGAGTTGTGATATTTGCAAGCCCAGATTCTGAAAGCAGAACTACGGCTTAAGTGAACATTAGCATTTACAAACTACAGTTGCAAATGACTTTCACACTCCTGATTCATCTGGGTCAGAATCACCATATTTATTTATATTTCAGCTAACGCTAAGTCATTAGTGCCCACCACATATATATGGTGTTACTGGTACCCACTGTATTATTGCAAATGGGAGATATCCAGGCACAATGCTGTGTACAATTGTGATAAGAAGAGCTACACTGGATGACATGTGGAGCCCCTCACTCCACTGTCCTCTCTCATGCAGAATGCATCACCAATGTCTAAGAAAGAGAAGCACAGCTAACTGTATGGTAGTGGCACAAGTTCCCAGCTTCCAGTGATTTACAGATCAGGGATTTCTGAATGATAGGCTTGTGTAGGCTCCCTCATTAAATTGTAGCAGGCTCCTTCGGAGTCTGATCTCCAGAGCAGATGTTCTGGGTAATGGAGAGGCCAGTCAGCACATTAGTAATGGAGAAAGTGCAATGGGAATACAGCAGCCCCAAGTCCTTAGTACTGCAGTGCTGGGAAAAATCATGGGGACAGGCTCTCTTTCAGGAAAATATTGCTTTAGTCTCATTCTGGCTACATCTGTAAAGCACCACTGAGATCCCTTTGCAAACAGAAGATTTTCTCATTTCTAGACATGTTGCTGGAACAAATGGGAGGGCAGGCAGAGGGGCTTAACAGGCTCATCTTGAAATCATATTTAAAGAAATACCTTTACTGTTTTGAGAAGGGAGTGAAAACTTGGAAATGCTCTATAACACAAACTGTGTTGCTTTTCTTTGGGGGAGATGATTTTTCTTCCAAACAGAGTGCTTCAAAATCTTGCAGATATATTGAAAAATCACCTAGTATTAGGATGGGGCTTTGGATGACAAGAAGAGTGACTGACTCTGAATGTGCCCATTCTAATGTCAATGACAAATGCAGTGAGAGCATTAGTGGTCATGATTGTTTTTGCTGTCATCTAGTCCCCAAAGCCTGAAAAGCAAATGTGTTGGCTAAGACTTTTATAATGAAATCCTGGAAAAATATAGTCATCTTTTGAACCCAAGTGTAAACAAGAATCTCCCTCTGTGTGCTGGAGGTAGCAGTTGTCCCCTAGTATCTCCATCCTCTCTCCTTGGTTCTTGGAGTACTCTTATCCTATCTCTTCCAGCACACTGTGGTTACCCTTTGCTCCATACTTTTTGACTTCCATAGCCTCATTACTCGTGGTACATTGGCATGACCTTTTTTCCCAACATTTCTCTTTGGGATTTGCTTCTCTCCAGTGTATTTTCATTCTATTCTCTTTCTGGTCTTCCCTTCACTGTCCTCCACCTCTTTAACATCCTCTGACATCTGAATCTTGGTGTCATCCTTTATTGAAGAAAACAGCAACCAAACAACTATCTTCTGCCATCTTTTCATTATTAGAGAATTACAAGAAGGAATTGAAAGAAAAAAAAAAAAAAAGACAACTAGGAGAAGGATAGTCAAAGATTAGCTTGGAGCAGACTGTGAGTGCGCAGAAGGCCTGGCTGGGTCTCAGCCTCCCTTCAGATGTCCCCGTGGGACAGCAGAGACCGTCCTGTGGGGTGTAAGTTTTCCTTAGGAGAGAGATGCCTTGCAAGACTTTTCTTCAGACATACAGGTGGTCTTCTGGTGCTTCCAGTTCCAGTGTTCCCTGCTGTCTTCTCCTGAAAAGTGCAAGAAATGAACGATTTTGTTCCTGGCGAGGACACGTGCCCCTTGCAGCAGCTGGATGAGGCATGATTTTGGAGGCTTGCCTGGGCTTTCAGCAGCTTCTCCTTTTACGTGGGGAGCAGGGAGGAGACTAGGAGGTACTATTGTGCAGACGTTGGTGTAGACACTATTTCTGCTGACACACCACTGCCAGCTCTCCCCTTCCCCCTGCCCCAAGCTATTTTCAAGGATAATGAGTGGGCTCCAGCATTTCTAAAAACACAACTGTGATTGCAGCAGAGGAGTATGTTTTCTGGGTACATTGCCACCCACAGGAAATGGAAAGCTTTTTTTTTTTTTTTTTTCCTGAAACCTGATTAGAATCATGGTGTACCTCTGTAAGGGAGACTGCAACAAGCCCCATGTTTACATTTGTTGTGTAATTTGTGGAGGTATACAATACACCTAACTCCCCAGACATGCAACTATGGCTCATTTCTCTCTGGAAACGCCTGTCCTGTTTTCAGCACTTTCACAATCACATCATTATCTCTCCCTGAATCCCGGCTCCCTGTTCTCTGTCATCGAGATTCAATCTCAAAAACACACAAACAGGAAATAAAGATCAGCAGTAGCTCTGAAGCTATCATGATCTCTGGAACAGGCCCCAGGAAATCAGTGTTCACCTCACTCCAGCCCCATGAGCCAGGAAGAAGCTGAATATTCTTGAAGCCTTTCAGAGCAGCAGAGCCTCATGGCTGTGTGTTCTTTCACACCATGACATGGACAGACCCTGTTCGAGGGCAGAAGGTGGTTCTGCTGTGTGCACCATGATGTCTTGTGATCCTACACCCACCGCTCTCACTGACTTTAGCACCTTGTAGGACTGGGGCACTACAAACAGAGAGAATGAAAGTATTAGTTCTAGCCCAGACACAGGCTTAGCACAATCTAGCTCTTAATCCCACTTCGCACTGTTTCCAGTACACCATTTGCCCCGTGGTTTCTTGATGGCTCTTCCACACAACAGCCTTTTGCCTGGCAGTGAAGGCAGCTCCCTCCCCGCAGCCTCACAGCTCTGACCCAGTCTCTGAAGAGGTTTGGAGCTAAATCTAGGGGAAAGCATAGTCTGTGTGAGAGGTGGAGAGCATCTGTTTCCTTCGACCATGACCTAAGAGAAAGTAAAAAAAGTCCCTTCTTTGCATGGAGGCTGAGAAGCTGTCTGAAGGACAGGGTTCGGTATCAGGAGAGAATGTTATTAAGAATAATATTGCCTCATGGTTAAGAATAATAGTGCCTCCATCATCACTGTGTGCATCCATGGGAGCCCCTGGGCTCTTATTTTACAATGCCGTTGACTCTGGGAAGCTTTTATATTGCTTTTGCGATGTAAAAGAAAAAATAGAACCTGCAAAAATCTTGAGGAGGGGTTTTTAGTAGAAGATGAGAGCACTTAAAGCTCAGAAGAGTTTGTATTCCCGCAAGACAAAGCATGTGTTTGCTCTCTACTGCTGACCTGTTGCTTTTCCATTCCTCCAGTGTTCCCTCTCCCCATCCACCAGCATATTAATGCAGAGGAGAACCACAGGTACTGCCAACCTTGAGTAATGAGGATTTCAAAGATCATGAGTTTTGTGCCAAAAATTCTGGAGTTCAGCTTTAAAATAATGAGATTGAAAAAAATAAAAATCAATATGTCTTGTGTTTCTTTGGTTTGCTTTCTGGTATTTGACTCAGTAGTAACCTCACAGTTTGAAGTTTCTTCTCCTGGAACTTAGGAGGTATATTTCCTTCCATGAAAGCACAGTTTCCCCTGTGAACCCAATAGCTGACACTAGAAAGAAAAAAAGAATACATGCCAAACAGTACAAAACTTGTAAGTATGTTGTTTTGTCGACACTGCAGTACTGATGAGATCGGTGTGTATATACGCACCAGCAGGGTACTGGTCAGGCTAGTAGTGAACCATACTCCTAATCTACAGAAAACACAAACGGACCTTTTGTGGGCTTGGAATTTGGTGGGATAACCAAACACTCAGCAGGTTTCATATTGCTGGAAAGCCTAAAGAGAAGAGCTCTGGCTCCCTCTGTTACAGGTCCAATGTAAAATACAATATAATTCAGCATCATTCTCTATGCATGAAGAATGGGGGTGGGGTTTAGTATCTGTGAATGATGTGGCAGCACATATGTTTCTGAGAACTTCAGTACCAGGACACTTTTGGCAGCATGTGGAGACTGGAAGGGGTAGTTCATTCATTGATGATGGAGTATTATGGATGCAGGCACCTGTTGTACTGCACAAGCAATAAAAAGCACAGAAGACAAGAGTTTTTAACTCCTTATTTATGTACACAAATAAATGACCTACTACTGCCTTCCCTGTGCCAGTGAAGCTAGTGGGAGGTAGGAGGTATGTGGTGAGAGGTCATGGGTGCATGGTGGTTGTTGAATGCTTCCCCTTATGCTGGTGCTGCACTACAATGCAGGGGCAGACACGAGACCTGGTGGTTGCCATCTCATCCATCCCTCAGCCACAAGGCAATGTTGCTCTGTCCTGTGGCTTTGGGGTGCCAGTGACACAGGTTTGGGGGAGAGAAGGGAGTGCGCTTCTCATGGAGTGGGTGCAGCCCTGAGCCACCTGCTGGTGCACCCACAGGTTGTCTCTTTTGCCAGGGAAACAGCCAGTGTCCATCCTCCTTGTCCATTCTGCTTCCTCAGGCTAAAATGAAAGCAGGGTCTGGTATGTACACAAAGGTGTGGAATGTTTTCTCACCTGCTCTTGTCCCATCTGCACTGATGGTTCTGATGTGTCTGGCAGCACAACCCCTGTGTTGCACCTTCTTTTCTGAACCAGCCAATTCTACCTAGATTTGGCAGAGGACCAGCAGTCTGGAGAATATTGAATGCAATAAATAAATAAATAAATAAATAAATAATTTGGAAAAATCCATGTAGAAAAGAGAGGAGAGAGAGTCCTGGCTACTTTGCCAAGCAAGGGAAAGGCAGGCAAGGCTGGCCTCCGCTCCGTGCTGGTAGATCTATGCTGCAAACAACACTGATGGGAACAAAGCTGCACTCATTCTCCTGCAGTTTGAACCACTTGTATTGAGCAAATTATCTGTATTTTTAAAAGAGAATTTTATTCACTTTTCACATCTTCATGGGATGTGCAATTTTTGTTGTCAATCACTCAACCAGAAAATCAAAAACTGGTGTTGAAATGAACTCCTTTCCTGGGAAGAAATTTTTGAATCTGACTAGGACCAAATTTATCTGTCTCGAAAATACTTGTGCTTGGAATGATGCAGCACCTTCAAAGCCAACATGCTGACAAATCCTGGGAGCTTAAGCCATGGATGATTGGCTGGGTGAAGGAGCAGAAGGTCTGATCTAAGTGTTGAATTATTGGGAATGTGTGTATTTTGCAGTTTTAAAATGCAGCTGAAGACTTCATATCATTGCATGGGAGGATAGTTGAAGTTTTATGCCTAGCACCCATGTGGCTCTTTCCTGCCTTTAAGTTCTTCCTATTGCAGCTTAAACATTTAGGAGATATCCAATGGAATTGCCTAACTGAGCTATTATGGATGATTTTCATTGGGGTCCAAGAGCATCTAAGACAAAAGCCCCATTGTGTAAAACACTGCTAACGTTTGTTGTAAGAGAAAGTCACTTTTCCAGAGGATTTACAACCTAATTAATCAGTCAGAGGCTGAGAGGGGAATGCAGAGGCAATGCTCTCAAGTGCTATTTTTGAGAAACAGGGGAAGGACTTCTAAAGAATTTCCACAGCTGAGATTATGGGGACCTTGTTTCATCAAAACAACAAGGCACCTGGATTTCACAGTCAAAAAGGGTTAAAGGAGCATCTGCTAAAATTGCTTCTCTTCACCTGTGCTCTGGGAGCTTTTGTCCACACTAGAGACACCTCTTGATGAGTGCCACCAGGCAGAGGCTGGTGCACTGTGACAAGGGACCCGACCAGGGTGCTGCCCTTCTGCCTCTCTCTCCCTGTTCCCACCACACAGCCTTCAAAACCCATCCTTCTCTGCTAAATTTCACCTACCTGGTGCAGTGCATTCTGACTGAGGCTTTTCAGAGCAGGTATCATTCATTTTTTATCGCAGGAAAGTGTATTTTATACACTTGTCTTGTATGCAAAATGTCTGCGCTGCTTCAGTTTAAACTTTCATTAAAAATTTACTGCTCTGAGTATGAAAAATGTGAGCCACTTTGTGCTGCCCACACAGGGGCACCTGCAAGCCCCAGCCAGGTAAAATCCGTGGTGTGGAGGTGAGTTCTGCTTAGAAGTGCCACTCTCTTACCCTATCCCACAGCTTAGCAATGAGGCAAGGACTGCAGATGACTGCCCCACTTGTTATCATGCAAATTAGGCCCTTTCTGCCTCATTTGCATAAACGAGAAGCTGTACATTTCCCTCCTCCCTGGCTGCTGGGAGGGATGTTTTAACATGTTTGCTGAACTATTGAACTGATAACCATTTTTCAGAGTGTTCCTGTTTGCTTGTAAGCACATTAGGCTGTGCTATTTTTCATTCTATAATAGAGCATGTTATATAAAAACATAGCAGAAAACAGATTAAGTTGGTTACCATAGTAGGTAACCTCTTGGACTGCAATCAGTAAAGAAGATATTAACATAGAGGAAAGCTTGTTAACGTTAGCTGAGAGCCAGAGAGACCCTTTTCTTTCAGCTAATCAGTGACTCATGCAGGTAGATTATTTTTATTTTTTTTTAGAAGCTAGATATTTTTCCCATCACAGACAATTGAACTGCCCGTATGTTTTTAAGCCATCTGTCTGGCTGGGATGTGTGTGAATTGTGTTGTGAATCCTAGCTTCCAAAAGCAGAAATAAGAATAAAGGATTTGTTTACTCATCAATATTTCCATGAAGGATAGGATAAAATATTCTAAATAGCACAGCGGTATTGCCAGCTATTGCTGTCATTTAAGGAGATGAATAAAGCTTATATCATACAAACTGAATTAGTACGGATAAAAGATAACTCATCCTGTGGCATGGATTTGAATTGTGTGTCTGAAGCTCTGATCCTCAGCACTCATTAGCCATCCACTCATCTGCCCTCCACTCATTAGCTGCTGTCTGGTAGTTTTTTAGCTGTACCCAGCTTTGGGAAGGAAGTGGCTGAGGTGAATCAGGCTGCCCTGTGGTTAGAGGTGAAATGCTAATGTTTTATTCCGTGCTTCTTTGCTCCTGGGTGGGAGCTGCAAAACCTGACTGATACCTGGTAAACAGCCCTGTGAGGTTTTTGTGGGTCTTGATCAGTCCTCTGTGCAAACCACATCTCATACATCTTACCTTCCTCTTGGTCAAATGTGAAGACTTTTTCTCCTACACCTTCTCTGCTAACACTTTTTTACTTCTTCCAAAGATGATAAAAAAGTTTCTGAAGATAATAATTGACCATCATTGAATATACCAGTCATTCATCAGAATTAGAGAGGTGACAAGAATATATAACATGTTAGGATATAATATATCCTTGCAAATCTTAGTGTTTGGTCCTCTATGAAGATTCTCAATATGGAAACTGCTGATTTCTTTGGTTTAACACTGAATAAATACAGAACACATTGCATTGTATCATTTAGTTTGTCCTAAGGATATTTCTTTTAATGTTCTAACCTAGCACTGCCTCTGAAAGGAGAACAGCTGAACTTTTAGATGTAGGTTGGCAACTCCATAGTGGAGCTATAACATGGATATTGACATATTCTCCAGCAGCTGTGGTCAGAGTAAGGGCTCCCTGTGTTTGGACATGGTTTAGTGGGTGACATTGGTAATAGGATTCTGTGATTCTGTGTTGGACAGTATAACTTCCAATTTGACTATTTACCATTTTGATCAAAAAGACGGTCTTGGATGGTACCCAGCAATCAGTTTCTGACAATACAGAGAATTTGGGATTAGGTCTTCTAATATTAAATTAAAATATGTCAGAGCCACTTGACACAAAGAACATAAAGTCACTCTGTCAAATTAAATTTATCCCAAACATTTTACCAGGCAGGTTTTTTTTTTTTTTTTTTTTTTTTTTTTTTTTTTTTTTTTTTTTTTGTGTGTGTGTGTGCCAGAAAGCTTCCTGTTTCTCTCCCGCAGCTTTAGTGATCTGACACCATGTGTCCTGGCTAGTACATGTAGTTTTGGTTGGCCTCATACACTACAGATCTGGTGCTGGGGTCTGGGGAAATGTGGTCTGTGCTGTTTGCCACCTGGGAACTGAAGTATTACACCTCAACTTGATAAGAACTTCTGCCCTGGTTTTGTCAGACTGTCCATGCGCAGTGATTACTCAGTGGGTGCTGCCACTGTTCAAATGAGCTTTCTGGCATAGCAGAGCTCTCTGTTGACTTTGCGTGCTAAACTAGACATAGCATTCACACCATGGAGGCTGGAGCCTGGTGTTCTGAGAGACATTGTTGGAGAAGTCTGTCCAGCAAAAACCCCACTCACTCCTTTTGTAACCTAGCACCAGATGCCAGGACCTTTCCTGTACTTCCTCTGACATTTTTGTTGCCCTGCTGTACTAGTAGCTCATGTGTGAAACACAGGGAGAGAATTTTCAACATAATTTTATGCAAAGTCTAACTCTTTTGACATTGCTTCGGTTGACCAGGCGTGTTTGTTAGGAGTAAGGCTTTTACATGGCCTCAAGATGGTATAAATAATGAGCCCCTCTCTGAACTGCAAGAAAAGACATGGGCTCAGCAGTGAGCAGTCCTTTAGATGATATGAACTGGCTTCTGTATCTGTAATATTCTGTGCCTATTCAAAAAATGACGGCTAGAGACAAAACTTGTATGTTTTCCCTAATGATGCTGAGGATCAGTACTCAGCACTTGACCCTCAGGAGGTATAAATTAGTCTCACTCAGCTGAAGGTAACAGTGAAAAGCTGATACAAACTGCTGGGGATCTGGCCTTCCTTCTTCTACTCTGGATTTTTGTCCTAGAGACAAAATCAGCCAAATAGCATAAGAAATCAGTCTAAAACAAGGACGTTGCTTTGCAGAATTCATGCTCACATTACTACCACTAGAGGCAAACATTTTGATTAGTCAATATGAAGGGAGCAAGTCTTCTTACATTTCCATGTTCACATAAAAAGAAATTCAGGCACTGTCATTTCAGTATTTAGTTATAAATCAGTCCACGAGCTGGACGGATTATTTCAGCAAACAAATGCATTGCACTCTTAGTTGGTATGTTTAATTATATTCTCCTTATTTTAGAGCAAGGACTTCTTTCTGCTAGGAAATGCAATAAGGCTTATTGATTAACTGAACTCACTTATCAGATACACATATGGTCGACAAGAGCCACTTAGTATTTCCTGAGCAGAAAAGAGAATTCAGCATTTTCTATGTGGTTTCTATTAGTGTCTTCATTAAACATTCATGTCATTTTCTTTTCTTTCGCTTACTTGTCTAATAAATATACCATTAGGGCCATTAAGTGCTAAGAGTTAAGTTGTTTAAGTGCTATAAGATATGCCCAGCGAATCATTGGCTCCTGAAGTATTGGTTTTCTGTCTAGATATCTGGTATTTTCACAGTCCCTTGAAACTCTGAATCCAATCATCTCTGCAGCAGAAGAAAGGTAATTGAAACATTAGGCACAGCTTGGTCCCCATGGGAATGAACAATCAAAAGATAGGCAGCTTACCATGGCATTCTACAAAGGTGGGTATATTCTGCTTTAGGAAAAAAAAAATGTTTAATGTTGGAATCAAAAACTTGCTTCAGGTAGAATTCTTAATGTTATTGAGGTAGTGGGAAGGGAAATCATGTTTTCCACGTTAGTTGCACAAACATCGTGTAATAGAATAGCATAAGTAACCTGGCAGGTAGACATACATGGCTTGTGGGAGCTTTGAAATCCACAGATCAGAGTCCTTCCTGGCTTAGGGAAATCTGGAAATGTCATCCCTCACCTTGGGTTATCATTGTTTCAGAAAAAAAAAATAAAAATATATATATATATATATATATATGTATATATATATATATATAATTTTTTTTTCATGCTTAGCCTGTGCAAAGCACTTCAAGGTCCTCAAGAAGGATAGTCCTCACATCGGGTGAATATGTCAACACACATTAGGAAAAGAGGACAAGGGGTGATCTATAAAAAAGTCACCTCGAGTCATTGTAAGAAAGAGATGCTGCTTTTTAGGAAGACCTTGAAGTGAGAGAAAATAGAGTCTTTGCAGATAAGCCTGGGGAAAAGAAGCCCTGAGCTTTTTCTTTGGCAGACTTGTAAATATGCAGGTAAAAGAGGATTAGGAAATGGAGATTTCCTTTTTCCTTGCAGAACACAGATAAAAATATTTTCCTTTCCTGAAGCTATGGTCCCCTTTATACTACACTTTCCCTCTAGATATTTCTAATTGTCTTGACCAAAAGACAGTAGGTAAGCAAATGGAGAAAGACAACAGGCTCTGGAGGTGGCACCAGCAGAAAGGGGTGAGATGGTAAGTAAGGAAGCAGCCAAGGGAATGCATGGGCAGAGACAATTGCTTATAGCACAAGCCAGAAGACAAGAAAGGGAAGATGGAGTGTAGGAGAAGACAAGAGGGTATGCTGGTCACAGAAGAAAGATTTAATGAAATTGTCATTGAGAAAGAGTATTAGCAAAGGGTGTAACCTCAAAACAGAGATCAGCAGGGGCTGCACTGCACATGGGACCATGAAAGAGAGTCTTCTGGTTTTTGTTTCTGTATGCCCTTTATGTCAAGTGATCTACATATCTATATTTACTCTTTGAACATTTCAGAGGACATGGTCTCAAGACCCACATGAAAACTATGAGCAGCTGTCAGTGCCTCACAGGTCTTTTAGGAAAAACCTAGGAGATGGATTCTGGCTTCACCTCACACTTGGATTAACAGAGAAATTGCAGATATTTTTTGCCTGTGTCTTTTCAGGCTGTCACTTTGGGACATTATATTTATAAACTCATCTCTAGAATGTACCTCAGGAATTTATGAGCAGAGATTTTGTCTCTTCTGCAGTGCTGTTGCGCTTGTGCAGTGTGGTTTGTAGAGCACTCCCATGTCTCTGGGCTCTGTACCTTTGTGTTTCAGTGTCCTGCTTTCTGCTCTAAAGTGCGTCTGCCCTGGTAAGTGGCATGTACCTTAGCAGCACATTACAAAGATTGCGCTTTTTCTGCCATCTGTACAGAAAAGTCTGCCCTCCTCAGGCTTTGAGGAGGCCTGTTCCTTCCTCATATTTTGGGTATGCTGTCAGTTTTTCAGCTTCTCTGCTGCCCAAAGTACACTTGGGCAGCGTACAAAGTGATACTCTCTGGTAGGCTACCTATGTTGTTGGAAAGGGGAGATCAGCCTCTTCACTTTTACATTGCTGTGTTCGTGTTTATAGGAAGGGTACTGTCCTAAAGCCTAGAGGAACTAAAATGTTCTGAAGATCATCTGAGCACAAGTGACTTCACTCACCTCTGAAGGTCCCTTTTTCCTTGCAGAACAGAAATAAAAATATTTTTCCTTTCTTGAAGCTATGGTCCCCTTTATACCCACTTTTCCTCCAGCCAGTTCCAACTGTCTTGACCAAAAGTACTCTTTGGCAAGGAAAGGCCTTGACTTAGTTATTTCTCTCACTGTCCACATAGAAAGTCCTTCTGTTTAAGGTGCAGAATCCCTTGCAGCTGGCCACTGTCCACCATTCGTTACTCAGGCATGAGTCAGCTGTTGCATGAAGCCAGCAGGAGCCCTTTCAGCAGCTTCAAACAGCCACTGGATCAGTTGCTGCCCGGGTGTGCTGGCTGAATAGCAGGGAGCAGGAAGCCTTTTGCTGCCTGTGCTGGCTGGAGCCTGACAAAGTGAGCCGACTTTCACAACCTACCTCCTTTTCTACCTCGAAAAATCTCTCGGAAAGCTATACTGGGCTGTCCCTGTCAGAGGGTGCTAGGTACGTTTTGCTCAGCCTGTCCTTGCAGCAGAGATGTCCTGCACACATGACAGACCAAGCTGGGTGGGTGTGAAGGCTGCAGTCAGGTGTTGTTGGGGTGAAGCCGTTCCCAAAAGCCTGTGAGAAACAAAGTGCCCCAGGTGTCATTCCCCCTCCTGCAGTTTGTCGATTCCTTTGTCAGATGTGTTGTCCAAGCAGCATTTTCAAAGAAAATCTTCATGTATGATTAAAGATTTATAACATCCCTAGTCTATTGCCATTGTGGATTTCAAACTTCCTTTTTAATGAAGTTTTTTTTTTTCATCAGTTACAAATATCCAGCAATGACTAAATGCTTAAGAATGACTTTTTATTCTTACAAAAAAGCCCATTTATATTCCTATGAATTAATTAATACATGTGGGAACTACAGGGATCTTTTCTCAGAAGATCTCCATCACCATGGGCTGCTGACCTACAAAGCTAAGTCGAGCACTGTCATGTACACTGATTTGTTCCAGAAGGAAAATTGGGCAGGTGTGACAACTGCTGCTCTGCACAATGCAGACCGTTACAGCAGAGGCAGCCTCCTTGGAATGACAGGCAGATCTCCCAAATCAGGCAGCATCAATTTGGCTGCACGCCTTGAACTGTTTGCAGCACAAGCACAGTAAATATTTGGTCAGCGCACAGGATGGGCACATCTCCCACTCACTCCCTGATGAGATTCCCACATCCACTCAGGAAGGGCTGCGGGATGAGTTGCCATAGGAACCTCAGGGAAGGAAGGAAAAATGCATACCTGAAACCCTGCTGCTTAATTTTAGCACCACAGGGCTGTAGCCAAACACTGGGGGCAGAGTGTTTTACAGGTTGTTGGTGCTGGCCAGACCCTTTGAAAGGCATTCCCGTGGGTCTCATCGCATGGGAAGGCAAGAGTCAGTATGGTGGGCCCCATTGTGGCTGGGCTGAGCAGCCCCTGATGATGGGACATGGAGCCACAACGCCACACGGCCAGGCACCCACAGGTGTCTGCAAGCCTGGAGCATTCAGCTTGACCTGCTCTAGGGCTCTCTTTTGGAGCACCGTTTGGCTGGTGGAAGCATCGAGCACCTCCTGTAAATCTACTCTGCTCAGGCATGCAAAATACAGCAGTGTGCACTGAAAGTACATAACCCCAAGTGGGATCACTGCTTCATCTCCATGCTTTTTGTTCCTCTGTCTTCCCAGAAAGGCAAATGCAGTTTCCCCCCTTCGATCCCTTTTGCTCTCCTTTGACAGTCTTGACAGTCATTGGGAGAGGCTCACTCTCTCCACTTTCATGGCTTCTCATTACCAACAAACAAGTGTTTGCCTCACATCTTTAGGGCTCAGGAGCAGGCTGACAACATTGACCAATGAAGCATGATAACCCGATGTAGGGAAGACATTAATTGAGCATGTGGAGTTCATGAGGCTGCTGTCTGCAGTCAGATGCTGCCACCTCATGCCCCCTGACTTAGGCCTGTGCTACAGCTGGTCTTAGAGTCCTGGGGATATTTTTCTCTACCTTCACTCTGGAATGAAAAATGGCAAAAAGCAATTTCTTATCATTTATAAACTGAAAAATAAATTTGGCATTACAGTTGCTATTTAAAATCAGCTACTTGAGGCCCCCCATTGCTGCAAAGGCCTGTCACTAAGGTTAAGATGACCCAGGAGCTCCCAATGGCTTTCAGGACAGAGGAAGGTACTACATCTAAAGGGTAAGCTGAAGAAAGAGGAAATCTGCAGTTTTCAGAGAGGGATGTCCTTTCAGAAATGGATGAAGACCTCTGAGAAATGCATGCAATAGTCAATACAGAGAGGTATTCATAAGGCATGGGTAATCTCTCTCAAATAAGGAATTCATAAGGATGGCTCGTTAAATTACTTGCTCTGTGGAGAAGCAGTGGCATTTTTCAGGGCTGACACTGAATTCATAGCAAACTGCCTTGGATGCCTAATAAATAGGTTATGAAGGTGGATTTCTGCAATTTGTTTACCCACCTCTTTATACTGGTCTTCTCTGCATGTGAAATAAACTCTGGAGTGTATCACAAACTTTGTAATGAGCTTGCAGCTTGGTCTCAAAGAACAGACCAAAACTTCTCTGGTTCTTAGTCTTTGAGCGTTAGGAAAATAAAATTGTTTTAAAACTCTGTTTCTATTTTTTAAAATATTAAAAAAAAAAAGTCACTGCAAATTTTCTGCATCCTATTTTGGTGGAATGCAGCTCTCTTAAGGACATTAAGAGATTGGCAGTGAACTAGAGTTAAAACAAAACGGTGGAATTTGACCCTATGCCCTCAAGGAAGTGAATCACTGGGAGAGCTACTTTACTGAGATTAGAAAGTAGCTTTTTTTTAAATTATTATTTATTTATTTTTCCCTGCAGGGCATGTTTCTTTTGGTCCTGCCAAAGTCTATAGATGTATGTTGAAACCTAAAATGGTCCTGGTAAAATCATGGGGTTTATGCCTATGTTTTCCACAAATGTACTGAATTACAGCTGAGATGAATAAAGTTCATGCAAGCTAGAAATGAGTAAGACCTTAGTCCCCCCTCTTTCTCTCTCTGCTAGATTGCCGCTTTTGACAAAGCCTTATCAACAGTCCTTGGCTTGCTGAAGACTCTTTATGGAGAAGGGAAGTATTTAATTGCATGAGGTGAGTTAGTCTAAGAACTTGTTCCCAGGGAATTGTACCCATTGACTCTGGTAATCCTCTGAGTGCCAGGTAGGCCTTCCCTTTCATCTGGCTGCTGCTGTTGCCAGTCCAGGATCTTGGCATTTTTACTTGCCCCAGTACTTCCTCAGTCTGCCTACATACAAATCACCGTGGGGAAAAGAGAAGACTTGGATATAGGAGAATTTGGGATGGACATAAACCTCGTTGTGGTTTAACCTGGCTGGCAGCTCAGCACCACACAGCCATTCACTCTCGCTAACCCTGTAGTGGGATGGGTAAGAGAATTAGAAAAAAAGTAAATGCTTGTGGGGTGAGATAAAGATAGTTTATTAGGACACGAAATAAAGAAAAAAAATAATAATGATAACAGTACTACTAATTATAATGTGCACAAAACTACTGATGCACAATGCATTTGCTCACCGCTCGCTGACTGATGCCCATCCCATCCCCGAGCAGCAAGTCCCCCCCACCCCAGCCAGCCACCCCATATTAATTGTTCAGCATGACACCACATGGCATGGGACATCCCTTTCACCAGTTTGGGCCAGCTGTTCTGGTTCTGTCCCCTCCCATCTTCTTGGGCACCCCCAGCCTGCTCACTGGCAGGGTGGTATGAGAAACTGAAAAGTCCTTGGCTTAGTGCAAGCACTGCTTTGCAACAATTAAAATGTCAGTGTGTTATCAACATTATTCTCACCCTAAATCCAAAACACAGCACCATGCCACCTACTAGGAGGAAAATTAACTCTATCCTAGCTGAAACCAGAACAAACCTGCAGGAACTTTTGGTCTTATGACTGGCAAATGCAATTGCTTCAGCTCTTCTGCCCTGCTCTTCTGCCATGGCATTACAGATTGTGCACTGGTAGCAAGACTCCCCTGCGTCCTTTCCTTTGTTACGAGCACAGAGGTCAGGAGCTGTGAGACCTGTCCTGGATGAATGCCCAGATTTGAGCTCATCAAAGAAAGGAAAAAGCCAAGAACAATGAAAACCCACACCAAGCAGAATGTCTGGCAGGGCATGTTTCTTCCCTGGTATTACATTTCTCTTATATAAAACAGCTCCTCTGTAAAGAACACTGATAGTTTTGAAGGACTGAGTTCAACCATGGCCAACCACTTGTTTCTGGAAGGACTCAGTGGGTCTTTTGGGCTCTTTCTTCAGCACCATTCTCCCCCACTCCCCATTATTTCTTGTGTTGCTGTGTCATGAGGCGATTCTGCTCCACTTGTAGCCTGATGCAGAAGAACTTCTGTTTGGGATTCTAGGTAGTCAAGAAGTCTCAAGGGGAAAGGTATTTAAAATCACTTGTCTGCACTGCGTGATTAATGTTTCAGGAAATTTAACATATCTGAAATTTCCTCCCAAATATGCAATGCAACACCTTTTCCAGCAGTATTCTGGAATGGTTTTTGAGATTGGAGAAAATGGATTTTGCGTGTAACATATTTTTGAATATTATATACCAGTTGCGTTGATGTATACACTTTAGGCTACAGCACACATCTGTAACGGTAACAGCTTTTGGTTAACAGAGAGTGCTGCAGGAAGGATGCATCACTCAGAAGGGAAAAGAAGAAACAGAAAGCACTCTGGTTAAGTGGCAAAGAGTAGGAATATATTCATACCAAAAAAAAAAAAAAAGTTTAAGAAATGGAAATCTATCTCTTGTAATGCTAATGGAGTGGAAACTAATCTTCTTCTTATATCTTACCTGCCAGAGTGGAAGCAGGATAAAAGGAAATTTGAAGAGCAAGTAGCCAAGGATACGAAGGGTGCTAATAAATTATTTGAAGTATATAAAAAATATGAAGCTTGCAAGACAATCAGTGGTTGTACTAGATCATTAGAGTGTGAAATGGTCAGTCACATTTCAGGGAAGCTAAATGGTATTTTTGCCTCAGTCTTAAAGGCAAAAGTCATTGCAAAATATGTATTCTCAGTGTATTTTTTTTTTCCTACAGCTAGTATCTAGCAAGGATGATCTATAGTAGTAAAGGTATCAGAAAACTCAACATATTCAAGTATTCAATTCAAGTATTACTAAAATGAGATTACTGAAGTAGGAGAGATAGGCAAAAAGAAAGAAAAAGGGGAAAAAAAAGAAAAGAGGGAGAAAGAAAAAAGAAGAAAAGGTAGCTGACTATAGCCCACCTATTGTTCCAGCAGTACCACAAGATGTTGGAAGAGATCAGAGCTGTACAACCTGAGCAGGCAAGAGAGAAGGAGTGTTTTTATCTTCATTTTGCATCTGTGGAACCGATGCAGAGAAAGAGAAAGCAGCTTGCCCCTGTGGGGAGCCAGCAGCAGGCAGGAGATGTGTGAGGGTGGTCTTCTGGTCCCCCAGTACCACACAGCCCTGCTCCCACCAGACCTTTGGGTCTGATTGTCCTCTGTACACCCAGCCCTGCCACCACCCTGTTGCGCAGTCAGCTGGGGTTGAAGCCTCTCTTCCCTCTGAAACTCCATCTGCTCCTTCTCCAGTATTCAAAACAGCTTCCAAAACAACACATTTCCCTCCCACTTACCTAAACACCCCTGAAGAGCCCCACAAATCCTGAGAAATTAGAATTGAGGTTTTTAAATATGGAAATGCCACTGATTTTTCAAATGCCTGACCAATTCTTATATAAGAAGGCATGGGGAGTTCTTGGACATTTGAGGCTTCAGAATTACTCAAGGCAATTAAATTATTAGAGGTAAGAAGCCTCTCTACTTGTTACCATTTTCATGCATTACTGACTCATAAACCATACTTCCACATATAACATTTTCTCACATCAAGCCATTAACTAAAGCATGGCATTTTCTATTTCAAAACACAGCGGTGATGAACAGTGCACACGCTTGTTAAAAAGGATGCCCAGCATCGAACAGCGTGAGCTGAATTTCATACCAGGAGGAAGGCAAGAGAAAACACTAAAGACAGAATTAGAAAGCATCTAGATGTGCTTGTGGGAGCTGGGTGGGAAAGGGCCTGTGGCCCGCTGGGTTTCTTTGAAAGACCTAACATACCACAGGTGAAAGGAGAAGTAGCAGTGGTGTTTTACTAAGAATTTCAAATGGCTTTGATCAGGGCTATTAGAGGACTGGAGGTGAGGTGAAGGGTCTTGTCACAGATTAAAAAGCGGTTGAAAGGTAGGAAACAAAGAGCAGGCAAAAACGGCCAGTTTGCAGCCCAGAAAGCAGCTGACAGCAAGGCACCCTAAGGAGAAGTACTCTGGCAGGTGTTCCTCAGATTGTTTAATAATGGCCCAGAAGGTGTGTGTGGGGGAAGCAGTTCGGTTGCAAATTTGCTGATGGTACTGAATGGTTTAGATTAGTGAGGCACAGAGAGCATTATGAGAAACATCAAAAAGCCCCTAGGAAAACTGATTGTTGGGCAACCCTATTGCAGATGAAATTCAATTTAGAGAAATGCATTGTAAAGTGGCAGTGCACAATGAAAAGGATAGTTGAAGCAACATGAACATACTGATGGGTTCTGATTAGTTACGACCACATCTCCTAGTCAGGGAGAAAAGGAAAGAGAAAACAGTTTTCACCATGGACAGTCCATTTGGAAAAAGGGAAAAAATAATGATTTTAGGTATGTCAGAAATCTGAAACCCATATCCAGGAACATCCTCATTTTGAAGCCTTTATTGAGGTCTGGTCACTGAGTCTTCTTCCTGGCTTTTCACCATCCTGAACAAGACAAGTAAGCAATTTTATCCTTATTGACATCTTTTAATATCTTCTCATTAAGCAGCACACTTAGGGCTGTGTTGTCACTGAAACACCTCATTAGTCCATACACCATGGAAGTGGTCATACAGGCATGGGTGGTCTCAGATGGTTACAGGGCTCCTCAAGATGCTCCTTTGGGCTTCATTTGTGGTGACAGGAGTCCAGGTAGATTCAGTTTATGGAAAGCAAAAAAAGCTGGCTCCTCACTTCTCCTGCTGTGGTTTGACCCAGAGCCTTTCTGGTTCAGCCAGCAGGCTAGGCCCATCATGGAGTTCCCACCTCCACAGAAATCACAAGCACAGTCCATCCCAATGAAGGTGGTATGGTCCCAACTGAGGCAAAGATTTCAGCTGTTTTATATTTCTGAGAGTTCAATAAATAAGTTGTTAAATGTACTAAAAATATTTCAAGTGTATCATTAGAGTCCCTAGGAAGTCAACATGACAATGAAGATATTTTGTAGACAGTACTCTGCTTAGATGTCATAGTGAATGAACAGGTGAATGATGCTCTGCTTTCCTTCTTCTTCTTAAGATGCTGAATCCTCTGAGGGGATGTGATAGACTGACACTGAATTCATCCTCTGGATATGTTGTTTTGGTATGTCTTGGCTACATCACTGCAGATAAGACTGCAGAGAGAAGCCTGGGGGCTTATGTTGGTGATGTGGTATGACCACAGCCTACAGTCAGTGCAAAGTCAGGCTGGGTATCCACAGTTTTGGTTTCTGGTTATTTAATTCTGCTTCTTTTCCTTTGACAACTCCTCCCAACCAAAACTAACTCTGTGAGATGGCTGGATATCCAAGAAGATGTGGGGAAGGGTAGGGGGAGAGGGAACAAAGCTTGTAATAGCAAGCAGACAATCAGATGGCAGGTCTGTTGTGCATCATTTTGTTGCATAATGTGTGATGCTCACTGCATGAAGGTTTGCTAATAGGGTTCATAACTGTTGGCATACGTTGACTCTAATAGTAAAAATTACTTTGGGGAAAAAATAAAAACAGAGGCAGGCACGGAGAAAGTAAACAAGATAAAGTGAGGTAAATAATGAGAAATATTTCAGGAAAGACTTTCCCCATGAGACATCTGTTTTCAGAACTGTCTGGATGCATCCCTCTGATCGTACCCCACACTAGACAAGCAGAGGCACAAATGTGAGGAGACTTCACCCTCCAGGAAAGGGCTGCTGTGGCAAAGTCAGAGCTGGAAGAACATTGTCTCTTACTGAGGAGACTGGGGTTGAGGTCTGTGCCAAGAATGTGGCGTGCTCTGCAGGTCCTCCTCCCGTGCTCTGCTAAGTAATCCAATCCCAATAAATTCCCTGCACCCAGAGCTGACCTTCACCCAGCAGAAGATGAGTGGTAGTTCCAAACACTTATTTTTCTGGAATGATAAACTGACTATTTGAAAAGCTAGCCTCAATTCACAATTCTTTTATGCTTTGGTCAAGCATCAGATACTAGCTTCTTTATAGTCTGTTGTGAAATTTGGTTCATTGCTGTTTATATTCTGATTTTGCTTTCTAGAGGGTCTGATCAGCTGCACTGTTCTCAGTGTTTTCCAAATATGCTTTATGATTAAATTTGTCTTTCCCTAAAGGAACACAGATGTTTTTGCTTTCTGCTGGGTCATATGAGGAAAATTTTCAGCACTTTGTACATTTAGTGATTTCTGAGGTCTGATTCTTGTTCAAGGGACTAGTAACCATCACATCTACTAACTACTTTTGTGACTGAAAACAGAGATTTACCAGTGGGTAGTATGATTCATTGCTACTTTCACTGCTGAGTGTATGAGAAGAAAATAGAGTTTCAAAAGCATATATCCCAACCTATCAAAATAATATTAAAAAAATCAATACTAAAATAGGTATATTCTGGGCAAAATTTCCCCAAAAAGGGTAGCCCTGCAGTTTTTATTCTAAAATAGAAAATAATAGCCTGTTTTTATTTTCTTCTGGTGTGTTAAAAGCAGCTATACTTTGCAGTAAGATGGAAAAGCCAACCAAGTAAAACATGGGAGAGAAAAGCAGCTCATCTTCACATTAGGCGTGTCCCAGAGGTCTTTCACTGCCACTTTGCTGCTGACAGCCTCGGGGGACATTCTGGAGTGCTCTGAATCCACCAACGTGTACATCTTCCAGGCTGCCCACTTGCATGAGGTGGCCTTCCCTTCCAACCCCACCAAGGTATGCCACAGGCCACATTTCTGAAGCCTCCTTGGGGATAAGCAAAGTTTCTGGCAGGAGAAGTGGTCGGAGTGGTTCCCATGGGTGGGAACAGTCTCTTCTGGGGCCAGAGGTGCAGGCAGTGGGGTGGGAGGAGCGGTGCTGGTGGGTGCCACTGCTGCACTATGTCAGGACCTGCAGCATGGCGTGTGTCAATCTGTGCAGCCCTGAGGGGCTGCAGCAGGAGCAATGCGGGTCTGAAGGTGCAACGATGTCTCTGCCCACCCTGAGGGAGCTGGGCAGAGGGAAGAGCTGCAGGGAAAGGCACAGGGATGAAACTGCTCAGCCTGGAGAAAAGGAGGCTGTGTCCTGGCCTTTCTGCAGCATCGCTACAGGCTTGAGGAAGAGTGGCTGAAAAGCTGTGCAGAGGAAAAGGACCTGAGGATGTTGATTGATGCTTGCCTGAACACGAGCCGGCAGTGTGCCCAGGTGGCCAAGAAGGCCAACAGCATGCTGGCTTGTATCAGGAATAGTGTAGCCAGCAGGGCCAGGGAGGTGATCGTCTCTCTGTACTCAGCTCTGGTGAGGCTTCATCTCAAGTACTGTGTACAGTTTTGGGCCCAGAAGGACATTGAGGCCCTGGAGTGTGTCCAGAGAAGGGCTGTGAAGCTGGTGCATGGCCTGGAGCACAAGTCCTGTGAGGAGTGGCTGAGGGAGCTGGGGGTGTTTAGTCTGGAGAAGAGGAGGCTCAGGGGAGGCCTCATTGCTCTCTGCAGCTACCTGAAGGGAAGCTGTGGGAAGCTGGGGGGTCGACCTCTTCTCACAGATAACCAGTGATAGGACCAGAGGGAATGGCCCCAAGTTGTGCCAGGGGAGGTTCAGGTTGGCAGTGAGGAGACATTTCTGCTCAGAAAGAGCAGTCAGGCACTGGGACGGGTTGCCCAAGGAGGTGGTGGGGGTCACCATCCCTGGGGGTGCTCAAGGAAAGGATGGACGTGGTGCTTGGGGACATGGTTTAGTGGGTGACATTGGTGGTAGGGGGGTGGTTGGATCAGATGATCTTGGAGGGCTTTTCCAACCTATGTTATTCTATGATTCATTGCAGTTACACTTTCTCTTTGTCATGGCTACTGGTGCAAGAGCCACGACCTCATTCTGATTCAGTATATATTCTGAGAGAAGACATGAAATGAGACAACATGAGCCTTCCCTGAGCATGGTGGAGGCATCTGGGGTATAAATCAGATACGGACTCTACCTCAGTCTCAGCCTTTCAGTTTGACACTCCTGCTTTTATTCTATCATCTGGGGTGGGGGGCACTGTAAAAGTGTCCTACCTGTAAAAATTGATCATCAGTGGATGCATAAAAAGGGTATAAGTCCAGAAACAGGTATTATCTTCCTTGGATTGTGCTTAGGACAGGTTTTCCAGGAAACTGAGATATGCCACTGTCCCAGATCTATGCTCTTGACACAATGAACTTTGTGGGCTGAGTACACATCCCCTCTGCTCTGCCGTGAGCCTCTCACTTTCTGCCTGTGGCATGAGGCTTGCTATGCTCTGGCTGCTCCTGCCTCCCTAGGCTCTTCCCTCCTCACTTCCTCTGCTGACCCTGGCCCTGGCCTTCCAATGGAAATTTGTCTCTTTAATGCAATACCTAACATTTCTTTCTAACTTGTAGCAGATGTAGGATGAGTTTAAACCTGCCCTGTGCAGCCTAGCTGAAGCTATCTATGTGTGACCTGTGTGAGCACTGCACCTATTTAGCCTCTCTTCTTGTCCACCTGTGCATTTAACCCAGGATTAAGGACCAGAGTGAAATGTTTGCAATGGATTCTGTTCTCCTTCTCTTACTTCAGTGTTTTCACTTGTGCTGGCTGCTCCTCCCCTTTCTTCTCCATGCCTGCCAAGCTCTTTGGGTTTGGTCTCAACCTCTGCAGTGAGGCATGGACTTCTGATGGAGCTCTAAGAGGGATTGCCCTCAGGGGGCCACTGACGACACTACATGCATCAATGGCATTAGGCATTCAGAATTTCTCTGAGTTCTCTGAGGCAGTATGGCAATAAATAGCAAAGAGCCTGAAAGTTCTGGCAGGGTCCTCTGCAGAAGCAGTGTCTGCCTGTAACAATCATTTTGGTTGCTTCACTGGGAAAAGGCCTCCCTGCCTCAAACACCTGCGACTCACTTGGGAGCACACTGAAAGCAATGGATTTGCTCTTGGTCAGCCTCAGTGAGCATTTAGCTGTGTTTCCAATACAAAATCAGAGGCTTAGGTATTGTAAGATAGGCGGACTCTAACTCCATTACCTTCTAGGCATTCAGCCTGGACTATTCTTAGGATGAATCTGATCCTTCTTAAAGCCCACCAGGATGCTGGCTTGAGCTGTACCTTCAGTTCTATTATTGATCTTTACCTCAGTGACAGCCCACCTGTGGACGTGAGCTGCATCCACATATTCTGCTGCTGCTGTTTGTCCATAGGAAGCAGCACTTTGCTTGAGATCATACCTTGCTCCTTTTCAATATCCTCTACTTCCCTGGAGCCCTTCAATTTGGGCACACTTCTTCATGACCACATCACACAGAGCCCCCAGGATCACGGGTAAAATAAAAAGGATAGAGGGTACTGGAGAGGGGTAAAGGAACATGCTGGTTTTGATAACAATCAGTAGCCAGGCATTGGTACAGCACCCATTAGCTTACCTCCCTCTTCTCCTTGCTGGCTGCAGGTAGCAGGTTGTTGGCTCCATGTACTCGGGAGCAGGCTGGAGCAGAACAGGCAGAGATCTTCATTTAAACACATAGCAATGTACACAGGGATATGGGTTTCTGCCAGGGGTGGCCACACCATCCTTCTGCATCACAGTCCAGACATCAGTTCTGTAGCTTTTGGAAAAAGTGAATGCATAAGAGATGTGAATTTTCCATGTCTTACTTTCCGATTTGTCCCAGTGCATGTTTCAGCTCTGCAATTCAGTTCTTTATCCTCTCTTTCCACTTTCTCCAAACTAATTAAATGCAAGCAGCCCTCTTGGTGGTGCTACAGAAAGTGCATAGCAAATGAGTTGTACCATGAAAGAGTAAGCCATTATCAGCACTGGTTGCAGCACAGCAAACTGCTTTAACATTACAGCAGAGGACATTTTAGTTCATAAGTCTTAAAATCAGATGGTTATCAGAGTACTGACAGGCAATTATAATGCTGATCTCTGGTCTGGCTGGCAGTGACTGTCTCCAGACTATGGCATGGTTTTTGACCTCATTGAGTAGGTCGCAGGAGGGCAAAGAAAAGCCTTTCACTGCCACCAGCAAATGACTAACTGTCCCAGAACTGCAGTGCTGAAGATACAGGAATCAGTCATCACAGGAGAAAATCTCCTGACGGTTGAGAAACTGCATCTCTATTGTGTTAAGTAACCAGTGACAAAATGCAAGCCAAATGAGCTAGGAATTTATTTATCAGTTTGTACACAGGTTTCTAATCAAGTAGATGTAGTGCTTTTGTTGTTTAATCTTTGAGGGTGAGACCCTTGTAAGTGAAGCTCTGTTCTCCCTGGGAAAAAAATAAAGGAACTGCTGGGAGAATGATAAATGCAATGTAGGAAGACTGCTTCTCAGCTGATTGAGGGTTATTTGTGCTTTTTTTTTCCCTTTCCTGCCTGCAGTGCTATTTTGAGTTGCAGAGTTCAAGTGCAGATAAACACTGTTTTGGAAGCTTAAAATGGGGAATCGTTTGTCCTGCGCTAAAGGCCTTCAAACCTCCTGGTTCATTTGTTTCCTCTTGTTCCAAATGAATTGCACTAGCAATGCCTGGCAGTTTATTTCCTGGTTAGTGTTTAATAACACAGTGCAGTGAACGTGCTCTGGTATTGCAGCTGCTCTGCTGGTTCAGGTTCAGAAGGATTCTCTGCACGACCTTGCTGATGGAGGTCACAGCTTCACTCCCAGGAGGTTCCCAGCACTGTTTTACACTGCAGGTACAACAAGAAACTACACAGTAGCCTCACTCTCTTCTTGCTTTCAAAACATGCTGTGGTAAAGACAAACAAACAAACAAATCTGCCTCACGAGTCTATGCAGAGTTTTCATTTTGGTCCTGGGACTTAGTTCACGTTGGAAGCTTTGCTCCCTTTCTAGGAACATCAGCATCGCAGGCAGGAAAACTTTGAATGGCCTGATGGGCTCTTTTCTAACCATCTATTCTGTTAGACTGAGCAGAAGGGGTGGACAGAGGATCCACTGCTAATGATGTGGCACCTTCAGGAAGGTTTTGACTTTAGAGGGATGTGTGACAGGGCTGTTTAGACCTGTGTTTGAAGGTGAGAAGAGGAATTCATATGGAGGAAGCACAGGGAAATGTATTTCCTTGGGCACATGCGCAAAAGGCCTAAATATGTTAGGTATATGTGAGCCTAGACAATACTCCTTAAAAAATAACATCAGTCTGGATGAACATATTTTGTCTAATACTGATTCTGCCAGCACGTTATACCTCTGTTGTGTTGATTTGATAATAAAAACTAGATTACTTTCGCAACCAACACTGCAAAATTAATCCTTTGTCTGAATAATCAAATTTGTCTTATCCTTGCTCCATACATAATCAACAATAACTGTTCTGGTCTCGAGGTGTAAGGAGCTATTATACCACTGAGGAATGCAATCACACTGCCAGGGAAGACCTGAGTAGGACTGACAAGCTCAAGTGCAACCACACAGCTCTGGAGGTAATGGTCAAGGGCACGGGGACACAGTGTCTCCTTGATCCTGGGAAGTGAGAAACAAGGTTTTGAGAAATGGATGGATCCTGTAGCAACAAGGTTTTGCTTTTTGACTTTGGGATCTTCTTTGAGGACTGAGGACAGCTTGGGAGAGATGGGTTCCTCCTAAGTAGGACAGAAACATCTTTGGCAACAGGCTGTCCAACCTGGTGAGGAGTGCTTAAGCACTAAGGAAGATGATGTTCCTCCAGTTAAATAAGGAAGTGGTGGACTGTGCTGGCAAACAAATGATCCAGTGTGACGTGAACAGAAGAGATCAGCAAAACAGAATGGAATCAGGGTCACCCCAAACATATACACATGGAAAAAGAAGTGCCTACCAATCAGCATGATGGGGAAAGCTCTCACACCTCTTCTGAGACATCAGCACAATTCATGCCTCTGTGCGTGTACATGGGGAACAAACGGGAGCAATGAGTCAGCACGCAGTTGCAAGGCTGTGATCTCAGTGAGATCACAGAGATTTGGTGCAGTAGCTTGCACAACTGGAGTGCTGCTCTAGATGGATAAAAGCTTTTTTAAATACAGGGTACAGGAAGAACAGGTGGGAAAGACAAGGAAAGGGAGTGGCTCTGAATAGGAGAGAGCAGCTTGAATGCTGCTCTGCCTCAGAATGGGTCAGGAGTCAGCTGAAAGCTAATGGGTCAGGATTAGCAAGCAGATCAATATTGGTGATGCTGTGGTGGGAGTCTGCTACCTACCAGATCAGGAAGAGATAGGTGAGGCCTTCTGCATGCTATTTTAAGAAGACTTTCATCCACAGGCTGTAATCCCCATGGAGAACTCAAACCACTCTTATATCTGATGGAGGAACAACCCAGCAGGGCATGAGCAATCCAGAAGGTCTCCGGAGTGCATTTATAATAACTTCTTGAGACAGATGACTGAGAATCTGAAAAGGCTGGGCACCCTGATGGACCTGATTCTTATAAACAAGGGAGAACTGGTTGAGGACCCAAGGACTGAGCAGCCTTGATTGCAGTGACCAGAATGCTGGAGTCCAGGATCCTGTGAAGGCAAAATGCAAACAGGACAATCACAGCCATGGGCTTCAGGAGAGTGGACTTCGGCCCGTTCAGGCAACTGATTGGGAGAATCCCATAGGATATTGTCCTGGAAAGGAGACTAGGAATGCTGGTGAATTTTCAAGGATAATTTCTTCCAAACTTAGGAGTCTTGCACTTAACAATCACCTCTAAACTCAGAAGACTCAAAACTCAAACTAACAAGCAGGAAAGCAAACAAAGATGGTAGGAGGCCTGCACGAATTAACAAGGGAGTAGTCCAATCTCACTGTGAGATCACTGTTGATTATCTCTGAAAGGCCATGGTGGCTGGGGGAGGTGTCTGAGCACTGGAAGAAAGCAAATCTCACTCCTGTCTTCAAGAAGGACAAGAAGGAGCATCAGTGAATTACAGGCTGGTGACCCTCACTTTTGTTGCTGAGAAGACTGAGGAGCATCTAATCCTAGAAATCATTTCCAAATGTACAGGGGACAATAACGTGATTGGGAGTGACCAGCATGGATTTACAAAGGGGAGATCATAACTGACTGACCTCATAGCCTTCTGTGATTAAAACTGGTGCCATTGATGTGAGCAGGGTTTGGGGATGCTGTCTATCTCGACTTTAACTAGGCTTTCAGAATTGTTTCCCATAGCACCTTCATGAACAAACTGAGAAAGCAGGGACTAGGTAAGTGAACAATAAGGTGAATTGAAAACTGGCTGAGCTGCCAAGCTCCAAGGACTGTGATCACTGACACAAAGTCCAGCTGGAGGTCAGTTACTGGTGAATGTCCCTGGGGATCATCACTGTAGCTAATACAATTTAACATGTTCATTAATGATCTGCAGAAAGATATTGATAATAGCACAAAGTACACTGTCTGCAAGGAATGAGTAGGGATGGTTGAAATACCAGAAACTGAGAGCAGTGGCTGACACACCAGGTGGTTGGGCTGCCATTCAGAGGGACCTTGTCGTGTTGGTGAAACGGACTGACAGGATCTTCAGGAAGCTCAAAAAGGAGAAGATACAAGTCCTGGGCCTGGGGAGGAACAACCACATACACTGAGACAGACTGGCTACTGACTATTTGGAAAGCAGCTTGCAGAGAAGGGTCTCAAGAATCCTTCTACATCCCATCAACTATTGGTCAGCAATGTGCCTTTGTAGGAAAATGGGCCAGGGACATCCTGTGGCTCATTAAGCACAACACTCTCAGCAGGTCAGGTGAGGTGATTCTCCCTCTCTACTCACCACTAGTGAGACACACCTGGAATACTCTGTCCATCGTTGGGCTACCTGATGCAGGAGAGACATGGAACAAGCCCTGTGAGAGGCCAGAGATTATTACAGTGCTGGAGCAGCTGATACAAGGAGAGCCTCAGAGAGCTGTGGGTGTTTAGCCTAGAGGAGTCTGGCTCAGGAAGATCTTGCCAATGGGTATAACCACCTTATGAAGGGAGTAAAGAAAACAGAGACAGAAATTTCTTAGAGGTTCAATGGCTGCCTCCTTTAGACAATGTCCAAAATATGAGTCATTAATTGTTTAACTGGGATTAGGATGGGATGCAGGTTCTATTTTTGTGCCTACTGCAGGGGTGGGAGCCTCCAGCCCTCAGCAGTTTACTGTGTCCTTGCCCAGTGTCTCTGCAGTCAAAGGGCATGTGAAGAGCTTTATCAGGGGATCTGGAGGATGGATGCACTAAGAAAGGGAGTTGCATGACCCTTTTCTGACTTCAGTACATATGTATTGCCTGTATACATCTTTCAGTCAGAGGTAATTGGAACACTTGACCTGGGGAAGAAGAGCTCCTTTGGCAAGTCTTCGGAAGGTACAGAGTCCTGCTTGGCTGAACTCTGTTTGCAATAGATGGGTAATTACGTATCTGGGGAGATGATATGAGCTCATACTTGTCTCTGAAAAGGGTCAAGTATATTTGCCTTTAGTAGTTTGTGTAAAGAGATGGTGAATGATTCATAGATTCATAGAACGGTTTGAGTTGGAAGGGACCTTAAAGATCATCTAGTCCACAGTCCGTGCCACGGGCAGGGACACCTTCCACTAAAAATCTTGGGTACTGGTTAGCAGCAACCTCTCCTAGAGCTTCACTGAGGGTTCAGGTTGTCCCTTATACTGAGGATAAACTGTTCTTCATAAGCAGTCAGGTCATCCTTTACAAAGAGAAATAGTCTCTTTTTTTTTTAAACAACAACAACAAAAAAGTGCCACTGAGTATTCAGCAGTAATGGTCCCAATTGTCTTTCCTAACATTCTTATAACCATTAGTATTTGGCTTCATTATCACAGATCACTACTGTTCAGTTTTAACCCCCACCCAAGCAGGTGGATATAGACTGTCCAGGAATAAGTGAACACAATGGAACTAGTAAAACATTCATGTGTGAGGGCATCTTGGAGATGTATATATTCTTCCTGAAACCTTCTTCTGGGGTCTATGTGGCCATTAGCATGGCATGGGGAAGAACTTGGCCACTCACCAGGTTCCTTACAATTACTGCCAGAAGATCTGCTAAGCATCACACCTGCTAAGCATCCTTCAGGCTCGACAGCTCTGGGTTCCTCATGTCCTCCCCCTGCAGAATACATTTGCAGTAAATTGGCTGGCTTAGGCCAGGCTGGCTGCTCATCAGAAACATCTCTGGAGTTGCAAAGGGAAGTGGGAGCCATTGTGTCTAGACCTTGCTCTGTCACACTGGTTTTAGCCTGTATGTGAGCATTTCTCTGTCATTCCAGGCCACTGTTTCTACTAAAAAAAAAAAAAAAAAAAGCCAGCAGAGCTTCCAAAACTTTACAGCTTTTGGACACTTTCTCTAATTTCCCTTCAATTTTAAGACATTTGACCACTCTGGCTTCCTTTAGAATTGGCAGAAGAACTGCAGGTGACTGAAAACCAGTATTTCTCCTTGTCAGTCTCAAGCAGATAATATTACTCCCAGCAGAGGACAGCAGTATCTCCTCTGTGAACATCCTCAGCTCCTGCAGGCACTCCAGGGATGGTCTCTGAGTGGCAATAGCAGAGGACAACAGAAGTGGGTGTGAGGCTGTCCTCAGAGCAAAGCCTGTCTGAAATGCCTCGTGTTTTTTGTCGTGTTGTCAGTCTGCAGCCAGGTCCGTCCTGGAGCAGCTGCACTGTCCCATCCCTGATGGCACCATAAAGCTACTAATATGCAAGACCTTTCTGTACTCCTTCAGGAAAACTTCCACGTGTCTTGGCAGCCTTTTACCCAGTTGGAAGCTTTGAAAGTCATTTTATGATTTTGATTTTATTTAGTATGTGCGTGTGACACTGAGAGTAAAGGAAAGCCTTCTAAAAACTCCAGCTGCATTTTGCATGCTGTGTTCATACCTTAAGGTGATTTCACTTGGTTATTAGAATCAGATCCTCACTGTAGCTGAACATTCAGTACAAGGTCATCACATGAGGAATGGGTTCTTTTCTTTCGTAGCAAATATATGCTCCTCATATAAAATGCTCAAGAGAAAGATGTATCAATCTACGCTTAGACAGATATACAAATAATGCAGCCCAAATAATACAGTCACATTTGCCTTTCTGCACCCTGCTTGTAAGCTGATACATTTTTCAAAAGGACTTTAAAAGGTGAATAGGTGAGAAGTTTTCTCTCAGCACTGTTGTCTTTAAGCAATTTCTCTTTTGTCCCTTCTTTCATCTGTAACTGGTTCAGTTATACAATATAACCTTAATTATCTGAATACAAAATTTATTTCAGATTCTCATGACTCAGTAAACACGAACATGCTGAGTCTGCAAACACTGCGAGACAAAGCTCAGATAGTCTTGGAAGCTGCATCAAAAATGGCTTTTAAAGTTTTTTTATTATTATTATTTTCTATTTTTGGATTTGTTCGTGTTTCTCCTCAGAAGCTCTGCAACTCTAGTTAGCCAGAGTTTGGATAATCAAAGTTTTCAAGTACACGGTGAATGGGAGACTGTATTTTATGATAAGATCACCCTCCCCTCCTCCCCCCTCCCTCCCCCCAATAACAGCTCCCAGAAATCTACCACAATGTTTAAAGGATAAATGTCTCAAGGGAAGGGAAGGGAAGGGAAGGGAAGGGAAGGGAAGGGAAGGGAAGGGAAGGGAAGGGAAGGGAAGGGAAGGGAAGGGAAGGGAAGGGAAGGGAAGGGAAGGGAAGGGAAGGGAAGGGAAGGGAAGGGAAGGGAAGGGAAGGGAAGGGAAGGGAAGGGAAGGGAAGGGAAGGGAAGGGAAGGGAAGGGAAGGGAAGGGAAGGGAAGGGAAGGGAAGGGAAGGGAAGGGAAGGGAAGGGAAGGGATACACTTTCATTGCTGTCCCACGCAGCTATGCTTGTGCTGGAGACTGTGGTGGTTTTACCCTGCTCAGCAGCTGGACTCCACCATAATTACTCTTTCAGCCCCCCTCCTCAAAGGACAAGGGGGAGAAAATAAGATGGAAAGGGCTAAGGGGTTGAGATAAGGACAGGGAGATTACTCACCAATTATCATAACAGCCAAAACAGACTCAGCATAGAGAGATTAATGTAATCTATTGCCTGTCACTAAGGGTGGAGGATCCTGGAGATCAGGGAGACTTCTGGAGATAAATGCAAGGAGATGACCAAGGACCTTGGCTGTTGATACCTGAGTTGGGTTAGTGTGAGCAGCAGCCCAGTGCAAACCAACAAGGCTCTCTGATCAAGCATCCTGAGCCAGTAGCAACCTTGCTGCAGGGAGGAAAGTTGAGACATTGTGGGTGTAATGCTAGGAGAGCAACTGTGTAAGATAACAAGAAGGGGAAAAGCTTTAATATTCACAGTTTTTAAATAAACCTCAGCATCCAGATCCCCTGCAGGTTGTCATTTACTTTGTCTCATCTCTGACTCATGGCAGCACAGAAGACCCACTGCATCTCTGCTGTGGGCAATTCCCAGTTGCTAGAAAGGAGGCCAGAAGTTATACATTACTGTCAAAGAGTTTCTACTGGAGCTGGTGCCTTGCAGGCTGCCCACCTTGCAGCTGCCTACTGCTCCTATGCAAAGGCTTTGCAGGGGCAAATGCCACCCTCCTTCTTTTTAAATATTGATGGCAGTCTTTTGTCTGTTTCCAGCAGCCTTGCTAACCTGAAGAGGTGTGACCACGGGAATATATTCTTATCTTCTACACGGAACATACTTAGCTTCTATTAGCATTTTTAGAAGTCAGCAGCGTACTTCCCTGCACAGTGAGAAGATAACCACATGTATCTCAAAATGCTTGAAGCCACCACTCAGAGCAAAAATAGTAAATAGCTGCTTTTCTCTGCCCTGTGACTGAGAATGAAGCAGTTTGCAGTTTGTTTTCCCAGCTTTGTATCTTTTGCGTTTGGCAAAATATGCACATGCTTGCTTCACTAAATTGCCACAAGGTAATTCAGTCAGAAGCTCAACAGGCACAACTGCTTTACAGTCTCATAACACACTTGATAAAAGCTGCAACATTATGGAGTCTGAAAGGCTATGTAGAAAGCATCAGATATTATCAGAAAACTATATAGGATTTTGGCTTCGTGATTTGTATTATTTACAGTCTACCTAAAATGAGAGTCTTCAAGTTCCACAAACCCCTGAATTTCATGGGAGTTTGACATAAGCCTTGACATAAATACAGGGGAGTATGATTGGTGTTTTCAAGGAGCATACTGGTACACATTTCTTGAGAGATTTTGAAGGAGAAAAAAGAGGAGAGGAGAGGAGAGGAGAGGAGAGGAGAGGAGAGGAGAGGAGAGGAGAGGAGAGGAGAGGAGAGGAGAGGAGAGGAGAGGAGAGGAGAGGAGAGGAGAGGAGAGGAGAGGAGAGGAGAGGAGAGGAGAGGAGAGGAGAGGAGAGGAGAGGAGAGGAGAGGAGAGGAGAGGAGAGGAGAGGAGAGGAGAGGAGAGGAGAGGAGAGGAGAGGAGAGGAGAGGAGAGGAGAGGAGAGGAGAGGAGAGGAGAGGAGAGGAGAGGAGAGGAGAGGAGAGGAGAGGAGAGGAGAGGAGAGGAGAGGAGAGGAGAGGAGAGGAGAGGAGAGGAGAGGAGAGGAGAGGAGAGGAGAGGAGAGGAGAGGAGAGGAGAGGAGAGCCCCACTCACCAGCATGGCCCTTGAATAGCAGGTGTGCTGCAGGCAAGTGGTGTTGCCCTTATCAGAGACATTTTTCAGATGAGCACAGATGTAGTTTTCTATTTAGTAGATGGCACTTGTTTTATGCTTTTATTGCCCATAGAGATATTATTACTTCTATAGTTTAAAAGCAGTCCTTGCTTTGAAAATTGTGGGTGGTTGTGTTACACTGCTTTTGCTTCTCTTTTCTGCAGGGCTCTTTTATTCTCCCCTTAGTGTCTCAACCTTGTGCTAGTGTAACATTTCCCCCAGAGGGGTGGGTAGACTATTCTTACTGCCTGAAGAAGCTTTTGGCTGCTAGGAAACATAAACAACTACCCCTTCAGAATGTCACATATATTGTACTTTGGTTTCAAAGTAGAACATTAATGTTGGTCTTTCATTGTTGATGAGGAAGCCTCAGTAATTGCTTCTGAGTGTGGGACCTGAGAGTACATTTGAGACACTCTATCGACCACATCTCACTACAATGCAGTACAATCAGAAATAGACTTGACCAGCCTGTATTTGGTAAGAAATGCATTAACACCAAGCTTCCTCCTACTATATTAACCTGTTTTCCATTTCTTGTCCTGTCCTCTTCTGTCCCTGTCCCTGTACCCTGTCCCTGACCCTCTCCTCTTCCTCTCCCCTCACTCTCCCCTTCTCTCCTCTCCTCTACCACAGGCCAGAGCCAAGCCTGTCAGCACAGTTAGTTGTGCCTTTGGGAGAGCACATTAAAGGAAGGGAAAAAGCTGCTGCACAACAGCAGTTGGGAGAGAGGAGTGAGAAATGAATGAGGACCAGCCCTGCAGCCCCCAGGTGAGTGCAGCAGGAGGGCATAAAAATTACATTAATCTCCCTATGCTGAGTCTGTTTTGTCTGTGAAAATAATTGGTGAGTGATCTCCCTGTCCTTATCTCAACCCCTGAGCCTCTTCCATTGTATTTGCTCCCCCTTGTCCTTTGAGGAGGGAGAGCGAAAGAGTAATTGTGGTGGAGTTCAGCTGCTGACTGAGCAGGGTAAAACCACCACAGCCTCCTAACTGGTGCTCCTGTCCCAGATGTCTCTGCAAAAACTGAATGACTCACAATGTGCCACTTTTCTTCAGTGCAGCTATTAGCAAATTTGCCTTCAGCCTGTCCAGCCAGCTTCCTCAGAGTTCAAAAGATCAGCTGCAGTCTCTCAATGTCCCCTTTTCCCCAACACTCACTTACGTGCCACTCCCAAGAATTTCCTATTTAAGATTATTTGCTCTTTTTGTTTGTTTTTTTTTTGTCTTGCCTCTGACTCCATGTTACCAGCTGTTCTTTTCTCACCACAGTGTAGCACCTATCTGATGCACAGCTTCTGCACCAGCAGCTCCTCATGGTTCTTGGTGCATGTGAAAGGCCACTGTGGACCTCCGCCACTACCAGCTAGCAGTGAAAAATTGGGCTCCGCTGCCATCCAGACACCTCTCTAGGCACCGCTGTCTCACTGCAGTGCTCCCTGTTGTAAAATGCTGTTTGTCTTGCTTCTTGTCAACCTCCTGGAAACGCTGCTGAGGCAGAATTATAGCTACTGGGAAGAGCAGTGCAGCATAGCAAGCACCACAGGAACACAGTGCCACACGGTTTAGGCAGGTTTATGCTTTCTGTCATGAGACAGTGTAAGAAACAAGGTGGTGCTTTTTGTTTCCTCACACCACCACCACTTGTCATAACATTATACCCTGGGGGGAGCTGCGGATGAGCAGTGAACACAGAAACAACTGTCAAGAAGCTCAAAAGTTCCTTGCGGCTGAACCAAAGCCAAATACTTCCTCATAAAATAGAACTAGAGGACTGGATGGACACTGAGCAGTTGCCTAGATCATCCCATGCAACAGGTCAGGATCAAATTTAATTAAATTAGTGCTGGCTACACTGAGGATATAAATTTATGTATAACCTCTTCTTAAAGACCCTACATCATTCCCTAATATTTTTTTCCTAGTTGACTAGTATACATTTTTCTTCTTCAATGTCACACTGCGACTTTTATTCTATCCACCATGGATATGAAGAACAATTTTTTCTCTTTCTCTTTGCAGCACACTTGTATGCTTTTATGTACTTTGTAGGGTCTTTCTGTTCCACTGACTGAAGGGGGTGGCCATCCTTCCAGTCATTTTGTGAAAGACTTTTAGTGTCAAAATGACATTCTGAAAACTTTAATGGTATGAAGACTTTTGTTTTCTATGCATTTTGTGTGTAATTATTTCTTTGTAAAACTACACAAGATACTCATTGCACTATTTTAACTGAACTTACATTTGGTATAAATATTAATATTAAACTTGCATTGTCATTATTCTCCAAGGCAATAAGTCTGTACAGCTCCTTTCAGGTTGTTCAATACCTCTATAAGAATTGCTGGATAAAGCTTAGAATGAACCACTACAGCACAATATTTCCACATAAAGTCTCTGTCATTCCAGACAAAGGGCTTGGTTTGTCTGTAGGAGGAAAATAGTTTGCTGCAGGCTCTGCCCTCTATTTTCTCCCATAGTTGTTCTTTGTGCATATGAAGTACAGCTTAGCCTTACAAACTTTGAAAATGAGATTAACTACCCCTTGTTTAGGACAGGTCATAGTGATTCAAGTTTGTGTAAGTCACCAAAGTGTTGTAACTGTATGTTTCTGACCATCGGCTTCTGCATAGAGACATCTCCAGAGAGTGCTTTCTTCAGATTTATCAACAGCATCACCTTAAAGCTCACAAACAAAAAAGAAAGGTGTAGAGGATGTCTGTTGAACAGTGAGTATTCACATTACAGATGCTGGACTTTGTTCCTTATATCATTCCTTTTTATAAACCTCAACTCAAATACTCAGTTTTCCAGTTGGCCTAAATAATTAATGGAAAACAGTATGTGCTTCACCTTTTATATTTCAGAATTTGGGATTAAATGTCAAAGAACTGACATGCAAGCTCAGAGACAGATTTTCCAGCATTCCTGGAAACTGATAATAAGAACTCAATTATGGTTTTGGAAGCAAGCAGGAAAGAGCCAAGTACTTCTGACAGGTAACCAAATAAGTTACTGTAATAACATTACAGCAATGTGGTCATTTCAGCACTGTTACAGCTCTGACCTTGCTTTAGGAGTGCTTATTGTTGTATAGATCTTGTCACCTCTAGACATGCTAAGCAGCACCTGATTCATCTGTTGGCTGCATTGATTTCTAGGAAACAGGCTACAGGGAAGGTGCTATTCTGTGTTAGTTGTTCACATCTATTTACCCTGCAGAGCATGATGGAGAACCCGAATGCCATGGATGTGTCATCTGGCAACTAATTTGTCATGTGCTTGTTAATCATCTCAAGATTTGTCAGAATTTTGAATGTGTGGTTCTTCCAAGCCCTCAAAAAGAATGTGCTCTTTGCCTCCATTTGTGTTGGAGAGTCCAAATAAAGATAAATTGGGAAACAGTGAAGTCAACACCCCCCTGGCATGAGGACATTTGCCTCACATTGAGATACTCTTTGAAGGTTAGAACCAGGGGAGGTAGTGGTGGAAGGAGGAGTGTCTGCTTTCAAGTAAGAAACAAAGTGCACAGCAGTGACATGCTTCCTGTATCTGAGTCAGCACTAATTTCATGGGGCATGTTTCAATACTTTGCTCCTACATTCCTAACAGCAACAGTCCTTCACAAAGGAAGGGTTGTTTGCACATGTATAGAATGAAGAATAAATAGGTTTTGGGCACAACTGCAGACTTCCAGAGCTACCATGCAAAAGAGGACAATATGACAGGAAACCTTTCTTGTAGAAGTACCTGTCTTCCTTGGCAGCAATACAAGAAAAGTGAGTGTTATGTGCAAACCAGCATTGTCCTTTCTCTTCATCTTTGGCACAACTTCAACTGGTTATAACTTCAAGGCCTCTGCACATCACAGAAGATGAAGAATTGTGTCAAGATCACAGAGGAGAAACCAGGGAAGTAAGTTATATAGAAAACATGAGCCACAAAGGATTTGGCATTCTTAGTTTTGAAAAAGAAAAAAAAAAAAAGAATGCTGGACCACTTCTGTGCAAGTTTCTAAAAGAAGGTTAGGCAAATAGATGTTAAAATTCAATCAATATTGCCCAGGAAATAAATTATGTCTAGATGGTTTTTCCGGGCTTAGATTTCCTTCAGCACCCAAGACGTTTCAAGACATTCCAGGTCTTGAAGAGCCTCTGTGGGAGCAGATGATCTGGGCCAACATTTAAATGCAACTCCTAACAGCAGATTGTATCCTAGCGCCAGCCTCTCTTCCTTGTTCTTGAAGGACAAACGTGCAGAATGACAAAGGCCAACCTTCAGACTTAACAGTGTAACCTAACTTCCAGGCACTTATTCTCAGCTTTAATGAAGACAGAAGTCAAAGATTAGGTTTAGTCCTCTCTTATTCATTGTCTCTCTGCTCTGTATCTGCTTTCCTGCAGATGCAGTGTACCTGCTGCAACTGACAGGTTGTCCAAACTCCTTGTGCGGACGGTGCTTTGAGCAATATGGATGGTGAGGGCATCTTTCGTGTCACAGAGAGAGGCAGTACATGCATCCCCACCACCAATATGGTACATCTGGGCCCAGGTACAGTGCGGAGATTCTGTGCAGAGGATGTGTTTGTGGACAAGCAGTGAAGAAAGCAGAGTTTGCTTTCTCAGAAGCATGTGTAGGTGCTGTTTCTCATCAAGCCTTAGTATCTTTTCCACCATGTTTCCTGGAGAGGATGCTGGATCAGGGAGGTCCAGGAGATGGCAGTCTAAATACTGGCAGATTACAATCTGAAGACACTGCTTTATGATAAGTGGATGCCTCTGCCTTTGATCTTCATTGTGACTTTCATCTCCAAGCCTCCCCAGGACAATCTCGAATGATTGGTTGCATGAGCAAATTGGATGGATAATTGAAATAGTAATTAAAAAGAAGGACCTGGCCCTTCTCACATTCACAGCTGTGCAAATCAAGAGGAACTCCAAGGAAGTCAGTGCAATTACTCCTATTTAAATGCTGTGGAAGTGAGCTAAGAATCAAGTCTACTGTATCCAGGCCTTTCTACATCTGAAAAGCAGCAGTGTAACACTTAGAGATTTTCATGACTATAAGAAATCTTTGACAAAAATGCAGAATCAAAGAAAATGGAAACTGTGAAAACCACAACAAGCCTTCAGAATCACCGAAAAGCCCAGTAACCAGTGCTACAACTGTGTTTTTCTAGTGGATGGTAAAAGTGCCACTAACATTTAGAACAGGAAGATTTGATATACTGCATATCTTATTCCCTTTTTGATATACATATAATGTAATTTCTAAGCACATGTTGATTTTTGTGTGTGTGTATGCATGTGATTTTTATATCAGATTTGTCCAAATCGCTAGTTTTTCTGCCCAATCTTTTGTGGAGAAAATGTTTATGGATTATTTGGCAATGACACTGAACGTCATCCATCTCTTTGTTTTTTCCCTTTCTCTCTGTATAGTGTCATGTATATGCATTTCAAGTTCTGCTTTTCAGGTGCACAGAAAGCTAAGGATGACAGTTTCAACTATAAATAGAGTTGGGCTGCATTAATCCCTTGTGTGGAGGTTGCACTTCAGAGAGGTACATAAGTGTGCTCAACTTGTACTACGCAAACAGCCAGTAAGATTGTCCGTGCACGTAAAGATTAGCAAATACTATAGGTATTTCTGAATTCAGATTGTAATTGCTACAGTCAGTCATAAGCATGGATTGTTCAAAGAATAACAGAGGAAGAAAGAATGCTTCTGAAATATTTGCTGTGAGATTTCATGTTTGTGTAATACAGCTAGGGACCAGTTTGTTGAAAGGGGAATCCATCCAGCTGGTCTCCAAAGACAAAGCAGTATCTGAAGGCTGCGAAGAGAGGCAGCAGCTGGGAAAGAGAGGAGAAAAAAATAAAATAAAATAAAATAAAATAAAATAAAATAAAATAAAATAAAATAAAATAAAATAAAATAAAATAAAATAAAATAAAATAAAATAAAATAAAATAAAATAAAATAAAATAAAATAAAAAATAAAATAATAAAATAAAATAAAATAAAATAAAATAAAATAAAATAAAATAAAATAAAATAAAATAAAATAAAATAAAATAAAATAAAATAAATAAATATGTTTCAGAAAAAAGTTTTTTTCTGCCAACACTTCTGTGATCTTCTTTTGAAGAGTTAATGTGACCACGTTAAACTTTCACCAGCCTTTCACCCAGATTGTGTGTGTTATATCCAGGCAAGAAAACAGTGGGGAGCTTTGTAAGAGCCACCAGCAATTTGTTTCAACTAACAGAAAGTTCATGTTTCAGTGCAAAACAGGTGGAAGGGAGAGGTGAGGGACTTCTCTCCCTGATTTCTCATTGGTTTCCATTCAGTCATAACAAGCTCTCAGCAGCCCTGGAAAGCACAGAAACTCAGACTGCACTTCTAAAGCAGAGAAAATCACAAAATCATCACAGAATCACAAAATATCAGAATGGTTAAGGTTGGAAGGGATCTCTGGTCCATCCCCTCTGTTCATCCAGGGTCACCTACACTCAGTTTCCCAGGACCATATCCAGACAGCTTTTGAAGATCTCCATGGATGGAGAACCCACATCATCTCTGGGCGACCTTTGCAGATACCATGTCAACCTCACAGTAAAGAAGGGTTTCCCGATGTTCAAAGAGAACCTCCTGCTTTTCAGCTTATGCACATTGCCTCTTGTCCTGTCACTGGACACAACTGAAAAGAGCCTAGCTCCATCGCCTTTGCATCCTCCCTTCAGGTATTTATAGTCATTGGTAGGATCCCCCCTAAGCATTCTCTTCTCCAGCCTGAACAGTCCCGGCTCTCTCAGCCTTTCTTCACTGATGAGATGCTTCTGTCCCTTCATGATTTTCATAGACGGTCCCAGGATTTTCACAATCCGTCTTTCTTGTACCGGACAGCCCAGAACTGGACGCAGTACTCACAATACTGCCAAGGCTTGCTAACCCACTATTGCAGACCCCCACCCCCAGCCCCAACCTGCAGGCTACTTGCAGACTAGGATACATTGCAGCAAGGACACATTGCTGATTTACAGTGAACTTGGTGCCCAGAAGGACCACAAGGCCCTCAGAACGTACTGGTGCTTGGGGTTGTTCCTCCCCAGCTGCAAGGCTTTGCACTTATCCTTGTTGAGCTTTGTGACATTCCTGTAAGCCCATTTCTGCAGCCCATTGAGCCATCTCAGCTCTGTCTGGCAGCATGACCTGCTGGTATATGAGCCACTCCTCGCAGTTTTTTGTCATCTGCAGGCTGGCTGAATCTACCCCATCATCTATTAATGAGGGTGTTGAGCAGTACTGGACCCAGCATTAGCTTGTGGAGCACTTGGCCAGCTACTGGCCTTCAGCTGCGCTCTGCACCACTCTGATCACCTCCATCTGGGCCTGGCTGTTCAGTCCGTTTTCAATCTACCTCACTGTCTGCCTATCCAAATAATTTTCATGAGAACTTCAGTGCATGAGGATGTCAGGAGAAGCACTGGGTGAGTGCTGCCTAAGGCTCTGTGGATCCCCCCAGATCATGGTGAGCAATGCTCCTGTACAGCCATCTGTGGTCGGTCTGCAAACATTCACACCTATAAAAGATGGCACATTTGTAATTTTCAAACATTAATTGTAAGTCTGATCAAATGAGTCTGATCAACAGCACGATTTTTGCACTGAAAGAGAAAACTCTAACATGAACTAAATAATAGATGTTAATAGAGGACAAAAATGAAATCTTGGTATTTCAATCAACAGTCACAACAGGTACATCTCTATTTTCACAGCAATAATAGGCTTTCATGGTGATATAAGTGGCTCGCCTCAAAGGGCTGATTGCATATTTTAAGAATAGGTAGATCAGACCTGCAGAGAGCGAGGGAACATTATGCTTGAGTCAGAAACAGTATTTCTTGAAAAGGAAGACTCTGATTTCAAGTCAAATTCACTGTTGAAGAGAAGCTAAGTGATTGTGGCAACTTGCCTTATTTCTACGGAAAATTATAGAAGAGAAAAGTCCTAGAACTTCATTGAGCAGATTGAACCTGACTGGGAGGTAGCTGCCTGCAGACTAACCAGGAAACAGATCCTACACAAACAACAACTTTCCAGTCAAAATGTATGCAGCAGTAGCCCCATATATTAAGCAAACAGCATATGTTTCCAACTGGGTGCTGGTTCTGGAAAGTAAAAATGAAACTCTTTCACATACTTCTAAAAAGCAATTTCTATCAAGATAGTGCTTTAAGCTGGAATATATATTGCAGTTCATGCTGCTTTTGCACCCAGATAGGCACAAGAAATATTGTTGAGTTGTGTGGGTTCTATAGAACACAGCATTATGGCTGAATGATCAATAAGGGCTATGACTTTTGCTCTTGCCACTAACACTATTTTGTTAGATGATTTTAGTTATTTCACATGCAACTCCATAACTTTATTGCCTATTATGCCCTTTGTTTATATTGTAGGCTGTCGAAAGACCCAATGAACATCATCCAGTAAATCAGAGATTCTCCCTGCCAACTGGCTGATCTTCACTGATTCACAAATTAGGGAGGATCTTGTCTTGTTTTGTGCATGTTCATGGGCTCCACATACACCTGTGACACAAATTATATTAGTTCAAACAGCTTGGTTAAGTTAAACCGAATTGTCAGTTATAGTCAAACCTTCCCCGGTAATGCAATGTGCGCTTGCCAGCTCATCCAATTTCTTGTATGTGAGATGTTTTCAGATGACAACCAATATAATGTTCCTACAGTTAATTAAATAACTGTAGAAAGCAGTAATTCTTGAATTCAATCCCTTTAGGGAACTTTTGAGCAACTACCTCTACATGCTACTCAGCAACTAAAAGGCTTTGTTCAAGACAAAACAGGTGCCAGCTTTCTTGGGGTGAAAAACATTTAGTAAGATTTCATCTTAATTAAGAACTTTCAAATGGAATGATGGAGCTGCAGGCCCACAAACCTGTCTTTCTGCTTGGCATTGCGTCCCCTTCCCAGGGCTTGTCAGACATTGCAGAGGCTCGCACTGAACACGCTAAGTATTCCCCACACAGCTGTCACCTTATTTTCCCCTTATTTCCCTCTATCGACACCACAGTAGTTGGCTTATCCCAAGTCACATGGGGAAACCAAAAATCATATTGGAGATGTATGGTGGCAGGAGAAGTTATGAGAATTATTTACCATCCCTTCCCTATATATCCTTTAGCTTTAGAGGACAGCATCTTAATTATTTCATATATTTTACCGCCTTTGCTAAAGGAACATTTGGCAGCATTTGTAATAGAGCGAGGCATGCTAATACAGTTGCTGCGAATGAAGGTGCAACAAGTCTGTTCCTCTCATGCTCCTGGACAGCATGACATACCTCCCATACCCACAGCTTACCTTTGGGTCTGATGTTTCTTTCTGTGAATAGACAAGGCATCATGGTGTGGCTGCAGGACTGGGAAGAGAGTGAGACTCTGCCATTTGCACATGCAGTGATCTCAGTAACTGCAGTTGCAGGGATGGCAGACAGCTGTTTTCTCAGCGCTTTGTGCTGAACCCCAAAGAACAGTCGTATGAGACAGCTGCAGTACACTGTTAGTAGGAATTTCTCTGCTTACTCTCATCAGACAGTCCAACTTGCCTTGGATTTTCACGGTGACAGCTGTCACTGCTGTAAATTGCTAAGAACAGCACAGGGCCACTGCACTGTGACAGTCGTGGATTATCTGCCTAGCACAGGATTCATCCTAACTGATTATGGTAAGATTGGTTTAAGTCTTAAAACATGTTTTTTAATGTCCCTGTGCTCCCCCTACTCTGTCACAGTCATTAGCTGGAACAACTACTGATGCAAATTATATAACTACCACCTATCTGATAAAATTACATAGAATTTATCTCTATTGGCAATGCTTAGCACTAGTAATGACATCTTTATGTTGCTTTTCATCCAAACATTTTGAATTTTGTTCTCTGTGACTGCTGCACAGAAATTAATCACACAGAAATATGTTTTTATAGGTATGAATTTATCTATACAAAGAAGAATGAATGCTCTGTATAGAATGTATGGAAAACATTAAAAATGCTTTAGAAAAATAAAAACTTCATCCTTTAAAAAAGTGTCAGATTACATTATGTATTTCAAAGTATTCTGTCTTCATATTTTCATGGTCTTTCATCATCCCAGATGTATAGTTCACTACCTCTGTAACAGTACCAAATAACCTTTAGGGATATTTTGAAGGATCTGCAGGACATTCAGGGTTCCTGTTGTCATACAACGTTTTCATTATGGGAACTTGTGTCCAACTTGAGGACTTCTTTCTGATGCTGTTTGGAATGTTTTTCTGAGGAGAGAAAATGTGTCTGAATGTTAACTAGGAAGCTGCTTTGCTCTACAGTGTTTGGTACTCACTGTGCTAGAGCAGTATATTCACTCCTGGGCATCTCGTCCTGGTCGAAAGAGAGAGAAACTGCTTAAGAGCTGACTGGTAGTCAGATCCTGTTCAACCTGCCCTGGAGATCTTCCTCTCCCTTCAAGTCCTGTATAAGCCAACTTAGCTGCAGCTGGCATTTCCTGAGTCATGTTTCTGAGCCATGATCCGTTTCTCTGTAACTAGTGCTGGCATTACCAGGATTGCTTGTAGATGATGTTGATCAAACAAAAAAATGTCTGTGTCTGGAAGCAGTACCCTTAAGAAACCTGCTGTCAGTGACACCGAATCGAGAACAGTATTGGACAACTGTCCTTTCCTCTGACAGGGGAACTGCAGAAGAAGTTGCACTCTTTAGTCACCAAGGGTTTTTGATTTTATACTTCCTTTCTTTGAGACATGCTGGGGCAGAAGGTGAACTGTCAGATTAACAATGTCACTGCAGAGACAATAAGGTTTGGTAAAAATGAAACAGCCCATATAGGGACTGACAGTACGTTTTTGAAAAGGCCTTTTTTTAAAGACTACAAAGAACATCAAAAGCATCTTAGAAAACTCCTGAGGCATTTGACTTGAAGAACAGCTCCAAAGAGAATTGCAATATCGAGCCATTACTAGTGTGACTAGAAAGCAAAATGGACTTTGTAAAGCTTTCTTTCTACTCCCATGAAGAGTCTGAACCAAAGTCAGTTACCTTCAAGGAGGAATATTACCACATGATGTAGGCAACTCACTGGGAAACGAATTATCTCTGTGGAAAGGCATGCTCCCAGTGCTGGAATGGGATGGGATGGGATGGGATGGGATAGGATGGGATAGGATAGGATAGGATAGGATAGGATAGGATAGGATAGGATAGGATAGGATAGGATAGGATAGGATAGGACAGGACAGGACAGGACAGGATAGGAAGTAGTTCAGTTAGAAGAGATTTACAAAGATCAGGTTCAACTGCCTGACCATGTCAGGGCTAACCAAATGTTAAAGCATATCATTGTGCATAAAAAGCACAGCATTATTCAAATGTCTCTTGAACACTGACAGGCTTGGGCCGTCAGCCACCTTGATAAGAAGTTTCTTACGGTGTTTGACTACCCATATGGTGAAGAAATATCCAATCTGAACCTTCGCTGGATCAGCTTTGTGCCTTTCTCTGGCGTCCCATTATTGGATACCAGGGAGAAGAGATCAGCACCTCCTTCACCATTTCTCCTCCTCAGAAAGTTGTGGAGAGCAACGAGGTCACCTCTGAGCCTTTTCTCCAGACTGGACAGCTCAAGTATTCTCAGCCTCTCCTCACAGGACATGCCTTCCAGCCCTTTTACCAGCTTTGTTGCCATCCTCTGGAGACATTCAAGTAACTTTACATCCTTTTTAGATTGTGGAGCCCAGAATTGTACATGATATTCAAGGTGAGGCTGCACAAACACTAATTACACCAAGAGAATCACCTTTTTCGACCGTCTTAGTATTCTGTGTTCAGTGCACCCAACAACATGGTTTACCATCTGTGTATGCTGTGTTTAATGCACCACACAAAACAGTTTGCCCTCTTGGCTTCCAGGGCATGCTGCTAGCTTATGCTGGACATGCTGTCACCAGGTCTCCTTCTGCTGAGCTGCCCACCAGCCACTTGTCTCCATCTGTACCTGTATCTGGCATTACTCTGTCCCAGGTGCAGCACCTGGCATTTTCCTTTGTTGAAATTTGTGCTGTTGATGATTGTCCAATTCTCCATGGTATCTAGATCCTCCTGTGCAGCCTCTCATTCCTCCAGAGAGTCAACAGCATCCCCCAGTTTAGTACTGCAGAGAACTTGTTAAGGATGAATTCAACTCCTGCATCTAGATCACTGCTAAAAATGTTGAACAGAACTGGCCCTAGAATTACACCCTGGGGAACACCAGAAGTTGCTGTCCACTAGCCAGATGTATCCCCATTTACTAACACCTGTTAAGTTTTGCTGTCCAGACAGTTTGTTACTCAGTACAGTGTGTACCTGTTCATCTCACAGTAGGACAATTTGTCCAGAAGGATGCTGTGAGAGACAGTATCAAAGACCTTACTAAAATCCAGAAAGATTACGTCCACCCCCTTCCCTTCATCCACTAAGCAGATGACCTTATGGAAGATCAAATGCCTAAGGCAGGACTTTCCCTTGATGAGCTCTCATTGACTATGTCTGATAATAGCTTTGTTCTTTGTCTTTCAATAGGGACAAACTTCTCTATAACTTTTCCAGGTACTTGAAAAATAACTAACTGCTCTCCTTGGAGAAAGAGCTCTGCATACAGGTATTTTTACAGCACTGAGGATGCAGCCAACAGCTAGTCCATCAGATGATACGTTGACCAGTACTGAACAGCTCAGGAAGAAGCTCTACTACAAGGACTATCAGTAAGGCAACTGGGATCCTGCTGCCAGCAGGGAGAGCCTCAGTAGTCAGCGAAGAAACCACACAAGGGATATGGCAGAGGATGCCACTGAGTTGCTGGAGATGTTTAGACTGTAAGATTTATCAGCTCCAGAACAGGCAACTACAGGGGGGAACTAGTCTTTGGAAGAGCCTTGGAAGGACTGGACTAAAGCAGTCACAGCAAACAAAAGGGTTTCCAACTCTTAGAGGTGACATTGCAGAAGGGAGAGAGAAGTTGCAATGACCAAAAAGGGAAAGTGAAAATTACTTATCATGAGCTTAAATTAGAGAAGGACCATTCTTACTTCCTAGGTCCCACCTTTCAGCTTGGAGAGAGGAAGTCAAATTTAGTTTGCTGTGTCTGAAAGTAGATGACAGAGGGCTGTTTGACAGTCCTGGTTTCTTGGCTCTGAAATGCATATGGCAGTTGGCCTTCGTGCTGAACACAGCTCTCCTTCCTACAGGTTATGTTGCCCCTTCCCTTCCAGGCACCAAGGATGAGCAGTCCTGGTTAAGAGGATGCTCTGCAGCTGTGTTGAGCCTCAGCAGTTTTGAAGGACAAAGTCTGGATCCACAATGAGAGCCTGGCATTGGCATCTTGATGGCAAGACCTGCTGTGAAAGTAAAGTGTGACTCAGTGCATGTTTCCAGGAGCAGATCTGCAGCATCCTGCCAGCATGATGTTCTGAAGCAGCAGAAAGATGATGCTTTAGAGCAACAGCAAGTCAGGCCGTAAGCATCAAGGTATCCCAGTGCACCCTGTATTTCCTGTCCTATGTAGCATAGTTATGCTTACCTCTTTTCAGTTTGCTCTCCAGTGCCATTCCCTGTAGCTTTTAGCAATTTCTGTGATTCCATCTACACACCAGGATGAGGAGAAAATTGTGGCTTTACTTCTTCCAAGCCTGGCAAGGTCCCCAAATTGCTAATGGTTTGGGAGATCCTGAATAACAGGTAGGAAGACTATCCTTGTCCCTTGACTTGGGAGGAAACACTAAATCCAGCATGGTGCAGAAGCACCTATCTCAGGTGATTTGAAGCAGAAAGGCTGGATACCTACCCTAACTTAGTCCTTTCAGCCTGCTAAATTTATGATCCACTCTCAAAATAAGATTCGTGGGAACGATGGTTATTTATTTGAAATGTTATGAATATGTCAAAACCAGTGAGGTAAATTCCCTAAGAAGGAACTTCTTGCTTGTGTTAAGAACACAGTAGGTAGAGTTACACAGTGTAATAGCTTCACTGCTTGAGTGTCTCTTTCACTTCTGTTTTATCAGTGGTGACATTCACCAAGGATCCTCAGAAATCCTTTCCCAGCACAAGCAGCAGAAATGTTGGTCAGATCACTGAGACAAAATTGTTGTGTGATGCTATGTTTTTTACAGGGGATTCAAGACCATGTCAGTTTTAGTTCAGACACTAGTCAGCTCCCATGAGCTACAACTACAGTGAAATTTTATTTTAGTAGATGTATTATTTCTTAAATTTTCCTAACTATCTGTCTATCCACATACAAATATATGCTTATATCCACAGCACAGATACAGATTGAGCAGAGGCAGTAAACTGCCTGACAATACTCTCTGCAAGCAGGTCTCTGTGCTTTAAAGAGCTTCCTTATCATTAGATATATACATTCTCTATCTCTCTCCCCCCCTATATATATATGTATATATACACCTACACAAGCATTCCACATTTCTGGGGTCATGTCCTCAGCTCCTCTAAACCAGCCCTACTCCCTTGCAGCCATCTGAGCAGGTTTAGAGTTAACAGTGTGGTAAAACCCTGTTTGGCCCATGGCCCATGCTCTTGTTGGTGGTGCAGGCTGTGGACCCAATCTGCTGCTGGTACTGGAGCAGCACTGCTGGAGTGAGTGGAGCTGTGTCAGTTTACATCAGCTGGGCACACAGGAAAAGTTGTCTTGATGTGGAGAGAAGTCAGAGAGAGACCAGGGGACTGGTAACACACTCTCAATAAGCTTCAGCCCCTCTCTTTAGTGCTTGAGTTACATAGCTTAAAAAGCTGATTACCTCTGAAGCTTTGTTACAGGTTCAGCAGCCCCCTCGGGAGAGTTTTCCAAAATTCATCAGTCCCTGGGAAGAAGAATTTGCTATTATTTTTTTTTTATTCATTTTCTTTCACCCACCTCATCTTGCTGCTGCTGAAGCCATCTGGCAGATGGATTGCCACTGCCCATGGTGAGGCAGGACTGCGTGGACTGAAATGGTGAAGGTCCATCAACCAGATGTGAAAACCAAGGGAGCAGCCTTACCATGTAGCACTGTCCAAGGCCTCTGTCCTCCCAGAATAAGACAGCAAATATCTCCAGACTGGAAAGCAGGGAGGATGGGGAAGATGGCCTAACGCAGTCTAGCAGACCTCAAGTAGCCCTGGTTCTGAAAAGCCAGCTACATACCTGCTCTGTCTGAGAAGCTGCTCCTGAGCCTCCCACTGCATCTACAGGGGGATTTTAGCAATGTGGAAAATGTCCCTTCTTCTCTCAGTATCTCTCTGCTCAGTCTTTGTTTCTCTCCTTGACACAAGACATGATCAATATTTAATTTCTCTGCTTATTACACTCTCCACTGCAGCTCTGGCCTTGTTGCCACTGTTCCTATCTATTACTCCTGGTCAAAAATCAGCGGATATTTTGCAAAAGGCATTTCTGAAGTCCACTCTCCCATTACCCTTCTTCTTTCCTTGAAGGTTTAGAAAAGCTGCATGTCTCCCTGCATAGCCCCCTCCCAGCACCTCGGCGAGCTGCAGTGTTTTTCTCGTGGCAAAGCCCAGATAATGAATCTTGAGGGTGAGAACTGGAGCAACAAAAGCACCAGTGCCAGTTTGTGTCAATTGCAGGCGCTGTCTGAAAAAACAAATGGCACTTCCCAGGTGAGGGGAGCAATGGGTAGAAACATTCATCTGACACAACCCAGGCTGCGAGCTGCATGTTGGGCTAATCATCTGGTGTGCTGCAGGAGGATCATTATTTATAAGAACAGCACAGTGCTGTGACAAAAGGGAAGCCTGTCAGAGCTTGTGTGTTTCCAGGTGGCCTGCTGTGTGTCAGGCTCTGCTTTGTGCTCCTCCAAAGTGTCCTGCCACCTAAAGATGGTGTTGACTCAGCCCCTTCCCCAGAACACCACCACCAAAGAACAAAGATAAGAGGTGGGACTTTTCTTTTTCCTCCCACTTCTGATTTCTTTGACCCTTGCTAGGTAGTTTCACTAGTCGTGCTCTGCAGGCAGGCCTCCATAAACACCTGTTCATATAAAAGCGTGTTTCTCCTTTCACTCCTTCATGCAGAGGCTTTCTGCACACTGTGATTTCAGGGATTTCACGCACACATACATACAGACACACACAGACACACACATGTGTGTTTTTCCAGGGCTTATCTCTGGATGAAATGAGCTGTGGAGAAACGAACAGTTTATTTTGCAAAAGCTTAAAAGAGTTCATTTAATCTTATTGTAGGCTTTTAATGGCCTTTTTGAATCAACATGATGATTTAATGATGCAGCTAAGCTCCATGTAATTCTTTGTCATTTCTGAAATATCTGAAGCTTCTTTATTTAACGAGGAAGAAATTATGTTAGCAATATGGAATAATGGGAGTGAATCCAAAACTCTACATGGTATTCTGGTCTTGGGGAGGTGCAGATCAGAAGGCACAGTGATTTACACCAACTAAACGTTTTGCCCTGTTGAATGTTTCCTCGCTGAGATGGAGGCTCAGAAAAAAAGAATGCAGGAAATTAAAAACAAAAGGGGGGAGGGGGGGGGAACCTGATTGGAGAGAAAATGTTTAAGAATAATCATTCTGATACATTGGGAATGAAGTAAGGGAGAAATCGGTGGTAATGTCTACTGAGCAGTGCAAACAGTGCATCTCACTGCAAACTGTGTATCTCACTTCCTCTTAGTGCACTGCAAACACAGAGATTTTGGAGGTGCACATCTCCCTCTCTGTCCCCTCACTCCCTGCAATCTGACCGTGAGGAGGAAGGAAACTGTGACTGTGCAGCTGACAAATGCTGTCTGCTGCACCAGAAACATTTCAAAGACATCGTCCAAACAGAGAAGACACAAACACAAACCCCTTGTCACCTTTCTCAGCTGTAAAGTTTGTCTTTGCCTCTGTTCTTCACAACTTTGTCATCATCTGTATTCTCTAATTCTCTCTCTTCCTGGAAATCTGCCTCTTTTCACTCATATCATACTCATCAGCCACTCATTTTATGTTGCTGAAGGGCTTGCTTGTCAGTTTACTTCTTCCCATGTCTTCTATTCCACTTTATATACACATTTGGGAATAGCATTAAAAAATGTTCTATGTGATGAGAATTTGAGACTCTTAGGGCTGAAAAAAATAAGAAAAATAATAATAAAAAAATGATATTAACATAACATATAATAATTAATCGCATTTCAGGTTACACGTGCTGTTGTAACCAGAGCCTTCCAGAGGCTCACTGGAGCTCCTACAAAACTGCTCGTTCAGGATGGGACCTGTGGCACTCCTTGCTACAGGATGTTGTGGGATCTCATCATGGTGTGAGGCCATGAGTCTGATTATTTATGGCTTAGGTTTTTAAATGTATGCAGGGCATCTAGAGAGACATCACACTTTTATTTTAGTTGGAGGAAAGTGTTGGAATTCTCCAAGTCAGAATTTACCTTTTCGAGTTTCATTTTGTAGACCACTCATTTTTCCAATGGAATTATTTGAACAATTATGATCAATTTTTGAAATTTCAATCAATGTGTAACTATCTTCTGTCTCCTGATGGTATAAGACACTCAGGGATTATTTTGATTTTAAAACATCATAGAGAGCTCTTACAGCCTGGTATTTTAGGAGCTGGTTCATTGCTTCCAAAGAAATGACTTAGATTGCTCTTTTGAAATTTGAGTTGTCTCAAAGGAAGTTTCAGTTGCAGATTGTCTTCACAATCCAGGATAAGACAATATTTCTTCTCCACTTAACATTCAGTGAAGTATATGTGAATTGTGAATTCAAGATTCAGTCCTGCATTACTAGATCACCAAAGTAATTGTTCAGCTGTCACGCTGGAGCCAGCATTGTCATGTCTGTAAATGGTTTTTGTAAGCACTCATTTCTATTTCTTATTTCAGGAAACTGCCGGTGAACCTTACTTTGGGGCTCTGAGAAACGTTCCTGTATTCTCCCTGTTAGAGATTCAGGATCTAACATCTCATTTTCAGCCACAGATTGGTCCTGGGTTCACAGTGTGTCAGGATCATATCTTACTTGAGAAACGCAAAGTTGGGGGATGTTGAGAAAAAAAGTAGTTTTGACATGTCCATTGAAAGATCTTAGGTTCATTCCAGGTCATTAAGTGATGGGAAGTCAGGAAGATAAACAGTTTGCACCTGTTTTGGAGTTATAGAGAATGAGGAGGTCAGCATGGCAGTGCTAGAAAGGCAGGAACATGATGCCAGCTGCCAGACTGACCATCACTCCAGCAATGTGGCCAGAAAAGGGTTGGATTGAGGCATCCATACTTTTACCATAATAATACATATATATACATATATATATTTACATATACACATATTACATATATGCTTATATATTTTACCATAGTAATAAGTAGTAAATACATAAAAATATAATAAATTATATAAGTATATATTATAATAACATATATAGTAATAAGTATATTATATATAGCAAATATATAGTATAAACAAATAATATGTATACTTTCACTATTTTTTGTTACCATTTGACAATTTTTACCTCGAAGAAGACGATGCACTGAGAACACCAGAGGTCTTCATGTGTTTGAGTATCCATGGGACTCTTCATTGCCAGGTGGTGCTTCTCTTAAAACAGATGTGAGGGCTCCCATATATTTTGGGCAGGAAGCCTAATGGATATGAAATATAGGATCTTCTGCAGTTTGAGGGATGTCACACAGGTGAACTTTTGGTTCCTAGTCATCTTTCACATGTTTTCAGAAATCCCCAAAGTCCTCCAGCCTCCAGTCCTTCAGCATGTTAAAACATCTACACGGTGAAGGCATCTACATGGTAGCTAGTGACAGTGCCCTGCGAGTGCTAGTAGAGGTGCATCGAGTGCTAACATACTGGCTTTTGATGGTGCAGAAGACAGACTAGTTCCAGAGGAGTGGTCGTCCTGGGAAGGAAAATCACAGACTTTGTTCAGTCTTCTGCTTGACACAGCAAGGTCAGCAGTTCCTCAGATCAAAAGTTCCTCAGGGAAATTCTCAGGGAAAAGTGGTGAAATCAGTGGTAACAGTGCAGCATTTCCATGTTAAGTACAACATGACTTAGGTAGCTGAGATGCAAGTAGGCACGCATCATCAAAGGTCTGGGTGAGGTTTGTGCTTCCGCCAGAGAAGTAGAATAGATTTTATTTCCAGAGGTGCACATGGCCCATTACTAAAATTTCTACCTGTCTATTATTTTACATTAGCTATGTAATATCTCTAGCACTTTGAAAAGTTAGGTAGCTTAGCCCTGCAAATGTGCTTCATGTATGCATTGAGTCTCAGCTACAGGTTCATAGGGAATTTGTGCTTCTAAATCCATTCTAAATTGGGAAAATCTGACCTGTTCTATGTGGGAAGCTCTCAGCAGAAGGAACTACAGGCAGCCACAGACAGCTAGGGCAGAACAGCATAGATGCTCTGCTCCTTAAAATGTCTGTTCAGTTTATGGATGCTCCCGGCCTGGCTTAGGCCAGGGATCCCATCCCTGGGGGAGCAGTGAGTAGATCCTTCCACCCCTGCAGTTTCACTGCTAATCAGTAAGTCTTCTTATCCCCAGAGCTTGCAGTTTGTCCCTGGAGAGAATAGCAGCCAGTGGGATTTTAGAAGCACAGGCACTTGCTTTACCCTCCTGCCACTGAAATCACTGAGTGTTTTACCCTTGGGATCAGTAGGAGGAGAATTAGGCCAATACTGAGCTCTTTTGAAAATCCCACTCTTTAATGAAGAGAAAAATGGGATGTTGATGACTGTGTTCTAAAAGCTCTTCAGAGGAGACAGAATTTAAAATGCGCTGAAGAGAACAAACAGAGCGCTGCTGTTGTCTGTCTGACCTGCCATTTCATCCCCAAATGATAGTTTTTCCTCTGAAAATGGTATTTTTAATTGCCTGTGAGATACTATGCCTCATCTAGTGAACATTAATGTGACAGAGCAGGGACTATAGAAGAGCTGGTAATCTGTGGTAACTGAATTTAGGTATTGTGAAGTTCTCCTTGTGTTGCAGCATGATAACAGGAAAAAATAGGCCTATTTGCTGTTTAACACAGAGACAGACCAATAACATTTATTTATTTATTTATTTATGTGCTTGCTAATTTTGCATGAATATAGTGGTTGAGCAAGCAGTCATAGCTGCAACAACAGAAAATAATTTTAAAAGAGAACATGTTATCTTTCAAAATTCACTCAAGTGAAGCACATGCTACATACTAATTGAGACAATACCTCAGGCGAAGCTGTTTAGTTTTATTTCTACAAGAACATAGGCTAACCCATCATACAAATTGGAAAATATAATGATGTCCTGATCTTCTGTTATAAAACGAAAGAAAACAGATGATAGCTACCCTTTGAGAAGCCAGTACTCAAGATGGTTGAGGATAATAAAGCCAGCTCTCCACCCCCTGAAGTTTTGCTGATAATGACTACAGAGAAATTCAAAGATACAGAATCCTGCGTTACCACTAGTTCAATAATGTTTTGGGATTAGAGGCACTTCACGTTGACTCGGAGTTTTGCTCATTTTCACCCTCCTGCATGGCCTTCTAGTTAATAGTGCTGTCACTTAAAGCTTTGTTTGGACTGCCTTTTCCCATTTCTTGATCTTCCTTGCTCTCACCTCTGCACATGGCTAGAAGATAGCTGCATGAGAAGTTCCTCCTCAGTGGAGAAAGCCCAAAGCTTCCTGGTGTCTCCCATATTCCATTTGTTGTCAGTGAATAGAGGAGGAAGTTAAGCAAGTCTTGTGCCTGACTTCTGTTTAATTTTTCAAACAGGTCAACATCCATCCTGGGGAAAGATTTATTAACATTGGTGATGTAGGAACAAGATTCCAAGGTTAAAAAAAAAAAAAAAAAAAAAAAAAAACTCTTTAAAAACTTTCTGCCCATCTCTGGCTGATCCTGGACAAAGGTATGAGAAGCCATGGTGAGCTGGTGTCTATCTGTGCTTTAAATACTTTATGTGTCAAGACCTACTTCTCACTTTTTAGACAAGATTACAATATGTGCAAAAGCCCTTGGTGCAGGTTCCACAGTAATGCTTTTTAGCTGACAGAGTTCTCAAACATTTTTTTATAGGAAATTTGTGAAAGAAAGTGTATGTGTGCACATGCTGATGCATGCACACTTGTACAGTACAATGAAGGTTTAAGAGAAAAAAAGAAAAAGTGAATCAAGAACTGCACAGGTTATTCATTATCAGTGAAATCACTCTCTCAATGCAAAAATATTTAGTTGTCATCTGTTGGAAGAATAAAAAATGGCCATGAGCATGTATAAAAGACCTAGTAGTTTTGTGCTGCACGCTTTTCATGCTCAGCCTAAGCTGCCATTTGCTCTTCTCTCTGAGCTCGGAGACAACCAACAAAATCCCCTCTATACAGATACCCAGAGGCATGAAGAGCTGTACAGTGCAGTAAAGATTTAATTAAAAAAAATACTTATAAACTTGTAATAATTCATAATGATTTGTTCCTTGTAATTTGCTAGCAACCAGAGATTTCTCAGACTATGCTCAAGCTCAATAGGGACATGCAGGTAACCACCTTAGGTTGAGTGTTAAAGAGGTATGTCAGAAAAAAGTTTGCACAGTCCTTTACACAGGCTTTTTCTATTTTTACTATTTTCCCTTGTAGAGCAACTAGTTTTCTTGTCTTGGTAAAATCATGTTGATAATTAATTTCCTCTACTACTCTTGGTTTGTACCATGAGTTCTCTTAAACCTGCTGTGCCACCCCACCACTTCATGCCATTATGAAGACAAAGAAAGGTTTTAGCTATAGTTGTAAAGTTTGGTCCGAATGGTCCCCACAAACCTCAGGGTGAGAAACAATCAACATTATGTGAACTGTGGTACAACAGCTACCAGGAAGCCCACGAATATCTTCCCAAGGTGAGAAGGACAGATTTGGGATTTGGTTCTAAAGGAAGGCAAAGCCTATGAAAGAGGTCTGTGTGTATGCACAGTGACAAGAGCATCAGCCTGAGAAGGGAAGGGATCCTACTTGTATCAGGGTAAGGTTCATGAGAGATTAGCTTGCAAAGAACAAAATTAGTAGGCTTTCAGTGCACCTTTGGCCTTCATCATTTCCTCCTCATTATATCTTTTGAATTTGTCTTATTTTATTGTTATTTATTGTTATTTATTTTATGTTTTTATTTTATTTTTTTTTATTTTATTTTTTTTTATTTTATTTTATTTTATTTTATTTTATTTTATTTTATTTTATTTTATTTTATTTTATTTTATTTTATTTTATTTTATTTTATTTTATTTTATTTTATTTTAATTTTATTTTTACCTTTCAGTCGTTGCCATGATCCAGCCAAAACGGGTATCTGGAGTGGAGTGCATGGAGAGGCGGGACCATATTAACCCAGATGTGATTTCAATTTCCAACACTCGAGGGCAGTGTTGGTTTAATTTTACGGCAGTCACGGTTTCCCCCCCCCCGCTGGTAAACCCCACTCTGGAGTGGGCAGCTGTGGTCTCCTCTGGGATATGAATCTTCTGATGCTCCTGCTCATCCACAGGGCTCCGGCCTGGGTCCTGATCCATGAGCTGGTGTGGAGCCTTCCCTTAGGAATGGTTTCAACAGCCCCGAGTGTAGTATAAGAGCTTGACAAATACTGTTGCAAAATTGGTTGCATTTCAGTGTTTTCCAGCTGAGTACTTCACTTTGAATATCTAAACAGGGATTTCAGAACAAAGTTTCAGCACTTCTAGTTTTGATGTCTCAAACTTTAAAACCTCTTCAGTTGCCCTGTGGAATATAGGATGTATTTATTCAATTAATTATTTTCCCCAAGCACGGACATGTTTTAGATAAGGATTTCCCATTTTTCAGTGCTTGAGTCTGCCATTTTTATCTTGCATTTTGGCTTTTATGGAGGTAGATTTGGCAGCTCTTTGCATCAGGAGGAATAAAAAAATTCTCATGTGCAGTGGAACATCTTCAAAGACTTTGAACATTGATGAGCTTAAAGCAGGTAAAGCAGGTTCAAAATTAACAGGGCCTTTATTCTTTTCTTGTTTATTTATTTATTATTATTATTTTTATGGAGACTGGCAACCAGCTTTGAAGGACAACTAGGAGATTTGGAAGATGTTGGTTTATGTTGTCCCAGATAAATACTTAGGCACAATTATTACTTGCTTGGACAACTTAAACTAATCAAAACAGTCATACCACATTTCCTTGGCTGATCTTAACATTAAGTGACAAAAACCATTCTCAGAAATGTGTTTACTGGGCGTTGGGGACCACTGAATTGTTTCTGTCTTTATTACTTCTTGTGATCTTTGATTTGTGTTTGAAACCATCTGGATGGCTTTATACCAGCACATCATGTTACTTAATGTTATTCTTAGAGATGTATTAACATATTTCTAACAGTCAAGGAGGGCAGCCAAAGACAAGGTAATTGTTGCACTTATGGATGGCTTACTAGCTTCAAGCAACAGGAACCACAGGATGATACGTGCTGCATCTCTGCTACCGCTGAACTAGGCTGAGCAACATCTGGTGTTGGGTTGAAAAATGGCAGATTAGCCAGACATTGTTAGGAACAGCAGTACAGCAAAAGCTTAGAGCTATTAACAGCACTTTGACACTTCCACTCTTTCCTGAACCTGTTTAAAAATATATATATATAATTTTATAAATTTAAAGTGGAACCAAAGGTCAAACTAAAAATGATATGGTCAAGTGGACCGGTCTGCTTTAAAATCTGAAGACTAAATTTCCAGTCTGCGTACTGGCTTGGGACTTTTCAATGGTGGGAAGATAGCTGGATGACTACTTACCTCTCGAGAGGGTCTAGAACTTTTGCAGGAAAAGACCAAACTTAGGGTTTCTATTTATTTATTTATTTATTTTGCAAAGGAATCAATCCCTCAGCCTTGGCCATTTCTAAGACCAGATGGCAATAATACCATATAGTAGCTTTGGTATTTAAGAAGGTGTCAGCCTTGTTGCACCAGTAAAAATGAACAATTAATCCCATATCAAGTGTGTTGTGTTGTGTTTTTTTTTTTTACCCTGCTGGTACTCAGGAGGAAAAAGAAAAAAAAATAGTTTCTGTTATTGTTGTTTGTGTCTTTTTTTTTTTTCTTTCTTTCTTTTTTCTTTTTTTCTTTTTCTTTTTTTTTTTTTTTTTTTTTAAGGAACCAGGGTTTTGCAATTTTGAATTTCTCAGAAAATTCTGGCTCAAACCTTGTGCATAATATAGCCAACAGTCTGACTCCTCATGACTCCAAAGGGCAGGAAAGGAGGATCATTTTAATGTCCTGCTTATCAAAGGTTCTTTGATTTCCCCTCCCTCCTCTTCTCTGTAGTATCAAAGGAGACCTTGATGCTTCTCTACTCCTGATCTCCCAGCAGAGTCAATCTCTACTGTCACTTCCATTTTATGGACTGGAACTGAACTCAGTTTGGACTTGTTGACATTTCTGAAGGAGCAGGGTGCCAGAGCTGCCTTGCCTGGTGTCTGGCTCAGCACACGAGCCTTCTTCTGACAGCTCATTGCTTCATGCAGCTCACTCTGTGCAATTACATCATTCCTCCTGCAGAGCACAAAGATGCTTTTTAAACAATTTCGTCAGATTTTGTACAGATAATGTGCTATGGCTTTTCAGATGTTAGAATTGATTTTGCCCAACGCTGAGCTAACTACATGGGCTGAGATGAGCAGCATGTCCAGCAGTGTATAGTTCCAGTGCACTCAATTTTCTCACTGAAACCCTCACCTTTAAGGAGTCTTTGCATAGCTTTCTCTCTTCCAGGAACTTGGAGATATCTGTGACATCCATTCCCTTTGGAGTCAAGTGCATATTTGTGGAAGGGAAGGGGAAAAGAGTAGCCTAAAGGGGCACTAGGCCTTTGATCATGCTTCAACGCAGAAAAGCTTGCCTAGTGTCAGCCCACCTGACATAAAATCTTACACTATAAAACCCCACAGGAGGCAGGACTGAGTAGACAAAAACATGGCACTGGAGACCTTACTGACTCTCCCACTTTTTCTGTCACTTCCCTCAACAGTTTCTGCTTCAATTTTTGTCCAACAAGGGAGTAATTTCCCATCAGCCTGGAGGAGCGCTGAATTCATCGTGCAAGAGACTGGTGAAACATCCTCCAGAAGGCTGTGTAAAACTGCCAGTGTTTGGGAAAGCTGAGTCCTTCTTGCACAAGTGTTGATGGAAGCTGTAGGAACAAGGAGCATCTCATCCAAGAGGAGTGCTTTTCTTGTTTTGCCTAGCAAAATGAAGGCTCAGAGAAATCATATTTAACAGTAAATACATGAGGAAATATGCAGAGAAGAAAGAGCTGTTTAAGTCAAAGTGCAACAACACCACCTGTAAAAATGACCTAGTCTGTCCCAGGATACAAAAAAGGCAACAGTGTAAATTTTCTTGGTCACAGAGGAAAGAACATAGTGGGAAAAGAAAGGACAAGAAGTTTGCATATTGTTATCTGTACCACTCAATCCATTCCTCTATAACTTCATAAAACTGCAGAGTTCTTCAGATCCAGAACACCTCCTTGGACGTTTGCTTCCCTACAGTGCGAATTCTTGACAGCAATATTGACTAGGGCTACCTACTGCTCTTTCACTTTAGATGTCAGGACTACACATGAATGGTTTTGAACAGGCCTGGCTACTCCAGCTGAAAATATCAATTTATCGAGACTAAGCAATTCTAATGAATGTCAGTGGGGGAAGCAGGGAATGTACAAATGATGAAAGAAGCTGAAAATCTGATCTGGTGGAATGTTTCAATGGTAACTCTAGGTCCTGTAAAATGTCTTTTCATGTACCAAGACAAATTAAAGATGTCGGTATAAGATTGACTGTTACAGAAACTAAATATGATCTTATTTCTCAGAGCTCAACTGGGAAATACAGCCATAATTAAGTTGTTACTTCCACTCTTCAAGTAAATGAACAGTCTGAGCCCCCTCTTATAGAACATGGGGAAGACTTAAATGTTAGTAAAACTCCAGTGTGAATTGCTGCCTGCCTTTTTTCATTTGTTGCAAGTTTTTGCATTTGCTGAGAGTAGTTACGGGTTCTTTTGGCACAAGACTGGAAGAGCAACATGAATTTCATTGAGAAAGACTGCCTCTGGAGTTCAAGGACACTTTTCTTCTTCCTCTGGTCTACTATCTATTTATTTTTTGGTGACCCTTAACAAATCTTGTTTTACAGATTATTGTTGTTATTGTTATTATATATTTTTACAAATTTGTGCTACCTTATGCAGTTTTCACATCCCAATCCTCCCTATGCAGAAAATATTGTTTCTAGGGCATCCATCAGCTTTTGACCTTGTTGATGGGTCCAATGCTATACAGAGCGTGGTTCATTTGGGTGCAACACAAAGAAAATGAGTTGCCCCACCTGTTTGAATCCCTAATCTTTCCTGCTTCAATGTCTTACCTTCATACCTGTTCTTTGTGGCCAGTCTCCCTTATAGTCAACCCCCCTCTGTTCCCGGAGTCATGTATAAAATGATTGCTGTCTTGCCACATACTTCCATAATGCCTAACCTCAGAGTCATCACATATCCTCTCTTCCTTCTCCTGCTTGATCCAGGTCCTCTGAGTGCATGGTAATACTTTCAGAGATACAGACACAAAACCTGTCTTCAGCACTTTCTTGTACCACACAAAAGTTTGCCATATTCTTCCTTACAGCTCTCCTTTTTTGACTATTTCTCCTCGAGGAGCCCTCCTGCTTTCCAAAGCAGTTCCCCCCCCATTGTTAGGGACACACTTTAACAGGTGAAAGAAGGGAAAGTGTGTCCTACATGTCCTGAGAGTGAAGTGGGGAGTGTGGGTTGCTTGTACAAGGACATGAAGGAGAGGCAACCAGCATGCTGCAGGTAGAACATTGCTCTGAGTCTGACTTGCACATTTTTGCATCAATATGCTGTTTGTGGCCTCACAGCTGCCCTGGAAAGCCATGGTTTCCATATTCAGCACGGTGCAGTAGCAGTCCCTTAAAGAGAGAACGACCTAGGCGCCTAAGTGTCAGTCCCTGCAGGTGAATGATCAGTAATGTTAAACAGCTCTGACCGCTTCCTAGAACATGGTATTCCCTTTTCTGCCATGTAGCCACTACTTTTCCCCTTGGCATTAAGCTAGCTCAGGGTACCATTTGTGGTCTGAGGTGCATTACATTTGCAGTCTCCTGGGAAAGACTGTCATGTAGACCATGACAGCGGGGGTCATAGTGGGGGTGCTAACTCTTGGGGAGAAGGTAGATGAGGAGCAAGTGGGTCTCTGAAGGGGGCTCCTTGAATGAAGTACACCTGGAGAGGGGATCTGTATCCTTACTCAAAGCTTTTGTCCAGTCTCAGGATTGAAAGTTGCTTGTGCAGAATCTAAAGCATTCCTGCCATGCTCAGAGATCTGTTAACCTTATATTCTTGTAAGCATCTACACAGAATAAGTAGCTCCAAGTCTTGCAAGAACCATTGGAAAGCAGTGTTCTTTTACCTGGAAAGGCTCCAGACAGGCTGGACAGTCAGCTGAGGTGTCTAGGTGCACGGTGCAGCTCACCAGTGGATTCAAAAGCCCTGATGAGATGTTACCTAATATGCATGAGCATGCTGCTCTGCAGAAAGGCCATGAGCCTTTATTTGTGTGTTGAGACATGATGGTTTCCATGACCTGGTGGAATTAGGAGGTCATGCCACAGCCTAGCAGCTGCTGTTATGTCTATTATGAAATACCTTCTTGGCAGCTGAGTTTGCAGTATTCCTTAAATATGGAGGTTGCTGTTGTATGTGCCTGGCTTGCTTATATGAGGAAGAGTAACCACATGCACAGTATTTGTTAGAGGGCAAGCACCTGGCAAACAGCTTTGCAGAAGAGGACCTGGGGAGGTCCTGGTGGACACCAAGCTGAACATGAGCCAGCAATGTGTCCTTGCAAAAAAGGCAAATACCATCCTGGGCTGCATTAGGCAAAAAGTTGCCTGCAAGTCAAGAGAGGTGATCCTTCCCCTCTTCTCAGCACTGGAAAGGCCATGCCTGTGTCCAGGTTTGGGCTCTCCAGTACAAGAGAGACATAGGCACACTGGAGAGAGTACAACATAGGGCCATCAAGATGGTCACAGGACTGGAACACCTCTCCTCTGAGGAGAGGCTGAGAGAGCCAGGACTGTTCAGCCTGGAGAAGAGAAAGTTCAAGAGGATCTTATCAATGAATATAAATACCTAAAGGGAGGTTGTAAAGCAGATGAAGCCAGGCTCTTTTCAGTGGAACAAGAGGCAATAGACACAAGCTGAAACACAAGAGGTTCCCTTTTGAACTTCTGTGCTGTGCAGGTGGCTGAGCACTGGCACAGGTTGCCCAGAGAGGTTGTGCAGTTTCCCTCCTTGGAGATCTTCAAATGCCACCTGGAGATGGTCCTGGGCAGCCTGCTGCAGGTATCCCTGCTTGGGCAGGAGGGCTGGATCAGGTGACTTCCAAATGTCCCTTCCAACCTCAACATTCTGTGATTCTGTGAGGTATAGTGTGGCTGAAATCAGTGTTTTTATTTTTGAAATGTTTACTTTTTGATGACTGGTGTAATTGTGTTATGGAAATGTTCTGCCTGAAAGGTTCAGGCTGCTCTGATATGAGCACATCAGATGTGTAGCATGTGTGCACTGGTCTGACGTTCATGCTGCATGTCATCCTATGGAAAGAACAGGACAAAAGACATTCCTGACATTTGATGCAATAAATACATTATTGAAGCTAATCTACTGTCCTTAAAATAAAAGAGGGAAAATAAAGTCATAGGCAATGTCTTTCTAAAGATATCTTCTGCAAAAAGTTAACAATTTTCTAGCATTAAATATTTATAGGCATATGGGAACACTAGTATTGCTCTTCTTCAAGATGGCTTTGAAAGAAGTTATTTGAGGTGACAAATCTGAAAGTTGGTGCGTGCAATATGACAGGACCCAGGAAAATGACATAACCAAATGAGGCGAAGCACATTTAAAATTATTGAAAGGATTTACTACAGCATGTAATAGAGCTGTCAGGCAGCCTAGATCTCTCACTTGGTTGTTACTGCTGCCTCACTGCGTTTTCACGTGATGGGGCTCTTTGCCTTCTCAGAGGTGACTGGCTGCTGTATCCTGGCTGCATTGGATTCCATGATAAACATCCGTCCTGCAAGGAAAGAAACAGCGGGATGGTGGCAGAGAAAATCTGAGTCTCACTTATGTTGAAAGACTTGCCTTACAGAGATGTGACAATTCGAATGACCCTTGCAACATAAGTAAATCTACAGCAACAAGGTGATGGAGAAAGGCCTTGGTACAAATACAAAGATGGGCCCTTACTTTCCAAAACAGCTTCTTTAATGGTTTGGTAAGGTGCTGAGCTTGTTCAGCCGATGAAGGCTGTAGGAAACTCAGGCCAGAGAGCTGCAACAGGTAAGCTATTCATAGCACAGCACATACTTTATGGGTCCTGCAGGGCGCAAGGACTGCTCTGCTCCTTCTGGAGCTCCATCCTTCAGGACTATTTAAGTGCACAGAAGCAACGAGGGCCCCTATAACATTGACATTTTTCACTGGTGACAGATTCAGCCACAGTGTGGACTTACACTGTAAAGCAGTCGGATGCCATGGGGATAAGCACAGTGTTAACAACACCAAGACAGACTACAGCAAAACAGATGGTTTGGAAAGGGCTGGACCATGGCCAGGCAATACATAGCCATGCCAGGGGGCAGCTGGCTCCCTCCACGCCAGCCAGTGCCCGGCTGGAATTGCTGCACTTTGCCTTTGCCCTCACCAGGGCAGAGCATCTCCATCGCACAGCACTGGGCTGAGCCTTGTCCCCGTGATCCAGCAGGCAGCAGAGCACCCGCCTTGCCTCTGCTCTGCAGAAACCACCTGACGGACAATGCTGGGAGCCAGGCAGCTGCTAAATTTTTCGTTCCATTAAGTATTCACGCTTTTTCCCCCTGTCTTGCTGTTGTTGTTTCTAAACATGACAGACAATAATCAGAAAACAAAAGCATTTAAGTTCTGTCTAAGCAGCACATTCACAACCAACATCAAAGGTGGGGTTTAGCAATCATTAGTGCAATGCCACACTTCAGCATGATCAAAGCAATCAGCGCCCAGGCACAATAAAGAAGATGGAGCTCTGATTCAACAGCTCCATAAAAGGCAACAATAAAGAGATCTGGGGAGAGGGTGAGAGCACAGTAAGTGTGTGAGGGCATGCGGCTGCGATATCCTTTTACCTCAAAACCAATTCTCATTTCATATCCAATTATACCTCTGAGCTGTGCAGCCCAACATTGCTGTCATCTCTAGCTTTCAATTGACATTGCAAATTGTGGAATAGAAACAGCTACCAGAAAGCATGTCTCGGTTGAAATTTTTCCTGAAGTTTGTGACTGCAGATGGATAAACAGCTACCACAGAGCATGTCTCAGCTGAAATTCCTCCTGATGTTAGTGACTGCAGATGGGTAGCTCTTTGACAGCTGGGATACTTGCTCTGGCCTTACTGATACTGCCTACCAGCACTGATTCACATTTGGGTGAGGGACTCGATTTGGGGGACTCCCAGATTAAACAACTTTTTTGTTTATTGTCTGCTGGAGAGTAGAAAGCTCTGAATGTATGGGTGCTGCATTTTGTGTAGTTGGGTATCAATTGCCAGACAAATGAATATGGAAGAAGGCAAGCATAAAGGTGTCATTCACCAGGCACCATAAGGGACTGATCCTTTTATTTTCCCCTCTAATATCTATAGCTCAGGTTTCAAAACTGCACTTGGAAAATCCTGTAGGAATCCCTCACATTCTGCCTGAATGGAGGCAGCTCTGAAATACCAGCTGTGTCTTAAAATCCTTGAGACATATATATTCTGTGTGCCAGAGACATCACCACAGTGATAGATCACAGCAGTCACATTTGTGCTCTGTTCTCTGCATTTGGGTTCAAGCGTATTGATTTTGGGTGAGAGGAAAGCTAGGAGAGCTTGCAGTTCAGAACTTGGAGAGGTGGGAGTTTGGGGGAGTTTCTTTGGGTTAACAAGACCTCAAACTCTGACAGTCTGCTCCCCAAGTATAGATAGCCCAGAAGTGCAACTGAGTAGCTCTGTCTTCTCTTGTGTAAGCTAAAGCGTCTGAGCTTCTTAAGTCTTTCTCTGGAAGACAGATTTTCCACACTGAATGGCTTGTAAAGAAAATGTTATAGAAAGCACCTCAGGAGGAGAATACAAACAAAGGATCAGACCTAGTAAAAAGGAAGACATTGAGTGATACTTAGCAGGGCACGGAACATGTATAGAAGCAGCAAAGCATCAAGGAATATCGGCATGTGGTGTAGACAGGGATTTAAAAATTAGTTTGTCAACTGCTAGGGAAGCTAAGGAATTGAAGTTACTATTTAAATTGTGTGGTAGGGAGCCATGGCAAGCCACAGAAGATGAAGAACAATTCAGTAACAGATTGGGCATATTGGGTAGGGGAAGAAAACTGTTTTGTTTAAAAGGGTAGGATGGGTAATTACGCTTGAGGCAGGGAGCTTCTTGTGTGTGTTGGCAGTTGCTGTTACTTCATTCATTCCCACAAAGCTTCATCACTGTACGCAGCTGAGCAATGCAGCTCTTCATCCATATCATGAAATGGCTTCAACTGGATCGCTTTCATATTTAGTTTTATAAATACCCACTCTATCTTACGGATAACAGCAGCATAAGCTGTTCTACCTACGGGGACCTCTCCAACTTCATCTACCTCCAATTTCAGAAATAAAGTGCATTTCTTTCCCAAAAGCTCTGAAGTCACACAGTGTTGGAGTACAATTGCCTGTGCTTCTTCAACAGGGAGTCAAGAACCTCTGTAATTCTTGGAGACAGCTGGAATACAGGTGCAGGACCTGCAGGTACTGGCACATGGAGCGGAGGGTATAGGCAGCAAGAAGGAAAGGCTGGGCAGAATCACAGTCTTAACCAAAAGACACCCGGGCACTTTTTGCTGCTCTGGTTTTCAGCTGTGAGCCCCCTCATCTGTCCCAACAGTCTTGGTCCTTTCATTTTTAAATGTAAAATTGCAAACACCTGCTTGTAACCTCCCACCTAACAGGTAGGGCATCCACTTGGGTGACCCTGACTTCCCCGGAACAGGAGATGACCATGCTGGGCAAGGAACTGTCATGAGTTTTGACCTCAAGTTCAGGTTTCAAATAATAGGGTGTTAAGTCTGAAAACTGTTCTCCATCCCACCCCAGGGTGACTAGCAGCTGTGCACAGCAGCACCTGGCCAAGCTGTGTGATGCTGAGCAGGTTGGTTCTGATCCTGCCTGTTGCTGCTGCTGAGGACAGTGGGACTTGGCACCAAAGGCTGGAGGGAGGCATGAATTGCCAGTCTGTGTAGCTTCATGGGGAGTCAGCTTCAAGGACTTGGGAAGCAGGCTGCAGGCCAGGTGTAGTGTCCCTCCCAGTGTCCCTCCACTCCGTCCCTTCTACTCTGCTATCCTTTGCAGGAAATACACAGTTAATAGTTTTTTATCATCTCAGATGACCCTTGGACATTTGTAGCAAGGCAGGGTTGTGCCTAGGACTTGATTTCTGTGCATGTCCCCACCTGGATCCGTCCCTCTGCCTTTTCTGCTTAGATCCTGTGTCCAGGCAAAGGGAATTAATGGAAGATTCCTGTCTCCTTGCTGCAAGATAAGGAGAAATGGGAGGAGTACTGGTGCTGATAATGACTCCTCTTCCCCTTCCTTCACAGCCATGGTAGCTGAGCCTGAGTGGACTGGACTTTTTTGGGTAGCAGTGAATTAACACAACTTAAAAGAAAGGACAAGCAGTTTCCCTTTTTCCAAGAGGTGACGGTTCGGTGACTACTTGCTTAGCACTGTACCTAAAGCCACCTTCAAATTCAGAGTTTGCACATGGTCTGGTCCATGCCCAGAGGCAACGCAGGATGTTTCCTTACCTGCTGACCATTTCTGTGAACCTCAGCACCATCTGAGAAAAGAGGCAGCAGCTCTGGGACAGCTCACACTGGCAAAGAAAGTGCTTACAGACAAACCATTTCAAATGGTCCTGGAACAATGTTAAAGGAGCTTCTTCCTCGAGGAAGGTTCATACATGATTACATGTGTCTTACACCACAGTGAACAGGATCTGCTTCTGTCACTCACCAGCAGGTGAATTTGAGTGGTGTAGGTAGATTTATCCAGCAAGGGTGTGCAGAGCTCGACTCCAGCTTGTGCACACCTAGTGCCTGAGGTGGTGTGAGTACTCCTGTCAGTGCCCTGGGACAGCAGGAAGCCTTGAGGGAAAGTATTCCAGCCTACACATATCCCCAGGCAGATTTTTGAGTTCTCTGTGAGTGCCAGAATATCTAAATAAACTCATGTTTATTTACATGGTTAGCCAGAGGTGTAAAGCACCTGTCAGTGCCTCCTCTGCCCCTGTCCCGAGGTTGCTTTCATGTGCAGAGCTCGCTCTGTGACCCTGCTCTAAGCGCAGGGCTGTATGCAGTGTGGAGAAAGGCAAGTCCCATCACTCCTGCTCTTTCATGTGCCTTTCTTTTCTCTGGCAGATACAGGGATCCCAGTGCCCAACTGATGGATAAGGTGTTTGCCTGGAACAGTAACATGTGCTGTTCAAGGAGCCTTTTTCCAAGGAGCCTTTTTCCAACAACCCAAGGAGGAGCCTTGCAGTCCTGCGGGGAACAGAGGCAACATGAGAGGAGCCACTGAGAGCAGTAGTGGTGGAGGGTTTGCAGAATAAACCTCATACTGTGGTGTTCTCTCCTCTTATGAAGAAATGGAGGGACTTGCCCTGTTGTTGTGCACTGCTTACATTATGATTTTCCTCTCATCAACTGGATAACCCTCTTTAGTTGTCTCACTGGTCTCCACTGTCTTTCTTCAGTGTTATGCCTGAATGGCTGAGCTCTTCCTTGAGCACTGACAGTTTCTTGCTTGATTTATGGAGTAACTCAGAAATCCACCACAAAACTTGGAGAATGCAGATAAGGACTGCACGGGCTATCATCTCTCTCAGCCTGCTATGGGACCACCAGAAGCACAGCTCCCCAGCTCTGAGAGGACAAGGAGAACACAACAGAGGCAGACATTGCATGACCACTGTGCATGTCCTCAAATGCAGGCCAAAAGGCTAGGTCCTGCTGTGGCAAAGGAGGGTGGAGAGACCACAGGGAAGTGCACGTGAGTGTGGTGCACAGCGGGCCGGCGAGCCAACCAGTCATTCAAGGCAGAGATGTGAGCCAGCAGCAGTGGTCCTGCTGGAGGACAAGAAGGCTTTGCAGACAGAAGAAGCCGGCGCCAGCTGGGAATTCCTGGGCGGCAGATGCACCGCGATGGGAGGATGACATCACCAACCACAGCCGTGCATTATCTTTCAGAGCAGTGGTTTATTTGAAACCTGTTTCCAACTGACCTGACAAATTCATTTCCAAGGCAACAACAGATGGCAGTAGACAGATGGCTCAGTAATTTCAAAGCCTCTCCAGAGAAAGGAAGTGTCACTATAAGCCTGCACTGTCTTGGCATTAAGAAAGAATGAGATCTTAACATCTGCATTAGCTGAAAACAGTTTTTGGAAGACACGGAGTAGGCTGGACCTTTGTAGCTGTTTTCATGGTCTCCACTGGTATAGCTCCATGATTCTCAGACTTTCACTTTATCCCAAAATGGTATTTTGAGGCAACATTAAGTGACTTGCATTATGACCATGGATATTTTCTGTGCATCATCTTGCTCAAATCATGTTGTTGCTTAGTGCTTCAGTTTCTTGTCTTCAAAATGTAGATAAAAATCCTTTGTTGGTCCTGTGCTTTTAGACAGTAGATTCCTTGACAGAGAATTTTTCTCTATATGTATTTGCATGGTGGTAAACTCTGCTTTCACTGGAACCTCACACAGTTGTAAGAAACAATGGTAGGAGAGCTGGATTCCTTTGCTAGTCACTTATGAGTAGAGGGACTTTAGTTTAGACTGCCTTTTTGTTACCTTTGCTTTGCTTTGCTTCACTTCACTCTCTCATTTATTTATTTATATATTTAGCCAGTAAAGATTTAGTTCTCCCTGCTGAATTTTTACTTCTGCTGTCCCCTCTCAAGGTTGAATTGGCTATTGTAATGGTTTCTTCATTTTGACTCTCTTATATATTTTGTTGTTGTAGTTTTTGAAATAAAAATCATTCTCGATGCATAATGTAAGTCCCATCAAGTGTTCAATCAATAAATCAATAAAAATCAATAAGAGTCAATAAGAAAGAAAGAAAGAAAGAAAGAAAGAAAGAAAGAAAGAAAGAAAGAAAGAAAGAAAGAAAGAAAGAAAGAAAGAAAGGAAGGAAGGAAGGAAGGAAGGAAGGAAGGAAGGAAGGAAGGAAGAAAGGAAGAAAGGAAGAAAGGAAGAAAGGAAGAAAGGAAGAAAGGAAGAAAGGAAGGAAGGAAGGAAGGAAGGAAGGAAGGAAGGAAGGAAGGAAGGAAGGAAGGAAGGAAGGAAGGAAGGAAGGAAGGAAGGAAGGAAGGAAGGAAGGAAGGAAGGAAGGAAGGAAGGAAGGAAGGAAGGAAGAAAGAAAGAAAGAAAGAAAGAAAGAAAGAAAACCAGTCATTTTGTTTACCAGAAGAAATCTCTTCTTACAGAAGCCAGGCTGCCTTCTCAGCTCTGACCTGCCCTCCAGAGCACATGTAAGCTTATTCTCTTCTGCAAAGACAGTTGAACATGACCAAACAGAATTGAAGGACGGGATCTGAGCTTTCATCTACTGCAAAGTCAAAAAGCAGACTCTGAAGATGGGGGGCTTGTCCCATGGAGTAAATTTAGTTGGGGTGAAATGGAGAAATGAAGTCATGGGCATGGATAAACATCTCAATTTCTCACCTGAGTTAAATTACACTTCAGGGGAGATATATGATCATAAATTTTGTGTAATTGCAAGGAGCATCAGGTCCATTCTCCTTTTTCCAGGGAGACCACTCCCCCATAGCACTGTGGTTGTACTTCAGGAGTTAAAAGGCAGCTGGTTTTCCTGAACTTCCAGATCTCCCTTGCAAGAGCAAGCTTGGCCACTCAGAGCTGCTGGAGTTACAGAGAGGGTAGAGATTTATCTGGTGGTGATGGCGCTGGGCTGAGCTCAGGGCAGGAACTTCATCAAAGTTTCAAGGGTGGAAAGGTTGTGGAGTGGGAGCTTCTGGGTACTCTGTAGTCAGAGGGAAAGGTGTGGTGTGAAAAGATAGACAAAATGGAGGTGAGAAGATACTTATGGAGATCAAGGCAAGAAGAGCAGAAAATTATAAAAGACAGAAAAGCAAACAAACAATCAAACAAATGAAAACTAATGATATTTGTTGTCTTGTGGGAAGATAGAGATAGGGCAAGGAAAGAACAGGATGAAGTCTGTCAGTAGTCATAAACAGTGAACAAAGGGATGGGAGTGCCCATTGAAACTAGCATGAAGAAAACGACCCACGTTGAGCATTGTCAGTTATCACAGGGCTGTTCACTGATCAGAAGATATTTGGGTAACACAGGCCCTCCAGACACAAAAGGGCAGAGTACCCTGAAAGGAGGCACGACTAGTGTAAGTATGCAAAGACGTGTTTGGCACGGCTGTGACACAAAGCAGCTGTTACGCTAGGATGGAAACAACAGGCCACTGCAGGCCTCCCATGCTGTGGAAGGGGATTATATCTGCCTTTTGAGATACAGAGTTCTGGGAAAAGCTGCTCTGTTTGCCGTTTCAGAGTGTATACACAGACTTAGAAGGCAAGAGATGCTGGGAGCATCTGGCTTTTATCAAAGTACTCTTACTCGCCCCAGCAAGCACCTGCCCAGCTCAACAACTTATCCCATCAGAGCTCAACAGCAAGAGGTACCCTGCTGGGTGACATACCCAGGGAACCCAGCACAGACTGTGTCCTAAGAACATGCAGTGTGTGGGGGGTGATGGGTGTCATAATGTCCCTCTAGCATTGGGCTGGACTCAGGCCTTCCAGCATATATACTTACAGCTAAGTGATAGTTTGAGTCCTGGGATAAGGTGGGTGGATAAGGCGAGTGGGCTATCCCTGAGAGCAATAGTGCCTCCTACACAACTCCTGCTGCCTTGCCAGGTGAAGGAAGGACCTGTAGGAAGAGTTATTAGTGTCTGTGGGACACTGCTGCCAAGGGCTACTGCAGATGGAAAATGCACCAGGATTTAAGCAGAGTCAAACCCAAATGGAGAAGGAAAAGGACTGAAGAGCACTGTGTGTGGACTGGGTGGCAGAGGAAAAAGCGGTGTGGCGTGACCTTCTGGGAAACCAGCACTGCATAAATTGCAGCCTCGGCTCTGGCAAATGTTCATCTGCCTTCATGCAAGCTGTGAAATCAGACAATTAACTGCTGGACAAATTGGAGTGATTTGGAGTAAAATGGAGACATCCTGCAAATATTCAATAAAGCCAAATGTGGGGTGTCAATGCAAATAGGGCTTCCATCATAAGTAACCATGCAGGGGAGCCCAGTAACTGCTCCAAGACGTTGGCAAAAATGATGCAGCTGAAGCCAGGCTATTTTTCTAAAGTAAGCTATTGACTTGTTGTCCCCTGGAAATGAGATTTTCTGCCAGCAGTCTACCTCCAGCCAGGAGCTTTCGCTCAGCACTCGGGGAGCAGGCAGCAGGCTCAGCAGGCACCTGGCTGTGAGGGTAATTGAACAGTGCAGCAGAGCAGGTTTGGGACTCACCGGTGGTCAAGGGCTTTAAAATGAGATTAGATCGTTCTTTAAAAATAAGCTGTAATCCATCCTCTAAGGAAAAAGCTATTACTGGATGATTTTTATTTATTTTATTTTTTTTCTAGGTGTTTCACAGGCAAGGAAGGTGCAGCAAATACATTGTCTCTGCCACCTAATGTGGTATTGGCAAGTGTTGACCATGTGTTTGGGGGCCTGGTGACTGTCACGGCTGAGAAAAGGGATGATTTCACATTACATGCCGCTCATGACCTCCCATTAAAGCTTTCTTAGACGAGTCTTTAAAGTTTCCAGGTGCCAGAGTGAAAATCAGACAAGAGCTGGACTTGATAAAACATTCATCTATGTTTACAGAGGTACCAGTGGTCCTGCATGCTGTCATGAGATCCGAGCTCTTCCCATTTGGGAAAAGGCAATTAGCTCTCTCTCTTCCTTCCTGGCTGGTGAAAGTGAGTGGCTGGTAGTATGTTTTATGCATACGTCCTGAGCTTGACCTCAGCCTCGTGAGTTTGCCTTTTAATTCTGATTAGTCAGGATCAGATAGTGCACTGGAAGGAGAATTATCATTGTAGATCAAACTATCTGAGGAAGTTAGGCTTGCTAAATTCTTAAAAATAGTCCTAAGGGGAATTCTAAATGTGGGTACAGAGACTCTGAACTGGGTTTTGTGTCAAGAAAAAGCCGACGCATGCTTGTTTCAACCAGTGATCTCAAAGGGATGGGCTGCAGCCATCAGTAATTTTAGGCCCACTTTGGAAGAGGGGAGCTAAGGCCAGGCTATTGCAATTGTTTGGGGACACAGGACACAGCATGTACAAACCAGGATGTGCACAGTCGGACTGTAATGTGTCACACAAACCCACCTCTGACCCCTGTGGTGTAAAATGTCACTGAAGCGAGGCTCAGAGAGACTGTGTGCAATGCCCACAGTCACACAGAGCTTGGTTGGAAATGGTGCCCAGTTTCCCCCCGGGGCACCACATCTCCACAATACCATCCGCCCTGCTGCCTTTAGCCTGGCTTTTCTCTTCTTAAACACTAGCACTTCTTCCTATTTCCCCTGTAATTAATTAGCACAAAAGTATTTATTCTCTTTGAGAAAAACCATCTTTCTCATCCTGCTGTGTGTTTAGACAACTGTAGGTCTCCTGAATAAATTGTTACTATGTCTGTGCTGAATTTTTAAATCCTTATGGAAAATAACTGTTACAGCTCTTATGTATGTGTGTCTCTGTGGGTCTATTTACTCAACACCTCCCCAGGAAAGCTGGGAAATGCTAGCCTGGAGCAGGCACTGGAGTGCCAGGCGGTGAGATACTGAGGCACTGGTGCCTTACTGGCATTGTGCATTTCTCTGCCACCTTGCAGGTGAAGAACCTTTTACCTGGAGCATGCTGCCTTGCACTGCCCAGGCCATACTCTCATCCTCATCCCACGGGTAGCAGCAACACCATCCAGGAGGGAGAGCTGGAGCCTTTGGGCAGGTGACTGAGCTTCAAGGAGTGGGTTTGGGTAGCGTGGGGCATAATCCTGCCGTGCATCCATCCCCTTGGTGTACAGAGGAAGCCTGCCCTTACATGCTTTTATATCATCTATGGCTATGCTGCTCTAAAAGCTGGTGCATCTTTGCTCTTTCGAAAGCATGCTATTTATGTGTTGATCCTGCTCTGTGAAGCTGTTGTAAGGCCAGAGCTGGTGGCCTAGGACAGTTAAGCTCTTGCTGTGAAAGCTCAGCTGCTTATGAGCTGCTGTTGTCTCCTAACCACAAAAAAAAAAAAAAAAAAAAAAAAAAAATAAAAATAAAAAAAAAATCCGTGAAACAGGTGGTGCCATCTACTGGGAAATGGGATTTTTGCTTTTGTTTGATTCCATGCAGGGCCATGGAGCAGGAAAGCAGTCAGATTGGATTAGAGAGAGCTGTGTCAGAAATGAAGATTTATTGAGACTCCCTTCTGGCCTTTTTGGCATCTTTGCAGCAAGGTGTCCACTGGTAGGAAGCAAAAGTTATTCCCAGTGGCACTGGTACAAGTTAGGAAGAGCTGCATTGAGTTTCTCTTAGAAATCTCTACGGGACTCTGGTGTGGTGTCTCCCCACCACCAGTAACTGCTGTGAGGGCACACAGAAGGGACAGAAAGAATTGCTTCAGGCTTCTGAGCCTGGGGTAAATGTTTTGGACCTGGAAGTAAATATCCATCCTGCGGTGGCAAAATAGAAATTAAATGCCCTGCAGCTGTGACAGACAGGGGAAAGCACTGAGCTCACAAAGCAGCTTTTGGAGAGATTCTCTGCTGTGTTTTACTCCAGCTGTTTTCCAAAAACTTGATAGAACACTCATAAACACGGTGTAATTTTGCCACTAAAATCTGCCTCGGACCCTAAAGCATCTGAAAAGCAGGGAGCTCTGGAGCCTGAGGAGAGACCTTTTGGAGTCCCCCACAGCCAAACACCTGGGATATTGGATGTGGCCATAGTTTTGGATATGAATCAGCTCAGTCCAGAGTGCTCAGCAGCCTCTCCGTCCTGTTGAGCAGCAATTTCTCTTCTCTGCTCAATGTCACATACATTTTCTGGTCCATAATACATGTACACGTAGCCAAACACCAAGTCAGGCTTTGCTGCAGCACGCTGCTGTTTTGTCAGATCACTAAGTTTATAGAAGCTTTAACAAACCATTTGCTGCTGGACTAACTCTGCCCCCATTTAATTCAATGGGAGTTTCATCACTGAAGTCTGTGGGAGAATTATGGTAAATGCGTTAGAAACATCCCTTCACCCCTTCGTTACCTTCTTTGCAATGTTTGGAGCCTCTCTCCATGCCTCCATATATCACTTGCAGCTTTTGCCTAACAAGCAGGAAAGCAACCAGTTCCTAAGATTTTAAATGCTGTCTCCAGAAATGATTTTAGATGAGCCCTCTGTTTTGCACTTTATAAAATGTCAGTACCAATCAGGCTGCTTAGACACGTGACTTCATAAGGGCCATATAAATGCTTAAATGCCCTAAAGAAAAGACCTTGGACACCTTGAGAAACACAGAATAATATGTAAGTTGGATCCTGGCTGAACGTGCAACTCCAATATGGCATGGAGGTGCCCTCCAAACACCAAGTGTAGTGAACTTCTGCTTAAATGAAATGCAGTCCTATTAATTGGAAGGGTTTGAAAGCAGCTCTTCCCAAGTTACTCTGTTGTGAGCTGGGATGGGTGGGCTTCTCAAGATGCTCGGTGTCACATTGCCAGATAAATCTGAAGCTGGATTTGCTCATCAGTGGGCCTTTGGATGAAGACAGACCTTTCATCCTTCTCATCCTCCTCTCTGTTTTCATCAGATTTATTTATTTATTTAATTATTTTAATCCAGAGGTCTGTCTTTGAGGCTCTTAGATGTGTCTGCAATAGATCTTCCATGTAAAGAGGCTGCTTTGTCTTTGGACAGGAAAAACAAAAACAAAAACTACATTGAATTCCTCTGACTCCCCGTGTTGCCGTTTTTTTAATCCTCTTGGAGACAAACATCACATATTCAACAGTCATAATGAAAACTGAGTAACCTCCTGGTCTGTAAATCTTTTGGCCTTGTGACTTTTTTATGTATAGGTGGGAGAAGTACCCTTTTGAAATTTCTTACCTCAAATTCCCAGCCTGGAAAATTACTGTTCCTGGAAGGAGCCAAAAGCATCTGATGGAAAATTGCCTTTGGATCTCCTTTGCAAGTTGTTTGATGTGAACAGCCAGTTAACAGGAAGAAGACAATATTGTCCTGATTCCTGTGCCTCCAGGTCTTTCTGAGAGCTTTAGGGATTTCAATACCTAAGACTGGTTTTCCTCAAAAATACTGTGACTTGTAGCCCCCTCTTATGGAATGCCCCAGTGCACACTCCAGTATGCATAAAGCTCCTTAATGTTCTTCCTGCTCTTAATCCTTGACTTTGAGAGAGTTTAAATGCCCCCTTGAAAGGCAGAGCTGGAAAAAAAAATAAAAAAAAAAAAATAAAAAATATCTTGATTTGGAGAAGAAATGTAGCATTCCCAATACTAGGAAGTGCAAATATACTGCTTTTCTGAAAACCATGTGTAAAAGGAGTGGGGACAAGGGTGTGAGGAAGCCAAGGGGGTGAGAGGGCTGAAGAAGGCAAGTGGGGACACGATACGTAAAATGAGTTCCTGCTGAACCATGATGTCAGTCTGTGTGTCATGAGGCCCCTTTGAACCGAATTTTAAGTGACAACATGTCTGAATAATTCGTGTTCTTTGTTTTCTTTCAAGAGGATAAGGAGACTCAGAAAAAAACATCTGTTTCTGCCAGAAGTGGTTTATTTTCAGATTGTGAGGCCTGATGCCATTCTTGTTTATGTTGCTTTCGCATTCATGAAAAATACTTATGCTGGCTGATGTTTTGCTGATGATTTGCACCAGTGTCAAGCATCCTACCCAAAAGAGATGGAGAAGACTTAGGGGGGAGGAGCGGGTGGGAGCCCAGCGCCAAACGTGAATGTCCCCACAGACTTCAGATTTGAAGCTTAAAGCAATGTAAAGCATATGTCATATCCCTAGTTCTGTGAGCCGGTGACCTCAGAAACTGCAGTTTATACACCTTCACCCTTCGTTTGCTAAAAGGAAAAGGAAAAGATTGTCATGGTACATTAACATGAAGGCTGTGTGTGCAAGTGGCTCCAGGGAGATTTATAACCATGGAGCTTTCTTTACAAATAGCCCTTGAAATAGTGCTTTGGGAGGGGAGAAGTCAAACGTTCCTCTCGCACCAGATGGAAAACAAGCAGCTGAGATTTTTTTCCCTTCTTTTTGTGTTCCAAGAAGAGTGGGGTTGGACTCCTCTGAGCTGGCTCACAGAGGCAGTGGTAATACTTACCGCTGATAGTGGTTTATTTCTGTGCATTCCTGGAGGATCTGCTGGGGGCAGAGAGGGTATTGCCTCCTCCTCCTCTGCAAGGAACAACTTTTATTAAATGTTTCTGAGGGGGTGGCAGATCAGCTCAGAAAAACGTGGTAAAGGGCATAAGTAGCAATGGAGAAACCTGTGCTGCTTTCAAGTGTTTTGCAGCAAAGGACATCATTCAGCCCAGCAGAGGCTGAATTTTACACGTATGCTGAAGCCCTGCCAGTGTGGCAGGCAGCAGAGCTTTTCAGCAGCTACCTGGATACAAACGTGCTAACAGAGCCCTTGTGCCCTAACTCCAGGGAGTGACTAACTCTGCCTCTTTCTGGACACGTGGACCCTATGTCTTTGCCAGCTGGTGCTGCCAGCTCTGGGGAGACAGGAGCATGGGTATTGATCTCCTCCATGTGGCATCTTTTGGTGGAGCCCAGCACCACCCTCCCTTTCCCCAGCAGGCCATACTCCAGAGCACCCATGGGGCCTTGAGATTTGGTTTCTGGCAGGACTGGGTGAGTTGGGTGTTTTGGAAACTGAAATTCAGGCTGGCAGCATCACAGGACCAATCTGTAAGTGTGACATTCACGTGGCAAATAAGCCAAGTCTCAAATTCAGTGGCTTATTGTCTCATTTGGCTGTGAAGATCCCTGAACATGGATCTCCAGCTTCATGTGAAGCCTTTCTTCCTCCAACAACTGCTTGGTCCTGTCTCCTTGGTGGTCCCTCTGTGTAGCAGGATCTCTTCTGCTTACCCCATCTTCAGGTTAGCTGCTGGACCTCCATGCCTGCCTGTGTCACTGGGGACAAAGGGGAGCTAGACACACTTGTAAGGATGCCATAATTCCTTCTTGTAAGTGCAAAATGACTTTGATGATATCCTTCTTTGGTGGTGAGGGCTGCCCTGTCTTTCACTGCACACCTGACTCATCCACATGGGGCCATAGCTGGTCTGCTGATGGCAAAGCAAAGGGCTCAGCTTCCTGACATGTCCCACACTTCTTCCCTGCACACCTCCAGCTTCTGCGACAAATGTCCCTTGTGCACAGCCTGTACCTCAGACAGGGCTGAACTGCTGCTTGCCATTGTTCTCTCGCCCTCCTCATGTGGGGTGTAACAGCCTAGGTTGGTTGTGCAGGTCTGGACCTACTGCAGGAGTCCTGAGAAAGCGGTAAGTGAGACTGCAGCACCATAGCATCACGTTCCTGACTGCCTCAGCACCTTTATCCAGCTTTTCAGCACGTGAAAACCCCTGTTGGCTACCCTGTGTATCTAAGGAATATGGAGAGCAAAGGCCAAAACAATGTAAAGCAAGGGGATTTTCTGTACTTTTCAGGTCTGAGAATTAAAGAGCCTGTTTCCCTTCTGGGATGACAGCTCCATGGTTGCACACTGATTCATATCATCAGTTCTGTGTGCTACCAGGTCCAACAGTTTGGAAATAGTTTGGAAATAACAATAGTTTTAGAAATGTTTTAACTCTTACAGTGGAGGCAAAACTTCTGCCATCAAACTCTATTAGGTGATTTTTGCAGAGGTTGGGAGGACCTTGTACCCTGGTGGGTATGCTTCTGTAGGGACTGATTGTCTTGAGGTTTGTCAATCTGAGAGTACCATGCAGCACGTATATGCTCTGGGTGTTTTCATGTCCCGCTCAGAATCATAGGGGGATATCTAATCAGGGGCCTAAGACATCGCCTCTTATTCTAAATCCCTTTCTATTACACTCTGATCTCATGTACGTGTACTCCCTTAAGTATTTTTTGTGTCTTCTTTATCAAATGAAACATTTTCATCCAAAAAGGCTATAATTGTGCAGCTCCAGAAGTAACAACAGAAGAAAGGGGAAATTTTGGTTAAACCGGTCAACCACTGCATCAGTAATACATCATTTGCCTGCTCCGAGAATGTGTGGTATTTACTTAAATAGTAGACCCCCTTAAATACGTGGTCCTGGTATCTGAAGCCTGTGCCTTGGGGAGACTCTCTGTACCCCTGCTTTCCTGTACCCGTGACTGGTGTTTCAGTATCTATGGCTCCTGTCCCAAGCATTGAATTACGTGATACAGACACAGAACTGCTTATCATCTGCGTATGACTACAGTGGGCAAGACGAAATGTCAAAAAAACAAGAAGCACTGAGCACTTCAGGACTCTGTGTAAAAGGTGAAGTGGTGGAGGTGTGGCTGCTCATTGCCCTCACTGGATATGTTCCACAGTAAAGGACTATTGACACTTCAGAAGATCCTGTGGGACATCTCTGCAGTGAACTGGCCAGGTCTGATGGTGACCAAGCAATCAAATGCTATTGAGTAAGAAAAAAACAACAACTTGCTCTCTCTATACACTGTCAAAAGGAGATTATCCAACAGTTCTTTGAAAATGTTTAATATCTACATGGTAATGTGAATCAAGGTGTGAGGGGCTGAAGATTAGCTTCACTTCCATGAACTAATGGTGGCCTTTGGCTGCACCTGGTCATGTCAGGAAAGGCAGGTTTGGCTTTGGGAGAAAGCTGTCTGAGATAGATATACTGCATATTTGAAAGAGAAACACGAGATGAATCGCTTCTCTCAGTGTCACTTTGACTGTTTCAGTGGGGTCCTGTTTTTGACACTTGCTGCCTGTTTTTGACCCTTGCAAGCAGGGAAGGGCAAGAGTTGAATTTGTTGTTTTCTGAGTTTGGTTAAGTGAGTGTGACAGATGTCAGGAAGGCCAACAGTCTGCCAGACATAGGATCATAGCATGGTTTGGGTTGGAAGGGATCTTGAAGATCACCCAGTTCCAATCCCCTTCCATGGGCAGGGATACCTCCCACCAGACCAGGTTGCCCAAAGCCCCATCCAGCCTGGCCTTGAACACCTCCAGGTATGGGGCATCCACAACTTCTCTGGGCAACCTGCTCCACAGCCTCATCACCCTCAGTGTAAAGAATTTCTTATAAATATCTAATCTAAATGTACCTTCTTTTAGGTTCAAGCCATTACCCCTTGTCCTACTACTACACCCTCCGACAAAGAATCCCTCCCCAGCTTTCCTGTAGGCCCCCTTTAGGCAGTAGAAGGCTGCTGTAAGGTCTCCCTGGAGCCTTCTCTTCTCCAGGATGAACAACCCCAACTCCCTCTGCCTGTCTTTATAGGAGAGCTGCTCCAGACCTCTGATCATCCTCATGGCCCTCCTCTGGACTCGTTCTAATACATCCATGCCCTTCTTGTGCTGGGGTTGCCAGAGATTAACATAATAATTGTTGAAGGACAGTGCATCTACAGGAGCTTTGATACTGTCTTCTAGGGTTAGGAATAGATACAGAGGGTACAGGCAAAAAGAAAGCAGATTCAGAGACAAAGAAACACCTAAAAGCAACAAAGTGATGTAAGAAAAAAAAAGGTAAAACTTTACTCTTCAAATATTTGCACAGGTTGCCCAGAGGGGTGATGAAGCCCCTGTCTTTGAAAACACTCAAAACTGAACTTAACACTACCCTGAGCAGCCTGCTGTAGATGACCCTTCTCTGAGCAGGGGCATTGCACTAGACAGTCTCCAGAGGTGCCTTCCAACCCATACCACTTTGTGATTCTGTGTAAAAATCACATTATATTGTCACAGGCCAAGGGGGAGAGGGTTGTAGGCACCAGCTTCATTCTGAAGCATTATAGATATTTTAGAGGACACTGAAACAATTAAGGAGCTGTGCAAATGCTTTATTACGGAATGTGACTATGCAGTTTTCATAGCAACTCAAGATCCTGAAGGCACTCATAGGGTCTCCTGTCCCTCATCATCCATGTCCTCCTTGTGCTGGGGGACCCAGAGCTGAACGCAGCGCTCCAGGTGGGGTCTCATGAGAGCAGAGCAGAGGGGGACAGTCACCTCCCCAGCCCTGCTGGCCACGCTGCTTTTGGTGCAGCCAGGATACGGTTGACTTTCTGGGCTGCAAGCACACAGTGCTGCCTCATGGTGAGCTTCTCGTCAACCACCACCCCCAGGTCCTTCTCCTCTGGGCTGCTCCCAATGCATTCTCTGCCCAAGCTCTCTTTATCCTTGGCATTGCCCCAGCTTGGATGTAGGACAGAATCACAGAATCACAGAATCGTCTAGGTTGGAAGAGACCTCAAGATCATCGAGTCCAACCTCTGACCTAACACTAACAGTCCCCACTAAACCATATCCCTAAGCTCTACATCTAAACGTCTTTTAAAGACCTCCAGGGATAGTGACTCAACCACTACCCTGGGCAGCCTGTTCCAATGTCTAACAACCCTTTCGGTAAAGAAGTTCTTCCTAACATCCAACCTAAAACTCCCCTGGCGCAACTTTAGCCCATTCCCCCTCATCTTGTCACCAGGCACGTGGGAGAACAGGCCAACCCCCACCTCACTACAGCCTCCTTTGAGGTACCTGTAGAGAGCAATAAGGTCGCCCCTGAGCCTCCTTTTCTCCAGGCTGAACAAGCCCAGCTCCCTCAGCCGCTCCTCGTAGGACTTGTACTGGGTATCCAGAGAACAACCGGTATTGCCGCCAAAGACTGAGGCAAAGAAGGCATTAAGCACCTCTGCCTTTTCCTCATCTTTTGTAACAAGGTTTCCCCCTGCATCCAGTAAAGGATGGAGATTCTCCTCAGTCCTCCGTTTTGCACTGATGTATTTGTAAAAACATTTTTTCTTGTCTTTTAGATTTTTTACCTTGTGCTTTTGTTTCCCTTCTATCCAGCCTGAACCTGGCCAGTTCCATCTGATGCCACTGCCCCTCCCTCTCCCACCAGGCACTGCTGTGAGGAGCCAGGCCCCCTTTCCTTGATGCCTTCCCCAAAGGCACCAGAGCGTGCTGTTAGGTGCCCCTAAACCTCTTCTGAGCCATGCTGAGCCAGCCCTGGTTGCCTTCTCCTGCCCAGGACCCTACAAAGGACACAGTGGCTGGGCGAGGCCTGATGGGTGCTGAGCAGAGGGCACCATCAGCCCTGCTCTCCCCAGCGAGTAAAGACAGACGGGAGAAAGTCCCCGGGAGCAAGCAGAGGGCTGACTTCCACCCAGCGTGGGAGGAAGCACGGGAGCCCAGAGGGCAGGCCAGCAGTGCTGGGGCATGGGCAGGACTGGAGGGACTGTGTGGTGCAGCCTGAGAGGCAGGCCCGAGCTGTGATCGAACGGACCCTCCTGCTGTATGTGCTTGAAGACACATGGCGTAGCCAAGGTGACCGGGACGGGGCCCTGGGAAGGCACAGCCAGGGACCCCGGCCTGCGGGGAAACACCAGTGCCACGGACAAGACAAAAGTTGGGGGGCATGGAGTGGACACGAGCATTGCGGGAGGCTCAGAATTTGGGGCCAGAGAGCTGCCGAGGTGAGGATGGGCCCTTGGGATACCTCCTACGGGTGGCTGGTGGCGTCTCCAAGCGATGGACTGTGACGTCTGTGAGCAATGGATTGTGACTGCGTGGCCCTCGCTGCTCATATGCGGGCGCAGAGTCCCAGTGCGCCGGCTAGTGCCCGCACTCCGGCTGAGCGGTTGCGTGAGGTCTGGAGTGAGGAGCGAGGTTGGCCTTGGTGCTGGTGTCGTGCCCTGGGAGTTGCTGCAGCAGCTCTCAGTGCCCTTCCCAGAGCCATCAGAGCTTCTTCCACGGCCCTGCGTCGTTCGGGCCGTCGGGAGACCCAGGAGGAGCGCTCGCAGCAGCAGAGGTAAGCGCGGTGGGGACACCTTGCCCTGGGCCCTGGGCAGCTGGAAGGCTTTCCTCCTCTGGGGACCTGCACAGCTCTTGCAGCTGCCCCCACAGCAGCCGATGACCATGGCCTCTTCTCTGCCTTTTGCAGCGTGACAGCTGCTGGTGCAGCAGCAGTGAGGAGGAGCAGCCCCTCATCCCCTGCTCCACGCAGCCCACTGCAGCAGCTGGAGAGCATGGCCACGGTGCTGGAGAGCCGCTGCCCCATTTGCCTTGACACCTGGGACAACGTGGGCTACGTGATGCCATGTCTCCACCAGTTCTGCTTCCGATGCATCCAGCAGTGGGTGGAGAGCAAGCCCGAGTGCCCCCTCTGCAAGAGGAGGGTCAGCTCCATCGTGCACTCGGTGCGGGCAGACAACAAATTTAAGGAGGTCGTCATCCCAGCGCCGGCAGAAGCGTCCTTCATCACCCAGCCGGCTGGGAGAGCTCGTGGCCGCGCAGCCACCACCGACCCCCGTCACCGTCCTGCAGCACCACCATCAGCTGCAGGGCCGGCTCTTGTGGGAGGCCTCCAGCCTGAAGTTTGGGCCTCCCTTTTGCGGGACCACCCAACTCTCATCCGTCCCGTGCTGCCCTGGCTGCGCCAGGAGCTGAGGCGCATCCATGGGGCTGACCACGCGGAGGCGCAAATGGTGGAAGACCTCCTCACCTCCGCCGTGGGCCTCCTGGGGCTGGATGAAGATCGCCTGGTGCAGCTGCTGCAGCTTTCCATGCCGGAGCACGCAGCCAGCTTTGTGCAGCAGCTCATCAGCATCACCGTGCAGCGGTGCAGCTGGGTGGCCCACCGCCTGCTGGGCCTGGAGGGCTCCCGTGCTGCCACGGGACAGGCAGGCAGCCCCGCAGCTGCCCCCAGGCCTTCTGCCTCCCGAGAGGGGCCTCCTGGTGCTGGTGCAGAGCCCTCCAACAGCGCTGCTGGAGCCAGCACAGACGAACTCGCGGGCAGCTCCAGTGCTGCCCTTCAAGGGAGTCGCAGCCAGCCCCCCTCCAGCGCGGTTCCTGTCCCCAGGAACCAAGAAGCGCCCCAGGAGGAGACACCGGAGGCTGTGTCTGGAGCCTCCACAGCAGACCAGGGCAGGGACCATCCCCAAAGGGGGCCCCGGCGAGCCCCGAAGAGGAGGGCCCCCACCTCCCAGGCCTCTTCTCCAGCAGCCAAGAAGAGGCCACCCCGCCGGCAACACTAGGGCAGCGCCCCAGGAGCTGGCCACAACAGGGCCGGGCCAGCGGGTGGGGCACACGGAAGGCCCTCAGGACATAAAACTATACAATGTAGAAAATAAATCGTATTTATATAAAGTCTCAGTGCAGCTAACAATGTATTTGGTGTCGCCATCCCCAGCCCTACTGCCATCTCCCCCTCTTCCTGCTGCTGTGCCCACCGCCTCCTGGCGTGCCCGCTGTGAGGAGTGGTGGGGTTGGGGCACGGCGATGCCGCCCTTGGCCAGGAGGGCTGGGGTGTTTGTCTCGGCGCTCCCCTCCTCTCCCCAGGTGCCCGGCCCCACTGCTGTGCTCCCTCTGACAGCGCGTGCTGCCCAGCCGCAGGCCTGCAGCTCTGCAGCTGCTCCCAGTGGGAGGTTTGGTGCCAGGGGGTGCCTGGGTTCAACAAGTCCAAGCATCAGGTGCTGCACCTGTGCTCACTCAGGAGAGCAGAGCAGAGAGGGACAATCACCTCCCCAGCCCTGCTGGCCACGCTGCTTTTGGTGCAGCCAGGATACGGTTGGCTTTCTGGGCTGCAAGCACACAGTGCTGCCTCATGGTGAGCTTCTCGTCAACCACCACCCCCAGGTCCTTCTCCTCTGGGCTGCTCCCAATGCATTCTCTGCCCAGCATCTATTTGTGCTTGGGATTGCCCTGGCCCAGATGCAGGACCTTGCACTTGTCTTTGTTGAACTTCATAAGGTTCACATAGTCAGGGAGTGGAAACAGTGTAGGAAGTACACTGCTTGAGGCTTCTGAAACCATCACTGCCCCTGCTGCTAGTGGGGATTGCTGCTCCTTCAAACAGGCAAATAGTTTTGACAGCTGTGATCATGAGTAAGAATGTGAAAACTAGACTCATCCAGCCTTCATGCCCAAAAACACATAAAATGAATTACACTTCTATTCTTCTATCCGATATTTTGGGCCCATCCTGTGATTTTCCATGAATCAGAACTAATGGTGCAGATATCAATGCTAAACTAGTGAGTTTAGTGCTTGTAGTACTACTGCCTGGCTGGTGGTGGGTGTCACCCCAGCTGCAGCCCTGAGTGCTGCTGCCTCTTGAGCTCACAGCCCCTTGGACGTGCTCTCCAGTGGGCTGGCTGATTCTCCCTGCTGCATGAAGAAGCCAGTTTAGCAGCTGTGACTTTGATTTCAAACACAGCCTTCAGTGCTGGCAATAGTCAAAGGTGCCTTTTGAAAAGCTAAAACAAAGCTTCCCATGCTTCAGAAATGGCTTCGGGGATTTTCATTTCAAAGGAGCAACTTCCACAATGCATCCAACTGCAAAACCCAGCCATCCTCACTGAGCTCCACTTTGCTTTCCGCAGGAGAATGCTGCTGCGGCTGACCAAGAGTAAGAGGAATAAATTTGTTTGCAGTGGATGGGGCGAGTTCTTTCTTTTTGCAACATCTGTGAATGATCAGCATCAGGATTTTGTCTGATTGCTGGATAGCTAAAAAACTCCAAGCTGAAACATCTGTGCATCAGATACGCATCACTGCTGACCCATCTGCAAAACACATCAGATGGCAGTTGATTGACTTGCATCTGATTGGGCTGGGTGACCGACCAGCAGGAGAAGAAAAACTACATAGCAGAGTCAGAGCTGTTCCCCCTCACTCCTCCTTCTTTTTGGCTCTACATTTTTGTTCCTCCATTCACGTTTTTGCAGTTGTTTTTCTTACACAGCGCAGTTGTGGTGCTGAATATGGATAGGAGAGTGCAAACCCACATTTCAGAAAGGCAGGAACACAGCTGTTCCTAGCAAAAATAACCGCATCTGCATTACCATCACTAGGAGCATGAATTAAAAATGTTACAAAATCTTCCTGAAACTGATGTGGGATCTTAATATGAATACTGGGGAAGTTTTTGGCGCATTTCTGTGCTATAGATTTTAAAAGTTTGGGGTTTCTCCGCTTATCTTTCCTTTGGCATTTGAATCACATCGAATCAAACATAGATTCAGTGCCGGAATTAGTTGTCTGAGGCTGAATTCATATCTTCTGTCTTGATAATCCCTGTTTGTGTTTATGCAGATCGTGCCTGCTCCCTGTGCTTCCTACTGCCCAGTCCCCGGCTACATGCTGTTTGTTGTAGTAATACTCTTGTCCTTCTGACTGCTCACTTAGTGACCTCTTAAAGTGCAGGCACTCGTGATGATGACGATGAAGTACGCTCCTTCTGAATATGATGTGCAAGGTGGTAAAGCCTGGCTCATGACTTTTATAAACCTGTCATAGTAACCACTGTATTCCCCCATACTGCAAAGTCAGCCTGGACCTGGGGCATACCTCTGCCCTTCTTTAGAGATGGATTCATCCATTTTCAATTTAATAGGTCTCTTAACAGCACCTGAGAGCACAAAATAAAAACCTGTCTCTCTTGCTTAGCTCTGTGCTGCTTCTGTATCACCATGGGAATTGATACCTATGCGTTTCTGTGAGATCTTCAGGCAGATGAGATCACACAGACATGGTACAGACAACAGGCAGAAAGTTAGAAGGTGACACATTTATACAGGCATCTTTCTGACTGTAGCTGCTCTTATCTGCCATATCTGGAGAGCCAGCAACCAAATCCTCTGCTGAGATCATGTCCTGCTCTTGCTCCTTGTGCTGCTCTGAGAGCAATGGGAATGGAGTGTTTCTGCACAGGCAGTATTGGTAAGGCCCCAGCATTTCTGAGACAAAGGGAGATGAAGGCTTGCTTTAACAGCCTGCTGGGACTCCGTGGCTATTATAGCTGAGAGCGGGGATCTGCCACACAGTTTAAAGTCAGAGCCATCACCCCTTTAATGATCTTTCTGCAACTCAAGGGTAGCTTGTTAGCACAGTATTTCAAACTTCCCAGGATGACTGTGATGTCTAGGTAAGAGCTTTGCAGACTGTCTTTGATTCCTGGTAGGAGCAGAGCAGTCATTCAGCAGCTGGCTGTCCTAGCAAATGATGCCTACTCCTTTTCTGTAGGCATCCCCTGTGTGAGCTTACAAATATCTTCAGGAGAGGAAATCTTCCCATCTAAGGCAGTGGTTCAGGTTAATGTGCACGATCTGTTTAGTACAGTCATATTAGTTGAAGTAAGAAGCAGCCTTTGGAGGAAAGATCTTCCTGCTTTAGAAACCATCAGCAAAGCACAAATGAGGAGAATAGCGTGGCTCTCACCAAAGTGTACAAATTACATTAAAGGAAGGTGCAAAGTGGCTGCAGCCAGGCTGTTTTAAGCCATGCCCAGTGCCAGGGCAAGAGGCAGTGGGCACACACAGGAGGTTCCCTTTGAACACAGAAAGCACTTCTGTGCTGTGTGCGTGACTGAGCACTGGCACAGGTTTCCCAGGGAGGTGGTGCCATCTCCCTCCTTGGAGGTATTCAAAAGGTGCCTGGATATGGTCCTGGTCAACCTGTTCTGGGTGTCCCTGCTTGGGCAGGGGGTTGGACCAGATGGCTTTCAAATGTCCCTTCCAACCTCAACTTTCTGTGATTCTCTAATGGTGAGTGAGGGGATTGCTTCAGACCTGTGTGGTGTCGAGCATGATCCCCATCCAGGTCCTGGTATCAGAGTCTGTCAGCACCATGGCACGTGGCAATGAAAAGCCTTAGACAGGATACTGTGTTAGTAGTGATGCTCACTCTCCTTGCTGTTAGAAACATGGAAGCATATTAACCACATTTAACAGACATGGAAAACTGAGGCACTGTAAAGGTGAAACTGCTGGCTTGGAGTCACCTAGATCTCAGACAGCTTCACAGGCCAATGCAGTAGGCAATGCCACTTTGTGCATGAGGTAGTTTTACAATGCTCTCCTTGGGAATAAATAGGAAATGTGTTCCAGCATTTTCTCCCAGAAAACAAAACAAACAAATAAAAAAACTCTGAGATATCTTCCTTTTGCTTCTACTGTTTATGCTTGGAGACAGTTTGTCTAGTGCCTGACAAACTGTCGATTGCTATAAGCAAGAACAGTTCAGATCCAATATATCACCTAGAGGTAGAAGAGGAACACAACTGGAAATATTCCCAAGCAATCAGCAGTAGTAACAACCTGTTGCAATCTATTACACTCGAAACAAAAGCAGAGATTTGTCTGTTTTCTTTCAGAACTAGGTAATTCTGTGACACAGAAACAAAACAAAACAAAACAAAAATCACAAAGCCAGCAAGAACATCTTCCTTGTACAATGTGAGGGAAATGTCCTCCAAATGCTTGCACAGTCTGTTGGTAGCAAACAGTAGTCCAGCGGACTGGCTAGATTTTTAAATGATGCCGATAACTGATTGAAAGAATAAGTAATGACAAAATGTCCAGCAACTGCCTGTCTGGAAATAAAAAATGGAAGATAACAACAAGGCCTCATAGACGGCTCTTACTATGCTTCATTTGGGGGTAATTTTTGGAAGCTAAGCCCCAAACACAGTCCCTGATATTAAATGATTCATTCTCTAGGTGTGCTGATAGGGGCAGTTTTTCTATGTCTCCCTGGGTTAAATCCTACTCTCATTTCTGAATATGCAGCAGAGGAAATGAAGAAGAGCAGTGTTACCACCAAGACAGTTTGCTGTTGGTGGAAGCCAGCCTTGGTTCTGTTAGAGTTTTGGGGATCTTCTCCACCACTAACAAGGTACTCTTGAGGAAGAACACAGGCACTGAGAAGAATAGTGAAAAGCATCTAAAGACACGCTAAATGAAATGGGTATTAACCTGCTCCAGTGAAAGCTATGTGAGCTCCAGTGAGCCTGCTACATCTTCCACCTGCCTAGGTTGGTTTGAAGTACTGCTTCAATTAGGGAAGAGTCTTCTCTTGTAGATGGGAGTTTCAGGCAGTCTCTGGGGGTAAAATAAATGGGCTGACTTTGATGAGAGTGTATGTCCTCTGAATTGAGACAAGGGGTTTAAAAGACTCTTTGCTCAGTGGTGAACTCCAGTTTTAGTGAATGTGACCATACAAGTTGAGAGCAACTCTGCAACATGTCTCAGCTGAAAGAAGGATCATTCAAGGCATTCAGAAATGCATAACCCTTGTTTTGGAGAAGTCATTGCAGAGCAGGAGGTAGTAGGCAGAGAAGATCAGCCTTCTGTCTTCAAGAAGTTTGAAAGCAGCAGTTTTCTTCAGTTCCTTTGTGAAGAAAAATCTCAGTAAAACTGGGCACAAGCAAGGAGCCACCTGCACTGTACTACTTCAGTGAGCAATGTGCTACTAACAGGTGAGTAAGTGCAGTTGCCATTAGCTTTCCAATAGCACTGGCCCTTCTTCTTATCAGGCAGAAGAGTGATGTGTCTTTAGGGGCAGGAACTAATTAGCTGACAAATGAGGCATAATGCAGAGAGAATATTGAATGTAGCGGTGGGAATTTCTGTATGAAGGAACTGAAGGGTGTTCAAGTCAGACTAAATGGATATACTTTTCTGGATTTATTCCTGTTTTATTTAAGCCACACAAAAATAGCTTTCTAAGAATTGAGTTGCCCTTGTGTCTTTGTGTAATCAGTTCAGAAGGATATCTTAATGTAAGCTGAAGCCAGTCTGTTTGGGGGAAAGCCTTCAATATAGAATGGGATCAGGCAGTAATTCAGCAATGTTGATTTCAGGTTCAGTATTTGCAGGGAGAGGTGATCTATTCTATCGCAACTGGTGACAACAGCTAGGGCAAAAGACAAATGTTTGGGTGTAGTGGGATTATGTGGCAAGGTTTGGGTAGCAGGGGGCCATTGAGATGGCTTCTGTGTGAAGAATCCAGAAGCTGCCCCATGTTAGATAAGGCGCCCACTGCTGGCCAGAGCTGGGCCAATAAGCTATGTTGTCTGCACCTCTGCGAGAGCATATTTAAGAAGGGGAAAAAAATGGCTGTGGAACAGCTGCTGGGAGAGAGAGAGGAGTGAGAAGCAGCCCTGCAGTCCCCAGGTGAGTGCTGCACGAGGGCAGGAGGTGCTGCAGGCAGGCAGCAGCAGTTCCCCTGCAGGCTGTGCAGGGAGAGGCCCCTGGTGGAGCAGGCTGTCCCCCTGCAGCCCATGGGTCCCCCATGGAGCAGATCTCCACGCTGCAGCCCCCCCATGGGTGGAGGAGCCCCCGCTGGAGCAGGTGGATGTGGCCTGGAGGAGGCTGCGGCCCATGGAGAGCCCCCGCAGGAGCAGGCCCCGGGCCGGAGCTGCAGCCCGTGGAGAGGAGCCCACGTGGAGCAGGGGCAGAGAGGGACCGAGAAGGAGTGGTGGAGATGAAGTGCTACAGACTGACCACAACCCCCAGTCCCCCTGTTCCCCTGCGCTGCACGGGGGGAGGAGCTGGAAGGGCTCAGATGGGGGGAAGGAAGGTGGTTTTGGTTTCTTTCCTTTGGTTCTCACTTGTCTAGCTAGTTCCTAATAGGTAATAGGTTTTACTGTCTCCCTTCTCTGAGTCTGTTCTGCCCATCATGTTAATTGTTGAGTGATCTCTTAATTCCTATCTCAACCCTTGAGCCTGTTGCATTGTATTTTCTCCCCCTTCCCTTTTGAGGAGGGGGAATGAGAGAGTGGCTGTGGTGGAGCTTGGCTGCCCACCCAAGTAAAACAATCACATTCAGCACACAGATTTTTGAGCTAGTTATCTCAGTAAGGTGGCTTGTTTACTAGAACATAGTAAGAAATTATTGCAGATAGTGTCTGTATATTCCTTACTATTGGCTGTAACTAGAACATTCTGTCCCTTGCTGATATTTCAGTGAGTTTATTGAAGAAGCAGCTACTTATGGTATAAACAGAGACAGGTCTTGGATTCAATCATAAACCTCCAAGGAAACACTCCCATCCTCTCTCTCAAGCTGCCCAATTTTGAGGGCAGGTTGTCTCCATTAGATCTGTAAGGCACCTATGATAGGCAAGTCTTAGTCCTTAAGTCCTGTTCTGCTTTCTCCACTAATTAATAATATCATTTGTGACAGTGGTGGCTGTTATAGATATATTAGCATTCTTGATCGCATTACTTTACCCTGGGGACACTTTGTCCTCAATTGTCTTGGCTCCGTGACCCTGACCACCAAAGCAGAGTGCAGATAACAAAAATGGATCCAGTAGCAGCATAGGTCCTTCAGCACAATGCCATATGGTCACGGCCATGCAACCTGATCCCTGAATATGATGCAGAGTTGAGGCTTGCAGCCCTACCATCCTTTGAACTGACTTGGTTATCTCAGCATGACATTACACTTAATAGTCTATTTATCCCTCTGTGCATCAGGGACCCTGAAACCCTGTGGCTTTCAAGGAAAATTGAACATTAGTGTGTCAAGCTGCATCCCTGAACTTTCCTGGAAACCCAGACCAAAAAGATATTATCAGATTTCTTTCATAGGGTGTGATCTGATGATTAAAGCAAGGTGACAAATCCCAAACGCTGTCTAGACTGTTGTCACACATAAAACAGGTTGCTTCAGCTTTTCCCTACCTGCAAACAAGACTTGCTTTCGGGATTCAGAAAAGGTGTCTGAGGAAAGACGGGTGAAAACGTCAGCCCATCTGGAGGAGAGCTGAGCCCACTCTGGGTGTGGAGGCACTGCCTTATGATTAGAAAACAAGGTGTAAACCCACGTGAACTCTTCATTCCTACATTGCAAAGCTCCTCAAAGATGGCCAGAGGGAGCAGGCCCTTCAAGTCCTCTGAAGTCTGACGACAAACTGGCCCCTGGTTAGGGACTGAGGAGAGAGAAGGGCTTATTAAAGCCAGGAGAACTTGACCCATACATAGGGCAGGAAGTAACAAGTTATAATTGTGTCCTCTGGATCTGTGGGGAGAATCCCAGGAAGCACGGTATAAATCCTCTCGTTTCCTCCTCTGGGGTTTCGCCAAGGAATAATATCCCTGTTTGCTTAGGAAAGGTCTTGTGGTGGCATTCATACCAGTGAGGGCCCATGTGCTGCCACAAGCTCATGCAGATGGAGGAAACTTCTAAGCAAGTGTCATGAATCAGCACTGGCCCAGGCTCTGCAGGAAACAGAAATAGTCAGCCCTCTATCCTCCATTGAGGGTCTCTGTAATTTATGGGGGCCCAGGGGCATGCTTCATGTGGAAGCGCAATCTCGTCCCTGCGTTTCGGATTACAGCCTGCAGGCCATTTTTAGACCCCTCGGGGAGCTTGCTGTGCCAGCACAGGAAGAACAAGCTGTGGTGAAACGGAGCCCTGTGGTGGCTGCCACTGCAGTGCTAGCTGTGCCTGGTGTGCCAGCTGGGGGAGCTTCCTTGCATGCTGTTTCTTAGCACTGGCTGGGAACCACTACCACTGAAGTAGCCCTTGTGTTTCCAACATCACCTCAGAGATGGAGATGGAACTTCAGAGGGTTCCAACATTCCTCGGAGAGGAATTCATCATAGACACAGTCACCTTTTGCTGTCCCGAGACACCTAGGAGACACCACCAAAAACAGAGTGGTGGTATCTCCCTGCTCCATCCCAAGGCACTGCACTCACCCTCATTCCCCACCAGATGCCTGCCCTTTAAATGATGGTGCTTTTTGAAAGCGACTCTCTTAGATGGAGATGTTGACTAATTTGTGAAAAAATGATGGATGCAACACACACTAAGGAAAGCCCTTTCAGTACAAAGCTGATGCTCCAATATCTGTTATGGCTTAGTCAGTTTGCAGCTAAACCCTGCTGGTGAGCAGTCACTTCAGGGGGTCCCACATGAACAGCATGGGACCAGAAGTGATTTTGCTGGGTTTGCAAGCCCTGCCAGGCCAGAGTTGGCATGCTGGCAGAATTGCCAGGCAGGATGAAGGAGCAAGAGGCTGGAAGAAAAAAGTCCTTATTAGCAGAGTAACCTGGGAGCATGCTAAGTGCAAACAGACAGAAAGCTTCTCCCTCGGCAGTTCAGTCCAGGAGAGAAGTTGTGCAGAGAGGCAATGCAAAGACTGAAGGCAGAGCAGATGCAGCAAGGCTGCCGTGTGTGCAGCAATTAGGGGAATAAAGAGGGGAAGAACAAAGCCATGCTCTGGCACCACAGGTTTTGTGACTTGTAGGAAAACTTTTGTGCCCTGGTCCCAAAGTGCAATACAGGTATGTTGGTCTCATTCCCCCTTCCTTAGCAGGAACTGCAATTCTGCTACAGTGCATTTTCCTGGATTCTTATTTATATAGATGGCTTCCTACTTCGGCCTGCATATGGCTTTAAGAGAACCAACTTTGTGGAAATGGTAATGAAATTTTGATACAGACAATAGCCATGTCTTCCCAAAATCTTGCTGTCTTTGGAACACAATATCTGTTTGTTGATATTAAAACATTATCTGTCTATCTGGATACTTCAGTTGCATGAATGTCACGCCATCTCATTGCTGTACCTGTCCAGAGACAGCCTGACACATCTAGATACTGATCATTCTTGCTTTGCCTCTATATTGTTTTGGCAATGAAAAGAGATACAATCAGGAAGAGAACAGAGGAATTAAACATTCTCTTACAGGTTTCAAAATGCTATCTGCAACCTTTCTACATGCTCTGTACTGAAGAGTATGGCGTTTATTAATGGGAGCATATAGGACCAGAAAAAAAAACTAGTATATTTCTTATTCCTTCTAATCAATTATGGCAAGATTGCTTCCCATGCTGCACTGGATTGGTTTCACTTGAGCATATGGCCCTCCTTCCTTTCTGTGCAGAGCTGTGAGAGCCAGCTCTCTGTGGCACTGAATGCTTGCTTCCCCTCTGCATGCTTTGTGCAGACTCTATGTCTTCGCCTGCTATCGGCCTGTGATGTTGGTAGCTACTGAGCAGGAGGACCCAGGGGTAGGCGGTTCATAATGTCTTCAAGATACTGGGCCACTCAGTCTACAGCCTGCTGAAATGGCCTGATTCTCACGATGATGGATAGGGGTGGAAATACCAGCCTGGGAAAAGTATGATCTGTCCTTTAGAAAGCACCCATAGAAATCACAATGCCATGTTCTGCTCAGGCTGTCCGTGTGTATCAGAAGAGGAGCAGGGGCAAAGAACAACATACCCCAAATCTCCTTTTCTGCAAATGACTATTGGGCTCAGAGAAGGGAGACTGGAGTCAATGTGGAGTGCTCTTTTAAAGTCCCCCTCATTATCTTGCGCAGATCTGGCTTGCACATGGCTGTGTACTTAGGATGCAATCCTGTGCAGTCTGAATCAGGAAAGTGACTCTGACCCTTTGTGTGCTGTTTCACGAAACCACATGAGATAAGCCTCTGGGTTGGCTCCTGTCACTGATAAAAGCCAACACTCAGTGGCACAGGGAGAACAAGGACTGTGTATGACAGGAGCAGCAGCTAGCTTAACTACTCACTGAGGAGATGAGGACGCCTGGGAAATTCAGGGAAGTCTTTCATTAAAACTTCTTGCATTATTTAACTATGGGCATGTGTTCCTGCCTGGCTGAAAGAAGAGTTATATCAGACCCGCAGCTCCTCCTGCTTCTGTTTCCTATGTCAAAATTGGGCTTTTCACACCAGTAAGTGTGTAAGCCTGTGGCTCATCCTAGCAAATGCCTCTGACATTTAAAAGAGGAGGTTTTCATTTGAAATAGTTGCAGATAGCCAATAGTTGAAATAGTAACAGTGAAATAGTTGAAATAAGAGTCCTGTCCACTGCTGCAAGGTGAAGAACCAGGGTGAAGTAGCTTTAGGGGAAAGGCCTGGGGGCCAGAATGAGCTTGCTTGCTAATGTTTTGGTACAGATGGCTTGGAACCATTGCCTTCACACGATGAGGAGAGATCCTTGGGGAAGAAGTGTCTACCCATGAACTTCCCTCCTAAATGGTTTTACATTTATATTCAGAGTTAGCCACACGGAGGTATGGTGGTTCCAGCTTCCTTTGATTGCTGTGTGTTTGTTTTCTGCACAACAACCTGTTTGGCTAGATCTCAGCCTTGAAGAGGAGATGTGGTGCGGATATGGTACTGCCCATCTCCTTCAAGCTCAGCATGCATTCAAGAACCCTCCTGTACATGTTCCTGCTACTTTCATGACCCTGGAAACTCATTCTCTAAAAAGACTTGACTTTAACGTAGACACAACATTTACACAGGATTTAGGAGTCACTGAAGTACTAGACAGAGCTCTAAGTGGAGAGTGCAAATCAGGTCTGGATTAGTTAGGAAAGTTACACAGCATACTCAGTAGAAATTGTCACCCTACCTGATAAGGTTTCGACAGTCTTCTAGCTTCTCAAGATTACCTGATCTTTTCTTTTTTTTTTTTTTTTTTCCTCTGGTGAGAAACTGAAGTAATTTTCCTCAATATTTAGTGGGGAGAAAGAAAATTCCCATTTGGCTGAAAGTAAAGAAGTACTGACTTAAAATTACCAATGAAAATAAAGCTGGAATAGAAACTTAATTTCAGCTCTGCTGCACTGATGGGCTGTCATGAAAGAAGTATCTTTACAGTCACACAGAGGATAATCACTGACAGGCTCATATCCAGCTATGTGGTCTCCTGAGAGAGCTCAAGGCTAAACCCAAATTGCTTGAAACATTTTCACCATGTTGTTTCCTTATTTTTCCTGGGACATTTTGCAGTATGTGAAGCAAGCTGTCTATGTAAATCTTTGCGTCATCTGAGCTCTAAGTGTCCTGAAGCAGGGACAGTCATCTTCTGGGCAGGTGTGTATAGCAATTAAACCGGGAGGATCATCGGTGGCTTACTGCCGTGCAAATCAATGGCCACGAGGAGGATGCATTCAGGTACTTCTCAGAAGTCAGATGTGTTTTTGCACATACAGGGGAACTCTCTGATGCTACAAATTGCCTGAGCTGACAGATGACCACCACTGCAAGAAAAATCCCAGCCTCACTAAAGCTGGTATCCTGTAGCTTCACTTCCATCATGCCCCCTGTGAGTCTGTTTCTGCCTTAGTAACTGCAGGGAGATGTTCACCACATATTTGTCGGTTTGTACAATAAATAAATAAATAAATAAATAAATCCACCTTACGCAATGCTAAGATTACATTTTATAACAAGTTACAGCATTGCCTACATGGTGTCTTCAACCTGACAGCTTTGCTAACGTTTTTCAGAGCCAATTAGAAAACTAGGACAAAATAAGTGTTTTCACTCAGAAAATTCCTTCCCTCTTTGCAGAAGTCTTTAATTACAGCTGCAAAAAAATTACAGCTAAAAAAAAAAAATCAGCACAGCTTATTTTTTTTTCCTCTTCTATCCCCCTCCCCCTCCCTTCCCAAAGATGTCCTGGAAGAAATCACACTACTGTAGTGGATAAGCTGAATTCAACACATCTCTACCCATTTCAGATTTTCTTCAGTTATACCACAGGCAAATTCTCCCGATATTCCCTGGAAGACATCAGACATCTACCACTGTAAACAGAAGGTTTTACACATTGTGCATCCCTCCTGGGGGGATCAGACTTCCCAACTGCTTCCTGGACCGATGCCTATGTACACAGCACCAGGATCCACCTGGTGTTTCCAAGACTGACTGTTCCTGCATCTTTCCTTCTAGCCCAGAGAAGGGCTTGAGAAGGAAGTGGGATGAGAAGAGGGACTGCTGCACCCCCCCGCCCCTTTCCATTGCCGCAGCAGCTGTTTTTCAGCCAGCAAAGCTGAGGGCTGTGCATGGGCTAGTGGTGGTGCTGTGGTTCTCAGAGGAAGAGCCAAATTACCCTTTGGAAACCTGTGTTTCCCCTCCAACACTGCAGAGCCAGATTTGGCACCTCGCTCACTGTCCAAGGTGTGATGTAATGATACAGCCACGCTGAATGCAGAGGAGTGGGTGAGAGGCTAAGCCATGGACTGACCAGGATGGGACAGGCATGCCTTCTGTTGGAGAAAATCAGTTAAATTCACTCAGACCGCTTGAGCTTTACCATGGAGCTGTACTCTGTTTCTGCTTCCTCAGCTGCAGTATTATGACTATGTGAACTGCTCATCCATTTAAGATGCTCCATATACATAATACTTTCTATCTGCATAAGATGTGGGGTCCTTATTTACTGCATTTCGTAAAATAATGCATCAATATTTATTTAGACAGTCACCTGTATTTTTTCCTCCTAAAATCATGAGTTAATATCTGAATAATTCACTCCGTGTATGCTATTTTGTTAACACCTTCTGAACAGTTCACTTTATTCCCTCATTTTATGAGAGAAATGGGTTTGTAAGCTGCCCTTTAACTCTTTCCAGACTGGCTTCAAATGATCCTCTGCTTTATTTCTGAAGTGCTGGGGCCTAGTGCAATTCAGAGCCTCCTGTTCTGGTCATGTAGTTTCTCTTTGCCTCCTTTCAGTGCCCTAGAGATTTATTTTTGTTTAGCTTTCTCTCTCCATTCAAATTGAGATTGCTATTATTAAGATGTGTTTAGAGAACAGAATTCCACTCTTTACTCTTTATTTTTGGCTTCTGGCTGACTATGCTTGATAATTACATGTAACCACTTCACTTTGTAATATATTCCCCATATTTCCCTTCCAGCTGACCTAACACTTTCATACAGTAACATACTACAAAGTTCACTAACCCTTTTTATCTTGAGGCATAATTGGGGCTCTGTGTTTCTGAATCTCTGAAGTCCACATCAATCCTTCTAAGCAAACTTCCTTTCAAATGCAGATAAAGTAGAGTACTTTTTCTCAACTCAATGAAGAAAGCTCCTTTGCCTTCTTTCTCATCTGCTTTATGATATCTGTTTCATAATTTTAAGTGGTGAGAAATCCTCGTGTTATCTCTCATGATATTTAAAATGTGTGTTGAATTGAAAAGATAGTCTAATTGTGTTTGATAGTGGGTGAATCAGCTGAACTGCCTGTTAACAGAATTGAATATATTCTGCCCCCCAAAAAATCTGTGCAAATTTCCTTTGTACTAGCTTCTTTCACTAACGAAAGAAGCTAGTACAAAGCTGTAACTGTGTTTGGCTGTACGAGGTGGCTTTGTTTCACATTGCTAGTTAATACTAGGTAGCAAAGGCACATGAACAAGCTCTAGAGGTCTCTCAGAAGTGGTCATACTGTACGCAGGCTGTGCTGCATGCACAGATGGATGTGAGAGCTCTGGGTTGTACGCTGAAGATGTGCTGGCAGGAACACCCACTCCAGGAGTCTCCCTCCTCTGACACCCTGTTGGCCATCTCCATGTAACTGCTCCTATGGCTTGGGAAACTGATTCAGATTAAACATCATCTGTCTCCCCAAACAGACAAAAAGTAGCTAATTTTGTGTACAGTCCAGTCCACTGCTCGGCCTCAGGTGTGCTGCAGCCAAGGGCTGCAACGCCAGTATGAGCAACTGCCTGTGCACGGCGGCTGCTTGAACCAGCACACCATTGTAAGAGAGGGGGTCACAGAGCCTGTCCCCACGGTTACCTTGGTGGTACTGCCAACCAGACAACTCAGGTTGTGAGCCCTCCGTGACCTTAAGGCCCTGATCCAGGAAAGCATGAAGGATATGCTTCAGTTTGCCTTTTCTGTGCAAAGTACAGAAGCATGCTCTTAACATGAATCACATGCTGAACTTCTGTTGAAATCATTTTGCAAGGGATGGGAACAAACCCAGCAACTCTACAAACAGAACTTCATTAAATAAAAATGCAGTTTTTATCTCTTAGGTCTCTGTTAATAGGTCTAGGATGTGGTTTTCTACTGAAATATTTCAGTGAAAGTATAAATTACTTTGAAAGTCTTTATGAAACATTCCCTTTGTCCTTCCTCTTTTGCTATTTTCCATCAGCAATTCACCACAAAGAATGCATTTCCCACCAATTTGAAAATACAGCCAACCAGCATCTTAATCTGCATTGTCTGTATGCCTGCGAGCCGTGTGTTTCAGAAAGTGTTGCTACTATTTTCCACTTTAGATCTGAAAGAAACTAAAAATAGCCAGACAGAAGGTACCTAATCAGCTTGGCAGCACATCTCTGTGCCATGGAAGATTTATTCTTATTCTTTGCAACTTGATCTGGGCACTTTAAGAATAAATGCTATCTAGCTTCCATGCCCAGAAATACATACAACTAAACATGGGTCTGGTTTATTGCATTCCAGGGCAAAAACATTTTGTTGCTGTGTTTTACACCTGTCTGCTGAGAGTTGGAGTTGTTTGGAAAGGCTACCTGTCTGCCGGGCAAACTCATTGTTTGAACCCCCATTGATCAAATCTGAGAAGATGATGACAAAAGATGTCACAAACTCAATTCTTGCTCCGATAGGTACAGATTTTTCTGCAGGGCTGGCAAATGGCACAGTATTCTCCATCCCTGTCAAAAAAAAATAAAATAGGTATGGATTTATGGATTACAACCATCATATATTGCATAAATGCAATATTCTTTGCCAGATAATGTTTTTTGTTCTAAATGGCTAGCATGACCTAATGAAAGAAGATGCATTTAATATATTATCAGTATCATTCTCCTCATCAAAGGCAGAAATACAGTAATGCACATAAAAGGCAAAACAATGAGGGATTTTGGCTCTTGCTACCTTCTTCGGGAGGAATTTGCTTTGTACTGCAAAACCGGGCTGTCAAGCAAAAGTAAAAACGGGCATCTTCACTCTCTTTGAGTTGGTGGGAAGTTTGCCATTGATTCTGAACCAGGATTTAACCCTAGGGACAGAGATTCAGATCTCTGGGATTGAAAAGGATGAGCTTGAAAGTAGGAATAGGATAAAGCTAAAGAAACAATGACTTCCTGAGTCTGCAAATAGCATGAAACAATTAGTCAGCAGTTTGCTCACTGCTTTGTGCATGGCATTTAATTAAAACAAGTGGGGGTGGTGCAGGAGGGAAGCACTGTACTATATACAATAACTCCGTACACCTTGGTGGGCAGTTTTCTAACTTTACAGGTCTACTTGCGATAAGCCCTGGAAGTGGTAACAGTTTCGCTAAATGTGAATTATAAGTGCTATATTAAAATTGCCAGGAAGATCCTACCATAAATATTTTGAGAGGTGTGAAAGCTCACTATTATTCACACCTGACACATACACACACACACAAAGCTGGCAGATTCCAGATTCAGTCATTATTTTTAAGACTCGGATTAATAGCAGGGTTTTAAACACCAGTCTTAGAAATTATGGGAGAACAAGTAGAGATGGCGATATGCCCATCAGTGTGGGCAAACTTTACAGGTAGTGCATTTCGGTGCATTTTTTTTATCGCTAATAGACCACACCGTTTGTGCAAAGCACACCGGGCACAGTTTTGCTGGATAACCCTAATCAGACGATGGCACAGGCACCCCGAGGCGAGAAAACGAGTCGGAAGCAATGCCAGGGTCAACCTGAAGCCGGGCGGACAGCGAAGGGGGGCTTTGGGGGAAGAACCCCAACACCCAGGAGTGTCTTGTCTTTGGGGGAAATGCAGGCAGGCGGGCAGGGCAGGGGGCAGGCAGGAGCAGGGCAGGGGCCGGGGCGGGACAGGACGGGACGGGACGGGGGGCGCAGCCACCGCAGCCCCCCGGGGCCGGTCCGGGGCGGGAGCGGGGTCTCTCCGCGATGCGGGCGGCGGGGAGCGGGGGTAAGGGAGCCCCCCCCGGCACCGCAGCCCCATCGCCCGCCCCCGGTGCGGCGGGCCCCGCGCCCTCCCCTTCCTCCCCCCCCCGCCCGCCCGGAACGGGACCCTTTAAGAGGAGGGGGCAGCGGCTGGAGGGTTTGGCCAGGGGACGGGGCCGCTCCTGCGAGGGCTGCGGGATTGGGTCGCCCGGGCAAAAGGAAGGGAAAAAAAAAAAAAAAAAGAAAGAAAAAAAAGAAAATAAAAAGAGAAAATAAAATAACATAAAAAAAAAAAAGAAACAGAAAGGGAATTAAAAAAAATAAAGTGGAAGCAGGCGAAAAGGGGAGAAAAAAAAAAAAAAAAAAAAGGAAGGGAAAGGAAAGCTGTCCCCAAAACTGTGCCAACTCCGAGCGAGCAAGGATGGTGCACCCCGGCTGGGTCTGCTTGCTGCACAGCTCCCTCCTCCTGCTGGCCAGAGCGCGGCAGAGCCGCGGCGCCTGCCCGCTCGGCGGAAAGGTAACCGGGGGGGGACCGGCCCCGAGGAGCCCCGGGGGGGCGCGGGGGGGCGCGGAGCCGCCGGGGCTGCGGGCGAGGGGGCGCCGGGGGTCGGGGTGCCGCGGGGCTGCGGGGAGCGGAGTGATGGAGAGGGGCGCGGCGCTGCCTTTGCACCTGAATCTGCGCCCCCCTGCTTCGCTTTCCGCCCGTGGGGAGCCTCCCCGGCTCGGTGGGAGAGAGGGAGATCCCGGGAGGAGCCCGAGCTGGACTTTTTTTTTTTTTTTTTTTTTGCGTGATTTGTTGCCAGTTTCCTCCTCAGGGCAGCCTGTTGGCTGAGTGCTTTACCCTGGGCACGATGGAGCAGGTTCAGAGCAGCGAGTGACAGTGGCCTTTAAACAGAAATGCAATTAGAAGCTGTGTTGGGTTTTGTTTGTGCTCACATTTGATGAACCTGACTGTTGTAACCAGCCCAGGTGGACAGAAAGCAGAGCCGAGGGCTCTGTGCTGCTAGTTAGCAGTGATGCTCTGGCCAGTGTGAGTCCTGGGGGTAGGGTGGCATTTCCACTGAAAGTCAGGCAGAGAGGGCAAAAAAAAAAAACAAACAGTTTTCATAGATTTATAACTTTTCACTGAAGTTTCTGAACTGACAGCACATGAAATCATGTAGGAAGTGTTCCTGGACTCATTTTGCCTTAATGCGTCTGTTAAGAGTTGACACAACATCCGTGCTCTCTGGTGGCATCTGCTTGGACCTGGAAGCAGCCTGACCGGCGGTGAGGGATGTGTTATTTCATCACTTCTGTTCTCCTCCCCGGGCAGGGTGACCTGCACCGGCACAGGGAACAAGAAGTAACTCTGGTGACCCAAGAGTCAGGGCACAGTGACTCAACTGTTTATCAATCTGCGTGTGCCTCACCAGCAGCATCTGCCTGAACTTGGGTTGGGTAGAGCCTGACTCCTGCCTTGGGGAGGATGCCTTGGCACCTTGTTTGTGCCTGGAACCACTCTGTCAACTGGTTTTGTAGGTGGCCAGCTGTGACAGTCATGGCCCAGATCAAACCTCTGGAGCAGGTGCCCCCTTCCTCTTCAGGGCATGAAGTTTAACAGCTTGGGCTAGTGTGACTCTGCCTGAGGGAACAGGAAAAGAAAGGGAGAAACTGTGCAGAAAAAGTTGTTGTTACAGACATGGCTCATTCATTAATTTGGTAGGACAATGCAGGGGGTTTCCCTTAGGAGCCAGTGGTGGGCCCTGTGTTGGTTACTGGCAAAACTGGAGGTGAAATATGTTAATGGCACCTCATTACCTGCTGGTTATTCTGCCATTAAAATGCGAGGCCACCTGTAGTTCTGGTATTGGCAGGCTGTTTCCTGGGGTCATTAGGAGAGCGGTGGTAACCATGTCACCTAGGAATGACAGCATCTGCCTTATCTGCAAAGGTGTTGAACACGTCCTTAGAAGTGTTTATACCACCCCTGAAAACAAAATGTTCTTCTTTGCCCCTGCATTATGAAGGAAGGCTTTTTTTTTTCTGTTTTATTTTTTTTTTCTTGTTTTTATCCAAATTCTTGATAGGAACTTCTGTGCATTTTCTTACCTCTGTAGATTACAGGGATGCCTTCTTGTTGTCAGTCACCTAAAGCTCCTATTGTGAAAGAAATATGTGCATCAGTGTCTGAAAGAGACAAATTGCTATTTTAAAGAGTGAGCATACAATTCTTTAGAGGCCTTTTCATCATCATTCCATATTATAATTAAAGCTGCAATCTATAATGAGCCCCATCATTCTTTCTTTCACAGAAAAAAAAAAAAAAGACTTTGAAAACAACTGAAAATAAAGTATGTTGGAATTGCTTGGAGTATATTCCAGTTATATTCCAGAAGTAATGCAGTCTGGTGGTACTTTCTTTTAGCTTAGTGTTGGAGTGTATTGGTAAGTTTAGAGCCAGAATCCAGAGATTTACAGCAGAATGCTTGTGGTTGTAGCTGGTTAATATTTTATGATGCGTTGTTTCTGATAAGGGGCCAGTTAATTTAAATGGCTGCTTCTCCCCCATATATTTACTTTAGTTGAGTAAGTGATGTCTGCTGTCAGTCCTCAACTTATTAGTTAAAAACTTGTGTTTTATTATTCATTTCTGGCAAGTGGAGGCTGAATTTGTGTTCTCTGAATAGCTGTAGTCAGCGCAGTGTTTATCCATGGGTGAGTTCTGCTTACAGTCTCAGCTGAGTTTTAGAGTGTCAGTAATGTGAATGGGCAAGAGCTCAAGAGAACAACTGTTAAAAGCGAGCCTAGCATTTCTGCATGCATTGCTGTAGCTGCATGGGGCACTTTATGTGACACGGTCTTTGCCTCAGTTAGGTATAAATGAACATGACAAGATACGACACCAGGACAGATAAGAAGGGAGAGAGCCATATAGGGAGGGCTATAGGGCTCTCTGCCTGGCTGAAATACTGCATGCCACATGCTCTGGCTTCTGTAGCAAGAAAAAACATAAAATTAAGAGCATATTGTGGATTGAGAAACAGGGCAATCTTGGGCTTATGTGTGGAAGACTTGGCAGTGGAGCTGAGTATGAGCATTCAGGGTCCTGAAAGACACTGAAGCAGAAGAAGGCACCTATCTACACAGCGTGTGATGTGCTTTGAGCTGAAAAAATTACAGTCAACATAAATTCGAGACAGAAGATAGAAGCCAGCATAAGTGATGTGCCTTGCTCAGTCATGTAGGCAGACCTTGGCCAGGTTTCCTGTGCCTGGAGTTCATATCCACTTCCTAACTCTTTGGACAGCAGCTGTCCTTCCCGTCAGAGCCTTCACTCCTGGTATCCTCACACCCTTTTCCTCTTGCAACTTTTCATTAGTATTATTATTAATTCTCATCACTCTGTTGCTCCTTTTCTAGATGTTCAGGGTACTGTCACTAGATGCATTTTTTGTTTCTCCTGTTTTTCATAAAATTATTTTCTGGATGTTTACTACTATTTTATGGTCAGTACATCATTTGGCCCACTTTGAGCTAGCTTCTCATAATAAAGAAGACAGTTCTTGTTTGGCACTACTCTTTCAGCAGAATTACTGCTGTGTTACCTGAAATGATTTGTGCTGTCTGACAAATGCAGTAGAATTTGTGTACCTGAAGTCCACAGGTTACTTTCCCTGGCAGTCCTAGAAATGCTGCTGGAAAAGCAAGCTACTAGGAGTAATTATAGTGAACTGAATCTGAGTCTTGGTGCTTTTTTTCTGAAATCTGAAAAAAAGAAACATTCTGGAAAGATAAAGAAAATACCTCTCAGTCACAGCCTCCGCTCTGCTGAAACAGATGAAAGGAAAGCAAGGCATCACACGAGTTTCCAAGGCCACCTATGGACAATCAGTTTCCTGATTTGGGAGAGGTGTTGGGATAGGAACTACCATGCTGTGGGCTGAGCTACCACTCCACAGTATGTCACTGTACTCTCCCATCCTTGAAGCTTTCTTGGTCTTTCATTGATCCTCCTTCAGCTGCAGGGGAACAAACCCATGATGTACACCACATTTTTCTAGGGTTTCTGCAAAGCCTGATGCTGTTGTCCTCTCATTGTGAGGAAGCGTTATCTATCCGTACATGCCCCCATCCGTTCTTTGAGTGAGTGATAGTGCAGCTCTGGGGAGGTGAGGTGAGGAAAAGAGCTCGCTGCCACCTCATGGCAGGGGGTGGGTCCCATAGGTCCATGCGTCCCTTTGACAGCATTATCTGAAGCAGCTTCTTTTCCTTCTCCCTCATTCCACTGCCACTTCATAGTGCTTCATGTGCTGTCAATCTTAAGAAGCTGAACTGGCTGAAGAAAAGCCTTTTTCTTCCTCATTTGTTTTTTGTTTTGTTTTGTTTTTGTTCCAAGCAATTTGTGGCTCTGCTGGATCCCTAACCAGTTCACAGTAAACTCTTGTTTTCCTGGGGAGATGAGGTAGGAGAAGGCACTATGCCATCATACTGAGCAGCCAGAAATAACTTGATGTAGGACTCCTTAGCAGTCCGTTAAGCAGAGGAGATACACTATGGCAGAGGATGTGTGCTATGTGTTGTGCAGTGTGACTTCAAATCTTGTTGCAACAGCAAAATGAGAGACCTCATTCAAGACTGCCACTCTCTTCCTTTTGCTGTCCCTCCAGTTCTTCCCTTGATCCATATTGTTGCTAGAATGTGTCGTGCAATGTGTACCACCTGTAAACTGGGGAGCAGAGACAGAAATATGCATGGCATATATGTGAACCTGTCTTTTTTGTTAGTACACTACTGAAAGTGAAATTCCTGGAGCCGCCCAAGCCAACTCTCCCTTCAGCCTCCAGGACACCACTTTCACAGCAGTATATGCTGGTTTTAAAGCACCCCTTTGCTGAGGTAAGAGCTATGTAGAAGGATCCTGCTACAAAGGCAAATAGGGTTGTAGCACCTTTATCTGCTGCACGTTCCTAGGGAAATGAGGTGAGAGAGAGGGGCTGCCAGTCAGGGCACATGCTGCGGTGCTGAGCAAGCCTTGGCACTACTCCTGTGCTATCTCACAGTCACCTAGCGCATTGTTTAACAGCTCCCCTTTTACGGTCTTGGGGAGAGATTATGCCCATGCCTTTCCCTCTCTGAAGCTGGAGTGAAACACGTGTGAGCTCTGGGAGGTGCACTGGGACAGGGGAGGTTTCCCAGGTTGGAAACAGACCTGTCCTCTGGCCCTCGCACCAGCTCTGGGCAATGTGTGAGACCCTGGGCAGTCTGAGAAGAGAGATTTCCATTGCTTTTGGGACAGGCTGCAGCTGTTGGTGTGGAAGTTCCTGCAAAGTGCCAAGACACTGTTGTGCAAGCTCACAGTCACTACAAGATGAGTGAGAAGTTCTGCCGGGTCTCAGCCTGCTTTCTTTCACTACCTGTGCTGTAGGCTCTGAAGTGTGACTGGTTTGCTCTGTGCATGGTGGTCTGTGTGGTCTGACAGTGGTACCACTGATAGCTAGCAGTATTACTCTGCTTTTGGTATCAGAATGCAAAAGGTGTGGGAATTTACAGAGCAAAAAAAGCATGAGGGTGCAGTGCCAAACACCTTTCTAGCTGGGCTGTGTACAGTGGTCTGGAGCAGTGCTGTCACTGCCTGGTACCATCCACTTGGGCTTGAGTCTGCTGGGTAGCTTTATTCAGGAGCTGAGCTGAGAATGCAAGAGGGCCGGTGACCACTTGTTCCTTACAATTCCTGTGGTTATGCCTGCTCCTGCATGTACATGATCAGACCTGCGTGAAGTGAAGGAGTGTTGACCTCCTAACCTCATACTGGTCCCAGGTGCCTCTTCTGTCTTTTTGCTTGCTGGCTGCTGTCTGCATCCAGTTTGTTTCTCACAACAAAGGTGTGTCTTTACATTTTCCCTGCTGGCTAAGGGCAAGAGGGAACCCAGTCTCGTTTTCCTTCTCGCTGTCCTGTCTATATTTGTTTTCTCATGTTCTTTCTCAGCCTATGTCGGATTCAGACTAGTCTTTTGTCCTGTATCTTCCTTCCCTCTCACTGCTGCATTATGTTCATTCTCTTCCTCCCATGGTCTTCAGGAATGTTTTTATGGCCTGCAATTTAGAAGAGTGTTTCAGGACCATCTGATAGGATGCAAAGATGTAGCACAGCATTACCAAAACTTGGGTCTCTGAGATATCCTTCAGACCTTTGAAGTGCCATAGAAGTGTCTGAAGACCTCTGGTATTTACTTGGTTTGTCGGTCTGTGCTGGTGATCTACACTGCTCACTTCGCTCAATTTCTGCCTGATCTGTGGCTTGCGCTCAGTGTGGAGAGCTCTGGGACAGGGTTGTCCAGGATGAACCATTGCAGACCGATCTTTAAGATTAACCTTTCTGACCCTGGTTCTTCAGCAGAAATTTATAAGCAATGTGTTTCTAATAAATTCTTCCAAGCAGCCTGTTCTGCTTTTGGCAGTCAGGCAGGTATCTTAGATCAGCACACACGCAGAGTTAGCCTTGGAGCTGAGGTTAGAGTTATCTGCTGGCTAAAGACTGACCAGATGTTTGAGTGCATCTGGAAGCCTGTCCTCTTCCTTAAACGAGCTAAGGCTCCCGTCTGCGCAGAGAGATAGAAACTGTGTCCATCACTCTAGCAGGGACTCTTGACACCAGTGATGTGTGTTGTGCCTGCTGCTGGTGTAATGCGACTTGCAGGATCCGAGCAGGATCTGTTTTGTCCCATCTGCTCTCCTTTCCTGGGGGACTGCTTAGGGCCTAAGCCTGCACCACACTGGTGTTCTTGAGGATGGTGTGAGGCATATTTCACAACAGAACAAACAGCATCTGATTTTGACTTCATGAGGGTTTTGAGACGCTTTTTTGAAAAAAAAAAAAAAAAAGACATCTAAAGAAATAAGCTTTTTTTTGTCCCCTGTTTTTAAAGCATATGCCCTGGAACCACAGGCTAGATTTGGCCTGTGGAGTTCCTTCCATTATTTTCCAAGCTATTACATATGCTTCTCTCTTCCTTAACAAGAAGGAGAATTGGGCCAACGGGTCTTATCTTTGTGTTTATCTGCCATGTGCCACATGCTTGTAAAACTGTATTGCTACCTGCTCCAGCAAGACTGTCAGCCAAATTGTATCTTGTGTTACTGATTTGTTTAGAGCCTTGTTCAGAGTGGAAAGCTCTCCCGAGATGCTGCGGCACCCTCTGAGCGGGTGTCACAGCAGCTTCTTTGAGGGAAGCCTTGCTGTGCTGAAGTGAGAGGTGCCTAGGTGAAGGTGACTGAAACCTTGATGTCCTGCTCTGCTTCAGCAAAGTGATGGCAGCTTTTGACTTGATAAAAGGTGCAAGCTGGATAAGCGTCTTGCCAAGAGCATGGCCTGCTTGGGCTGTTCCCTCTTGCTAGTTTTGGCATACACTGGGGTGGTGAGTTGGGATGCTGTTTCTGTTGAGCAACCGTGATGCTGCTTTTCAGAAGGAAAAAGCTGACGCCATGCTTTTTATGCTTTTAATTAATGAAAATTGATTTTAGGTCTCAAGGCCTGAGAAGGGTAGTCAAAAGGACTCTGTTTGTATGAGCAAAGCCTCTTCAGGGAAAGTACATGCTAACAAGCTGTAGAGCCAGGTTTGGCACTGTGTCTCCCTTGAGCCTTTTATGCCAGGGGCCTGGCATGAATGTCTGTCTGTACTCAGCTGTGTCTCCCTGTACCCCGGCAGAGCGAGCTGAACTCCTTCCTGTGGACCATCAAGAGAGATCCCCCATCTTACTTCTTTGGCACCATCCACGTCCCGTACACCCGTGTCTGGGATTTCATCCCAGAGAACTCCAAGAAGGCCTTCCAGCAGAGCCACATCGTGTACTTCGAGCTGGACCTCACCGACCCCTACACCATCTCTGCCCTCACCAGCTGCCAGCTCCTGCCGCAGGGGGAGAACCTGCAGGACGTGCTGCCCCGGGACATCTACCGCCGGCTCAAGCGGCACCTGGAGTACGTCAAGCTCATGATGCCGTCCTGGATGACCCCAGACCAGCGGGGCAAAGGGCTGTACGCTGACTACCTCTTCAACGCCATCGCTGGCAACTGGGAGCGGAAGAGGCCGGTGTGGGTGATGCTGATGGTAAACTCTCTGACGGAGGTAGACATCAAGTCGCGAGGTGTTCCCGTCCTGGATCTGTACCTGGCCCAGGAAGCGGAGCGGCTGAGGAAGCAAACGGGTGCTGTGGAGAAAGTGGAGGAGCAGTGCCACCCGCTGAATGGGCTGAACTTCTCCCAGGTGAGACACCTGCAGGGTGGCACGGGGCACCAGGCTGGCTGCTGTGGAGGGCATCCCTGCAGCAAGGGCACAGGGCTGGGGCGTGGGGAAAGTGCTCTCCACACATGGAACCTGGAGACTTGCGCTTGCTCCCTGCAGCCCACGCCTCTCCCTCTGCCCTTGGGAGAGTTTCCTAACCGTAGGAGTACAGGCCACATCCTAAATTAATTCAGAGCTGGCCTGGGGAAATCCCTCTCCTCTCCCCTGGGAAGCCTCGGGCAGGCTCCACCCGGAGTGACACTGGACCTTTGGCTGTCTGCTCTCTGACCCTGCCAGGCGCATTCACAGCAGCAGCCTGGGGCAGGCTGGGACTCGGTGTCCAAACTTGCTTTTGTAATAGCTAGTTAAGGAGAAAGGTGTAATCGCCTGGGGGGAGAGGGGGCACCCTGAGTAAATCTGGGGCGAACTGCTGGTTGCAAAAGTAGCTCAGTGGACCTCTCAGTGCCCTGAGGAATAGGGGCCCACCCTCTTTATTGGAAAGAGTGTTTTTTTCTTCTTTTCTTTTTTTTTTTTCTCCTTTGAAGCCAGGTGAGGGTCAGCATTTCCCTCCTGTGGGGGGCCTCCATGGGTTAGTGCAGGCTTTTGTGAAAGTGTATGCAGACCAGCTGCATTTTAACACAGGTGTTCATGCAGTGTCATGCCAGGCAAGCTGAACAACCCCAAGCCAGTCATGGGGTCTCCAGTCTGCACTAACTATGCCAGGGAGCAGTGTGTGCTGCAGCCCCAGCCTGTTTGGTGGGATCAGAAGCATCCAGAAGGTCATTTTCTGGCCTTGGATATCTTTGCTACAGGAAGGTGCCATTTGAGGGAGAGAAGCAGCAATGTGCTTAGGGACAGATGGGGCCTGGTGTTGCAGCATACCCTGTTAGCCCGGGCTGTAAGGACCTTTTGTCTGGCAGCTGGGGAGCACTGACTGATGCCTGACCCTTCTCCCAGCATCCTGAAGCCTGTCCTGTCACTGCTGCAGTCTCCCCACACTGGAATGGAAGGAGCAGAAGGGGAAGTGCAGCCCAACAAGGGCAGGGACAAGCATCAGGGGTGCTGCCACCGTGGCCAGTCTTCCCTGGGCCCAACAGTGCAGGGAGCGGTGGGTGCATCAGTTTTACAGTCCTTAGTTGTGGGTGAATCACTTTCACCTCCATCATTTGGAGCTGGGCAGCCCCTCTGCAAGTCTTCAGCCTTGCTTATTTCTGCTCCAAGTCCCTGTGCTCTCACTGTCCACTCTCAGCTGCTGCTGCTGTCCCAGGAGCAGGCCGGGCATTCCCATTTACTCCACCTCCTATTCAGACTGAGGCTTTATTAACACCATCCCCTGTGTTTTTCTTTGGCTGGCAGTGCCCCTGTGGTTCAGCATGTTAGAAAGGGGGGGCTGTGTGCTTTCTCCACTGCCTTACAAGGCGGTGGCAGGGAGGCTGGAAAACGTAGGTTGCAAATCACGGCCTGGTTAAGCCTACGCAACTGTTGACATTTACTTCGGGCCTTCACACAGCCTTTTTCAAAGAGCGTCTGTTGGCGTGGCGTTTTCCAGGCAGGATAAATATCAGCCGGGAAGCCACGTGGGGTGGGGACACAGACCTGCAGCACACAGAGAGTTGCCCAACCTTGTGATGTTTACTGAAAGCCTTGTGAGACGTCAGAGCCCAGCTGAGGGGGTCAGGGTAACCAGTACTGCAGAGGAAACATAGCTATTGTGAAAACCACAGCCTGTGATTATCCCACTAAGTGGGGGTGTGCATGTGAGATGCCGCTCCTCCCATGCCTGCTGTTTGGGCAAAGCAGCTGACCCGCAGGGAGAAGGAGCATGCTCTCCTGTGTGGGAGCAGGTCTGGAGCAACTAATGCACCGTAAATTCACTCCCTTCCTTCTGCCCACTACTAACTTTCCCGTGCAGGCAAGCTTGAGGAAAAAGAACCACAGGCTGTTTTTTTTTTTTTTTTTTTTTTTTTTAATGTTTCTAAGCCAATTTCATGGTTGTTTCACATCCTGACTTGCGAACTGCTATGGTTGGCAATTCTGTAAATCCTTGATTTAAGAGCTTTCTTCTCAGTTTGTTCAAGCAGTTGAGTTAATTATGTGTTTAATATAAATCAAACAAAGACTTTGAAATAGGCTCTTTGAAATTGATTTCCTTTGTTTTTATGCCACTATTTGGGAACCCCCAGTATCAGACCACTTCTGTGTCTGCCTTTCAAGTGAACAACAAATACACAGGGATGACTTACAAAACTCATAGGAGAATGAGGATGCAAAACCATATAGAGTGGTCTAATCCTTTGAAAGCAATGCTTTTTGTTGCAGCAGAGTCACAGAGAGATGATTTACTTGGCAGAGTCACAAGTTTAGTGCTCTCAATTTACATTTTTGCACAAGGCTTGCTCTTTCTTCGACTTGCGATGTGCTCTGACAGCTGGTTGTGCTACCTGGTGATGAGGACTTGCAAGCAGTATGTTGCTATTAGCTAGGTCCCTTTTTGTACCTGTATGATCTGAGAAGGCCTTGTTGGTCTGGTTTCATAAGTGCAGATGAAAGTCTGAAGCAGTTTAGCATTAATTACCTCCCTGGGGTTGCACGACTCCCAGTAACTGCAGGGTCCAGACAAACCCAAGCTAGCAACTTCCCTCTTCTCCCAGTGTGGAAGAGGGAGTTAGCACTCCCTGTCATGGAGCTCTTTCTCTTTGGCTGTACTTATTCTAATTTCCTCTTTATCTTTTGTTTTACGACTCTCTTATTTTACCTGCCAAGTCTGTCTGTTATTGCACAATTTGGGCTGGCTGCCCACGTAGCTAGGATGTAAAAGTATCATTTCTATGTGGTACATCATGTTGTGTGCACAACCCATGCAATATTTTCCTGCCTCCTCAATCCCTCTCTCTTGTTCCAAGATCTAGGCACTTTTGGGAATATGGAAGGATGAGTATGTCTCCATGGTGGGGTCATGGTTTTTATTTTTCTGTTCCATGCTGATGTTAGGGTGGTTTGTATCAGTCTTTCTTCTCCCACCCCACATTCCTTCTGTGGAAGTGCCTCTCCTGTTGCAATACCCTCCAAGGATGCAGGTTTCTTTCCTAGTTCCATCAGGGATTCTAGAAGTTTTTTGTGCCTAAAAGTAACCTGATACATACTGACTCTCAGCCCCGGAATGAGTCCCTCAGACCTCCCAACTGCTCCTTTAAAGTTATGCATATGCTATGTGTTTGCTGGGTTGGAGGTGTTACTGCTCCAGTGTAAAGGCTCTGGAGCTTTGCTTTTGTCTTCAGCTGTAGTGTTGTGAGCATCAGTTTGGTACTGGCTCAGAAAATGAGCTGGCCTTGGCCTGTGCTGTGCCATGACCTTGGAGTTGTGCTTTGGCATGCTTGGGTGGTGCCCAGGCTTTTTCTCTCCAGGTTTGAGCTGGAACACTGGAAGTTTGGACTTGTTGTGTCTGTCATCTGCATGGGACCAAGGCATAAGCATGTAGACACTGCCCAGCCACCACACCTTCTCAGCCAAGGTCTGGCCAGTCTGGCTTCTGTAGGATTGAGACACTATTCATGGAAGACCTGACCTCCTAACAGTTCTTGATTTGGTAAGTGTTTTCTCAACGTTGCTGTCTATGTCTGGACCTTACCACAGTTTTCTGATCCTACCTGAGCATCAGGGTGCATGGTTTCATCTTCAAAGGTGCTTGGCTTTTGCTAGTTGGCAGCAGAACTCATGGAACCCCTAAGGACTGAATGTTCCTGAAATGCTGGCTCCAGCTCTGGGACTGAGCACTTGAAAGTCATCTTACATCTTTCAAACTCTTCCCTGTGTAGTTGGTTGTAGAAAGAAAAAGAAGCAGAAACCAGAAAGGTTGATCATCTTGCATTAATTAGGACATTAATTGCTCATATCTCTACTCAAAGTAACCTCTGCAAGCAAAAACAAGCCAAAACAAACAAACAAAAAACACTGAGAGGTGCCTGTCTTTCTCTCAAGGATTTCCATGTCTTTCAAGTTCTGGATCACTGATAAAACATTTAGAGCTGTAGACTCCTTACTCTGCTTAGTAGACTGCTTAGTAAATATAAACCTCCTGACATAAGTCATTTTTCTTGTTTAATTTTTGCACCCTTGAGTGCAAAGATCCCCCTCAGTAGCCAGTGGTATAAAACTATCGTTTAGGAGCAGCCCACATCTCTGTGGAAAGTTGGCAGCCAAGACACCCCTGCCTTGTTAGGCATGGAGCAGGGAGTTGGTTTTTTTGTTGTTCTTGTTGTTTGGTTTGGTGATTCGTGTTTTTGTTGTTGTTGTTGTTTTTTGTTGTTGTTGTTCCCCCCTTTGCCTTTATAAGGAAGGTAGAGAAACAGCAGTGATGGCTTGGAACTTGGCCTTCACTTAAAAAAAAAAAAAAAAAAAAAAAGATTGGAGAGAATTGTCCTCTGTTTACAAACCAAGGGCTTTTCTTTTGCTGTGTTGAGTTGATAAATTACAATGTCTCTCTTTAACTTGAGGGGTGAGGAGGTCAAATCTTGTTGTGTTTCCATTCATAAGATCCCTCTTCAGTATCATATTTGACAACAGAAGTAACAGAGCATCTCAGAGAAAGGAAATGCAAGGGAGGACACACAGTAGGAGATGTGCAAGGAGCAGTTCAGATCCAAACTTGAAGCAATGAGCAGAGCAGTGGCTTGATGAAAGAGCCTCTCAAGAGAGGAGCACTCACTGCTGAATGGGAGAACAAGCTGGACAGAAACTTTTTGTGGTTACTTGATTGTATCTTTGGCCCCAGGGGTATAGCTTCAGGATCTATTTGTCAGGCACAGCCCTCACTCCTCAGGGCAGATCAGGGTTTTCTGCATGTAAACTGGAACTGAAACAACTGAATTGAGCCTGTTTGCATCTTGTTTTTTGCAGTCTGTGACCTAGATTTTTTTTTTTTTTTCCAGTTTGTGTATAAACACACCTGCAGCCTGTCTCGGCATCGGGAAAGGGGAATAGGCTCTCTGGTGGGCACTGAAATAGCAAAGGCTTTGCATTTGTATTGTTGTAATTAGAGTTTGGTTAAGATCTTATTAACTACAGGAGGAGTTCGGGGTTCTTTGCTCTGCAAGAGTAAAAGGGGAAATAATCTGCTGATCAGCTGCCTGTGCATTTGGAAAGGTAGAGACTTTGTTTCGGTAATTCAGGGCTCTGCAGTGGAGCTTTGAAAATCCCAACTGCAAATTTCACTCTGGCACAGCTTTGTACTGGTCACATGTGCTATTACAAGCTCCTTGCATTTGCACTCTGCATGCATGTCAGCTACCTGGATTTTTCCATTAAAAGTGCCATTTGCACAGCCGATTACTCAGTGGAAACAGAACACATGAGGCAGGAAATGTGGCTTTCTCTCTCTCAGCTCCCACAGATAATCCCTTGACAGTGGCTGCCTCCCAGTGTTGTAAGGTGAGCGTGCCAATGCACTTTTTGCTTTTCCCCAGCTAGGAAGGGCTGGGTGATGAGTAGTGTATACAGCCCCGAGAGCACTCATGACTGAGCTGTCCTGGTCTCCTCTGACAAGTCAGCACCACGCTGAGTGGGAAGCAGGGAGGGGATGTGTGCTTGGAGCCTTGCTGCATGGTCAGGCAGTCAGATGCCCTTGTGCTGAGCTTTGGCCTGCAAATTCTTGCATCTTGGTGCAGATGTACAGTGATCAGCCATCTCCTTAACATTTTACCAGTTTTCCTTTTGTCACTAATATTTTTGTAGGAGCCCTTCTTGCTGTCTCTGACATCCTTGGCCAGATTCAATTCCATTTGGGTGTTGGCTTCCCTACCATTATCCCTAGATGCTTGGACAATATCTCTGTATTTCTCTCAGGTTACCTGTCCTTGCTTCCATCTTCTGTATGCTTCCTTTTTGTGTTTGAGCTTGACCAGGAGCTTGTTTTTCATCCATGTAGGCCTTAGGGCATTTTTGCCTGATTTTGTCATTGTTGGGGTGGATGATGGACCTCTGAGCTTGGAGCAGGTGATCTTTGAATATTAACCAGGTTTTGTGGGCCCCTCTGCCCTCCAGGGACTTAGTCTGTGGGATTCTTCCAAGCAGGTCCTTGAAGAGGCGAAAGTCTGCTCTCCAAAAGTCCAGGGTTGTGAGCTTGCTTTTCACCCTTCTTCCTGCCTTCAGGATCCTGAATTCCATTATCTGATGGTTACTGCCAGAAAGGCTGCCTTTGACAAGCGTATTCCCAACACGCTTCTCACTGTTGGTGAGGAGGAAGTCTAGCAGATCACCTCTCCTTGATAATTTTTCTTTCACTTGGAGGAAAAAGTTACCATTAATGCTCTGCAAGAATCTTTTCGATTGCTCATGTCCTCCTGTGTTGTCCCTCTGATAGAGACTGGCGCAGCTGAAGTGAGAACCAGGGCTTATGAATGTGAGGCTGCTCCTGTCTGTCTGAAGAGGGTCTGATCTGTTTATGCTACCTGGGAAGGTGGCCTGCAGCAAGCACCTGTTATAAAGTCACCCAGCTCTGTCCTCCCTTTACCTCTAACCCATAAACTCTGTTGGCTCCTCATCAGGAGATGAGGAATAGAGTAGCTCAGGCAGAGCTACTCTAGCTGCTCTCTTGCATAAAAGAGCAACACCCCTCTTCATCTCCCCAGCCTGTCTTTTCCAAAGAGCCTGTATCATTTCATTGCAACACTTCAGCCTTTGGAGCCATCCCAACTCCTTGATCCTTTCCCAGCAGCGCACGTTTTCTATGCATTAACTGTTCTCCCAGCTCTTCTCAGGCTTTCCGTGGTTGAGCAGCATCTGTCTTGCATTGTGGCAGTCGTGTGTGCCCAGTGCTAATGTCCCTGCCCTCATCTTTACTTCTGTATGCATGTCAATATTTTCTGTGGCTCACTCAGACACAGTAGTTTTATGAGAGCTTATGCTTGGATGATTCAAAGTCCTTTTCACTCTGACTGCTTCCTAGGAAAGAGAGAGTGCTACCCTTATTATCATGCTGCAGTCCCCGTTCTGCTCCCTTGCCAAGATGAACTGCAAGCCAGCAGACAATCTGTTTTAACAAGAGATCTGGACTGCGCAGTACCTCTGCTCTGTTCTCCCAATTATTTTGCTCCACGAGCTTTGCTTTATTTGCAAAATCCACTAATGATGGTTGTTTTTTCTGTGTGTTGTGTCCATTCCACACACACAGACACACACACACACACACACACTGGGATGTTGATATGTATGTTGAATACGGGAGGACAAAGGACTTCCTCTGCAAAGATCATCAGTAGATTACACAGTTGTTTCTCATCTGCCATTACATCTTCAGTTCTTTTGTCTACCATTTCTGTTTTCCCCATCTTCAGCATATGATTTGTTGGTTTTGAATTTCTCTAAATTCCTACCGCCATACGCTCTATTCAGAAGTCTGTTCGTTTATGCTATTGCCATCACTAAGTGAGCCTGCAAGCTCGTAAAAAGCTATCAAGATTTGTAGATGGAGTATGGTTTCCATCTGTCCTTGTTGACTCACAATTTTCTGTAATCCTATAATTATTTCCTACAATCTTTATGGAGGCTTTTCACGAGCCCCGTTTCATTAGGAAGGTTGATTCGCAAGTAGGATGAGGAGCCTGAAACACGATCTCCAGATACCTGATGCTTTATCTGGCCTAACAGAGAGGGAGCAACACAAATAATTCTTCACTGGTTTTGGCAGCAGGAAAGATTGGGTCCCTCAATAAAATTCAGGGCTTGTGCACTTCTGGGCAGGCACTGGGAGGTTGTTCCCAAAACATAACTGAGGCATATTTTCCGGAGGGGTGGCAGTGGTGAGCAGCTGAAGTGAAGGACCTGACAGCTCTGGAGCAATTCATGTAGTGCTGGTGGAGACAGTGCATGTGCAGCCCCTGGGCTCTGCCAGGTGTCTTGCACTGTGCTCGCCTGGTGCCTTTCCTGCAGCTGGGCTCTGCTGGGAGTGCCGGCCACTGGCTGCCCACAACACGCTGCAGGCAAGCACCCGTCTTCCTCCTGGTCCTCCTGCTCATTTCCAGAAAACCCCACAGAAGGCTGGGCTTTGCATTGCTATTCCCCATCCCCCTAAATGTGCTGTGCCCCAGGCAAGCAGCAGCTTGTCTTTCCAGGAGACCAGACAGTGCCTGGCTGGTACAGTGCCTTTTTTCCTTCCAAAGCCTGACCACAGCATGCGTGATGCTCCTCTTGAATTCCCTGCTGTCCTCCTAGAGAGCCAGCGGTGTGAACTTGGCTAATGCAGCATGCAGTGCCAGTTTATGTGCTGGATCACAAGGATGGATGCTCAGAGACTGAGCTGAGTGGGAATGAATGAGTGGGATGCTTCAGTGCACCTTTCCAAATGTGATCTCTGCATAGTGGATTGAGTTGGTGGAAACACAAGCTGATGCTAGGCAGTGTAAAAGTTGGTACTCAGACATAACAGCTTCCAAGCTCCACAGGCTTACTGAGAGCAGGAGTTGAGCTTGGAAGTTGATGACAAACAGGCCAGCTGATCCAAGTTGGGCAGTGCCCTTGCAAAGGAGCAGGAGTGCTCAGAAATCCACATTTCACTCCTCTTCATTAGGTTTATTTTTTTTGAACATACAGAGGTCAAATACAAGAAGACAAGACCGAGCCTCAGGCTTGAGGGAAGACAGCATGGGTCTGCATTACTGCTGCACCCTGGCTTTACTTCCCCAATGGGCACCTTGTGGCATGTTGATGAGCTTCCCACAGACTCAGAGGAAAGGCTTGGACTTCTTGTGGAAACCAACTGTATAAATAAGTAAAGGAACTCTGAACCAGCAGCAGGGCTGCAGCCCCGCAGCGATGCATGCTGCTGGATGTGTCCCAGGGCTGGGTGTTGAGGACCCTGATACTGATGCTACAGCCCTCCATCCTCTGACTCAGTATAGGCAGAAGTTTCAGTGATTTCACATAGAAACTCGACTCCTGCTGGGAGTGCTGGATTACCTACTTGAAGATTTTCACTGCTGCAAAAATTTGAACGTTTGTCCAGATGTTGTCCAAAGCAACTCCCTGCTTCTCTACCTGCAAACCTTTCATCACACCATTGAGATCTGGCTCCCTGGCACATCTGAAGATGCAGGGTGGAAGTCAACTCTTTTCTTTTGCTTTAGGCTTCCTTTCTCCTTGCTGTGCAGGGGAGGGCTGCCTAAATCAGTCAGGCACTCAAAAACCACTGGTATCTTCCTGCAGTTTTACCCTTCTGCTTTGCACCCGGAAGGACATATAAGTTATATCAAAATCAGTGGTAAAAAAAAAGGCTAAAGCAGCATAGCTCTTCACAGTGGCACAGATTCAGCACAAAACTAATTGTCCCAGGTGTTTTGCTGTACGTCCTGGGGCTGTGGAGCTTTTGGAGGTTGTATGTTGTAGCTGCTAGCATGCTTGGGCAGGGCTGTCTCAGCAGGGAAGACCAGCTCTCAGCCAGCACTGGACAAAAAGGTTTGCAGCTGATGGACTGAGCTCAGTTTTGGAGCTTTTGCCTTACTCTGGCCAAACCAACTCATTCTGCTGGGAATTTGCAGCACTATGACCACCCGTATGTGTTGGTTTACTTCAGCTTTGTGATATCCCATGCCTATAATCTTACAAGAATTCTCCCTGACTTCTGTATGTGCCTGGGCAGATTTCTGACCATGAAGAATTGGGGTATACGCTAAAGTGTGCCAAATTCCTCTGTAGTTCTTTGAGAGAGTAGTTGAAGTCCTCTTGCTGTTGAGACGTGGTAGAATGGTCTCTGAGGATTTTAAGGGCTGAGGCTTCCTTACCCAAGTGACTGCAGACATCCTGAGCTGAGGTGCGTATATACAGTCCTTGGGACTCTGGCATGTACCTGTTGGCCAGGTGGTGTCTTGCCTTGGTGAGAAGCCTGTGAGTGTGCATCCCCGTTCCTTCCAGTCTGGGGTCTTGCTTCCAGCCCCTCACCAGTTTGTGCTCTGTGACAACCTGAGTGTTTGAACAAATTGCATCGGACACATCTCCAGTCTCCCACATACCTTCACAAAGGCTTGATCCTGCAAAGTGCAGTGACGGGAGGAGTGGCTGGGAGCTGCTAATACAGGCATTATTGCTGAAAAGTAATAATAATAATAATAATTAAAAAAAAAAATCATACAACACAGCCTAAGGCTGCACTCCTGGACAGTGTCTACCATGCAGGCTGCGTACACTACCTTGTTAAGCTAGGGTAATTTGATCGCAAGTTTCAGCCTTGTGTGGATTTATAAGGCCTGTTTATTAAGATAAATGGGCTATTGTTGCAGATGGGGTCTGGTGGGATGAGCTGCATATTTGGGATGTTTAAAAATAAAGCATCTACAGCCATGCTTTCCAGGAAGCTCAAAATGGAGAAAGAGGAGAGGGTTACACTCTTTATTTGCTGTGAAGCTGTTGGCAACCCAAGAGATGATGACCCGGAGAGCTCAGGGTTGTAGCTGATCAACACCACCGCAGGGGATAGATCTACTTGTTAGCAGTATTGCACACGTTTATGTGAGCAGCTCCTTAAAATTCTGCCAGAGAAAAAGAAAGAGGAAAAAATGTACTTCCTTTTGGGTTTTTCAAGCAGGTTTTTGCAGCACTGGAAGAAACTTTCTCCTGACATCCTAAAAAGCATAGGTGAATAGTGCTCTGTCCAGAAGGTATCACAACTGGCTTGGAGTAATGCAATTTTAGACCCCATCCAACTTAAAAAAAAAAAAAAAAAAAAAAAAAATTGAATTAGGAACTGAACTGGAAGGATGTTTGCTTAGGTACAAGTAATTGTGACTGAACTTAATTTGCAATGTGAAAAGAGAATATATAGTCCCAACCAGTAATATGTATGATTGATGCTTTAAAGGGGCCCAATTTCCCCAAGCTGAAAATAATTATAGGCCAAATAAAGTGGGAGGAAAAACTTGAGCATAAAAATGTGAATGATAATTGGTAGTTGTTCAAGAATCCTATATTAGATCCCTGAGAAACCACAATTCTGCATTTGCAGAGATTATTTCTTTAGTTAAAAAAAGCTGTTTTGGTTAACAGAGGAGATGAAAGCAGCAATAAAAACCCCAAAATACAATGAATGGAAAAATAGGGGAAGCAAAGTAGACAAGTAATCTGCAAGGAAATGCAGACAATTGATGAGAGAACTGGAGAGAACCAATGGAGAGCCTTTGGGCAGTGGGTTTGGAACAATAAGAAGGGATTCTTTAAATGTATCAGGGACTCATGAAATCCTAGCAGTGGTAGGGGCTCCATACTGAATAGGGTTGCAGAATTGTTGCTTATGAAGTAGAAAAGTCAGAAATAACCAGTAACTCTTTCTTGGTGTTTGGAAAGAAGAGGACTGTGCATTCATGGCATGGTCATAAGGGAGTATTTTCTGCTCCAGTAAGAAATTACTTCCAGTAATTAGGAAAAATGTTAAATGTCAGTGTTTTTATATGTACAAAACATTAACAATGGTTAACTTACAGTCCAGAATATTTAGAGGGTAAGCCAAGAAACTCTTTTAATCATTAATATAAGTGCTTGAAAAAAAAATCAGGGGAATAGAAAAAAGCCACTGCGTCAGCATTATTCTGGGGCAGTGAGTGGGTAGCTCATCAGGCCAACCAAACCCATTTGGTCAATGCATGAAAAGGCTGATAGGCACTGGAGCTGGTGAAGAGCTGAACAAAGGCAGCATGATGATATCCAGTTTGCCTTGTAAGGGAACTGGACCTTGTCTGGCTTGTGACCCCACTTTTTGATATGAGTTTTGATGACAGAAGTCATCATGCTGACATAATTATACGTTGATTTGAAGGTTTCCGACTTAGTTCACAGTGGTACTCCAGCGTAGGAGTGTACACTATACAAATCAAAGCGACCTATTGCAAATGGTCCAGGAAACGTGACCATTCTCATGAAGTGGCTGCAAACTGGGAGTCATCCTCCACCAGGAAGGAGAGAAGTTGGAGGCTGTTCATACAGAAGTATCAAAGGTGCCTGTTCATTACCCAGTGGCTTTGTGAGTGCTGTGAATAACAAATAATTGTTTGCCCAGAGTTGCAAGAGACCCAGGCCTAGTGGCCCATCTGGTGAGGATTCACACTATCAGGCCGGAAAATATCATTGATTTTTAGTGGAGGCAATTAGCCAGTTGAACAACTTTCCTCAGGCCCTGGTGGAATTGCCATCATTCAGGCTTTAAATCACCACCAAATAGCTCTCTGTAAAGTAATATTTTGCCCAAAGAGAAAAGATTGCTAGGTAGAGTTCAAGGGCTGCTGATTCATACATGGAATCAATGTACATTTCATTCTGTCTTATAAAATACTAATTTGGACATTTAGACATCTGCAATTAAGGCTAGACAAGCAGTTTCAAGCAGCCTCCAGATTCTTGATCTTTTGTGCTTACTTATTTATTTATTTTTGTAGTTCTTTATCTTTCGGGTTAGAGCTTTGTAAGTTTGTTTTCTGTGCTGCTGTGACTGTTTTCATGCTGACCTGAAGCCAGCCTGTATTTTCTTTTGTCAATGACAGGTAGGAGAAGAAATTATTATGGAAGAGAGGTACTGTGGCTTGAGCATGGGAGCAAGTGGAGGGGGGGCAGCCGTTGCTCAAAGCTGAGTGCCTTCTGCTGCATATCTGCTGCACAGCGGCTGAGATTTCAGCAGCACTGGAACAATGGCACAAAGTGGAGGGGTATTGTGTGTGCCTGACCTACTGGAGGCCTGTGCTATCCCACTGCAAATACCCTCGAGCATCAAGCAGATGCATGGGCATGTATGAACAGGACCAAAAGACTTGCTGAGCTTTGTTCAGTGCTGCAACACCTGCAGAGGAGGACCCTTTGTGGAGCCATGCTGCTGTCCCCATCTGTCCCCATCTGGGGCAGGGCAGGGCATGGGGAGAGGTAGGTCCCCAAGGCATACTGCCATGGGGAAGCATGGCTGGCGGGCACTGAGCACCCTGAGAGCAAGCAGCACAGCACCACTCCCCTCTTCTTCACAAACACCCCTGCCTTACCCCTGTGCTGTCAAGTCGAGGGCTGGGGTTTTGGTGCTGTCAAGTCGAGGGCTGGGGTTTTGGTATGTGACCACAGAGCCCTTGCTGTGGGCTCTGTTGGCTTGCTGTTGACTGGTGGCACCAGAAACAAGCAGCTGGGTCCCCTTTTGTCCAAGGCTGTTCTGGAACACAGGAGCCTTTCCTGGATGTTCCCGTGAAAAGGGCTTGAGTCGGTCCTCAGAGCATTTTGTGGTGCTTACTGGGACAGCGACAGGGACAGGCAGATGCTGATGGGTGCAGGTGGGAAAACATAGCATCAGTGATGCTAATAAATATCAGGAGTCTCTCTTCTTGTTCATGCTGTCTGGGAAAGCTACAGCCATGTCTGCGCAGTAGCATTGCAATGATTCCTCTGAGTGTAATCCTGTATCCTTTGCCTAAAATTTGGTGGTTATTTTATGCTATTGGGTTCCCCAGGCAATGCAGTGAAGTGGTCGTGGTCATGGTGACTTTCTGTTACCTGCCTAGCTACGCAGTTGTGAACCCCCCTGCCTGGCACTTAAGCTATGTGCTAGAGATCTCTGGAGAGGCTGTTTGTCCACGTCTGCATAGAATGGTCAAATGTCTGCAGAGCTGCTACAGGGTGCAATTTTTTCCCTAAAAAAGGTGGTTTGCCATGTGATGTGAAGCCAGAGTGGTGGATCCACAATGTGCCTGCCAAGCCAAAACAGTCCGGGCTTAGGAAGGACTGCACAAAAGGAGTCCTGCAGCTCCTGAGTGGTACCTGGAGGGACCTGTGTAGCCTAAAAATGTGAGCTGCTTCAGAGCTGCTTTAAATTTTGCGGGGAAGCTGCCATAAGCTGTGGTGACATTTCCCTTTTCTTTCTCTGTGACCAGCCTCGGTGGAATCCAGTGAGCTTGTATCTGCTCCTCTGTGCAGGTGGTGGGCCTGACCCTTGCTTCTTGACCCTCCCTGCAGACTGCTTCCCTGCTACGTGTCCGAGAGGCGAGGCACCCATTTTCCCTATCAAGAAACTCCTGTTTGCAGGGTCCTGGTGCTATCATGTGGTAGTGCCTTGGTCACACAGATTCACATCCTGAAAACTGTTTACTAGGTCAAGTACTCAGTGGTTGCAAATCAGTATTGATTTTTTTTTTTGTTTTATTAGAAATATATGAGTTTTCCACTCTCACTTTATAGTCTTTGTATCAGTACCCATGCCTGAGATTTGGATGGGCACAAATAATCTCAGCTTGTCAGAAAAGTGACCCTCCTGTTTCCAGCTCTGTCAGATCAATCAGCTTCCCCTAAAACTTCACAATTTCACCGGTTCATGTGGTCAAGAGCCTCACTCAGACCTAGGTTTAAGAAAAATGCTCTACAGTTCCTCTTCCCTTGGCTCATGTTTTCTCCCTCCTCCTCTCCCCCTCTCCCCAATCTCAGTATAAATGTGGTCTGGGGCAGCTTTGCTGCGGATGCAGAAGCTAAATGCTACTTCGCTGCGCCAGTCCCTGAGGCATGTGTGCTGCGTGCAGCGAGAGGGAAAGGGACAGGGATCCGTGTTATTCCTGCTCTCTTCCTTGCGCTGTTGTTCTTCTCCAGGGCTCTGCTTCTCAGAAATTCTTGGTTGGCTCTGTCTCTCCTGGCACCCTGGTACCAGTGCAGTATGCATGTTCCTGCTGTGTCACTGCTTTCCCCTCTTCCTCTGAACTCCACGGGCATTGGGAAATATATTTCTGTTCCCCTTCAGGGCGAGCACTTTCTCTTCCTTTTTTTTTTTTTTTTTTTTTTTCTCTCCCCTGAATACCGGGCTCATGCCCTTTTTTGGAGTAAGCACAAGGGGGCAGAGCTAGAACTGAGTTTTAACCGTGTTCCTCCCTGGCTCCTTTTTCCAGTTCAATATTGCAATTCACCAGAGTATTTGTTTTTTCTTTTCTTTTCTTTTTTTTTTTTTTTTAATTTTTCCCTGGAAAATGCAAGGCAATCAGACAGGTCTAATGCAAACCAGTGGTGTCCCTAAGGAATAACTCCAGGCAGGCACTTCAGCTTCCAGCAGGGCTCATATGTAAAAACAAGGTCAGGCATTAAGCAAACATCCCTGGACCACCACGTTAGGGGTCTGCTCCACAAAAGCACTTCTGCTGGCACTAAGATGCTTCAGCTCCATGCTGGAGCACTGCACGCCGGCTGAGAGCTGATACCTGTCAGGGTTTTCCTCTGCCAGCATTTGGCACAGGCACATCTGAGGTGCTGGCAGAGGGCTGGAGAGCTGGGGACATCAGGTCTTCCTGCTGCATTCCTGCCCACAGTGTGTGTGCTCCATGTGTAGGTCCTGCTTGCCAGGAAATAACCAAGTTCAGGTCCCCTGCCACTGCCATCTCTGACTATGCCAGGACGTTGTCTTTGGGATATGGCTCAGGTTTCCACTTGCTGACCACTCATAATGGATAAAGAAATGCTGTTTCTTCCAGATGTGAAACACGAGAGCATGAGTGCTGAGACCTGGGCTCAGCAGGGCATGTGCTGTACATACACCATGCTGTTCTGAAGAGAGTCAAAGAGCTTTCCAGGGTCTGCAGTGGTGGCAGCTGTGCAGGCACCTCTACCTTCCACCTGGTGGGGGGAGCACAAACGTAACTTATTCCAAGGTTGGGCAGAAAGCAGTTGCTTTGGTCCTGTGGCATTCCCTATCAAGCTGATATTTCTGGTTTTTGTGCTCACCTGCCTTTCTTAAGGATTTCCAGAATGAACCAGAGATAGCCCATTTCACGTTTTTTTTTTTGTCCCAGAGGACAAGGCCATACTTATGTTCTTGTTATTGGTCCAGAGCCTGTCTTGAGGCTTTCGGTAAAAAGTACTCTCCTTCCTTCTTGTGTCACCCATGCCAGGCAGAGGTGCAGATTTGCTGAATTAGGAGGAACATCTGCTTTGAAGCTGGGATCTCGCACCTGTTTGAACAAGATCCTCTTCAACCACAGCACCTCTGCTTGCAAATGCCTGCCTCTACACTGCCAGAGCGTGAGTGTGTGCTTTGGGCCTGCCAGCCTGCTTGAATCCTGGTTTGTTTTCTGTTCCCAGTGATTCCTAGTCCAGGCAATTTATCATCCAGAATCCAGTCACGGGTCAGGTAATGGAAACCTGGAGACTCACCAATGTATGAGTCTTTACCTCAGGTATTGTATTATGCAGGGCTTTAAACATCCTGTAGATAACTCACAGTGTTTCTAACTGCATTTGCCCTGGCCAAGATGTTTTCCTCCATCCACTTCGGTCCCTAGGGGAAAGTAATTGCAGATTAGTTAGGTGATAACAACATCCTTATCTTGGCCGCAGAAGGTTCCAGCAGTGGTTTTATTGATGGTCTGTCATAGCTGATAGTTTAAGCTGTTTGGGAAGGCCTCTTTCTGAAAGTTGTGGTGCATCTGCTTTTAATGGGGGCAGAAACTATTTGCTTCATGCTGATTTGGGTAAAAGCAGAAGTCCTGTATCTCTGATATGATTTCTAATTTGGGGTGCAGGGAAAATTGTTGCCAAGACTCACAGGAATAAGAATCAGGTAAAGTCTTGAGCTCTTAGATAGTAGTGCCTGAAGCCAATCTGTTTGTCAACCTTAGCTGATCTTATTTCAGTTATTTTTTATTGAACAGCACAACTGTTCTGGTAAACAGCTCTGTCTCAACATGAGCCGAACAGCACAGGGATTGCTCGGTTAGGCTTCAAAACTGCACAGCATGAGCAATGAGAAAATGGGTTGTGAAATGGTTAGTGCCGGAGTGGAGAAGTCAAATCCTTCAAGGACAGAGGCTGCTGAGCCTTAGACATGTTGCAGAGTCATTGAGTGAGTGTGTGTGCTGGGAAAATAGCACAAGAGACCAGCTCCCAGGTTTGGCACCTCTGCTTTCCCGTCTACCCCTCCAGTCTGCAGGCTATGCCAGTTGCGTGTCTGGTATGTACTTCGTAGGCCTGTTTGCTTCTAAGTGTTTATGCTTCATGCATATATGCTCACATTGTTTTTGTTTGATTTTCAAGAAAGGTGAAACTTAGTGGAATTTGACTCTGAGACTCTTCAACGTGGCTGGCCTTGGCCTACTCCGGCCTACTGTACTTTCTATGTAGAAATAGAGGTGAGTCACGTAGCTGCTGTGCTGTGTATCATCTGGCAAATGCAGTGGCAACTAGAGAAAGCAGTGCTTAGCTGCAGAACTAAAGACAGAGGGTACAACTGCTAGCATTCTCCATCATTCTGTATCCCTTGGGGTTTCAGGTGTTTGGGCCCCTGCAGAGACCCTGGCAATTTCTCCTGGAGGGGCAGTAAGGACACCAAGTGGCTTAGCTGGCCAGTGGCTCCCTGTGCTAACGTGTAGCTGGGCAGAGGTTTTCAGGCTGAGCTGGGAAGGAGCAGTCCAGCAGTGATGAGAGGCAGAGATGGGGCCTAGCGCAGAAATAGACACAAGGGCAGCCCATTGTGGTTTGCATTTTGAGTGCAGGCTTATAGTGCTGTACAGCAAGCTGTCTGGAGAAGTGTGCCAAAGATTGCCTAGTGTTGTGTCAATAATTTTTAGCAGTGTGTCCTATGACAGCAGAGTCCTCTTATTGTGTAGTTAGTGAAAGTCTTTCTCACCTTTTCACTCTCTTGTTTCGTTCTTAAAACAACCTGTCAGGCTGCCCCTGATTTGCAGCATGCTACTCTGTGGACTCTGCTGAATTTAATGTGCAGCTTTACTTTCCACCAAATCAGATATCTTAGGGAAGGCTTCAGCTCCGCTCTGCAGATCAGTTGCCTCTGCCTGGGCTGGGAGTGTTTTCAACTGCAAAATGTACAACCAGACTAATTTCATTCACTTACATTCCTTCCAGTGAGATGGAGAGAGCAGTGAAACATGAAATTCTTGGACATACAGTGAACGTGGTCATGCTCACTGTCCCAACTCCTTAATGACAGCTTTGTGTTTACTGCTCAGCTATAAAAATGAGTAGCTGTGGTTCTAGCTGGGTATCACCCACTGGGTACCTGGGGAATGGGCCTGAGAAACACAATGCGCATAAATTTTCTCCTCAGTGCTTGATCTCCTATTTTCTGCTTGAAAGCAACTTAGGGACTTTCTGAGCTAGACTTTTGTTACTGATGAGACAGTGAATGCATTATAGCTGTTCTGCTGTAATAGAATTAGAGGAAACTAACCAACATTCGCAAGGCATGAGCAGGTAACTTTTCTGGAGCCACATCAAAATCATTCCAAGTTTGGAGGTACAAAACACGTAGTGGGCTCCTTAGCCAGAGGAGAACTGCTGAGAGAAGGCTGTAGGCAGAGTGCAGTATGTGGACCCAGCAGAAAACTGTGCACTGGGGAGTGCAGCTGGGATGCAGGGAAATCTGTCACTTACGACCTTGAAGTCCTCACTGGCTCATCACTCCCAAATGTATGGACAGAGACAGTATGGGGGGAAATGCACTTGGGAGCAAGGAAGGACGAAGGGAATGAAGGGAGGAGCCAGATAATACTGTATCAGTGGTGTACTGTTAAAATAGATCTCCGTATCTTCTACAGGAGCACTGCGTGTGTAACAGACTAAGCCTTTCATCTGTCGCTTCTGTTAATCTTTAACACTGGAAGTGGAAAAATTCACTAGAAGCGAGAAACCAGTCCAGGAAATGGGTCTGTTTTGGTACATGTTTGAGAGAAGAGTTTCTATTCAACTGTCTTCCTTTTAGTGTGATTTTTATGGGTGTTTGTCTGGACCTGCTGATAAATAGTATTGGCTGATTAAACAAAGCATATTCAAAACATGTGAATTGAGTCAGCTGAATTAAATAAGCGTTGGCCTCTACTTAAATTTCTTCCAGGTTTAGGATCCTCTAAGGTCACTGTTTTCTAGCTTTTACTTTGTCTGCTGTGGGCAAGCACTGTAGCGTTTTACTAGGCAGCTGGAACTTGATGTGATTGCACAAGAGCAGACAGTGGGGTAGGCTTTGAACTCCCAGCAGCAGGAGAGCCGGTAGCACAGCTGGGACATCCTGCTGAGGCCTGGCTAGCATCTTGTCCTGGTTTGCATGAAAGAGAGAGTTGAATGAGATATGATCCCATACTGGAATGAAATGCAGCGTAATAAATGCTATCAGATAATGAGCTTGCTGCTCAAAGGAACAGCAAGCTGAAGCGTCCAGCTTTAGTGACTCTGTATAATTTGATCTGTCCTAAGCCCTGCACTGCAGCGAAGAATATTTTGCAAGTGTCCTACCTATGCAAAATGCATCTTCCTTTGAAAAATGGAGAGCATGGAACAACTGTACTGTTGCAGAGCTGGGCTGTGAGAGGAGGGAGGGAAGGGATCAGATGCTCCAAATGCATACTTGGTGTGTCAGACCACCAGGTTGCATGGTCTTTTCTTCCTTACCCGTTTCTCTGTCTCCCCCAAATAACACATTCTGACACATACCAGAGAAATGCCACCAGATAACGAAAAGAGGCTGAGCCCAAAGAACATGTACTAGGATGCCAAGCAGAGCTTTCAAGACAAGAGCTAGAGGAGAGGCAGGCTTTGGTAATCAGGATAAGAAGATGGAGATCCTCACTTGCTAGTGGTGGCTGAAAGCAAGCTGCTATAAACAGGGCTCATGGGCTGGAGGGAAAGCAGACACCGTAGAGCTACTGCTGACTTCAATACATCTTGTCTAGGATGGCAGCATGGTGTGGTGTTCCCACCTCACCCACCCGTTTTCTGGGGCCACCTTTGTGGCAGCAATGTAATTCCTCAGCAACAGTTCTGTAGAGGTCATATGGTTTGCTCTAAGGATTTGAGGTGAACTGTTTTCTACCAAAAATTTTGTCAAAAACTTAGGGAGTCCTCAGTTCGAAGAAAACCTGTCAAATGTAGTCTTGATGGTGGTTTGAAAGAGACATTTTCTAGGACAATTTTTTTGTTTCGTTTTGTTTTGTTTTAATTCCCAACCCTGCCATAGCTCTCCTGCCATTTCTCAGCCTGCAAAACATCAGGATTAACAATACTCAGTAGAATTGTTATGAAGGTATTGCAATAAATAGACCCATCCAGTAGCTGGAAATAGCAGTAGCAAAAACCGCTTACAGGAAGCAGAGGGGTGGTAGCAGCATCCTGCTGTTGGCTAGTCAAAGTGGGTACAGTGTGTGCACACGGTTTAGTCACACTCTAGCTTCATTTTTTTGAGGAATCCTGAGAAGTTGATCCTTTCCTTGCTTGAGAATCCATTTTCCCAAGCAATTACAAGCCATTCCGGTCATGTTTTAGAGAGGTGGAAGTGGGGTTGTTACTGCAAGGCTCTGAGTGAAGATGGAGTTAGTCCCCCAGTAAATCTGGATTTTTCACATGCACTGGAACTATGTGAGCAAAAGAGATTTCAAATGTTTTACTTCAAGATCTAGGAATGCCTCTTTGGTCTGCAGAAAAGTAGAAAACATGAATCAAGACGTGCTTGCAGATGTGCTTTGTAGATGGATACAAAATCGGTTTTGTAAGCAATAAACAAATAATTGCTTAGGAGAAAAGGAAGTACCAGAGCAGAGCTGTTTTGCTTACGCTCTCCACTATTTGGTTAATGGGTTTATTAACCTCAGGTGATGCTGCTCTTGTTTGTGCTGTTTTCTATTTTAGAAGATGTTTCCGCCTTAAATGATTTAGTGAAGCTGGATTCTGTTGATTTATGGTGGTATATTTTTAGCAATTAATTTATTAGGATTGACAGTGGCCCTGAACATTGCAGAGATTGAGCTGTAGCATGCGTTCATTGTATTTTGCCCTTTTATAGATCTCTGTTCCTCTAATAGGGATTAAATTGTCACTTTTGAGAAGATTATCTTCTAAAACATTGTTATGTTAGAGTATAACGCTGTACCAGAATCACCAGAGTGACTCTCTGCATACTTTTTTGGGGAGGGAATTAGGTAATATCTCAGATTTTCTCTATTTTCAGGGCTCTAATCATGGTAAATTTAACACTTTTGTGGAGGCTGGAACAGCATTTCACAGTTTTGTCACCAACAGTCATGTTGAAAAGCAACATGAGGATACATGTATAACCCTTCCAAATACAAAAGAAGTTAAGTGGTTTTCTGGAATATGCTTTCATATGCGTCCCGAATTTCATGTTCTTGAGTGCATTCTCTTTCATAGTCAAATGAATGATGCTAGATCATAGTAAGTTTTAATTCAAGCCTTCAGATGCTTATGCTGGGTTTGTGCTGTCTGTAGGGAATGGTGCCCAGTGACTGCAAGTGCAAAGCTGAAGAGATCATTTGGCAACATGCTGAACACCGCCTAGCAAATCAGAATGCATAAGTAACCTGAAAAATGATTTGAAAGTGTTTCTGAAGTACCTAAATGTTTTCCTGTAGGCTTCTTGTAGTGTGAAAGCAGAACACGGCCTTTGCTCCTTGTTTTGGTGCTTGCCGTGTAACAAAATGTGTTGCCTAAAGCAGATTTTGGAAAATGCTGAAGGATTTAGAAGAACATGTCCTTTTAGTCTTAATAGGATTTAGGCTTCTAACTCCCCTGTCAGCATCTGAAAATATTTGCTCATTAGGCTGTCTGGGATAAACCAGTCTGCATAGTACCGTGTTTTGAAGGAGCTATTTAAAGTGCTCTTGTTCTTTTCAGTGACACAGTTCGTATGAGGATGTTATGTTTGAATCTCTTCACAGGTACTTTGTGTTGTGACAGCCCCATCTTTGGTGTCATTGAAGAAGCTGTGGACAAGTGATTTTTCCAGCAGTTAGAAAAGAGCAATGCATGTGCTGGGGGTGAGGAGGAGACTCTATTTCCTGTTCATTTGGCTTTGCTCTCAGGTGCATTGCTGTACTACAGGGACGCAAAGTGAAGGCATCTCCGTGCTTTTTGGTTTGAGGCAGAGGTGAAGGTTGTGGCTTGCTTTCAAATGCTTTCCTGAGTGTCCTTTCCATGGAATATGGTTGCAGAAGAGAGAACAGTGTAGTCAAAGACAGGTGCAAACAAAGACAGGTGCAAAATCCAAGTGATTTTGGGTGTCTCTTTGACTTCTTGGAAGCATGGGATTGGTACAGCACAGAACAAAGGTAATTTGGACCTTTTGCATATACAGTTCAAGACTTCCATTAGGGTACAGCATTATACTAAGAGGGAGAAAAAGCCAAGGGTGCCTGACCTGGGGAAGACAAGCCACGTCCTTGAGTTCTGCAGCTTAAATGGTCCATCAGCATGTTCCCTGCCAGCAGAGTTCCAGTAGCTGATGCTTATTCTCTCTCTCTACTGCATTGTTTATAGCCCAAAGCCAAGGAATGGTATTTTCTGAGGTATGCATTTGAATATTACAAGTAAAAGTGGGTAGGAAAGGGTATATTTTTTCATGGCAATTAATCTTGATGTTATGGGAACTGTAGACATAGAAGTACTTTGACTTAGCTTAAAATCCCTTTGATAGCTCCAAAATGACTTATTTTTAAAATTATTACACCATTATATTTGTTTGTAAAAGTTAAATTTTGTTTCAGATCTACTGACTCCTAGTGATTTGAACTTGGCCTAGAGGGGTGAAATTTTTTTTTTCAAATGTAGGGTACTTACATACGGACACTGGAGCTTAGGTTGACTTTGGAGAAGCAGATTGGAAAATACTCACTATACCTTTGAGAAAACTGGCAGCATGTGTCTTGTGCTGACTTCCTGGGATTGTTCTGTAACTGTAGTAGGTTTGATTTCCTTCTGCCTGTTGGGCATTTCCCAGATCACCTGTTTGCTTGCTGTCTTGGCTGGCATTAAAAGATCCAACTGTGAATGCACATTTCTTCTGGGCTTCCAAGTCAGTGCTTGTGTAAGGCAGCAAGGAAAGACAAGTTTCTTGCCAGAGGATTATTCTGGAAGTCAGTACTGTGGAAGGAGATAAAAGATGTATCCTCTACACTGAAAGAAGACATCTGCAGATTTTTGGGAGTTGCAAGCAATTCCTTGGAGACTTTGAGGTCTGCGTGAATGCCATGGGACAGAATCCTTTTATGTCTGCTTTCCTATTCGGTAATCCTGTGAGCTTGTACAATTCAGGGCTGATGTCATTCCAATCAAGGGAAACATGCACTCATGGTAAGACTGTGCATGTTGCAACACCTTGGCAGCAAATCCTATCTTCGGCCAAGAATTAAACTTGGCTTTTGCCTCTTCTCCACGGTCCTTCCTGCCAGTCCTCTCCGGCAGCAGCCTTTTCTCCTGCAGCCTTCTGGTTGCTGCCGACAATGTCAAGCCTCCAACCGCCAAGTTCTTTGGATGTGGGAGCTGGCTTTGTGGCAACATGGCAATACGATGACAAACTGCTGGTTCTTGTTTATCCCTCAGCCAGTCTCCATGCCACAAGAAAGCACTGATATCCAGGCATGTGTGTGTTGACATATTCTCGTCCTGCTTTCCAGCTATCTCCAGGTAGAGCAGTCAGGCAGCCTGTGGTGGTGCGTGGTAGACACCAAAGTAGTCTCTTGACTGAATTCACACTTTTAGCAACCCTTTCTGGTTGCTAGAAACGTGTCAGAAATCTGTCTCTGCTATAAGAGCAAGTTGAGGGGCCCATGAGCTCTGTGGATATGTGTGAATGCTTTCTGCTCTGTGGCTAAATTCATGGCTTATTTAACAATGCCATTTGGTATGTGAACTAGATGTATAAATAAACCAGTTTGATCTATTTAAGTAATTTAATAAAATCAAAATGTATAATTTGAAGGACCTGTTAACCGCCTCTAGTTGCCAGTTATTAAAACTTGTAACTGAGCTGGTTTGCAGGCAGCTTCTGTGGGTGTCCAGCTCAGGTGATAGGGCTGGTTTTCTTGGTCATCAGATGTCACCATGCCGGGAAGATACTAACCACCACTGTCTAGGTAAACTCCAAGATGAAATAATTCTTCCATGTAACAAATAGAAACATTTCTGATCTTATGGGTGTGTCAAGTTTAAACAGTTTTACTAGGAAAGGTATACTTTTACAGAGACTTTCTTCTCTGAAGTTATTCTCTGGGAAGATTATTGTATTAACTTCTACACTGCCTCTCCACATACAGTTATTTCCCCCACACTAGATGGCTCTAAATTGATTATTGTGCATATAATACTGTGTTCTTTAGCCAATTTCAGTTTCACATTACAGCAGCATCTGGAACTTTTTAAATAAGGAGGCACAAACGTACAAAAAAAATAGACTACAGATTGGAACAGCCTACCAATCAATACGACTGTTGGCTTTGTCTCAGTGCTCAGTTTTCAAGTGCTAGAGAAATAAAATATTCTGGTATTGGTTGAAACAAGAAAGTTCTGGGCGAAGAACTTAGGCCTAGAATATGGGGAACATTACAGACTTAGCTGGGAAGATAAAGCAATAAACGTTTACAAAAGAGAAAATCCTCGAGTGTTGTGTCAATTCAAAATGAAGAATGATTTGAGCCATTCATTTGATCCTAGAAAATGCAATTTGAGGCACTTTCCTTGATCTTGCTCATGCCTTCTAATACAATTAATAAAAACAGAACTTGCTTGGATGGACACAGGTAGTACCTGTATTTTAATCAGCTCACTGTCTGAAATGCTATCCTGAAGGATGTAGCCTGAGGCAGATGATAAGTAGATGATGGTTTAGGTTAGATGTTCAGAGGCTGAAAAAAAACCATCACGCATGCCTTGCCACACAGAGCTGTACAGCAGGCAGTGTTAGCAGGCCACATCAAGGCGTTCCTGATGCTCTGGCAGCTAAAGGCAGGAGACAGCCAGGAGCAATAACCTGGTGGCTTCCTGTGGAAGTTGTTGATGCAGCTCACAGAGACCTACAAGCTGTGTCTGGGAGCTCAGAGGCAGGAGGACCAAGTGCATCCCACATCCAGTCTGCTGAGTACATTCGGCCTTTCCTAACAGCAATACATCTATCTTCCAGTCTGCAGTTATTTGCTTCTTTCTGAAGAAGCAGTTACTTGTAGTGCGTGGGCGTTTGGGTGTGAGAGTGAAAAGATGTGCAGAAGATGTGGAGACCATCTAATTCATCTTCTTGTCCCAATGCAGGAGAAGTACACCAAAAGGGTGACTGGGAAATGAAGCTAATGGTATGTTAAATCCAGAGATGGAGACATTCAGTGACCGTGGAGAATCTGTCACTGCTTCATCCCTTCCCATCTCAGCTTCCCCCAGTACCCAAAACACTCACTGTTGCAAGCTGAACTGTCTTCTTGCTACCCGCTAGCTATGGATCACAACTGACTGCATTTTCCATTGTAACCACTGTTGCAGGTAGAGTGAATTGTAGTTATGCCTCTCTCCTTCCTCAGGCTTCCCTTTTCTAAATCGATTAAACCAGTTTCTTTATCCTTTCCTGTAGCTCATGTTTGCAGACTGATGAATAGTCTTGCTTGTCTCCTCTGAACTCTAACTTTGTTTCTGCCTCAGCAGTGTCCAAAATCGGACACAGGACTCTGGCAGAGGCCTTGACAGGGCTGGATAGGACAAAACAATTACTTCTCAATATTTGCATATGACACTCTTAGAAACTGCCTTTTGCAAAAGCATCATGTTGTTTACTTGTACATTTTATGGTGCCCTGCCACCCCCAGATCCTGTCTGATAGTATGGCTGCTTTCCCAATTATTTATCACTTTTATTTGTGTACTATTTTTTTTCTTCTTCCTAGGTTATTATTTGATCCATCTGAGAGTATTCAATTATTTTACCATAATTGTTGTGAAATATTTCTCTTCCAGAGGACCTTTTTGACCCTGGAATTAAAAACAAGGGAAAACAAAAAAGTATTTTTCATAATAAATCTCCTTGTACTGAGATAAAAGAGACAAGAGTGCACAATTAATTTTGAGCTCCTTAGCCTGTTACAGAAAGGTACGTTCAGTTTGCAGTGAGAGCCCTTGTCCTGAGAAGACCTTATGAATCACTTTGCTTAAACATGTTGACTGTTTGTGAGCGTGAAAAGTCCTTTGACAAAGTTTCCTCTTTGCTTTGAAATCTCAAGAGTTCTGATGGATGTCAGACCCAAATTTGTCATAAACGTTGCAAACAAATTGCAATTATTCATGAGCTCTGGCTAAAGACTGTTTGATACGTGTCACTCTATGAAAAGAGGAGAAGCAAGTGGTTTGGGATGGGTATTCTAAATGAGCTGTATCAGTGTGTTTGAGATCATGGTGTTTCACACATGCAGAGAACAGATCTGTGCAGTTAGAAGTGGCAGTGCTAGCAGCCCATGGACCAGCTTTCTGGTAGTTCCTGGTGAGATGTTTCATCTGACCTGGTGTATCAGTCCAGTCACTGTGTGTGAAAGGGAAACCTGACAGTAGTGTTTTAATCTGTTTGCTGTGCAGTGGTTTTTGTTTTATTTTTCTGCTGTAGACTGTGTGCTTACTGCAAAGCCTTCCTTCATGCGTTGGCTGTAGTGCTTGCCAACACCTTTGAAAAACATCCAATTCTCCATCAAGGGGCTTTTAATGAGAAAATGACTGAGGAGGAAGGCCCTCATGACAACAGCAGAGGTGTCATCTTGTGTCAGCAGTCAGAAATTCACCAAATTGGGCCCAGTCTGCTCTTCTTCAATGAAATTACCAAAAAACATTACAGAAGTACACATGGAACTTCCCTGTCTCCTTCTCCTGCTCAGCCCAGGATCCCACACACACTCTGAGGAGTCTGTAGGTGTCTAGCTGCCACGTGTAACCATGGAAAAGTCTCAGAGGAGTTTTCTGGGGCCAGCCAAAACAGATACTGCTGAAGTTGATGCTTCGTATTTCCTACAACATGAAGGAAATTGACTGTATGTATTTGCGCTTATTTATATCCAGTACTTTTTACTTGACTTGTTAAATGCAGAATTTCCTTCAAGGGTAGATAAAGCTATGCAGTCTAATGGTTGTGATAAGAAAATAGAGTGGGCAGAAGCAAAAAGTGTTTTAAAATTGATCTTCCATTGACCAGATTTTTGAGAACCTTCCACACAAGGAGGTCTGCACTGGTGTGAAGTCCTTTGTGATGCAGAAATACTCCTTGCACCATTTTTCAGCAGGGAAGGAAAAAAAATTAAAGACATTGTGGAGGTAGGAAAAAAAGTAAAAAGAGAAGTTCACAAAAAAAAAAGAAAAACAACACACAGCTTTGTAATATCTGGGGATGGTTGACAGGCTGAAGCAAACAAATATTTTAGTTAAAAAATAATGCAGTTAAGGACAACAATGAAATGAATATAGATTTATCCAGCAGAACTTATTGATGGGGGAATACTTAGTTTTTAAACTAAGTATTTCAAAACCAACAGAACGTGATGGTGCACAGCAAAGGTTTTTAAAGGAACTAGCACAGAATATCATGGACTGGTAGCCAGCATGTTTGAAAGTTCATGAATAGCAGGTAAGTTTCAATAAAACTGGAGTAGGTAAGTGTAGTAATAACTTTTAACAAGACAAAGAGATACCCTAGGAAATTGTTAATCAGACTATTTGAATTAAAAAAATAAAATCTCAAAAATAACAAAAGATCAACCATGTCAGCACATTTTTCAACTATTTTAAATTGAACTTGAATTAACCCTTTTTGGTGGTGCAAAACGCTGGATGTCTTGTACAGGGCTGTTGCAAGAATTCCATCAGAGCAGAGGAAAATCATGCCGGCCTTAAAGTGTTAATTATTTTTACTTTCTGATTGCTTGGATCTGTTTTTAGATGATGGTTTTTATAATTTGTAGTCTTTTCATGGACCATTGTTGAATGTCCTTGGATGACTGGTCTGTCTGACCACAAGTTGAACAAACACCGAACTGCACCAATACATCTTTGACACAATGTCTCCTTAGGGTTGACCCAGTGGCTTTTGAGTAACATGGGGTCATTCAAGATAAAAGATTGTGCTGACAAATTTTGATGGCCTCCAAATAAACTGAACACGTGGGACTGGATTAACTGGACCATAAATAAAATTGTCTGTCTCTTCCTGCCTGGATCTAAAATAAATGTGCTGATAATATTTTTAAAGTCTCTACAGAGGAGTGATATAGCCACAGCAGAGACTGGATATAGATAGACTCAGAAGGCAGTTACCATGATTTGGGTTTATGTTTATTTGATTATCTTTCTTGCAATTAGAGAACCTGGGAGAGGTCCAGTGTCCCAGAGTGCGGATGACTTGCCAGTGTCCATAGCCAAAGAAAAGGAATGAGGGAATACTTTGCCAGGGTGTGAAGCCTTCAGGTTTTGTTTTACTTGGTTTCAAATGTTTGGAAGCCTATATACAATCAGACATACTAGCTGTGGGTTTGGTGACTCAGATTTGCACCTCTGAACCAATAGTGCTGCTATTTTTACATTTGTAAACTCACAGTTCCCTGGCATGCACATTGGACAAGCTGGACACTTGTCTGATAGTGGTGCTGTCTCTTACATCTGAAAGGTCTCCAAGAATTTACTCCTCCTGGAAGGAATTGTAGAACAGGTTTCAGTAAAGACTGCAAGGGATCGGGGTTCTGAGTTTGGTGCTAAGCACTGATGCCGACCAGAGGACATACCAAGGGAGTCAGTTGTCTCTCTTGGATCTCACTCTCACCATTTAAAGCTCGGCGTGGAAGTGCTTCCTTCCTCAGTGCTTCTTGTCATCCGTCAGGGCATCAGTACTGTCATGCTAAAAGAATCTGGCACGTCACCATTGCGACTCATTTGAAATCAATACTGAAACATGGACACGTATTACCACTGAGTCTGGAAGGTATGAACAGCTTGATTATAAGAAGCAAATTTGACAATAGTTAGCACATGAAGTCAAGTACTGAGCACATGACAATCAGAAATGAACCCTGCTCACCTTTGGAACAGCAAAAATGGGAAGTGTTGAGCTGAGTGAGTGCTGGCTAAGCTGGTCAGCTCTTCAGCCCATCAATGGCAGCTTAAGTAACTGGGGCTTATTTGGGCAATCATGCCAGCAGGTCACACACTAACCAGCAGAGGAAGGAGACTAAGTCTGGAAAAGAGGGCTTGAAGTGGTAAGGAAGGGGGATTTCTGTAGAGCTTTGTAGGATGATGGGCTTCAGACAATGTGTCAGAACCAGGTCAGTGTGCTGGTATATTGTAAAATCCTACTTCTGTGTGCAGGAAGAAGAGTTGTGTGGGTATTTTGTGAAATCTACTTCTGAGTGCAGGAAGGAGAGTACAAGCAATGAAGCAAGACACTAGCAGGAGTGTTATCCTTAATTTGCAGCAATGCTCAGTTGGCAGATTGTGTCTGGTTAGGACTGATGTTTTGGGCAGTGATTCAGTCACGGAGTACTGAGGTATTTTCCAGTTTGAAACTTTTATTTTGTCAGGAATATGCATTAAAATCCAGAGGGCTTGTTTAGTACCAATCTGTGGATCCCTTTTTGTGTGTGTGTGTACAACACAATTAAAAGAGAATATATGTGGTGGTTTTACTCGGGTGGGCAGCTGAGCTCCATCACAGCTGCTCTCTCACCCCCCCCTCCTCAAAGAGGAATGGGGAAAAAATATGATGAAAAGGGCTCAAGGGTTGAGATAAGGCAAGGGAGATCATGCAGTAATTTTTGTGACGGGCAAAACAGACTAGGCATAGGGAGATAGTAAGATTTATTACCTATTACTAACAAGCTAGAGAAGTGAGAAACAAAGGAAAGAAACCTAAAGCACCTTCCACCCCATCTGCCCTCTTCCACCTCCTCCCTCTGAGCGGCGCGGGGGAATGGGGGAATGGGGGTTATGGTCAGTCTACAGCACTTCTTCTCTGCTGCTCCTTCTTGGTCACTCTCGTCCCCTGTGTTATGGGGTCCCACCCACGGGGTGCAGTCCTTGATGAACTGATCCGGCGTGGGCTTCCCACAGGCAGCAGCTCTTCAAGCACTGCTCCCACACGGCTCCGTCCCACGGGGTGCATCCATCCATCCCCCAGGAGCAAACTCTCCAGCACGGGTCCCCCACGGGTGGGGGCAGCTCCCCCCAGACCCCCTGCTCCACGTGGGCTCCTCTCCACGGGCTGCAGCTCCGGCCCGGGGCCTGCTCCTGCGGGGGCTCTCCATGGGCCGCAGCCTCCTCCAGGCCACATCCACCTGCTCCAGCGGGGGCTCCTCCACCCATGGGGGGGCTGCAGCGTGGAGATCTGCTCCATGGGGGACCCATGGGCTGCAGGGGGACAGCCTGCTCCACCAGGGGCCTCTCCCTGCACAGCCCGCAGGGGAACTGCTGCTGCCTGCCTGCAGCACCTCCTGCCCTCCTGCGGCCCTTCTCTTGGGAGCTGCAGGGCTGCTTCCCACTCCCCTCTCTCTCTCCCAGCTGCTGTGTGGCCCAGCATTTGTTTGTTTGTTTGTTTATTTTCCCTGGCTTAAATCTGCTCTCACAGAGGCACAAAACAACATCACTTATTGGCTCGGCTCTGATCAGCAGTGGGGCCCTTACCAAACATGGGGCAGCATCTAGATCCTTCTCACAGAAGCCACCCCTGCATCCCCTCACTACCAAAACCTTGCCATGTAAACCCACTACACTTTCTGGAAGGTTACATCTAGAAACATAGTTAATAAACAAGTCTGATATCCTGGGCATGGAGTTGCACCTGGAAAATTAGCAGTAAGAACCTAAATTTGTCTTGTTCAGATGGACAGCTTTATACATGAGCTTTGACTGTAAAATTTTATTGAGCTGCTGAGTATAGTTTGACTTTTTTTTTTTTTGTCTTTATTTTGAGCAATTTCACTTTTAATTAAAACATGGACTCATTTTTCTTCTTTTCAAGTTTGTTTTAGCAAAGATATTTTATGAAGAAGTAGATTCTGAAACAGCCTATTTTAGAGACACTTTATAGCTTTTGTTACAGAGGATGAATAAACATGTATTATATCTAAATTTGCAACAGAACCATTCTTCCTTGTGCTCTGCAGACCTTATCAAGGTTTGAAAAATTATCCTTGTAACTAATATATCCAAACAAAACAAGTTCCTAAAAGCTGAGAGGAAGGATTTGTCACTTGAGTTTGCTGTGTAATTTTGAATTATGGAGCTAACTGTGGAACTACTTAGATTCCTTCTCATATATCCGTAATGTATCAGTAGGGAAAAGTGAAGGGCTGATGAATAATTTGTTGGCTATTTCTGGGTAGATTAAAAGGGAAACCCAGGTTCACCTACTTAGCTTTTTGCAGCATTTTGCCTATACTTCATCTGTGTAGCCACAGTAGTTCACAGATCTTCACTGGGCTCACATAGATCCCAATGTGGTTGATGTACATAACTTCCAAGGGCTTCTGAAACTTATTGGGAATCTTAAATTTCTTTCTTGCATTGACTCCAAATTGCTCAGTGGGTCCTGAAGGTTTGACCCCATTTCAGGTTTTTTGGATATATACAGGCTTTGAAATGCTGTTCACAGGGATGGTGATTTCAGTCCTTCCTCTTTCCTTTTCTCTTTCTTTCTGTCTTTCTGTCTTTCTCTCTCTCTTTCTCTCTTTCTCTCTTTCTCTCTCCTTCTTTCTTTCTCTCTTTCTGTTTGTTTGATATGGATTTAACATTCAACACCACAACATATTTACTAACTTAAAAAGTACAACTTGCTTTGAACAGAGTCTCCGTTGTCCTGCTAGGTTTTTACTTAGTTGTATTCAACCATGAATGATGCAGAGCCCAAAATCTGGCCTCACTGAGAGTAACTCGTGCCTGCTGTTGGCTGATGTTTTTGGCTGAGTGTCATTAGAACAATGTCTATGAAGACTCTTAATGCCAACAGGGCTCTTGTGGACTTTTCTTCCAAGCTGAAATGCTACTGAATCTAGAAGAATTAGGGAAGAGGTGATACTGGTATTTCATTTCAAGATTTGTTTCTAGTTAGAAAGGCTAAAGGTGAAGCTAATCAGAAATACCAACAGGACAGCATTTTTTTCCAAGGTGATCAAGGGAGGAATTTGTAGTTCAAGAATTATAAGATTTTTTTTTTCCATTTGTTGCATTTTGACACAAGTTTCTCAATGCCACCTTTATTTTCCTTGTATGTTAGTTTGAAATATCATTTTAATCCTTCCATATGAATATTCAACAAACAGACAAACAAAAAAACCTCTAGGAGCTTTATAGTGGGAATATGTCCTCTGAGCTTTGCACAATTCTCAGTGCACTGGAAATTTTTGCTTTGGTATTGAAAATTAGAAATCTTAAGCTAAAGTATTTTTGCATTTTTCTACACATGGAGCAATCGTTGATTTACTATTGGTTGTGCTGCAGCTTTTTCACATAGCTTCAGTGAAAACATTGCCCTTCCTAGTACAGGATAACTATTAAAGGGTTCTCCTCCAAAGCCAAAGTACAACATGCCCATAAGATAAATCTGGCTGCTCTTTGTTCATGTTTTACCATCATGTTTCATCACACCCTAAAGCCATCCTCCTCACAGTTCATTTTAATCTTAACAGACTTTTGTCATCTCGATGTCTGTGTGAAAATGATGGGCTCTTGGCAGATACCTCTCCTTTTCTCAGGGGTCCTTGAGCAAATGTTTATCTGGGACACTTAACCCTGACAGTGAGTGCGTTTGACCATGTGCTGGAACTGCTGAAGGGAAGGTGCACTTCCCTGGCCTTTAGCAAAATGATTCGACTGTCTAGGCCTCAAAAGGGTGAAAGAAGACTGGGATAGCTCATTGAAGGGATTGCTGCCTACCCTTTTCAATGAGCTGATTAAGAAATCTCTGTTCAGTTACTTTGAAGGGTATGGGTTCAGAGATACTCCATGGTTTTCATGCTTGACAAAATCTCCAGATAATTTGTCTGTGATGCTTTTTGTTCCAGTCCATTCCAAGTGACAATGTTGGTACATGCCTATTAAAAAGCTATGGCAATCTAATATGAGCTAACATTGTTCTGACTTCATAAGTTAATGGACTGCAGTAACTTTTTAGTAAAATAATACACCTGTATAAGACATTTAGTGGGGGGGAAGGGAAATAATAAAGTCATGTTATACAGCAGATAAATCATCTAACAGGGCTAACAGGGGAAATAAGTATGCTTTCTTCTGGCTCTAGATACATTGAAACTGGCACAGAAGTCCATAGGTTAAAAATATACTTGAAGAGCAATAGTTTACCTAATCTATGAGGTTTCTTGCAAATCGGTTGAAATTAAGTGTTCTCTTAGAACTGATACAGGCAACGTTGTTCTTAGAATCGTAGAATCATAGAATGGATTCAGTAGGAAGGGACCTTAAAGATCATCTAATTCCAACCCCCCTGTCATGGGCAGGGACACCTCCCACCAGACCAGGTTGCCCAAAGCCCCATCCAGCCTGGCTTTGAACGCTTCCAGGGACGGGACATCCACAGCTTCTCTGAACAACCTGTTCCAGTGCCTCACCACCCTCATAATAAAAAAAATTAAATCTAAATCTACCTAATCTAAATCTACCCTTTTAATTAATTCTTAAAGTCAATACTCCTTGTCCTATCACTACCCTTTCTGACGAGTCCCTCCCCAACTTTCCAACTTTTCCCTTAGGCACTGGAATGCCGCTGTAAGGTCTCGTCTCCAGGCTGAACAACCCCAAATCCCTCAGCCTGTCCTTGCAGGAGAGATGCTCCAGCCCTTTGATCATCCTTGGGGACCTCTAGACTTGTTTTAACACATCCATGTCCTTCTGGTGCTGGGGGCCCCAGAGCAGAACACAGTGCTCCACGTGGGGTCTCACGAGAGGAGAGGAGAGGAGGAGAATCACATTCCTTGTCCTGTTAGGCATGCTTCTGTTGATGCTGCCAAGGATATGGTTGCCTTTCTGGGCTTCAAGCACACATTGCTGGCTCATGATGAGTTTCTCGTTAGCTAATGCTGCCAAGTTCTTCTGCTCAGGGCTGCTCTCAACCCATTGTCCACCCAGCATGTGTTTGTGCTTGGGATTGCCTCAGCTCAGATGCAGAACCTTGTACTTGGCCTTGTTGAACTTCATGAGGTTCTCATGGGCTCATCTCTCAATCCTGTCAAGATCCCTCTGGATGGCATCCCTTCCCTCCAGTGTATCAACCACACCACATTTGGTAGCATATAGTAATCCCTTTCAAGAATAAAACTGTAAGACAAGAAAAAATACTAAACCAGATACTTTTTTTTTTTTTATTTATATTTTTATTTTAACATTAAGCAGTGTCTTTCAGAAGTGCCGAGCGCCCAGCTGTTCCCTGATTGCATTGACAGCAGGTGAGTTTTCATGGGTCTGAAAATCAGAACATTTCAGATTTTTCCACAGTGTGAGCTTGGTGTGTTGACTGAAGTGGGACCGCTGGTCACGTACTGATGTGGACAGCCAACCAGATATAAGTACTTGCTGCCTGGCAGTGGGGTCAACTGCCTTATCCCAAGAAGATCCACTCAAGGAGGCAGCACAGTACAGCTGGTGGCTTTTGAATTCCAAATCTACCTTGGAATACACTAATATTTCAATGGGACTGAGTGCACAATTACTATGAAGAGCATAGTTTTAGGCCTGTATTTCACTGTGTAGAATTTTTTGTCAGCAGTTCCTCTTGGAAAGCTTCTGCACTGAGATCTCTGCCTGAGAACAGCTAGAGACCATTTCAGTGGTTCTTGTTTGTGGTTTTTCTTGGCAAGTCTACCACTAATATAAACTGTCTATTTCACCTATGTAGCTTGAAAAGGTCATCATGCTCTGTTGTGCTCCATTTGGAAGCCAGAAGCTTCTCTTAGAGATGCTCCGAGTTGCTTCTGCCATAAACACTGGTTCAAAGTCCTAGCTCTGTTTGGAACAGCAGCCAGAGTCCCCAAACGTAATTGTTCCGTTGAGCGGAAAAATATTTTATCAATGCTGAGTGTTTTATATGGAACATGCTTTCCCCAGCTGGCAGAACTTCAAGAATATCCAAAGTATCTTGTTGCATGGTTACTGGAAGGCATATGATAACTGTCTAGGCTTGTTCCTCACATTGTAAGGGTAGGTTATTTGCTCTGTTAGCTTTACGGTCTTGATTTGCTCATGCGTACATGAATTATGCAAGGAACGTACATCTGTTTTACAGAAACAGGGAGAAGAACTCAACCCAATGTAAAGTTTATTTTCTGAATTATTCCATATTTACCACTAGAAAAGGTATACAGAAACAGTGATAGCTGTTTAAAACTTCAGTATGCTGCATTTCTGAGACATGCAACTGTTCTAGCAAGCTTTTAGATGGTTCTCAAGTTTAGTCCTAAACCTGTGCTAGGCAGAAAAACTGATAAAATAATCCACTCAGGAGGGGACCTGTAAGACCTTTTTCTTTCATCCTGCAGCTCTCCAAAAAAACAACTGTGATTGAGTGGAAGAAAACTAGAGGCCAAATCTCAATCATCACGTTTATTAAATTACATTAATTGTGTTTTAGGGTGATAAAAACTACAACAAATGCTTCCCTTAAAGCTATGTGGATAGATTAGGCTTTAGCAATGCTGCTGACTCTACTTAGAGTGGTAGCTACAGTAATGGCTGCAGTTTGGAAATCCAAATTATTTCCCTTCCAAGGGAACTTTTCTGTAAACCTGTTTAAAAGTAGGGTTGTTTCTGTGATGGTTAGTACTGTAGCATCAAGAGAAGCCAGTTATGGATTAGACTCTGCAGAAACGAAAGTAAAAACAGTGCCTGACCTGTAGCGTACCTTCGTGAAGGCCTGTGTATCCTCTTCTGCAAATATCCTAGGTCTGCCAGGATTTGGTTGAGTTTAGTTACACTATCTTAATGATTTTTTTCCCTATAAGAAGAACCTGTAGTCTCAAATTCAACATCATCTTAGCATTTGCTGTTTTGTCTGTTTGCTTTGGGAGATTTGTTTCACCTAGGGTAGGAAATTCTGTCTCATGATTTAGATCAGGACAAAAATAAATAAATAAAATAAAGCGGAAAGATTGGCACATTGGTTACTGTGAAAGAAACACTTTCTGCTAGTGTACTGGTTACTAGTGTCCTGTGAATTGGAAAGTAATGGCACCTTGAGAGAAATCTGAATCACAAGCAAGTCTTCTTCACTTTTCTAATTGTTCCCAAGATTGATGTTAACCTGAGTTTGGGAGATACATGGCAATACTAACACAAAACAGGCTAGGCATTGTTAACTGAAGAAGCGCTGGACAGGAGACAGGCAGGAGTTCTAAGTGTAAAGTATGGAAAATCAATTTTTTGCTTTGAATTGTGGCACAGAACTGTAGAAATGTGAAAATTATACAAAGGCATGGTCTCTAGTTCCAATCGATGTGCTAAAAATGTATTTGATGAAGGTTTTAAAAATAATCTTTCCTAATGTTTACAAAATCCTTTACAAAGATGGCAATAATAAGAAAAATTTAATGCTTCTCTAGAAACATGCAAACATGCACCATCAGGTCATTTCCAGCACAGAGTGAAGATTTTTTGGGATGAACTGGATGAACTTCATGAAAGCCTGGTGCATTCCCGCAGCATGAGGAGGAACCCTAATGAGCACCTGCATGCAGAGCTGTCAGGGAGGAGAAGCAGCAGCCACTCTGTGGGCTCACAGACACATTTTTAGCTCTACATAAAGAAAGAAGCAAGTCCCAGCAAGGTCATGGAAGTGTCCATGTGAACTGCAAGCTGACCTCCAAAATGGCAGTGATCTGTTCCACTGCTGGTCTCATTCCACATTCAGCACATAACGGGGCGTTTATTTCTCCTACTGTCAGTGGAAACATAAAAGCCTTTAAATCCATGTAAATTGCTCAGACAAAAGGTATATTAATACAATCTGCTACAGTCCAGAGTTGCATTTCTTCCAGCAGCACTGTAAACAGCATTCCCCCAATTCAACATCATCTACCATTTTCCTGCATCAGGAGGGGGAGGATAAATTCATTCACTGCTTCAGTGATAAATCTTTGGAAGTCCCTTGATTTCTGAGCTCCTAGTTGGAGAATGGTTGGTTTGTGTATTGCCGTAAATCTCAGATATTACAGTCCAAAATACTGTTATCAGAGATTTAGATACTCCTATTAACAATCAAAATTGTTCAGAGCCTCTTGTTGTTCAGTTCTCCAAAGAGATACAGCAAGATTCTGACACCAGGAGTTGCCAGGGTGAATTCATGGTCAGCAGACCAAAGACCAAACTCTTTGACGCCATTATCTCTACCACCATCTACATTGTCTGACTTGAGGCAAACAAAGTGTCATCTAACTGCCTTGGATGGTGATGCTAGGGAAGAGGTACTCCCAGAACTTGTACTGTCTTCTGAGAACAAACTGCATTCACAAAAACAAGACCATGGGAACCTTGAAGCTTGTAGGCAACCTCTAGAGTAGTTTCTGTGTCCTTGTGTTTTCATGATTTAAACTGCTCATTTCTTGTCCTCCAGGTGAGCCCTCTGATCACTTTTCTTTTCTAGACACCTGAATACAAGTTTTCTCACAAAAAAATGGTCCTGATTTTGGAAGATACATCTTTTTATCCGTTCTTTGCAAAAGCTCGTTGCAGGGGTGACCAGGAGCATCTCGTCTGGTGCAATAGCCCTGAAAGTGACTTAGGTGTCTCTGAAGGTTGCAGGCAGTGGATTAAATCTCCCACTGTTATTCTCAGCCCTTGCCAAAATCAGACTTCTGCCTGAATGTGCAGGCTGGTGTCTGCAAGATTCCTCACGACAGGTGGGTTCAGGGTCTCAGAGTCTGAGGCCAGTCCCATCGTTCTGCCTCAAAGGCAGCTGAGGCATGGGCACCAGACATCTAAGGAGCTGTGTCTAAGGAATCTCACTTTCTTCTCAGCACTCAGCCTGCTGGACCATTACCATGACAAAGGAGGATTATTGACTTTAATAGCCATGATGCCTTTGATTTGAGGCTCGCTTTGATTTGGGGCAGTAGGGTTCACTGGCCCAGAGAAGTGATGGTCTCCTCCAGGTGAAGAGCAAGGATAGAAACACATTTTTGAGAAGGAGGAGGAAGGAAAGAACTAGCCGAAGAGACTGACTGGAAGCTATAATGGGTGCCGTTAGTCTCTGGGAAGGGCCCAAAAGCAGACTGTGATTTCTTAAGACAATTAAAAGCAAATTGTCTGGCTGAGTGATCGCAGGGCAAGGAAGATGCTCCCCCAGACTATAATTCAAGGGGCTGAATGGCCCTCAAAAATTGAGAGGAGAGAAGGGAAAGAAAAAAAAAAAAAGAAGAAGAAGAAAAAAAAAGAAAGAAAAAAAAAACAGAGGATGAGGCAAATGATGGAACAGATGTGAGTGCTTTTGTTGGCAAGACTTGGAGGCTAGCGGGATGGCGATAGGCTAATTTGAGGCGCATAATGCCAGGTTCCTTTCATATGCAGAACAGCACTTTGATCCAGTGTGGATGAAAGTGCTGAAAAGTGGAGAGGATGGCAGGGGGTCTTTTGTCTTTGACAAAAAAGGCATCTGCCGGGCTCTAACCCCCTTTTCTCCACCCCCTTAGCCTAGCAGGCCACTCCAACAATGCTAGCAAAGGGGACAAGTGTCTCCTGACAGCTGAAGAAATCTCCAGGAGGAGAATGAGGTTTGCAGCAATATGTATACCAGAGAGCTTAATCGATTTTTTCCACAGTACAAAAAGGGAAAGGGCCGGGGGAAGACAGAGAGATCACAGTGGAAATGGGAGGTGGGAGGAAAAAAAATCCCTTTATAATAAACTTGTTACTTTTGTTCTCCAAATACATCTTTTCAGGAGATGCTTTGATGCTAGTATGAATACACTTAATGGAGCGGGGTAGGGTAGAGTTGCTGGGGCGGGGGAGGTGTGAAGTAAGGAAGAGTAGTCTTACAGGGAGGACAAATGTAGAGTGATTTTGGTGGATTCCAAAACAGGCAAGATTTTGGAATTAATAAAGTACAGTGCAATGCAAAAGACACCCAGAAGATAGACACATAGTTTGTGTAACATTTGTTTGAGGAATTCAGATCAGTACAAGTTCTTGGGTTTGATTTCTGGGCAAAATTGAAAACTTTTCTTCAAACCTTCCTTCTTTTTCTGTTCTCTTCTTAACTTCCTGAACTGATTACAAATTAAAGCACTTCAGGTCTACGAGGGGATCTGGGAAGGCAAGTGCTATTTGTGCCGAGCAAATACACCAGTTGCAGATCTGCTGCTGATCTGATTCCTGATTCTCCATCTCATGCTCTGTCAACTCTCTTCCAGCTTTACACATCTGGTAAACAAGACTGGGATCGAATCCCCAAAGTTTGATGACTGCAGTCTTCCTTAAGTACCACTTTGTACCAAGTCTAATGTTTTCTTTTAGAAATAATGACAGATAAGAGTTATCGACATCTAAGCGAGACCCACCTCAGCAAATTAAATCATTTAAGAACAGAAGGTTCAGGGATCTTCTTTCTTTTGAGATCCTGACAGCGTTTATCCAGTACTGTTTACCAAAGATAACCTTCACACCGGGGCACAGCTTTAACCAACACCTGGTGCTGCTAACAGCTTCTCCTTCTTTATCCCCACATGTCCCTTTTCTTTCTACCCAGGATTTACCCTTCCCCCAGGAAGATACAAGCGATGCAGAAATAAGGAGAAGCTATCACATTCCTTGACAGGCTCTACACACACCGATGCCAACCTGTAATCCTGTGTAGTTGTTCAGTGGGAGTGCCAGGGTCCCCCTCCAACTGATGCCACCATCCAATTCAGACCAGCTGATGTGGAGAGTATTTTGGCAACAGCATCTCCTACCTTCCAGCTTTGAAATGCCTGCTGACATGAGTTACTATAACTCATTGGGAAAGACTTGGAAAGCAATTGGTGCTGCTTTGATTCCTGGCCATTTGTCATTCCTTGACTTTTCCAGCTCCCAGTGCTTGAAATGTGGTTGAAAATGGTGCTGCGGGACTTTGTCTGCTGCTGCTGCTGTCAGCAAGGGAACTAAGACCACCCTGATCCCTCACACACCTCCAGGGTGAAAGTCACCTCCCCAGGTGGGCTTCAGGTGGTTCTTGTGAGGTTTCACTCTCAGGTGCCACACAGTGATAGGGTGCTGGACAAGAGCCAAATGGGGAAATATATTGCTCACAGGGAAGCCTGACTTGCAGGGAACAGCCCTCTGTACTCCTCCATGCCAAGGAAAAACAACCCACACAGCACCACACAAGCCAGATGTCAGAGCTGAGAAGTCCAGGATAGCCTGCTACGTACAGAGGTAATTGTGATCAGGACTGTGTACAAATCTCGGGTAGTGAGCTTGGACATTTTGTTCTTTGAGGTGAAACATGAACCACCTCATTATGAAAAGCCTATTGTGCTTCTCCAGCTGGGCAGACACATCCTTCAGCTGCCACCATCTTGAGACTTCTCTGTGTGTTCAGTACCAACTCTTCCATCTGCACACCAAAGAGACACCCTTACCATGGTCCAGACAGCTGCCAAAGCTGCCTCGCCACAACGTCTTTGTGTCATGCCAGCAGTATGTCTGGAAATACGAAAGGAGTGGGAGTGGGTTGTTGCTATTCCTGTGTAAACATGTGCAGTAACTCTTCATAACTGCAGGTAGTCATTTCAGTTGTAGATTGTGCCGCTAAGGCAGGTTTATTTAGCTGTTTGCAGTTTATTTTGTGCTAGTTTTTTACTGCTGGTGTATGGGCATGAGGAAGGGAAGATGCCTGTGTGGGTCAGCCTGGTTGCTACAGTCCAGGCCAGGTGTGTGAGCCTGTTTGTGGGAGAGACTGAATCCGTTTCCCCTGAAACATGCTGCAAGGCTGGAGGGAAAAGGTGTATGTGAAGCAGAAAGTAGCCTGCAGACAGAGAGCCAGCCCAGATAAAGCAACAGCAGGAGTGCAGGCTGTGAGAGCACAGGAAGGTTTGCTTTGTTTTCATGTCTCATCCAGCAGGCTGGTGTTTTCTCTACAGAAGATGGCTACCTCTGCTGATTTGTGTTTGGATAAAAATCGAACTGTAGAGATTGCAAAGCCTTTGTGATGTGCATACTCTGCATCGAGGCAGAGCTACCTGACCAGCTCAGGAACCCCTCACAGATCTTACTGCTGCTCCATGGGCAGGGTCAATCTGGTCGTTGTTTTAAAGGCTGCAGAGTTTAGTGAGGACCATATTGTTTTAGTGGTACATTGTCCCAGTGGGTGCTGCTATGGTAGTCCAAATAACCTACAAAAGAAGCCATACCCATGGAAGTGTTTTTGGCTGCACTGGTTGTACATACAAACTTTTCCTGGCATAACCTAGCAGCCCTGGCTGTAGAAACCTCACATTTTCAGCACAAATTTGGCTTCTGTCTCAGTGAATCTCATCTGGTCATTAACATCCATTAGAGCTTCTCTGTGTGGGAAGTGAAGCCAAACAAATGGAAAACAATGGCCTCAGAATGCAATAAACCCCAGCCTCCATGCAAACTTTTGTGCAGAAATAAAGTGGTTTCAATTTGTTTTTGTTTAATTTACTTCCAAATAAAGCAAACATCCTTTGTTAAATCTCCTCAGATAGTCTGATGTAACTTTCCTGAGTGGTTAGTTTGATATAATTTTCCTGAGTGTCCACCTGCAGATATTCTTTTTATCAGGTGCAGTTTGTGACTTTTTGCCCCTTTTAAACACACGAGATGGGAGTGAGTGTTGCTATTCATGAACACCCTTCCAGAACTAAAGATAAATTTTGTGTTCTCATATTCAGTTACATACACAGTGATTTGGATCCAGGTGGGCATTGTAGCGGGGACAGCGTGATTTCAAGCTCTGTGCACTTTTCTGGATTGTTGTCCTGGGAAAGGGCAAATTATGCCTGTTTGTTCCTATATCCGTCCTGTCTTGGAAACCCAAGACTTGGTTCACACAACCTGAGCACATGAATACTCATGTATGAGTTTCATGTTATTGACAAGTACCTCTAGTTTCAGAATGCTTTTGTTGGTGTCCAGGAGTTAACTCCACAGAGACCTTGTCAACCTGCACAGTGCCATCTTGGAAACAAGAGCTAGGAAAATAAGCCCTCATAAGAGTAACTCTGAAATGTGTTTGAAGACCTCAGCAGACATCCCTCAGCTTACTTTCTTTAGAAATAAAGAATAATCAGGCAGAAGATTATAGCAGAACTTGTTGCTTTCTTGTGCCTTTCAAACAGGTCATCTGTGGGGATGCCTGTGCCAGAAGCCAGTGGGGTGGCAGATCTCTGGCTCAGACCCTGAGGCCATTACCAAGAAACACTGACACAAGAAAACCTGTAGAGGATCTCTGCTGATCTACCCTAGGGGTAGGATCTGCTCAGCCACCACTCTTGTGGTTGTTCTAGTGTATGCACAGCTTAAGGCAGAGAGAGTGGGAGCGTTTATTTTCCAAGGTTAATGCTGAGGAGGAGGGAGCGTGCGTCAGGGGCTGCTCTGCCCATGGGGAAGGTAGCAGCCTGGGGCCCTGCCAGCCACTTGGCCCGCAGGCAGCTCCTGGAAAGGATTTGTGCTGGAAATAAGTGGGGGAGCCAGGGGAGCACAATGCAGGAAGCCCCAGGGTGAAATCTTCCGTGTGGATGAGGAAGAAGGGGTGAACAAGGGAAGCCATGCTTGTTTGAGGTGTGGGGATCGGAGACAGTCAGGCCTAGGCTCTATGATGACTGGTAGGCTGCTGTCTAGCGGAGCAAGAGTCTTTCAAAAGACTGTTTAAATAAAGAAACTCCTCTTCTGCATGAATCACATCACAGGGAAAGCCACCCAGAGTTGCGTGTTGCAAGGTGATTTCCTATACTCAGGTCTGTGGGACATGGCAAGTAATTAGCTGCAGACCTGGAGGAGGCCTGGGTTGGTGAAACGTGGAGTAGGGTACTCGGAGTGGGAGCAGCTTCAGCGAGTCCTCTGAGGGTGGTTGCGTGTTTGTGACCTCCTCGAGGAGCGAGTCAAGAACTCACAAGGAACTCTGTCTTTTCCTCCTTCTCCCCTCCCCCAGGTGATCTTTGCTTTGAATCAGACTCTCTTGCAGCAGGAGAGCCTCCGAGCAGGCAGTTTCCAGATCCCCTATACGACAGAAGACCTTATCAAGCATTACAACTGTGGGGACCTCAGCTCCATCATCTTCAACCATGACACTTCTCAAGTGAGTCTTGCCACCGCAGCCCTTGTGCTACGCACACGTCCCGGTAGCTCTAACCCCTGTCTCACGCTTGTCTCTCCTCAGGCAGGGGCCAAAGACAGCTAACCTGTCTTTTTCCTGCGCCTGCTCTTCCAGGAGTCTGCGCTAGCTCACCGCCGTCTTACTGCACACAAGCAGCGAAGGCGCACCTGGCTTTCCCTTTTGGACGAATGCCGTGTTTGCTTTAGCATCAAAGCTCTATGAGTTAATCCTTTATTTTCTTAAGGATCCTGTGGAATTGCGCTAACTTGGGTAGGAGCAAACGTAGTGCCAACAGAGGGTAGAAGCAGGCTCTTTTGTGCAAACAGTGATAGAGAAATGCTGTCTTGACTTTGACACTTGTGTAGGGCTAGGCAAGTTGCAAGCTTTTTAATTTCTCCTATCAGTACGATTCTGCACTGTGGGCAAGGCGCAAAGAAGAGAAATGGAGTGAAACAAAGAAAAAGATAGATTTAGACTGAACGTCAAGGAAAAGAAAACCTCAGAGGCCTCACAGACTTCGTTTATGGAGACGGTTTCCCAAGCAGCACAGTGGAATGCAATGCTCTGATCTTTAAACCACAAGAAAATGCCCAGCAGGGACCAATTTGGCCTGTTTGGGCTGTTAGATAGCTAACCTCAGACTGAGACATCAGGCCTCTCTTTATTCTTGTGTGTGAGGTACTGCCTGGCAATTTGTGCACTTCAATGAAAATGTGGCTCTAGCCTCGCAGTGCTGAACAAGCGTGTGTTGGTACCTGGGCTTTCCCTGCTGAGTAACAGTTTTCGTATAGCCTTTTGATACATACAGCGCAGTGCTGCAGATCTGGAAATACTGTCATACTAACCCTTGCTTCTCTGGCACTGAGCTTTGTGCGCGTGTTACCTTCCTGTCCTGTACACCCTTCAGCCTGCCAGTGCTGGCAACCTGGTTGTTAATAATGCTTAGCTCTTACACAGAGCATTTCATTCATAGATTTGAAAGGGCTTCTCAAAGGAGGCCAGCACTGTAACGGCATACAGATGCTGCACCGCTGTTCTGCTGAGGTGTTGCAGACTGCAGAGCTGATGTTGCCTTGGGGGCCTTGGAAAGAACAGCTCTTGCCAAGACATGCTCTCCAAGGGAGCAAGCGCCCTTTACTTAGACAAGCGGCTCCTCCGCAGGGCAGTCCCCATCACAGCAAAGCTGAATAGCCTGCAAGTTGAACAGCTTACATTTTTAAGGAGAACTTATCTGTGAATTGTATATGACCCTGTGCTTGACCCACTGTGAGCTAAATACCCTTTTGCAACAGGCGGTGATAGTCTGAGTCACTCCAGAGCCTCTCCAGGTGCTGTATCCTTGCAAGGGAAAGCACCTGGCTTAGTGACCCTGCTCCCCAGAAAATGTCTCTTGCAGACCCTGTTCTTAGCAGTCCCTGTAGCTGCAATGTCCAGAGCTACTTATGGAAGAAGGCACGGTGGCTGTGACTCCAAACCCGTGATTCTCTCCAGTTGTAAGAGGTCGGGGTAGCATGCAGCCACAGCAGTCCTGGGGGCCTCAGGAGATGTACTCAGTATTTGAAAAAATACCTTGAAGACAGAACTACACCTGGTAAAACTTTCTTTCCTGACAAAATTTGGCTCTCCTTTTTTTCAGAAAGTTTGGGGATGTTTTTGTTAACTAGTTCAGAGTGTGCACTTACTCTTTGACAGCCCCAAGGGTTTGATACTAGTCAAACTCTCCAAGAAGAGTGTAATTATAATTATAGTTATGTCATACCCATGACAATTTAAGGAAGAAGTATGTAGTTAAAGATGGCCAGGGGCAAATATTTACTTTCTTCAGCCAAGCAATCAGGATTTGGGATCTATGGTGTGGCAAACTGAGAATATTTGTTGACTTCGCCTTTAAAAATAATAATAATCTGGCTGGCTTATGAAATGATCTGTTGAGAGAAATGGAGCACTATGCATTATTAGCAGTTTGTTTAGTCATTTTTGGCTTTCTTTGGGTTTTGTCCTACTGAATGTGTGTTGAAAGACAGGGCAATTGCCACATTCAGTGATGGAGCAAAAAGCCTGTGCATGATGTCTGCCTGAAATAAGTGGCCCTTTTTAAGGACTTTTTTTTTTCTTTTTATCTTAGGTCCCAAATTTCATTAATGCTACACTGCCAGCCCATGAACGTATTACTGCCCAAGAGATAGACAGCTACTTCCGTCAGGAGCTCATCTACAAGCGAAATGAGCGAATGGGAAGGAGAGTGAAGGACCTGCTGGAAGAGTACCCAGACAAGAGCTTCTTCTTTGCATTTGGAGCTGGTATGTGACTGAGGTGTTCTTCGACCTGAACACATTCTTTCCACATCCCTTAGAAGCTTTGGACAAGTGGTTGCCTCAGTTTAGAGAAGGGTCAGTACTTTCACCTTAGTGGACACAGAACACAGCTGTGGTCTGGTAATTGCCCCATACTGCGAAAACTTTCTGCAGTATGCAAAGAGCTCACAACATATGCATTGATTATAATATTTATTAGTTACAGACTCGTTTCTTCTATTTCATATGCACATAGCCACAGATACTGAACCAACGGTAGTGCATACACAAAAGAAATACACAGTTACACAAACATGGTTATGCTCTTGCCAACCAGGGTAGAAGGGCAGAAGCACAGAGCTGAAATGAAAGGTAACAAGAGCTTGCATCAGCATTTGAACAAACCTTTCAAGAACACATCCAAAAGAATAACATTCAGAAGTGTGTGAATCTAAGAGACCTTCTAAATGTAAGGGGAGATGCAAGACACACTTTCACCTTTCTGCTGCAGATCACTGCCTCTTCCACTGCACTTTCACAACTACAAGGGAATTTTGTCTGTCCCTATTTTGGAACAAAGCATTGTTCCCAGAAAGGGAAAAACTACCTCATCTGCTCCTTAGCAGCCAGCAGGAATCCATAGGCACATCTAGTGTGCACATCCAACTCAGTGGGTGGAGAGTGTAAACAAGATTGTTTTGCCTTGACTGCCGTGCTTTGTTCTAGCTCCAGGGAAGGGAAAAAGTGAGAATGAGTGCAGGTGCTAATTCCCACAGAAGCAGTGCATCCTGTCCTCCATGAACCATGTGGGCCTTGTGAGAGAGGAAGAACTGAAAGCACTGTCAGGACCCATGTGATGTTTTTTGCTCTCAATGGCCACTGCTTTAGTGAGGATGGAAGATCTAGACAAGGAAAGGAAAATATTTACTCAAACAGTGTAAAAGCATTAGTATTTGAAGTCTGTGACAACCTCCTCACTTGCAGCAGGGAGCTGTGGTTACAAACTTAACATAACAAGGGTCCTGTGTGTGAGGGCAGAGAGGTAATGAATGGTGGCTGATAGCATCTGTTCAGGCATGCATGAAGATTTGCTATCTCCTTGCCATATCACTCTGCTCTATGCAGCTCCCTGTCAGGAAGGAAGGTGAAGCAGGTACAGTTTGTATGGATTTTGGTCTCTAAGCTAAGACAAGAGCTTGGCTGTACTCCGGTAGCTGATGTGATTCTGACCACACTTGTCCTGGCTGGTCTGAAGTTCCTGATACATCTGCCCTGAGTGCCAGCTGCATCAGTTGCAGGTAGCCATTCCTTGGTGAGGGGGGCTAGCCATGGATGTCAGGGCTCCAGTAACTGGATCACAACAGAGGAATGAGCAGCCCAGGCTCAGATGCAAATGGGCAGACATGCATGCCAGTGTCGCTCTGAGTTAGTCCTGTCTCAAGAGCTGGAGAAAGGAGAGCCTCTCCATCTCCTTGCACACACACACTGCATCCCAGTTGCATCCCAGTAGCTGTGCTGGATAAATCACTTAGCTTCAAGGTTCTTTTGTATCATTTGTCTCCCTTCCAGTCAATTTCCTTGTCTTCCTACTCTTATCCCCCAGACTTCCTTCACTGTAATTAGCATGCACCGTACACTTCCCACAGTCCAGAAGCACTGCAGGAACAGGACAGATGGACAGATGTGTGGCTGTCAGCACCCACTGCTTCTTGCCCTTTTCTCTTTTCTCCCGTGTCCTTCCAAATCCTTCTCTACCATCATGACAACCCAAAACCTATCCCAGGCTTCCTGCATTCTTGCTTTACTCCTTTCTATTATTTTCCCTTTCTCAGCTGCCCCATTCTTTGTCCCAGTTGCCTCTTTCAGTAAAGCAGGGTTAAGATTCACACAGCACTTCGCTGTTGCAGTGCTGCCTAGAGCCCTGGGCCCATGTGACCACGCTTAATGAGTGGCTTATGTGCACGTCTTGCTTTCCAACCACCAAGCAACCTTTTCCATCATGCTTTTGAATCCAGACAGGTTCATACACTTCTCTGGGGACACTAGATCCACTCTGAAACTACCTCTAATTTTACTCTGGCTTTGCTACCAGGCTGGCCTCCATTCTCATCTGCTCTTCCAAATAGCTCTGCATAAAATACAGTGTCAGCCTCCCCCTGCCCCTTATGCAGTGGGGAATTAAACGGCAGTATGCAGAGATACTTGTGAGCAAAAGATATATAGCAGGAACCCATTTTTTTAACAGCACAATTCCTCATTATCCCCTTGTTTGTTTGCGTGGGGACTTCTTTATTTGTTTTGCACTAATTGCCTAAATTAGATAAGTAACATCACAGTGTATAATGCAGAAAACAGATCAATTTTTGTACAGTTCTGAGGTTTTCTTAGTGCACAATGCAAATTTGAGTGCAGGCTTTGATTGTTTTCCAGAGAGCTAATTGAGCCTTTTGCTTATCCAGATTCCTGTATGACAGGTGATTCTGCACAAGATTTATTTTGATGCCAGCAAGTAGTGAAGATGAACTAATAACTTGGGCGCAGTTCTTTGCATCGCTTGAGTATTGTTCTCTTGTTCAATTACTCGAATAGGGCCCCAAGAAAGTGATAGTACAGGGCACATTATAATGAGCTGCAGCAGAAAGTAGCAGAAAAGAGGAAAGAGAAAGCCTATAGGAGAGGGACTAAATCATCATTGCATTGTAGCTTTCCCTCTCTTGGCCACCAGTGTAAAATTTTCTCGCAGCAGTGATTGGTAAATTGCAGGACAAGATTGCATTAAAATGGTAGTAGGTTATCAAAGGGTTCCAGGGTAGAAGGGGGAAAGGACTTTTAGTTGTTTCTTTTCAGATTTTTCCACAGTGTGCCTTTTATTTTTAAAAGAGCTACACTTTTTAAAGGGAAGTTCAATATTCTCCATTAACCAAACATCACTGAAAAAAACCCACACTTTTATCATCAATTATATCCAAAGAAGGTCATGGTTTGTGGATGGCTGAGATATTACAAATACACTCTCTTGTTATATAAAATACTGTTTGCATTTGTATTTTAAATGGGAGAAAAACAGAAAAGATTGATTATTTATTTTATCTTCCTAAGTGGATTGATATAGTTTAGAGATGTGTAATGCATTTTGCACAAAAAGCTCATGTATCTTTTCAGGTCTTAATATAGCTCCATGGCTATAGATTTTGACTTCTTACACAGAATTATATGTGGTAATTTGCTCAGAAATAGATTTGATGGTTAGATCCAGTGTATTTTATGCTTTTACAACATTTTAACAGATCGTACACATTCACCCTGTATTCTGTTGAAAACTCTTCACAGTCAGATCTCATTTCTAGAACTGTTTTTTGTTTAGAAGTAATTTAAGCTTGCACAAAAGTAGAGAGGGAAAAAAAAATAACAGATTCTGCTGAAACTATCCAAAAAGCTTTGCTTTTGGCCAAAGTGCAAACATGGAAAGTCTCAAGCCAAAGGAAGTCTGTTGGAGGGAATTACAAAAACTTACGGAAAGAGAGAGATGGTAATGCCAGTGACATTCCACTAGGTTCAGTAAAGATTTTGTCTTAATTGTGGACAGGCCTTTTTATATAGCAGCACTTAGAGTTACAAGTTAGATCTACTTACTGTTGTCTGTGGAAGAACTTGGGGGCAAAGCCAGCTCTAATCTTCTACAAGCACTCTTCCTTTTGTATTCATTGTTAATTTCTCGGAACTGTACGTGCAGTGTTCAAGATCTGAATGCTAAGCCAAAGTGACTGATGGAGTTTTTTAATCCAGAGACAGCCATGTCAGTAGCAGTATAGGTTTCTGGTTTATCCAGCAGATGCAAATTGAAGTAGAGAGGGCTGCACTGTGCTGCTGTGCTGTGGATTTTTTTCACTTGTACCGGTCTGTTACAAGGGTGCTACCTGCTTGCTGAACCATCGCAGAGTCAGAAAATAGCTGAGGCTGGCAGATCATCTGGTCCAACTCCCATGCACAGAACAGGGTCATCCAGAGTAGATTGCCTGTGTATGATCAGGTTCTGAGTATCCCAGAGACAGAGACTTCACAGCCTCTCTGGGCTCTCTAGTCTTTAACCACTCTCATAGTAAAGAAGCTTTTTCTCATGCTCAACTGAAATTTCTTGTGTGTCAACTTGTGTTCGTTGCCTCTTGTCCTTTCATGTGCACCACTGAGAGAAGTCCTGCTCCATCTGTTTTACAACCTCCTGTCTTGTATTTATACATAGATAATACCCACATGAGACTTCTTTTCTCCAGGCTGAACAGTTCCAGCTCTTTCAGCCTCTCCTGGTATGATAAAATACGATAGAACAGAACAGAATAGTTCAGTGGGATATTAGGAAAAAGGACAAATGTCATCTAGTCCTACTGCCTGACCACTTCAGGGCTAAAAGTTAAAGCATATTATCGAGGACATTAGGCAAATGCCTCTTGAATTACTGACAGGCATGGGACACCAACCACCTCACTAGGAAGCCTTTTACAGCATTTGGCAACCCTCACAGTAAAGAAGTTTTCTCTAGTGTCCAGTCTGAACCTCCCCTGGTGCAGCTTTGTGCCTTTCCCACATCTTCTGTCATTAGTTAGTAGGGAGAAGAGACCAGCACCTCCCTGTCCAGTTCTCCTCCTCAGGAAGCTGTAGAGAACAATGGAGTTGCCTCTTAGCAGCCTCTTTTTCTCCAAACTAAATAACCCAAATGTCCTCAGCTTCTCCTCATGGGATGCTTTTATCATTTATAATCTTTGTTGCCCTTTTCTGGACTTGCTCCATTTTTTCCTTGTCTCTCTTGGACTTGGGAGTCTATAACTAGATGTGTCTCATTAGTGCTAAGGAGCAAGGAGGGATCTCCTTCCTCAGGCTGCTCGTATTGCTACTCCTAATGCATCTCCGGGGGCCATGGGCCTTTGCCACAAAGGGCACAATGCTGGCTCAAGGTCAGTTTGATGTCCAATAGGACCCCAGGTTCTTTTCTGCCAAGATGGCCTTCAGGCAGCTGTTTCCCAGCCTATCCTGGTGCCTAGAGCTCTTCTTTCCCAGATACAGGGCTTTGTTTGCTGAACTTCAGGATCCAAGGTTGCACCATCCATGCTAACCACTCCCAATCAGCTGTTTGTCCTTAACACATTTGGAAATGTTTTGCGGAATGATGTGCTCCATCACCTTCCCCAGGCAGAGATGTGAGGCTTTACCAGTCTGTAGTTCCCCAGATCCTCCTTCTTGAACCTTCTTGAAGATAGGAGTGACACTTGCATTCTTCCAGCCCTAAGGGACCTTCACCAATTATTGCAGCCTTTTAAAACCAATCAAGACTGGCCTTGCAGTAACATTGCAAAGCTTCCTCAGTTCCTGTGTATGCATCCTGTGAGGACTTGCGCGTGTCCAGTTTGTATGAGTGTTCCTTAACCAGGTCATCCTTACTCAACGCTCAGCCTTCCTTGCATAGAGCTTTCCCTGTGGTCACAGGACCCTAAGAGTCCTGAAGACCGGTTTTACCAGTAAAGAAGGCAGGTATGCACTGAGTACCTTGGCCTTTTCCTTGTCCTTTGTTGCCAGGTCTCCTGCCCCTTTCAGCACATTTTATATAGTCTACATTTTACTGCCGCAGTAACAATAGACACATTCTTTGTTTCCCTTGATATTTCTGATCATGCTCAACTCTAGATGGACTTTCTACATGGTCACTTTTATTCCAGGATGAATGTGGCTCCTGTTGAAGAGGCTAAAGAATAAGATAAAAGAATACCTTGATTTTAAAATATATATATATATATATATCCTTTTTTTATTATTATTATGCAGGTGGAAGCATACTTAGTGGCATGAGACACTGACTTTTTGATAGGTAAGGCCTCAGGTGAAGCCAGAGTCTCTAGGAGCTGAGTTGAGTCTCTAGGAGCTGCGTTTAAATTCCTCTAGTCTCTCCTACTTCTTTGAACAGCTGAGAAACTCCAGAAGTGCCAGCTCATGAATAAGCAGTATAGAGGGATCTAAGCTGCCTTATATCCCTGTTGATGAAATGAAAGACTTTACTGAGATATGCTGGCTGATGTATGAACTTCAGAAGTCGGCCCTCTTAATCTTTTAAACACTGTCAAAATCCCTTTTGTCTCAGAGCTCTTTTTTATTATTATTGTTATTTTGCCCCTCCTGAAAAAAATGCATCATTTTGACACTTTAAAGTGTGCTGGATATCAGCAAACCACCATTAATGCTAAGAAAAGAAGGATGATGATGAAAGCTTCTTCAGCAACCATTTCTTCTAATTACTGAAGGAAATAATGAAAGTATTTACTTGGTGTTACCCAGGTTTGTATGGATTCAAACCTCCAGGGACTAGCTGTTATTTCTGTTATTTTCCTTTTTTTTTTTTTCTTTTATCCCAAGACCTCCCGAAAGAGTTGTTATGAGTAGGCTGATTAACCAATGCCTGAATTAGCAATTCAGCAAGTTGTTAATTCACTTAAAACACTCCAGGATCTTAGTTGTCTTACTCTCAGCAGTTGAGTCAACTGATACTCTCTAAACTAAAATTAACTCTCAGATGGTTGACAAGTAATCCAACAACATGCAAAAGAAACATAGAATCTAAAATAGAATCATAGCGTATCCAGAGTTGGAAGGGACCCATGAGGATCATCAAGTCCAACTTCTGACTCTACACAGGGGAACCTAAGAGTTAAACCCTGTTTCCTGAACACCAGCATGTTTGGGGCACTGATGACTTCCTTGGGGAGCCAGTTCCAGTGCCTGACCACCCATCAGTCTCCTCTAAGGATTTTTGCACCATTGTAGAAGCGTAATTGCCCCTGTCCAAGCTGAAGATGGCTGCATAACCCATCTTCCTAGCCACCTGGACAAGGAAAAGAGAGAATATGTGACCACCTATGGTCACCCCATAGTCTATCATAGTCTACCAAATGGCTTCCTCCGATTTGTCTAGGTTTTGAGGCAGTCCTTGCGTTGTGTCATCCTCAGGTGCCAAGTACATTGGACACACAGACGTATGTGTAACTTTTTCCCTTGCCCCAAAATAATCCTGGAAAAAAAAAATTGCCATGGGGGGAATTGGAACTGTGCTGAGTCTCTGTCTTGAATGTTGTGTAAGGTGGTGTCATTTCCATATAAAGCTGTTTGCTGTTATTTCTTGAAATTTGTTCACTCTGGCATTTTTGCATGAGAAATTATGCAAAAGGAGCTATATCTATGATCTCTGAAAAATAAAGTATCAGAGAAAGGACCTGTTGACAGTGTTTATAAAAATAATCAACAGTGCTATTCCCAGGATGTCTCTGTCCAGCTAAACAACTGTTTATACCCATAACACAAAGCCAAACAAAAAAGCTGCCATGGGAATATGGAAGTTACCCAGGTAAATGAGATGTTGGTTGGCCTGTGAAATTCATTGGGAATTCAGAGACCAACATGGAAGCTTTAAACCTGACCTCAGCCCATTTGGAACTGGAGATGAGGATGTGCACAGGGAATATAAACATATATATGTCTTGCATAAGGGATTTGAAATGTGTAATGAGGAAGTTCAGGAACAATCCGAGTGAAGCTGTACCTTGGCAGATCCTAGAAGAGGGCAAAAATGGGGGCAGGGTCAGGTAGCTGACATAACGATAAAACAGATTGAGTCCTGTGGGGCCACCTTGCTTCTCCCTAGGCACAAAGGGCTTGCTGATTGCCTGCCTCCGTCTGTCTCTGGAATGCAGCATCATTTTAGGCTCTTTGGGTGGGAAGAAAAGCTGAGTCCCTGAAGGTGTGCCCGTACCTCTGTAATCTGAGAATGCCAGATACAAGCCAGCAGCTTTGAGACTGTTTTCCTTAGTAGCTTCTTTGAGTCTGCAGAATGCTAATGACAGGGTTTATTAGAACAACAACCCCAAAGGGAATAGATAGTGTTGTGTGAAGGCAGGACCCACATCCAAAGCCCCAGGGTTCACATGAAGGGCACTTGTCCTGACATCTCTGACACATGAAATGAGGAAAGCTTTGCATTTCTGCATTAGAGGCAGAAACCTCTGTTCCAGCTTATTAGTGGAACTGTCAAAATCAACCAGGTGAAACAGCTGTGTGTTGTTTCTGCTTCAGTCTGGTGACTGTCAGCTTCTTGTTATGCTAGGGTTTACCCTTTGCTAGCTCTGCTAGGCAGCAACGGCAGGGAGACTTTCATCTTGTAATACATTTTTAAGCTTGTGGAATTTCAAGTCCCTAATACCTTTTTTTTTTTGGGGGGGAGGGGGGGGGGGAATCACTGGTGTGGAATAGCAGCAGGTCCAGTGGCAGAGCTGACTGTGAGAGCCACAGTTCAGATGTGGCACTGGTATTTCCTTCCCTCATTGTGTAATGTAATGCTGGCTGCTAGCATAGTCACCTACGTAAGTGTCTCCTTGCCTAATGAAGCTGGGGCTTCAGCAGTGGAAAACTCTCAGTAAATGTCAGTACAGATGGAGCCTTGGTGGCTAAGCCTGCCTGAACAGAAGCCATTTCTTTTAACTCAGTTTTTCTAAAACATACCATATGAGGTTGTAAACTTTTTCCTTATGTTAACTTTGCTACAAATTTGGCCTTATAAACAGTGGAAAACTTTTTTTTTTTTTTTCCCAGCTTCAGTTTTCATCGTTATCAGGAGGTTTGACTTTGTCCAAAAGTGAAAATAGGAATCCAGGGAACCAAATGTAGTCAAGTCACACATTTAAGAGACAAAGATTTGACAGAAAACTTTCGTCTAGTAGATGAGAATATTTAATCATAGAATCATTGAATGGTGTCTTCTTGTCTTGCACTAAGAAAAAAATGGTTTCATTCTATCTTATGAAATTATAACTTTAAAGGTTATTTTTTATTCAATTAGGAAAATTTTCCCATGTTGTGCAAAGCCTACATCATAAAGTTTTTCTTGTTTACATGATTCTATTACAAGCAAATGTGGAATGTAAATCCTAGTAATTGCATATATATGAACTACTTAGCAAAGGACATCACTTTTTAAAAGAAATTGAAGGTTTTATTGTTTTATTTTTTATTTCCTTCTGGATGAATGTAGGTTTGAGGTGATTTCTTTAAGTTTCTCCATTTCTAGTGAAAATATTTTCTGTAGGTGAATGTTTTCCTGCCTGCCAGAATTTCCCCTTTGGTTTCAGAGTAATGAAGTATAATCCACTAAGATTTTATACTTAAAAAGGAATGTGAAAGAAATAGCATCTTTTGAAAAAACAAAAACAAAACAAAAGAACAAAAAAAAGCAAAACAAAACAAAACAAAACTCATGGCCCAGCCTTAGTGGAGTTAAACCTCAAGTGAACATTTATGGAGTAATATTTCAGCTTATAGATAACCACAGGGACAAGCACTTTTGGAATTGTGCAGACTCAGCAAGATGGCATCTGGGGGGAATTTGATCTACACATATGCAGAGGTCTTGTGATGCAACATACTTGTATACCTGCACCTGACATGAGCTGAGGTGTCTTTAAGTCAACTTAAACACCCCTAGGACTGGACCCCCATTTTTAATTTTTCTCATTTCTCATTTCCTTTTCCTGGCAGCATTACACATTGAAGAGTACCATGATTTTGGTGTCTTGGTTTCTGTTCCTGTACCTGAGCTTTTCATGACTTGGAAAGTACTGCTAGAATGATCAAGAAGTGTTATTTCTAGGCTTGTCCATTAGAGAGACAACTGCCTGTTTTAAAATGACTCGATGTTCTGCATCAGCTAGTATTTAAAAGGTATGCCCATGTGAGGCAAAGTGGTGACATTTGCCCCTGAGCCCCAAAGATAGGTTTCTTTTTCTTATACCTCTTCTGGGCCAGTTTGAATTGTCCTTGGGAAAAATCTATCCAAGTAGGGAGGGTATTTTACTGGCTCAGACAAGGTTCCTATATTGTGTACGGATAAAACAAGGAAGTGTGACTCTTAGACCATGAAAGAGCTGAACATCCCCCTCAGTGTGCATTTTGCTGGTTTGGTCCTGGCAAGGCACCATATCTTTCAGTCTGTAAATCATTCAAGGTTAATTTTCCCATCTCTGCTAAGTGGATAACAGCATTCTTTTCCACTACATCAGGGTGCTCAGCTGGGAATGTTTGCCACTGCTGGTGTTACCAGCCCATGTAGGAAGCCTCTTCCAGCTTTGCACAGGATTTTTAGGAACAAAGTTTCACAGTAATGTGGTTATACAAAGACGAGGACTCTCTCTGCTTGCTGCAATGATATGACTGCCTCAGGTATGGCATGCTAAGCTCTGTCAGTAAGACATGGCTGGGGTTTCCCTTCTTTGCTCACTTAGTCCGATGAACGCTGAGCAAGGCCATTTGGTGATATGTTTGAAAAATGGGCTTTGCCTGTCTCTCACAGAGCATGAGCTGTCCTTTGTGTGCCAAAAAGGTTAGTATCAGTAAAGATCAGGGGACCAACCTTTTCTTTCTGCCGATTTGTTTCTGTTTCACCCTGTTCAGCTCCTGTCAGGGAATAACAGGCCATGGAGTGGGTTAAAGAAAGTTACCCTGTAAAGATTCTAGCCTGTGGGGACACCATTCTTCTACTATTTGACTGAAAACCTACTTTCTGTGTCTCTCTACTCAGTTGTTGTCCTAAGAGCTGTGTCTTCTGGGAACTCCTGTTAACTTTGTAAGGTGCTGATGTCAGTAGGGATCACAGTTTCCACCTCCTGGGCTGATGGACCTAACTGGCTGGTAAAGTGGTCTGGACCTGTAGGAGTGGGGTGTCTGTTTTGTGGTTTGGCTTCCATTCAGTGAAACGGTTCTGCATTCTTGAGGTCCTTGGCCAGATCTGCCGTATGGTGAGCTTCCAACTCTTCACAGCAGCAGCCTGTGGGACTGACTGGGGTCATATATGTCCCTCTTCTTCAGGCCATCAATATTGCTCTTTTTCTTTTGTTTGAGGGAGCTCTGATATTTTTGGACCCTTCACCATGCATTTATTGGTTTACAAACTGCTGTTGGAGGACATGTAGGTTACTAAAGAGTAAGAGAAGAACACTTGGATGGGAGGCGCACGGATAGATGAACAAGCTGCTCTCCTTTGTGACTCACAGTCAAGTGATAATTTCTGCTGAAGTTTCTCCTATTTTTTTTGTTCACATGTAGCTTAGTCAGCAGCCTCATGTCATGCCTTTTTTTACAGGCCAGTAACTTTAATCCAGCCACCTACAGGTGTCTAGTTCACCCTTCTGGGGCAGATTATATGCATTTATATGTATCATTTTTGGAAGCAGTCTAGTAGGAATGCTAGCAGATGATCCTTCCCACAGGCATTTCTAGGAAGTTTATTCCAAAATATTATAAATTATGCCAAAATAACTGTAAGATCTGCACCTCTAAAACAGCCTTGAAAATGTTTGTTTCAGTGACCCAGAGAGACTCTGGCAGCATAAGACCATCTGAAAACTCCCAGTCCAGTCAGAGAGATAAACATCCTGCTTTAGGGTGTCCCCAGTGGCTTGAATAATTTGTACCAGTTTGTGGTTGCACTGTTATAATCATGTGCTGTAGCTGTTCCCACCACTTCTTGCAGAGCAGCAATCTAGATCAGGTTTCCTAACAAACATTTTTGTTTCTTCACACGTTTTTAAGTGATTTACTGTCTTGGGGTATTAGTTCCCAAGTCCAGTTGTGGGGCATATGGGAAATGCTGTTTCTACTAAGGAAAACACATCAAACAAAGAATTATGTGGGCTCGGGGGTTTCCTTTTTACATGACTCTAAAAGAAGGACAAGGAAGTTTGTGCATCAGCTTGAAATAATGCATTTGGTTGAAATTCAGACAAGAACAGCTTTCTTGGGTTTTAAAATCTTGCTTTATATGAAAAATAAAAACAGAAACAGAACATCTGTTGCACAGTCTTTCCTTGTTCATTTGGCTAGATTTGGAGAACTTACAGCCTTGCAACCATGGAAATTTGACTTCAGGAGTCTCTGCTGAAACCAATAAACCTTGCAGAGTTACCTAGATGAAAACACCTCCGTGTGCACTGGCAGTAAAACCTGCAACCAGGAGACGTGGGCGTCATTAGTAACCTTCAGCAACAGTCGTAGCCTGTGTTCTGCAAGATCAGGTATTGCTTCTCACGGAGGTCAGGAGCACTTGATGCACATTGTAGTGTGTGGACCCGGCTGCAAGCGCACTATAGTCAGTCAGCGTAGCTGTTTGAGCACATTGCCTGTTGCGGTCCCTGCATGCCATCTCCTTTCAGTGCAGATTAAAGGCTGGGGTCTTATTTACTCTCCAGTAGAGTGCATGGCTGAGCTGGTGCACACAACAGCTTCTTAGTCTCTCTTTGAGCTTGAACACAGAAGAATAGAGATTCATGGCTCCCCACCCCCTGCCAGACTAAATTGACCTCTCAGAGGCATCTCTTCACCTAGTGGTGTGAGGATAATGCAGGGCTGTGTACAGAAAGAAAAGAGCAGGCTCTCTGATGGGACAGGGCCTGGGGCTTTTCTTTTGGGGGGCATTCAAGTGTGCTAGGCTAAAATAGAAAACAGGTGAAAGAGGCCTACTCCCTATCACATGGCTTTGGGCTAATTCTCCCTTACAGCATAGCTGCTTGATCTTAAACCTTGGAGAGTGAATCTCTCTCATGTTTCTTCCAGTTGCTTTTGGTGATCACATCTCTCACACACCACCAAGCTCTTTTTATGCCAGGGCCCAGAAAAGGGGTGAAAGTGCTACCTCAAATCAGAGAGGATCCTGGTGTCATCCTGTACCTGAAACCCTCAGCCATCTGTCGTGTTTTCATTTTACAACAAACTCGGGTTGAGCCTGTAAGTCCCCTGGGCCCCAGGCCAGATCTGTCTAATGGAGTGTGCATGGCCTGTCTTTCGGCTGGAAAAACACTGACATCTCGTAATCCTTTTATGTGCCCAGCCTGAGCCGTTCCTGATTGATCACGTCTTCTGAGCAATCTTGTGTCGCATACCTGTATGTATTTATATGCATACATGTTTTACAGAGTCTGTTCGTTTGGTCTGCTCTCTTTTACACACATTAGCACTCAATTTTTCTTGAACAAGCAGGCATAACCTTGCCTTGCGAAGGCTTTCTGTGAAGTCCCTACATGAGTATGATATAGAAGATATTCTTATCACTCCATCAAATTAAAAAGATTAAGGTCTTGCTTCAGGAAATCGCTAGAGCATGTTGTCGGATTGAAAGGGGATTCATCCACGTGCTACAGTCATTTCCTAAATACTGATCTAAATTATTACTCTGAGCAAGGGTAACTGAAGATCAAGAGGAGGCAGTGAATTTGATGGTGTGATGTGAGCAGCTTGATCTTGAAATGCGTGAGACCCTAAGCGCTTAAACTGGCACAAGGAAAATTATTTTAACACTAGAAATTGTCATTTAGATTGCTTATTTTTGCATCTTGTCTCCTTCCTGCTGAAGGGCTTGGGTTAGGAAAATAAGAGTTCAGAGCCTTAGCACTTTATTTATTTATTTGTTTATTTATTTATTTATTTTGTCTACTGCTACTGCATGAGATGGGTACCTATTCTGAGGTTGCTATATACATTGCCTCTGTCCTCACCAACAGGGACACAGTCCTCTAAGGGGTGTTTTTTTTTTTTTTTCCCATTCTTTTACAAGAGGGTGAATCACTCTTTGGAGATGCCCATTCTTCTGCTGCCTGGAGGCAGGGGAGCCTGGAGATCAGTAAATTAATCCCCTCCCTCCCTCCTGATGCTTGTGTCTCCCCTGTGTTAAAAGTAAGAGGTAACAACTAGGTTTGGCACCCTATTTGCCTGATGTTGACCTTCCAATGGCTACTCTTACTTGATTATGACGTTTAATTACAATCATTCCTGTTCCCTAGTGCATCAGGTCTCTTCACTGGCATGAGGAAACTCTCACTTTCCACATGTTAACCGGACCTGAGGCTGAAACATTAGCAAGCAACAGATAGCAGCAGTGTTAGGTTAAGTCCACATCCTAGTCAAGCTTTCCTCTTTCTGAAGGTAGACTGAGGGGTTGGAGGAAAATGGAGTTATTGATGAGACGATACCTGTTGGTGCAATTTACATTGCCTCATTAAATGGTCTCATTTGAGCTAGATCTGCTTGATTTCTTAGGCTTGTTTAGAAAATATGTGCTCAAATTATACCATCCAAATACCATGTATTAAGCTGACATTTCATAAGTCCTTTACTGTTGTGGCATGAGAAAAGGGAATTTTATGCTTCAGTTCATTCAACCTGTTTTGGACTGAAAATCATAAATTCTTTGAGCTTAGTACCTGTTAATTTCATCACCACTGGACTTTTTTCTTAACTCCTTGCTTTTTCTGTCCACTAGAATCATTCTGGTCATTTTATTCCCACTTATTTTTGAAGAATATTAGCAAAAAAACAGTTTTTCTGAAATTACCAATTTTAGTGCTGCCTATATCTGCAAAGGCAAGGGAGCTCTTTAATAAGTCATTTGCTCAAGCCTAGCTTTAATTAATGCAGGCTGTTAAATGAACAAATGCTTTCAAAATGCTAGATTTATGAGGGCCCGTGCCAGCCCTCTGTTGCTTCTCAGCAGCCTTGTTTGATTGTGATTGTGAAAGTCAGTCAGCATGCAGAGCGCACAGTCCTTCAGAATCCCTACACCCTTTTTAGTAATCATTTATTCACGATGATGCCAAATCACAGGCTGACCAGCCACCACATCTGGCTGAAAGTGGAATGGAGCCATAAATCACGGAATTAGAGCAGAGCTAGCTAAATCCTTCACAAATTTTTGTCAACACAACTGAAGTGAAGTTTTTGTCCCCAGTGGCTTACATTGAAAAAAATGAAAAAGGGTTGACCCAAGTCATGGGCTTTCAGAGCTGTTTTCTCTTTGCTGCGGTTATACGCTTCTTAATCAATTAAAAATTGTCAGTGATGTCGACTGACATCTCAGTTAGTGCCTTCCTGATGCCTGAGGATGTTAAAATGGCGCACACATTGCGGCCAGATGCTGACCTACTTTGCACCATCCCAGTCGTAGGCTGACTGCGGCTCCTGACCAGGTCTCTCACAACTTAATCCTTTATTGTACCAAGAAATCCACAGTGGCCTGACAGTGCAACAGCCTGCTGGATGGGAGACATTTCAATCACATCTGCAATTTAAAATGGCAGAATGTGGTAACTGAAAAGACCTTGGGAAAGTGCAGTAATCACTCGTTGCAGATCCTGTGTTTCTGGTACGTGCTCGCAGGGAGTGATAAAGCACTGCCTGCCCTGGGTGCAGCACGGGTCCTGTGATCAGGAAGGACTTTGTTGCTGTCCTCTCTCTTCCCCTTTGCTCCTTGAGTTCTGATGTCATTTTTTTCTTAACTGCAGGTCACTTCATGGGCAACAACACAGTGATTGATGTTTTGAGGAGAGAAGGGTACGAGGTAGAACATACTCCAGCTGGACAAGCCATCAACAAGTAATGCATGCTTTTATTGTAGCTGAGCAGCCACGGGGAGGGTGGGTTTGTAAACAGTCACGAAGAGGTAGTGGCAGCTGAAACTATACCAAACAGTGAGCCAGGCTCTCTCTGTGCTCCCAAGCAGTTTACTTTTCTCCCCCATAAGCAGATTTGGAAACAAGATTTTATTGGGCTTGGCTTGTGTGCTTTTTGATAAAATAAATATTTTTCCTTGTAAGTTTTTAACTCTTAAACTAACAGCTGTAGAGCATGCATGCTTGATGCAGCAGACCTGGATGCTGTCTCATACCACATTGGTATGAGAGAGGCTTCTCCTCCATTGCTTTTAAGTGCTTGGTTGCCCTACCTTTCAACACTTTCTCTTACACTGCCATTTTCCATTCTTTCTGATTTTTGTCTCTCAGCTTTGAATCTGACTGCCCAGAGTCCACCTAGTCTCTTTCCAAGCTGTGCCCATGAATGACTGCTCTCAAGTTCCCTGCTCTTTTCTGCATTTTTAAGCCAAGGTACTTGCTGCTCTGGTTCATCCTGCAGCTCCTTCAGGTTACCCCCTTAGTGCCTCTCTTTCTCTCACTAGGTGCCTTCATCTATCTCCATGGTTTCAGTTACTACAGAATGCCAAAAAATCTCCTCCTCCACACTCTGCAGAAAATTACATGTGCTCTCAGCTCACCTCTTCCTGGACATCTTGCCACCAGCTTAGGATCTGCAATGATTTTCTCCCCCTTCTACGGTCTCTTTCCAAACATGTGCCCTTGGCATCTCTCAGATACCTTCATTCTTCACTGTAGTCACTGTTAAAAGACCACAGTGGAAAAAAGTTTTGATTGCAGTTATGGTGCCCTCACTTCTTGCCTCTCTGTCCCTCCTTCCCCACACTTCTGATACAGGGTTTTTAGGATAAATGATGACCCTTTACTCCTATGTGGATTGTTCAGGGGGCACATTCAGAGTCTTGGTCTATGCCAAAGGCTCCAGAAAGATGTGGTGCGAAATAATATCAGATATTTTTCTCCTGCTCTGGTTGCTTCACCCTTCTTTTTGCAGCACTTTTGCTGCCTGTTTCAGACCATGATATTCAAACTCTGCCAGGTCAGGTTTTTGCTGTGATTCCTGACGTGGACATACATCATTAAGGCTACTTGCACTGAAACAGTGTCTAGCCAAGATCCATCCCTATAAGTACATCAGCACTTCCCCTAACCCCGTTGCCACCAATGGGTAGGCAATCTGACATAGAGAAATCCTCTGTGCTTACCCACAAGACATAACAATCCTGAAATACTGACTGAAGTCATGCTAGGCAGCCCAGTATATCAGTGTTTACGGGGATAATCAAAAACCTGCACTCATTTTTTGATGTTCTTTTGTTGGTTTTTAAGAGTCTTAGCTTAGATAGTCCTTAAAACAGCCATAGCATCTTCTAAAAAGAATCTTCTGCTGCTCTGTAAAGGAGTAGCTTGAGGAAATTAAGGGCAGGCAACTGTGGAGAGGAGGGCAAGCTTATTCACCCGTCAGGAACACAGGTGATCACTGATTCTTAGGGTAAGTAGGCACCCAGGTCCTCTGACAGCACCCTGTGATTTCCCTGTCCAACCAGTTGCTGCTGTGCCTTTGACAGGACTCCTTTTGGCACTAATTGCATCTCAGGCACTCCATCAGCAATACTGGACAGAAGCTCTTTCCTGGAGTGTTTTCTCTGAGAAAAGGTTTTAGTACTTCTGGATGACTTGGAAACAGATTTAAGAATATGCAATGAGTTTCAAGCAAAATGTGAGTTCTAAAGGAGGACATTGTGGTTGGGGTAGGACCCATGTCAAGAGTATGGCAGAGTCCTTGGTGGAAAGATGTATCTGTGTCTGTATCTTCTGTATCTGTGTGCCTTTTCCTGCAGTTGCTTAACGGGTCTCTGGAAGAATCACCTGCAGAAGGAGTTGAAGAGGAGGTTATGTACCTGAGTGTCCATTGTTCTTAGTGCTCTGAGGCTGCAGTTACCAGAATAAATGTCTGGCCATGCATTTTGGAGGTCATTCTTGCTCTGCTTATAGCAGTGCTGAGCTCCAGCATCTCATAGCCATGAATTTTGTTAGGGATGATGCAGGCAGTAAGGCAGTCTTATCAACAGAGGAGGTGCAGTGGAGCCCACTTGGAGATTTTCACCAGTAAAGGACAGAGATACAGGGAAGAGAAATCAGATAAAAGGGAACCATATGCAGAGGACCTTTAAAGCAATCAAAGTACATCCCTAGAACTGGATGGGCATCACGCAGTAGGGGGAGCTGGGGGATATGACGATGTTGTGGAGGAGAGCTGAAGTGTTGTGACACCTCAGAGGTGGTAAAGTGAAACTGTGACAATCACAAAGATTCTGAGAGATCAGTAGCCCACAACCCGTTCTGCAGTGATCTTTGTCACATAAAGCTCACCATATGATATGTCTGTGATTCTCCTTGCAGGAAATTAGATCAGATTCTCTTCATTTTCCATCTGCTCACTCCCTCGTGGTCTAGTCCACAACCTCATTTATCCTCTTTCAGGATGAACCCTCTTTACTGTCCATAAAAGAGACGTGTCCACGGTGATGGGATAGCTTTAAAACTCAGCCGTGCTGAAATGTGTGCAGCATTTCCTCCTTCCATTACATTACAGGGCAGAAAAGAAACACAGCTTATAATTTTGGAAAGGTTTCAGTGATTGAAGCCATGTTTCTGCACAGTGGCCTCTGCTCTTTTGTTACTTTCCTGGATTTCAGTTCAAGCCAGTCTCCAGCCTTGTCCTCTTACAGAAAACTGCTGCATTTTTTCTCTTTATGAAATAGCCTACAGATCAGGCAGATATTAGTGTTGTGCACTGTGGATCTATGGAGTGGATAGAGCATGTGAGTTTGATCAGGACGCTTGCAAATTAGAAAAGAGGTGGAATCACTTTGTTCCAAGTGACAATGAGACATGTGGGCCAGCAAAGCCAGGACCGGACAGGAGACTGCATGCAGACTGCATGTCTCAGAGTATGGATGGGGAGATGTTGCCTGCTTAAAGTATAATGAGACAGAGCTGGAGTAATCATGGTGGAGCTGATTGTTTCTTTGACATATCACCTTCACACTAAGCTGGGTTAGAACAGCCCTGACAGCCTTTCCTGGAGGCTTGACTGAGTGCTCCCTTGGGCTTCACAGACCTCACATGTGAGAGAGCTTGTGTATGCATATAGTCTCACTGTAGCATGCTGTAGCTGCTGTGAATTTCCAGATAAAGCTGCCAGCTCGAACCAGACACTTTTAAGTCTAGGACCTATGCTGCTAGAAAGCTGAAGCCCTGACTTCTACTCCCTCACTACTTAATATAAATGCATGCAAAGCTTCCTTCTGCGTTGTGGTAGAGCTGTGATTGCTCTACCTCCTTCCTCTCTGCCCCCCATTTGGACCTCCATACTTGTCTGAAACAGCCCTTTCAAAGACACGTGTTCATGCTCCTCAGTAAGCTTATCTGAATAGCATTATTTCTTTCTGCAGATCAGCATGGCAACAATAGATATTTACACTAGAAGTAAATGCTGCAATACTGAGTTGAAGTCTGATCCCTTATGCCTCAGACATGCCCCCTGACCTGATGCTTTATAAATGCTTTGTATTCACTACTCTGTGCCACCTGGCTTCATAGGAGAGAAAATGCAATTTTGGCACTGCTGTAGCTAGTCTACTGCCAGTTACTTGCAGACTAGATGGTCCAGAGGATCGTTTAATGGTATATTGAGATATTTCCTTCTAAGATAATCATTTTCAGGATGCATTTCTGTACCATGACCACCACAGTCTCTGCTAGCTCATTGCTTGCCTTCTCTTCCTGCCCCTTCCTCTCCCCACCAAGTTAGTTGGGTCTGTGCAGGAACTGCTGAAAGGAATAGTCTGGGATGTATTCTGCAGGTGGTCAAACTAGAGGAGAAAGATTTGACCTTCTCTGACTTAAAAGGTGATTGCTCTCTTGTCTTTCTAGATATGCAATGTTATTCCCAGCTGTTATTCTACTTCGAGCCAGACTGCATTCTTTACTCAGGTCCAGCTTAACTATTTCCAAAGATTTTTATTTTAGAGAACCATTTTGATCAGAATATTTACTTTAGGAAGAGGGGGGTAGGAATACAACACAAAGAAATAACCACCCAGTCTGTATGCCAGGGAGAAACGCTTGTTTCATGTATGGTATCTGTACAAGGATTCTGCCTCAAAGCCCTTTCAAACATTATCCGCGTTTCCTCCTTCTTCCAGCGGAAAACCCCCCAAAAGCTTGTTAGCCTTCTCATCGTCCTCACCAGCACACAGCCCCTATGTAGAGTCACAGGAGCTACCTCCACCGTTGCACCCCTGGAAAGAGGAGGAGGAAGAGCTCTTGCCTCACCTGCTGCTCCCTGACGGCATCGATGTGCTGGAAAAGGTGGACAGGAAGTACAAAAAGAAGAAGAAGAAGCAGCAGAAGAAGCAAAGACTGCGGCAGTTTAATGACCTCTGGGTTCGCATTGAAGAAAGGTAGCTAACGGGGCAGGGGAGGCGGGCTTGTCAAACAAATTTGATTTTAACTTGGACTGAGTAGGCCAAGCTTCTGCAAAGGCTAGGTACACGATGAGGATAGGATCTGATCCTTTCCCTCACCACGATTCCTGCTGAGACATTTACTTAAGGTTGCTTGTGCTTTTAGTGATTAAATAGCTTTTTCATGCATGGTTAGGTTTGTGGAAAATTATCCATAATACAGGTGGAAGCCTTGCCTGAACCATTTTCTATTTGAGCTTGAGAGATTGTGAGCATATGGCAGTATGCTTCATCACACATGGCTGGGCCCACTGGTAGATGGTACAGCCTGCAGTCTTGGACCTCTGTCCAAGAGCTGCTGCATATGTGGAAACTCTTACATCTGGTGTATGTGATCCTTGCATTTGTGCAATATTTATGCCCCATAATTATTGCCCCATCCCTGGACATGTTCAAGACCAGGTTGGAGAAGGCCCTGGACAACCTGATCTAGTGGGTGGCATCCATGCGCATGGCAGGGGGGTTGGAACTAGGTCAACTTTAAGGTCCCTTCCAATCCATGCTGTGCTATGTGATCTATTTTTTTAATATTCAGCATTTCCATTCTCTGTATTCTTCCAGTGCTAAAGAATGTGCAATCCCCATGGCATTACTGGAGATCTAGAAAGGGGGATGACAACCCAATGCATGACTGAGTTAAGATGAAAAATGGAGTATGCTGTGGGGAGAAGGTTCACACCTTCCCCCTATTTTTCACTCCGAAGAGCTTATTCACCTACAGGAACTATAGCAGCCTGGGGAAAAAAAAAAAAAAAAAAAAAGTCTACTTCTCCTTCACAAGCTATACTTAGGCCTGTGGCTAAATGTATACCTTAATGTTTGCCTCCTGTCGGATAACACACAGGCCTGATTTCGGCTCTTTTTATATCTCTGCCACATTCAGGTTGAAAACATTTTATTTTTGTGGTGCTGTAAATAACCAAGGAGGTCAGGATGATAGAGAAGAGCCTACAGTTCTGGGACTTAAGTTTTTATATTCATTTTATTCTCCCTCAAAAGTGTATTCCTGTTCCCCAAGGTACTGAGTATATCTCCTATGCTGTGTTATATCTTATCCCTTGGTCCCAGCTCTACCACTGCCTTGAGTAATAAAATTTCTCAGACTGGCTGCAAACAAGTGCAGCAGCTGTTTTTTTCTGATCCAAGCATTCAGACATTGTCAAACTTTTTAGACCAGACTCCATTCCCTCTTTTCTAGAGTAATTTTGTGCACTTTCTCTCTGTTCCTCCTTGCAACCTAAGTGTGAGTAGTTTGGAGAGAAAGGGAGGCAAGTGCACACGGAGGTTTGCATGCTCACTGGCAGACCTATACACAGTCCAAAATTCACTGATACAATGAATCATTATATTGACCACATCTGACTTAGTGTTTAACGTGTAATTTCTATTAATGTAGCTGATACCAGGTATTAATTAATAGGTTTTTGGAGCTTCTGTTGACAATTTGTTTAGCTGAAACAGTAAATAATGGTTTAGTCTTTCTGAATTCAATCTCTCATCCTACCTGCACCCCAGCATGTTCAGTTTTTCACATGCAGGTATTCCTATGATGTTCAGCAGCATCTATGGGTGCCCTGATGTGAGCATTGGTGCCTTCAGGTGACGGAATATGGGAGGATGAGTTACTGTGACTAAATCAGGGGTGTTTTAAGGGAATATAGTGGACTGCCAGTACTGTAAGACAATAGTGACATAAAAGGAGAGCTAATGATGACAATTTAGGAAACTATGACATAAATACAGGAGCAGCAAACACCTCCCTTCCTGTTTGCTTGTGATGTTTCCTATCTTCCCCTACTAGCTGTCATCCTTTGAGCTAGAAATATACCCAGGTGCTAGATGGTAGCGAGGCAGCTGTCACTTAGACACAGCTCTTTGTAAAGCAGGGAGCATCGGCAGGCTCTCTGCCCCCAGATCCCAGGGGTGCAGGCAGCCCTTGCTGCATCGTCTGCTTGTGCAGCCCTGGGCTGGGCTGAGAGCCCCATCTGCTGGCACTGCCGCCCCGTGTCCCCACGGAAATCCAGACACGGGTCTCAGCCCTACTCGCACTGCCCTGGCTGCCCTGACACAGCTAGGTAGTGCACTCAGGCTTCTGATGCATGGGCCTGGGTCGCTTGTAACTTCAGGCCTCTCAGCATGGAAACGTGAAAGGCGTAGCTGGAGTGATTTAATGCAATCTTGTAGTGGGCTCGGCTGAATGGCTTTGGTCCGTGCTCCTGTATGCATGTATCAGCTGACAGCTGTATTTCTTTGTTGTGCCGCCAGCTGGCTTCTCTGCTGGTGCTGTTCAAACCTCCTGTGGGGACGTTTGCATATGGAAGGGCAAGAGTTTTTGAAGAGGGTACTAGTAGCCTTCAATTTCCCAAAGCGTTTTTTTGCTTTAAACAGTCAGCCAAAATAAGGCAGGAATGGAGCACAGCAGCTAGGGACCGTGTGCAGGAGAGATGACTCCTTTGTGTTTGGCAGACAGGTTTGCTTTTAACTTTGTCAGACGTTGTCTTCAGCTTCCAAATAGCACCACAAGGCCCTGGGATGTACGCCAGCCTCATAGATGTGGGGTAACACAAGGCTTTAATCCATTGATCAAAGAGAAAAACACCTGTTTAGTACCAAGCCCTTCTGAGTCGTGACCTGCAGCACAACACTGTCGGAGCTCACCTGGCTCAAGGCATTTGGTATTAGCAGCACGAAGTGTAAAATTCTCCTCCTCCCACATGTGCTGTCATGGTGGGAATGTAGCAGTACATGGGGTTTGAACAAAAATGTAGTTTCTTGTTTATTACTGCCTCAGAGCCCTCAGTACTGCCAGAGATGCTCGGGGATGCAGTGATCATTTTTCACTGTGACTTTTCTGTCTGGGGCACTAGGGAGTGCTTTTGGCAGCAACTCTTCCTCTCCTTAAAGCATTTTATTTAAACACTTTGTAATTCCTGACCTGTGGGAGGGAATACACAGCATATGAGTGAGTTTCGTCCAGGCTAAGCTGCACGTACAGAAGTATGTCTGTGAGATATGGATTCAGCTGAAAGCAGGTGCCTCCTCCTGTAGAGAAAGTGCTGCTGCAGTGACTCTGCTCTGCTGCACAGGTGGTTTTGTCCTTCTTCCTTCCTGCTCAGCTGAGAGGCATGCTGCAGGGTGCTGGGAGTGCTCACCCACCTGATGACTGTGTGGGAGTGGTGGGCAGGCTGACCGGGGAGTCCTTCTTGGGGCAGGGGAGAGGCAGCGCTGACACGGAGTGACACAGTCCTTTGGTGAGCACCGAGACAGCACAAGAGACTGTGCCCAGTGTCTCAGGATCCTGGTAGGTGGGCGCTGGGGAGCAGAGGGTGGAGATATCCTGCTCTGTGTGCCCCAGCCATTTCTGTGCTCAGCCTGGGCTGACGTCCTTCTCTGCTTGCCTTGCAGCACTACCGACCCTCCTCCGCGGATCCGCATCATCAACGGGTACATCACCGTCGAACCCCAACCCCGGGGCCACGGGCGGTTCAGCCATGCTCGCACGGACACCAGCGGCGCTCACCGGCTTTTCTGCCCTCTCTTGGCCTCGCTACTGACTTCGGCAGTGCATGTGATAAGGCTGCATTGAGACGCAGGGGGAGCCGAGCGGCAGGGCTCTCGCCTTAGGAAGCAGAAAAGGAACTTTTGTGACAAAATAAACAGAGAAGACTTTCTGAGAGGGACGCCCGTTCTTCGGGGTGTTCTTGTACTGCCTCCTTTTCCTGAGTCTGGATCATTAACACTGTTAACTGGTTTGACCTGCCCAATACAGGAGAAGATATTTTAATGAAAGTGTTATTTATCCTTCTCTTGCAGAAGAATGATTTCATGTTATCCCATAATGCTTTGGGGAAGTTTATAATGTCGCTATAACATAGCTGTTGTTTAGCTGTATGAGCCCGACTGAATTACAGTTTTTTCACCTTTGTTGCCTTGTGTGAAGATTTACACACCACTAACTTGTTTATTAGAACGGTGTATATTGGTCATATGAGCACAGCTGGGAGAAAGTTTGGTACTTTATGTCTCTACTGGTAACGCTTTTAATTCTTGCTTATTAGGGCTCCAGATTATATATACAGGTTTACAACAACACCTTCTACAGTAGAATAAAACAGTAAAGACTTGAGAACAGAATGTTTCTGCTGTGTCTGTTTAGTGCTGTTATAAGATGGGTACGCCTCAACCTCCCATGGCCAGACCAGTCTCTTAAAACACTAACGCATATACAAGGAAAAATAATTGCCTGGGGATCTTCACGTTCTGCAAACCACTGTTTGCTTCCAAAATAATAAATTCTCGAGAGGTGATTTGAGAACACCAGATTCAGGTTTCCCCTATCTTTCTAAATCGAGATTATATTGTTATTTTACGGTTGGATTCACTTTCTTCAGGAAAAAAAAAAAATCCTTTGTACCACTTTTCTGCACAGTTAGACTCCACTCCAGGAAATTCATGCAAATTTTCTACTGATTACAATGGAAATCTCTGTTGTCAGACTTTTGAAATTGCTTTAAGTCTTCTGCTGTCTGTTTGCAAAGGGCATGCAGTTGACTCGTGGTTCTAGGAGCATTGGAAGTAGTGATGTATGCTTTTCTGTCTCCATCCGGGACATTTTCTTGTGACCATGATGACTCACTTTATGAGCAACATATCTCTCCCTCTTTTTAGGAGGGTTTCATAGCCTGGGAAGGTCTCATGAGAGTTTTTGCATCACCCATGACATAAAAAGGGCTTAGAACAAATTTGGGACTGGTGTCTTGCATGCACAAGAATCATCTGCCCCAGTGAGACAACAAAGGATATGATTTTTTCAAGTTTCTCTTCCAATGTATGTACAAGTGCTTCACTACTTTTTATTGCCCCTAAAAAGCACCTCTTTTCCTCATCCTTCTACTGCATACACTGGAGGAGTAAAGAAAGTTCTGCCTTTCCTAAAAGACTTTTCATCCCCCAGATCCCAAATTCAAGTCCAGCTCCAGGAGGACTGGACCTAAACAAAGGCTCAGTTTGCTGAGGCAATGGAGAAAATCAGAAGCTGAACATTGAAGTTTGCAGCAGAACAGTGGTGAAATAAGTTTATGTGGGCTTGAGTAGCAAACAGCACCAACTTATTGCATACTTCTTATAGGAAATACCACAAGGCCTCAGAATGCTAGACATTCTGCTTTCCTTGGCATTACAAAGCAGCCAGACTGGTGATGTGCTCCTCTCTTTCTCTCTTTGGCTGAGTGGTATGAACTCTCATAGAGTTAGTCGGTCTGCATCTGTTTTCCTTGGGCTGAGCAGATCAGATGAGAATGTGGATAGTTTAGTTACAATGATGTACTGCAAGGCCAACAAACTGAGCAAATACTTCTGTGTTTACTAGTGTATCTGAGGGACACGAAAAATATGATGTCAGAGTGTGTTCTGCCACGTGCCAGCCCATGCATTGGCATTGCGCTTCTGTCTTTTCTTCACTACTAGAGATATCCTTAAACTGTGGCAGACAGCTTACTTGCAAAGGCTGCATCCTAACAGTCTTTCTGCAAAGCAACCAAATTAATTCAAGGTATTTTTGAGGGCCTTATGGGCTTGACTTGACATCCATGGTCTAGACTAATGGTCCATACCCCTCACCTTTTCTTCCAGAGCAATTGTTGCTGACTAAAGTCTTGAAACTGTGAGAGGTGTGGAAAGCAGACTGATGACTGCACATGCTGCTAACAATGCTAACAGAGACCACTGTGGAGTGCTAGGTTTGGCTCCAGCTGTTTCTCTCCAGTTCCAAAATGAGAAAAGTTTGCTAGAAGCTGGGACAGCCCGAGCTGCCATCCTAATGGCCAAGGCCTGTTAAGTGACAAGCTTTCTCTGGGCCACAGAGCATTAGGAATGCAAACATTCCCATTGTGTCCCCAGACAACTTTGCTATCTGTGCCTCCAAACTATCTGAGGTAGCTTTGGTTGCCTTTCAGTTTCTCCTGAGGTTCTTTCAGGATTACGGTGAGTAGCAGACTTGATTCAGAAATCACTGTGAAACTACAGGTGCATCCTTCTTCAGTACAGGGAGTGAAATCTGCTGTCTCCTGAACTACGTGCCTCCACATCTTCTAGGCATACTTTCTAATTTCTGAACATCCAACTCTCCCTTTCCCATTTGCTTTCCTTTGTACTTAGTAATTAACCTGTGCACTCTGATCTCTCCTTCCTTCCTGAAGCTGTTTTTAGGTGACGGGGACTGTTGCCATGGGTTCCTCGTGGTCAAGATTTCTTTGTCAGCTGGGAGGTTGGTATCTGTGAAGTTATTAACAGAATTTGAAAACCCACTCGGTTCAAAATGTACTGGTTTGATAATATATTTCCCTCTGGATTAAATTGTAGCCTTGGCAAATATAGGGCTTCTCTTTATTTTGGCAGTTGCTGTGCTCCTAAGAAGTTATAATCATCACTGATGTTCAACAGCATACTGTGATTTCTTGTGAATATTTGTTGCTTGACTAAGCTTTGCTAATGGACTACTGTGTTATGACAGGTATGCTATTTAATCATTATAAAACTTTACATTTACGTACATAGCTAGGAGGAAAAGGCAGACAAACATCCTTTCTGGGAAAAGGCCTTGCCCATAAATTCTTGTGTTGCCTTAGATAGTCGGCGTTTGCACTTTATCTCTACTTTTTGGTGAAATGGACCATGCGTTAAACACCATTTGTTCTGAACTTGGTTCACCTTCCAACAACCACCTCCTGCAATTTCACAGCTTTTCTTTTCTGCTCCTTGTAGCTTTTAACACATTGAGGCTTTATTTTCTGGTATGATATTTGATTAGCAACTTGGACTTCTTGTGAAGCATTGTGGGAGGCAGGACTTCACTCCGTGCGCTTTCTTAAAAGTTAATGTGCTCCTTTATGACACAGCTTTTCTCTGAGCTGTGAATGCCCCTTAGCGAGCTGGGGATCCGGTGCTAGTTTATTTTCATACCCTTTCAGGGTAGGATTTGAAAAACAAAATTACTGAAATAAAAGAAATGAAATTATTGTTCATCAGATAGGGTCTAAAAATACTGTACACATCACTCCTAGGTGCTAATGTTAACAATGTGAGAGGAGATGTGTGAGCTGTGCGGATTACCTCACTCTAACCTCTGACACTCCTTAAGAATCTTGCATGGTTTGGTTATTTTAAAGGTGCGGTGGCATAAAAGATCACAAATTAATGGGGGAAAAAAATAGAAAGAAAGAACAAAGAAAAAAACACCTTGCTCAGTGATTCACATTTCGTTTTTTCACTGAAACTTTACAAAGTTTTTTGGTGGTGGCGGTGGTTGGGCTTTTGTTTGTTTGCCTGTTTTGTTTGCTTGTGTTTTTTTTTTTGTTTGTTTGTTTGTTTTTTCCTGTTTGAAATCATTAATATAGCAAAATCATACTTCCAATTTTATTATTATTATTTTATTTTTTTTCTGTGCTTGTTTTCTACCCTCTGCAACAGAGCCTAAGGGGAAGATACAGTGCTCCTCAGTCAGGGCATAAGAGCAGGGCAATGCAAGAGAAGAAACTTGTCTTCAAACACTAGGGTAGTGTTACGACTGGTCTGTTCTCTTCTCTGTAGAGTTTAAATTGACATTATTCCATGAATAGCTAGCATAGTTCAGTGGGTTGTTGTAGCCCTCTTTAATCAGCTATTTAAAACACTGTGACACAGTCAGTGTGTAGAAATCATGCTGACATCTCTTACGTGAATAACCAAGGGATGTGCTTTAGAAGATGTTATTTCTCCAGTGGCTTGTTCTCTAGAAAATTCGGACAAATCATGTCACTTACCCTTACCTGGCTTTATCACAATAAAATACCTAATCCATGTAAATTGATAAAAGGAAAGGAATTTGCTGTATCTGTGGTGGAGCTGACTAACATATTCTACCCTGCTCCATCCAGATGTCTGTCCTGTAACCACCAATGAATGTATGTGAGGTTTACTCAGGTGAGGTCTTGTTCTGGAATTAATGTAACTTTCAGGAGCACAGTCCTTTCAAGTTGCAATCTGTCCTTACTGGAGAAGTCTCTGCATGTCAGTAAAGGCTGGAAAAAGGCTCTAACACTCCTGCTCGCAAGCAGGCCACAGCTAGATCTAGTGGGATAAACGGAATAAAAATAGAAGCATATGGTGTTGCTGTGTCCTCCCTGTGCTTCAGGTTAGTAACAGACATTCCAGAGAAGGGCGACGAAGCTGGTGAGGGCTCTGGAGAACAAGTCCTACGAGGAGCGGCTGAGGGAGCTGGGCTTGTACAGCCTAGAGAAAAGGAGGCTCAGAGGTGACCTTATCGCTCTCTACAGATACCTTAAAGGAGGCTGTAGCGAGGTGGGGGTTGGTCTGTTCTCCCGCGTGCCTGGTGACAGGACGAGGGGGAATGGGCTAAAGTTGCGCCAGGGGAGGTTTAGGTTGGATGTTAGGAAGAACTTCTTTACCGAAAGGGTTGTGAGGCATTGGAATGGGTTGCCCAGGGGAGTGGTGGAGTCACCATCCCCGGAGGTCTTTTAAAGACGTTTAGACATAGAGCTTAGGGATATGGTTTAGCGGAGGACTGTTAGTGTTAGGTCAGAGGTTGGACTCGATGATCTTGAGGTCTCTTCCAACCTAGAAATTCTGTGATTCTGTGATTCTGTGATCATCAAGCACTGGAGGGAGTGGCTGTCCAGAAAGGCTGTGGGACCCCTGGGCACAGAGGATTTCAAGACCTGAGTGAGCACGACCCCGAGTCTCCAGGTCTAACTTCAGTGCTGACCATGTGCTGAGCCAGTGGGGCTGTACAACCTCCTCAAGCCCCTTGCAGCAGGCGTGCTTCTGGACTTTGGTGATTGCTATGAAACATGGAAGGTAGCAGCTGTGTGTGGAAGCTTCTGGAAGGGATGGCTGAGGAGGCCCCGTAAGCACAGCAGGTAGTGGTGGCACCCACGCTTCAAATTCATTGAGATCACAGCACAGCTGCGTGCAGCTTCTCGGGATGCCCTATCAGGGAAATAAAAGCAGAGATGAACAGAAAGGCAGAAAAGAGTGTGACTGAAGGAAAGGGAAACTGAGGCCTCTTGCTGACTAGAAGCTACATGCTGGAGCAACTGGTGACCCAGCCAAGGAGATGGAAAAACTGCCAGTGAAGCAGAAATATTGTCTGATGACCACAAGCACAGGCAGGTTGTCAAGTGTACAAAAGGCACATCTGGCAACCAGCTCCGAATCTTCCACCTAGCCCTCCTGGCCAAGGGTGGCATCGCCGTGCCCCAACCCCACCACTCCTCACAGCGGGCACGCCAGGAGGCGGTGGGCACAGCAGCAGGAAGAGGGGGAGATGTCAGTAGGGCTGGGGATGCTGACACCAAATACATTGTTAGCTACACTGAGACTTTATATAAATATGATTTATTTCCTACATTGTATAGATGTATTTCCTGAGGGCCTTCCGTGTACCCCACCCGCTGGCCCGGCCCTCTTGTGGCCAGCACCTGGGGCGCTGCCCTAGTGTTGCCGGCGGGGTGGCCTCTTCTTGGCTGCTGGAGAAGAGGCCTGGGAGGTGGGGGCCCTCCTCTTCGGGGCTCGCCGGGGCCCCCTTTGGGGATGGTCCCTGCCCTGGTCTGCTGTGGAGGCTCCAGGCACAGCCTCCGGTGTCTCCTCCTGGGGCGCTTCTTGGTTCCTGGGGACAGGAACCGCGCTGGAGGGGGGCTGGCTGCGACTCCCTTGAAGGGCAGCACTGGAGCTGCCTGCAAGTTCCTCCGTGCTGGCTCCATCAGCGCTGTTGGAGGGCTCTGCACCAGCACCAGGAGGCCCCTCTCGGGAGGCAGAAGGCCTGGGGGCAGCTGCGGGGCTGCCTGCCTGTCCCATGGCAGCACGGGAGCCCTCCAGGCCCAGCAGGCGGTGGGCCACCCAGCTGCACCGCTGCACGGTGATGCCGATGAGCCGGTGCACAAAGGTGGCTGCGTGCTCCGGCATGGAAAGCTGCATCAGCTGCACCAGGCGATCTTCATCCAGCCCCAGGAGGCCCACGGCGGAGGTGAGGAGGTCTTCCACCATTTGCGCCTCCGCGTGGTCATCCCCATGGATGCGCCTCAGCTCCTGGCGCAGCCAGGGCAGCACGGGACGGATGAGAGTTGGGTGGTCCCGCAAAAGGGAGGCCCAAACTTCAGGCTGGAGGCCTCCCACAAGAGCCGGCCCTGCAGCTGATGGTGGTGCTGCAGGACGGTGACGGGGGTCGGTGGTGGCTGCGCGGCCACGAGCTCTCCCAGCCGGCTGGGTGATGAGAGACGCTTCTGCCGGCGCTGGGATGACGACCTCCTTAAATTCGTTGTCTGCCCGCACCGAGTGCACGATGGATCTGACCCTCCTCTTGCAGAGGGGGCACTCGGGCTTGCTCTCCACCCACTGCTGGATGCATCGGAAGCAGAACTGGTGGAGACATGGCATCACGTAGCCCACGTTGTCCCAGGTGTCAAGGCAAATGGGGCAGCGACTCTCCAGCGCCGTGGCCATGCTCTCCAGCTGCTGCAGTGGGCTGCGTGGAGCAGGGGATGAGGGGCTGCTCCTCCTCACTGCTGCTGCACCAGCAGCTGTCACGCTGCAAAAGGCAGAGAAGAGGCCACGGTCATCGGCTGCTGTGGGGGCAGCTGCAAGAGCTGTGCAGGTCCCCAGAGGAGGAAAGCCTTCCAGCTGCCCAGGGCCCAGGGCAAGGTGTCCCCACCGCGCTTACCTCTGCTGCTGCGAGCGCTCCTCCTGGGTCTCCCGACGGCCCGAACGACGCAGGGCCATGGAAGAAGCTCTGATGGCTCTGGGAAGGGCACTGAGAGCTGCTGCAGCAACTCCCAGGGCATGACACCAGCACCAAGGCCAACCTCGCTCCTCACTCCAGACCTCACGCAACCGCTCAGCCGGAGTGCAGGCACTAGCCGGCGCGCTGGGACTCTGCGCCCGCATATGAGCAGCGAGGGCCACGCAGTCACAATCCATTGCTCACAGACGTCACAGTCCATCGCTTGGAGACGCCACCAGCCACCCGTAGGAGGTATCCCAAGGGCCCATCCTCACCTCGGCAGCTCTCTGGCCCCAAATTCTGAGCCTCCCGCAATGCTCGTGTCCACTCCATGCCCCCCAACTTTTGTCTTGTCCGTGGCACTGGTGTTTCCCAGCAGGCCGGGGTCCCTGGCTGTGCCTTCCCAGGGCCCCGTCCCGGTCACCTTGGCTACGCCATGTGTCTTCAAGCACATACAGCAGGAGGGTCCGTTCGATCACAGCTCGGGCCTGCCTCTCAGGCTGCACCACACAGTCCCTCCAGTCCTGCCCATGCCCCAGCACTGCTGGCCTGCCCTCTGGGCTCCCGTGCTTCCTCCCACGCTGGGTGGAAGTCAGCCCTCTGCTTGCTCCCGGGGACTTTCTCCCGTCTGTCTTTACTCGCTGGGGAGAGCAGGGCTGATGGTGCCCTCTGCTCAGCACCCATCAGGCCTCGCCCAGGCACTGTGTCCTTTGTAGGGTCCTGGGCAGGAGAAGGCAACCAGGGCTGGCTCAGCATGGCTCAGAAGAGGTTTAGGGGCTCCTAACAGCACGCTCTGGTGCCTTTGGGGAAGGCATCAAGGAAAGGGGGCCTGGCTCCTCACAGCAGTGCCTGGTGGGAGAGGGAGGGGCAGTGGCATCAGATGAAACTGGCCAGGTTCAGGCTGGATAGAAGGGAAACAAAAGCACAAGGATCAACAAAAAGTCTAAAAGACAAGAACAAATGTTTTTACAAATACATCAGTGCAAAACGGAGGACTGAGGAGAATCTCCATCCTTTACTGGATGCAGGGGGAAACCTTGTTACAAAAGATGAGGAAAAGGCGGAGGTGCTTAATGCCTTCTTTGCCTCAGTCTTTGGCGGCAATACCGGTTGTTCTCTGGATACCCAGTACAAGTCCTACGAGGAGCGGCTGAGGGAGCTGGGCTTGTTCAGCCTGGAGAAAAGGAGGCTCAGGGGCGACCTTATTGCTCTCTACAGGTACCTCAAAGGAGGCTGTAGTGAGGTGGGGGTTGGCCTGTTCTCCCACGTGCCTGGTGACAAGATGAGGGGGAATGGGCTAAAGTTGTGCCAGGGGAGTTTTAGGTTGGATGTTAGGAAGAACTTCTTTACCGAAAGGGTTGTTAGACATTGGAACAGGCTGCCCAGGGTAGTGGTTGAGTCACTATCCCTGGAGGTCTTTAAAAGACGTTTAGATGTAGAGCTTAGGGATATGGTTTAGTGGGGACTCTTAGTGTTAGGTCAGAGGTTGGACTCGATGATCTTGAGGTCTCTTCCAACCTAGACGATTCTGTGATTCTGTGATTCTGTCCTACATCCGAGCTGGGGCAATGCCAAGGATAAAGAGAGCTTGGGCAGAGAATGGATTGGGAGCAGCCCAGAGGAGAAGGACCTGGGGGTGGTGGTTGACGAGAAGCTCACCATGAGGCAGCACTGTGTGCTTGCAGCCCAGAAAGCCAACCGTATCCTGGCTGCACCAAAAGCAGCGTGGCCAGCAGGGCTGGGGAGGTGATTGTCCCCCTCTGCTCTGCTCTCGTGAGTGAGCACAGGTGCAGCACCTGGTGCTTGGACTTGTTGAACCCAGGCACCCCCTGGCACCAAACCTCCCGCTGGGAGCAGCTGCAGAGCTGCAGGCCTGCGGCTGGGCAGCACGCGCTGTCAGGGGGAGCACAGCAGTGGGGCCGGGCACCTGGGGAGGGGAGGGGAGCGCCGAGACAAACACCCCAGCCCTCCTGGCCAAGGGCAGCATCGCCGTGCCCCAACCCCACCACACCTCACAGCGGGCACGCCAGGAGGCGGTGGGCACAGCAGCAGGAAGAGGGGGAGATGGCAGTAGGGCTGGGGATGGCGACACCAAATACATTGTTAGCTGCACTGAGACTTTATATAAATATGATTTATTTTCTACATTGTATAGTTTTATGTCCTGAGGGCCTTCCGTGTGCCCCACCCGCTGGCCCGGCCCTGTTGTGGCCAGCACCTGGGGCGCTGCCCTAGTGTTGCCGGCGGGGTGGCCTCTTCTTGGCTGCTGGAGAAGAGGCCTGCGAGGTGGGGGCCCTCCTCTTCGGGGCTCGCCGGGGCCCCCTTTGGGGATGGTCCCTGCCCTGGTCTGCTGTGGAGGCTCCAGGCACAGCCTCCGGTGTCTCCTCCTGGGGCGCTTCTTGGTTCCTGGGGACAGGAACCGCGCTGGAGGGGGGCTGGCTGCGACTCCCTTGAAGGGTAACACTGGAGCTGCCCGCAAGTTCGTCTGTGCTGGCTCCAGCAGCGCTGTTGGAGGGCTCTGCACCAGCACCAGGAGGCCCCTCTCGGGAGGCAGAAGGCCTGGGGGCAGCTGCGGGGCTGCCTGCCTGTCCCATGGCAGCACGGGAGCCCTCCAGGCCCAGCAGGCGGTGGGCCACCCAGCTGCACCGCTGCACGGTGATGCCGATGAGCCGGTGCACAAAGGTGGCTGCGTGCTCCGGCATGGAAAGCTGCATCAGCTGCACCAGGCGATCTTCATCCAGCCCCAGGAGGCCCACGGCGGAGGTGAGGAGGTCTTCCACCATTTGCGCCTCCGCGTGGTCAGCCCCATGGATGCGCCTCAGCTCCTGGCGCAGCCAGGGCAGCACGGGACGGATGAGAGTTGGGTGGTCCCGCAAAAGGGAGGCCCAAACTTCAGGCTGGAGGCCTCCCACAAGAGCCGGCCCTGCAGCTGATGGTGGTGCTGCAGGACGGTGACGGGGGTCGGTGGTGGCTGCGCGGCCACGAGCTCTCCCAGCCGGCTGGGTGATGAGAGACGCTTCTGCCGGCGCTGGGATGACGACCTCCTTAAATTCGTTGTCTGCCCGCACCGAGTGCACGATGGAGCTGACCCTCCTCTTGCAGAGGGGGCACTCGGGCTTGCTCTCCACCCACTGCTGGATGCATCGGAAGCAGAACTGGTGGAGACATGGCATCACGTAGCCCACGTTGTCCCAGGTGTCAAGGCAAATGGGGCAGCGGCTCTCCAGCGCCGTGGCCATGCTCTCCAGCTGCTGCAGTGGGCTGCGTGGAGCAGGGGATGAGGGGCTGCTCCTCCTCACTGCTGCTGCACCAGCAGCTGTCACGCTGCAAAAGGCAGAGAAGAGGCCACGGTCATCGGCTGCTGTGGGGGCAGCTGCAAGAGCTGTGCAGGTCCCCAGAGGAGGAAAGCCTTCCAGCTGCCCAGGGCCCAGGGCAAGGTGTCCCCACCGCGCTTACCTCTGCTGCTGCGAGCGCTCCTCCTGGGTCTCCCGACGGCCCGAACGACGCAGGGCCGTGGAAGAAGCTCTGATGACTCTGGGAAGGGCACTGAGAGCTGCTGCAGCAACTCCCAGGGCACGACACCAGCACCAAGGCCAACCTCGCTCCTCACTCCAGACCTCACGCAACCGCTCAGCCGGAGTGCGGGCACTAGCCGGCGCGGTGGGACTCTGCGCCCGCATATGAGCAGCGAGGGCCACGCAGTCACAATCCATTGCTCACAGACGTCACAGTCCATCGCTTGGAGACGCCACCAGCCACCCGTAGGAGGTATCCCAAGGGCCCATCCTCACCTCGGCAGCTCTCTGGCCCCAAATTCTGAGCCTCCCGCAATGCTCGTGTCCACTCCATGCCCCCCAACTTTTGTCTTGTCCGTGGCACTGGTGTTTCCCAGCAGGCCGGGGTCCCTGGCTGTGCCTTCCCAGGGCCCCGTCCCGGTCACCTTGGCTACGCCATGTGTCTTCAAGCACATACAGCAGGAGGGTCCGTTCGATCACAGCTCGGGCCTGCCTCTCAGGCTGCACCACACAGTCCCTCCAGTCCTGCCCATGCCCCAGCACTGCTGGCCTGCCCTCTGGGCTCCCGTGCTTCCTCCCACGCTGGGTGGAAGTCAGCCCTCTGCTTGCTCCCGGGGACTTTCTCCCGTCTGTCTTTACTCGCTGGGGAGAGCAGGGCTGATGGTGCCCTCTGCTCAGCACCCATCAGGCCTCGCCCAGGCACTGTGTCCTTTGTAGGGTCCTGGGCAGGAGAAGGCAACCAGGGCTGGCTCAGCATGGCTCAGAAGAGGTTTAGGGGCACCTAACAGCACGCTCTGGTGCCTTTGGGGAAGGCATCAAGGAAACAGGGCCTGGCTCCTCACAGCAGTGCCTGGTGGGAGAGGGAGGGGCAGTGGCATCAGATGGAACTGGCCAGGTTCAGGCTGGATAGAAGGGAAACAAAAGCACAAGGATCAACAAAAAGTCTAAAAGACAAGAACAAATGTTTTTACAAATACATCAGTGCAAAACGGAGGACTGAGGAGAATCTCCATCCTTTACTGGATGCAGGGGGAAACCTTGTTACAAAAGATGAGGAAAAGGCAGAGGTGCTTAATGCCTTCTTTGCCTCAGTCTTTAGCGGCAATACCGGTTGTTCTCTGGATACCCAGTACCCTGAGCTGGTGGAAGGGGATGGGGAGCAGGATGTGGCCCTCACTATCCACGAAGAAATGTTTGGCAACCTGCTACAGCACTTGGATGTATGCAAGTCGATGGGGCCGGATGGGATCCAGCCGAAGGTACTGAGAGAACAGACAGAGGAGCTGGCCAAGCCGCTTTCCATCATTTATCGGCAGTCCTGGCTATCGGGGGAGGTCCCAGTTGACTGGTGGGTAGAAAACGTGACGCCCATCTACAAGAAGGGCCGGAGTGCAGACCCAGGGAACTACAGGCCTGTCAGTTTGACCTCAGTGCCAGGGAAGCTCTTGGAGCAGATCCTCTTGAGAGTCATCACACGGCACTTGCAGGGCAAGCAGGCGATCAGGCCCAGTCAGCATGGGTTTATGGAAGGCAGGTCCTGCTTGACGAGCCTGATCTCCTTCTATGACAAAGTGACACGCTTGGTGGATGAAGGAAAGGCTGTGGATGTGGTCTACCTTGACTTCAGCAAGGCTTTTGATACCGTTTCCCACAGCATTCTCCTCAAGAAACTGGCTGCTTGTGGTTTGGACAGGCGCACGCTTCGTTGGGTTAGAAACTGGCCACTGGAACTGGGCTGGACAGCCGGGCCCAAAGAGTTGTGGTGAATGGAGTCAAATCCAGCTGGAGGCCGGTCACTAGTGGCATTCCCCAGGGCTCAGTACTGGGGCCGGTCCTCTTTAATATCTTCATTGATGATCTGGATGAGGGCATTGAGTGCACCCTCAGTAAGTTTGCAGATGACACCGAGCTATGCGCATGTGTCGATCTGCTGGAGGGTAGGATAGCTCTGCAGGAGGATCTGGATAGGCTGCACCGATGGGCTGAGGTCAACTGCATGAAGTTCAACAAGGCCAAGTGCCGAGTCCTGCACCTGGGGCGCAATAACCCCAAGCAGAGCTACAGGCTGGGAGATGAGTGATTGGAGAGCTGCCAGGCAGAGAAGGACCTGGGAGTGATGGTTAACAGTCAGCTGAATATGAGCCAGCAGTGTGCTCAGGTGGCCAAGAAGGCCAACAGCATCCTGGCTTGCATAAGAAGCAGTGTGGCCAGCAGGGCTAGGGAGGTGATCGTCCCCCTGTACTCAGCTCTGGTGAGGCCACTCCTCGAGTACTGTGTTCAGTTTTGGGCCCCTCGCTACAAGAAGGACATCGAGGTGCTCAAGCGAGTCCAGAGAAGGGCGACGAAGCTGGTGAGGGGCCTAGAGAACAAGTCCTACGAGGAGCGGCTGAGGAAGCTGGGATTGTTCAGCCTGGAGAAAAGGAGGCTCAGGGGCGACCTTATTGCTCTCTACAGGTACCTCAAAGGAGGCTGTAGCGAGGTGGGGGTTGGCCTGTTCTCCCACGTGCCTGGTGACAGGACGAGGGGGAATGGGCTTAAGTTGCGCCAGGGGAGGTTTAGGTTGGATGTTAGGAAGAACTTCTTTACCGATAGGGTTGTGAGGCATTGGAGTGGGTTGCCCAGGGGAGTGGTGGAGTCACCATCCCTGGAGGTCTTTAAAAGACGTTTAGATGTAGAGCTTAGGGATATGGTTTAGTGGGGAGTCTTAGTGTTAGGTCAGAGGTTGGACTCGATGACCTTAAGGTCTCTTCCAACCTAGATGATTCTGTGATTCTGTGGTTCAGCATTTATTCTTTGAAGACCGCTCAGGAGATACCTGTGGTACGACTGTTCAGCCATACCTTATGGAAGAGCTAGGTTTTCCTGATCTCAGGCAAGTAGCTGTTTCCTGTTGGTATCCAGGAAACTGGGCATCAGACAGTTCAGAAAGCCTCGAATCTACAAACACTCTGTTTGGCTATGGGTAAAATTATGGGTAAATTACCTTTGATCATAAAACTTGGATCTGAAGTCACTTAATCCTACAGGTAAAAAAAAACAAACAAACAAAATGAAGAGTTAATTCCCTCCTTCTACACTGAAAAGCAAAACAAAATGAAACAAAAGCAGAGCTTTGAATTTTAAAACGTTGTTTGTGTGTGTCTTCATATCATTTGTCAGTAGGTGCATAAGTAATTGAATAGCCGGGATGATAAATACAGTGCGCTCACAGCTTCCTGTCTGATGCTTGTGACAAATGACTACAGGTGGTTTGTGCATTATCTCTTTTTTTTTGTTTTGTTTTTGTTTTAGCACCGCTCCCTTCAAGTCACTATATGTTTATGCAGCTGACAACAACAACAACAACAACAAAACCAACAACACAAAAGCACAAATGTATTTTGCCTTTGTTTCCTGACAAATGTCACTGTATGTGCAACATCTTGTTTCTCTTTAATCCTCTTCTTCCCTCTGCCAGTCCCTTCCTCCCCCACTTCCCCCCCCTCCGGCTCTGAATTAGTTTGTGGAATTTTAGGCAGTTTCAGCACAAGGTCAGGGCAACTGCCTTCAAGATGTAGGCACCCACTGTGGGATCTACTTCTGGGGTCCCCTGCAAACAAGAAGCAGAGCTAACACCCTTTTGCTGCCAGGTAGCTCTGGAGCTAAGAGTATTCATTTTCAGCACTCTCCTGGAAGTGATTTGAAGCCACAGCTCCACCAGGCCCTAGCACGCAGTGGAAGTTAAATGAGGGGAGATACTCCTTACCTGTTTAGGGTACATGGAATATTAAAACACTTCCTAAGCAAAGGGCAAACAGGACTTAAGAGGACTGTGGTTACCAGCGCCTGCCTGGGCAGCTCACCCAACTGTGGGACCGGTGCCTCCCTGCAGACATTTCTGTACTGTGCATTTGATAGCCATTGTAAACATCCAACATGTAAACATTCCTGAGGCACGTTTGAAGCTATCAAGTAGTGGCAGAATATCTCAAAAGATGCATGCAATACAATCATCCCTCTGAATGACTGAAACCTTGCATGCTCACAGTGACTAGTGTTCAGGACTAGCACACACGATGCAGCGTACACTGTGGAGTATCTTCTCTATCTGCGGTAGTTCTGCTGACTGTACATCGTCTCAGGACAGCACTGTGGGATGCACAGATACAGGCTGAAGGCTGCTGCTGCAGCCAGATTCCTGGAGGAGTAGGTGCTACTGCTTCCTTTGTGCAATTGCACCAGGTGGTATAGACACAGACAGACAGAAAAAGCAGCTCTGGCCCTGTGATTAATGGGGAAATTGTGCTGTTAACCAGGCTGTACTGGACACGTCAAAAAAAAAAAAAAAAAATAAATAAGTAAATAAACAAAATAAAAGTGCTTATCTCCTTCTTCCACCTTCTAGAAACCAAAGGTTTGAATGCACATTTAAAGCCCCTGATTAATTTAGTGAATATTGACTATAGTCTTATCAATGTTTGTGTAGAGTTCAGTGAGAGGAGGTAGTCTCTACTAAAGAAATGGTAGAAATCGGATATTTTGATTATGTTCAGGTGAGCAACAGAAGAAAACATGCCCCTGTCTTTTCAGACTACATTGCAATAGATGTGCTGCTGCTTGCAGGCACACATTATGTTATTGTTGTGACCTGCCAAGTCCATCTGGAACATGGTATTTGAAAACATAGCAGGAGTACATCTGATGTGAATATAGTGTAATATTATAAATTATTATGAACTAGTGGCACACCCCAGAGCTTGCTAGCAGGCAAGGCAACTTTCTCAGACCTTCTGATAGCCTCAGCTCCACATGGAAGATTAAGTGGTATGTTCAGCTTTGTGCTGAACATTGGTAACATACTGGGTAATTATCTGCAACCAAGCAGATAAGCTTTTATGCTAAGTGGATCAAACTGACAATGCCTTGTAAAGAACTGGAGCAGAAATGCTGTGAGAAACAAGAATCTTGAATATCAGGCTCCAACCCTGTCATGAAAGGTGGAAAGATGTTACACATCTGTAATTTAGCAGGGCATGTAAAACAGCCATCTGTCATGGGTCTGTAAAGTTTTTAAACACTTTGCTACTGTGCAAACCACCCACACACTCTGAGGTACTCAGGAATTTCCATTGAAGACAACCTACATACAGGCTACTGTGAGACATGCGTGTCCACAGGCTGTTTTCCCTACATGCTAGACTGAATGCTGAAATGTTACTCTCTTAAATATCATCCAGCACTTCCTGTTACTTTATGCAGCAGTGTGTACTCCCTCTTTAGATTACATGGCTCACTGTCACAGCTGTGCTGCTTGGGACATTGGAATATGATCATTTTTATACAGCTTTGCAGGGATCCTGTTCCCCAGAAGATGACACAGGACGAGTGAGAAGTTTTTTCATATTCATAATGATGCAAGAAAATATGAAGTCTTTGCCACTCGAAATTGCCAAATATGATTTAGGATCCATTCACTTTTTTTGACAGTCTGACAGAAAATGCACAGCAGGAGAGCCTCTTCAAGTTTGATTGGGTTTCTTCAAGCCTGAAGCTTGAATTACTTAGATGTGTGGGGCTTAAACAGAATAAAAGTACTCCATTTGACTGCACTCACAACATTTCTCATGTATTCATTATTGTGAATGCAGTTGTCCATTATCTGCCTGGGAGATAAAGCCATAATCCTGGAGTTGTTTTACATAGTAAAACTCAGATTTGAGGAAAATCAGTTGTATTAGGAATACTAAAAATGTTGCATGTGATCAGTCAAAGAACTCAATGCATATTGAGAAAATTAGGCAAATGAAGCTGTTCATGGAAGAACAGACAACTCTGTCTCAACAGTTCAGCACCTGGGACACAGGAGCAGGAGCAGGTAATCCAGGAAAATGTTAGGTGTGTACAGTGAAGAAATATACAGTAGTCTTCTCAGGAACCAGTGTCATGATGAACTACATACAGAGATTGGTTTACAGCTTTAAAAAAGACTCTAATATCCTTTCCAACATTCCAGTGGTAATTAGTTGCAACATGCTAAATATTCTCCAAATATCCAGTTCTTTAGTGAATTTTTTACTTGTTTAGTCTTGACCATTTCCTTTGGTAATTTTTTCAAGATCTGACTCAGTTTCCTACACCTGAACTTCATTAGAACTCAAATTTGTATTGAAATTTCTTCATTCTTGCAATTTGGGGATTTGCATTTCTTGATACCTTGGTTCTGCTTTCTAATTCAGAATAAGTGTACTGTAGAACCCAAGATGTTTAAAGACAATCTGCTCTTTATGTGGTAAAACATAATGCATTATTATTAAGTAAAATATAATGCATACAACACCTGTGTCTTGCTGCAAACATCCTGCCAGATCTCCCTGGGGAAACTATTACTCCATGACCCCTCCTATATGCAAGAATGAAAGTTCAATCCAGACTAGCAAATTGAAGATCAAGGAAGTTTCAGTGAGTTTTATTTCCTCTGATATGTTGAGATCAGCCTTCAAATAGCCAAATAAAGAGGTGGGTTAAGAGTTTAGGCTTAAAATCTCCTGACATGCATTAAAGGGTGTTATGAGTGGCCACTACCTCCAGAAAGATCCAGAGCTTGGAGAATCAGAACCAGGGCCTCCCACTCACCAGCTGGTCCCCACACACCCACACACCAATTTTGGTAAAGATGGTACAGGCACTCTACTTGTTTCACAGCAGCTGGTACCACGCACGCATACCTGAGATGCACAGTCCCATGCCAGCCTCTGGAGATGAGTCCCTCACTTGCTTCCTTCTCCCCAGTCCCTCCTGGTAGCTGGTTTTCAGGACAAACATGATGTCTTCATCCCAGTGGCTGGTGGACAAGACCCCTACCCACTCCAGTAGCTTTCACTCCCACTTGCTCCAGTTACTGGCACCACAGGCTGGCCTGTCCTCAGCAGATGGCCTTGCCTCCTCTCACTGTGGTCTCTCCAGCAGCTTACATTTAGTCCTTACAACACATGTACACACACATGAGGTAAGAGTAAGATCATGCAGAAAGATTGTCATGAAAGAATTTAATGAGGAGATAGGACAGAATGCAGTGACTGGGCCCAGGGCTCAGTCAGACAGGCATAATGGTTGGCAATGCTTTTCAAGTGACCATCCCCTTTTATGCCCTTTTATGCATATCTCATCTTTTGTTCTTCCCCAGTCCCTTTCTGCTAAATGTTCCTTTGTAAATTTTGCATAGTCCTACAGAATCCCCCAAATCCTCTTGTTTCTCGTTTTCCTTCTCTTATCAGTTACAAAGTCCAGGTGGCTCTCTACAAAACTGTCCCTGGAGTTTATTTCAATTGTCCATCAATTAGTAACTGGATAGTTTTGATCATTGGTATCACCTCTTTTATGTGTTGCCTGACAGGTTTGTGTCTTTGTGTGTTCTTACTTACCACTTCCCCTTTTAATCACTACCTCCTTTGCAGTGAAAAAGTCCTTAACCAGGTTACATTCATGAAGCACAGAGACACAAATACCCATACAACTCCTACTACACAGGACATTCTCTAAAAAGAATGGCAGATGACAGCCTGACAAGTGACTTTTATGCTGGCAGTTCATATTTGTGTCACAGCAAGAGCAAAGTCCAGGGCAAAAGATACTCAAAAGCTTCTAAAGATACTTTAAAGCTTTAGATACTTTTCTAAAAGATACTTTAAAGCTTCCATTGCTGAAAGCAAGTCCATGGTGCTAAAAACAAGAAATAAAACTGTATCTCTGTCTTTAGAAATGCAGCAAACCACAGGTGATGCTGTAGAGATGACTAGTGTGACGCTTAACAGTGTTAGGTTATCTGACCTCCTTCAGTGGCTGTAGCTACCAGCATCTTCCAGTGTTCCAAAGGGGCTGCATTAAGGTGGTGTGAAGCAGGAGGCTGATGGTGTCTCAGGAACTCAAATTTAGTTTATTTTCAGCTTGCAAAGCATCTCTGGCTTGCTGTAAGTGTGGCTGCTGGCTGGATCCCAGAACAGACATAGGGATAAATCTCCCTCGGGACATGGAGCAAGTGCAGGTGCCCCACAGGCAGCATATGGGATGTGCGAGCTGGGAGCAGGTATCTCCATAGACTATAGTAATCATGACCTGTTAGTCTCTGGCCATACAAACACATTTTGTTGCTGGGGAAAATTATACCAATTGATCACATCCTGCCTCCTCCATCCCCAGTAATTTTCTCCTGGAAACAAACAGCAAAGATCATGTTTTTCTGTATTTGTGTAGAGAGCTGCAATATAAAACTAGCAAACAAGGTGTTTGGCCTGACTGCGTTGTTGGGTCAGCACCGGTGGTATAATGTGCTGCTGACAGAACAGATGGCCTCAGTATTGAGGCCTAGGTAAAAGTTCTGGGGTCCCAAATATTACCCCTAGTCTTAGTTCTTTGCCCCCAGCTGGAACAAGGAAAAGTTTCTCACAATCTTAGACAACTGATTGTTCTGGAACACGAGGAAAAGGCTGGACCCACACTGGATAGCAGACTGGGATATGGCCAATAATAACCCTCTCCAGAAAGGCAGGAGGCATTCCTCTACCTAGACTTTCTAGAATTTGCAGACTGAAAGACAGTATCTTTGCCATTCATTCTAGCTTATCCAACATGGTATTACTTGTGTGGATAAGAAATTTGTTTATCTAAAAGAGATCCATTTTGAGTTGATCCCCTTCCTTTGACCTGTTTTCCCAAGGCTTCTCATTGTTTATTTATTGCTAAGTCTAAACAGGATGCCGATAGAGCTGACCATTACCAGAATTCAGGCTTTGAGAAAAAGCAAGTAAATATACAGCATGCCTTTTGTAGTAATGTCTGACTGATCTCTGGGATACCATCTTGACATGGGGTAAGAGGGCCTGATTTTCATAGAAACTTTCATAGTCGTTGGTTTTGCAAGATTCAAATATTTAACCACTCATGGACTCCAGAATATGCAGTATCCATCAGCTAACACTAGATGTTGCCCATGTGCTTTAGAAACTGGCAATCATCACGACAAAGGAAGCAGTTTGCTTTAGGGCTTTAGAACACAGGGAACACCTAACCAATACACAAGCTACTGCTATCTTATTCCAGAATTATTTCAGTCAGCAGTAAAAATATCTCTCTGCCTCATTTTATTTGGCAACTATTTCTTCTAGTCCTATCTGAATGGTATTTTGGAAGGAAATTCTTAATAAACTTTTAAAAATATTTACTTTGTCATTTGTTACCAAACAGTGCTATGCAGGGTGGAAATACGTACACCTTAGGTGTACACTTGAGGACAATATGCTTAAATTTGTACTAAGCCTCCAAAATATACTCATTATTTTGTAAACCACAGAGAACAATTTTGTGCTATGTCTGTTGTTCTGTTTGTCACATTTTTCTCTCTGGGACAGGACAGTGGATGTGGTTGAATTTTTTCACATCTTTGCTTGGCGCACCTTTTAACTGCTTCTGCTCAGCCAGCATGTGCAGGCTTTACTCTGCTCATTTTGGTGGTGGCCAGCAATTATTTCTTCACTAACCTTTGCCCGCAGCCGCCCGCCATCCGTGGTGAAGGCCTTCACCTTGCTCTGCAGGGCTGCCACCATTCTGGGTACTGACAAGTGCTGCCCACCATTTCATTCCTGTTGCTGTAGAATAGCAGACCCTCTGAAAAGACTGTAGGGACATGCCAGACACTGTTGCCACACATCCTTGCCACGTGTGATCAAGGTCATGTAGAATCAGCAGCCGTGGGGCAGACAGGTGGCCCAGGCCCCTCACGAAGCAGGTGGTGGTGCTCCGGCCATGAGAGACCCAACTGGAGTCCCCAGAGATTTGCCTCAGGAGCTGCCACATGTCTTTTCCTTTGTGCTTTGGCAGAGAGGCTCTCCCACACCAATGGCCCTGCCATACGCAACTTGCACTCTTGCAGCCCACTTATGGGCATTACCCAGGTGAATTTATTTCCTGTGCCTTGATAGGCAAAACAGACACAAAATTGGATGATTAATGTAATTATTGCCTATCACTAGCAGACTACAGCAGAGAGAAAATATGATGCAAAGGGCTCAGGGGTTGAGACAAGGACAGGGAGATCGCTCAACAAGGATCGTGACAGTAAGATATCCTGCCTAACTACTACTACTCCTAGGCTAGACAAGTGAGAACCAAAGGAAAGAAACCAAAACCACCTTCCTTCCCCCCATCTGAGCTCTTCCAGCTCCTCCCCCCGTGCAGCGCAGGGGAACAGGGGGACTGGACTGGGGGTTGTGGTCAGTCTGGAGCACTTCATCTCCACCACTCCTTCTCGGTCCCTCTCTGCCCCTGCTCCACGTGGGCTCCTCTCCACGGGCTGCAGCTCCGGCCTGGGGCCTGCTCCTGCGGGGGCTCTCCATGGGCCGCAGCCTCCTCCAGGCCACATCCACCTGCTCCAGTGGGGGCTCCTCCACCCATGGGGGGGCTGCAGCGTGGAGATCTGCTCCATGGGGGACCCATGGGCTGCAGGGGGACAGCCTGCTCCACCAGGGGCCTCTCCCTGCACAGCCTGCAGGGGAACTGCTGCTGCCTGCCTGCAGCACCTCCTGCCCTCCTGCGGCCCTTCTCTTGGGAGCTGCAGGGCTGCTTCTCTCACGCTTTCACAATCTTCTCTCTCTCGGCTGCTGTTGCACAGCAGTATTTTCCCCCCTTCCTTAAATCTGCTCCCCCGAAGCCCACCCAGCAGCACTCCCTGCCTCGGCTCTGGCCAGCAGCAGCTCCTTTTTGGAGCCATCTGGAGCTGGCTCTGCTCTGATGCTGACAAGATGGGGCTGCATTCATTTCCAAACTGGCTGTCCTAAAGGCCTTCACCTTTGCATTACATTGAGGCAGCGGTGATCTCAGCCTTGTTGTAGTTCTCTGCGTAATGTAGCTCCCAAAAGAGATCCCAAGGTCCAGAACAGACATGGAAATAACTGGGGGGTTGTAAGGAAAACAATTGTATTCCATCCTACAGCAACACCAGAGCTGTCTGGAGAGTTTAGGAGTCATCTGAATCTTGTTATTTGTGTTTGATCTGAACTAAGGAAGAAAGGACCAGTTACTAGAAAAGAATGCATGCCTGACAATGATACAACCAGATGGGAGGCTGTTTAATCTGGGTCTGTGGGTTTTGGATCTGTACGCTGTTGAGGAGCTTGTTGGAATTCTGATTACAGAATCAAGAACCTCCAGAAAGTGCAGGACGCCAGTGCTGGATGGAGAGCACGGCTCACACTTTGACGCTTCCTGGGACTGCCTAGCACATTAACAGGTCTCGGCCCCAAATGGCTGTGCTTCAAAAAGGTTTCCCTCTCTCAAGCATTTGCTGCTCTGCACTTGCTTTTCTTTCACTGGACAGTCAGATCAATTGGTTGCTTTGCACTTGGCCATGTTCCTTGGAAAGCTGCTTAAACTCTCTTCAAAGCCTGGACTACCTGGGAATTGATTGCTTCCTCTAACTGGCACTGATGCTGTAGCTGGATCCCTCGAAATCCCATTTGACTGCTTCTGCTTCCTGAGCAGGTGACAGAAACTTTCACAAGCAGAGAGCAGAGAAGAAGGAGTTGGAGTTCTGCATAGGGGAAATATTTGGAAGTTTTGAAGATGTTTCCCCTGCTCAGCTGCCAACCCTACGTTAACCAATCACCTGATCTTTTGCATTCCAGTGTGAGGAAGGTTTTAGCAATTCGTGTCAATAGAGAGCTTGAAGGGAAATGCGTTCCTTTCATACATGGTAAACTTTGATTCTTGCCCTATTTGCAAGACTGAGCCATTTAGAACACCAGCAAAAGTCTCCAATCAGTTAGGAAGGAAAGTTAGTTCTGAAAATACTCAGTCACCTCTGTGCATGCCAAACCCTTAATGGCACTGTGCAAAACGCAGATTGCAGTGATGAATCGCGTTGTGGAATGAATGGCAACATACATATTTGGCTCCAGATCCAAAAGGCCACTTCTTTGGCCATTTTATTTAGGGTAGCACTCCCCTCCCCTCCCATTCCCTCCCTGGCCCATTCCTTACTTCCCACCAATACCCACCCCCTCCCTCCCCTCCCCTCCCCTCCCCTGAATTCCCCTCCCCTAAACACCCCTCCCCTAAACTCCTCTCCCCTCCCCTAAACTCCCCTAAACTCCCCTAAACTCCCCGAAACTCCCCTAAACTCCCCTAAACTCCCCTCCCCTAAACTCCCCTAAACTCCCCTCCCCTAAACTCCCCTAAACTCCCCTAAACTCCCCTAAACTCCCCTAAACTCCCCTAAACTCCCCTAAACTCCCCTCCCCTAAACTCCCCTCCCCTCCCCTAAACTCCCCTCCCCTCCCCTCCCCTATACTCTCCTCCCCTCCCCTAAACTCCCCTAAACTCCCCTCCCCTAAACTCCCCTCCCCTCCACTCCTCTAAACTCCCCTACACTCCACTCCACTCCCCTATGCTCCTCTACACTTCCCTCCTCTACACTCCCCTCCCTACACTATCCTCCGCTACACTCCCCTCCCCTACACTCCCCTAAACTCCCCTCCCCTACATTCCCCTACACTACACTCCCCCAAACCCCCCTACACTACACTCCCCTGCACTCCCCTCCTCTATGCTCATCTCCCCTGCACTCCCCTCCCCTGCACTCCCCTCCCTACACTATCCTCCCCTACTCTCCCCTCCCCTACACTCCCCTACACTCCCCTCACTATCCTACACTATCCCAACACTATCCTACACTAGCCTACTCTCCCCTACAATGCCCTACATGCCCCTGCCCTGCCCTGCCCTCCCCTCCCATTCCCTCCCTTTCCCTCCCCTTCCCTCCCCTTCCCTCCCCTTCCCTCCCCTTCCCTCCCTTCTTGTCCTTTTCTTTCCCCCTCTCTTCTCTTCTCCCCTCTTCTTCTCCCCTCTTCTGCTTCCTTTCACGGATCTGAACGCAGAAGGGGGAGAAGCGTAACTCCAGATCGCTTCAGTCGCTCTGGCAGCTTGTGTCACTGGCTGATCCATGGGAATCCATCAGCAGCAATCGGAAGCGTTCCAGCTGCTGTGGGACCAGTCAGGGAACAGTCTCAAACTGGGAAGCGCTGACTTCCTTCCGCGGCTCAGACAGGTGACTTTCAATTTCGCCCTGGCTGGGTTGTGTCCCCTTGCTCTGTCCCCACCTACACTGCAGTTTGGTTTAGAAGCAGCAGCACGGTTTGGAAGTAGTTCCACTACTTCCATTTTCGGTGATTTGGCTTGGCTCGCCAAGTGGTTTCTGTCAACAGAACACAAGAAGGAGATTTTGCTTAGAAACAACTACATGAGGAGCTCCTTTCCACATGGGCAATGAATATTTATCCTTTCCTCATGGAGACTACAGTGTAAGAGATAAGGACAGATCATTCCGAGAGATTTTTCAGAGAATTGTCCCTTGGGGGTGCTTAGTCCAGAGGACCAGAGTTCATCTGTCCAAAGTACACCATGGAAGCACTCTGAATTACTTCCTAACAGAAGCATGGCCTTACCATGTCTGATAGGGCTTTGGCTGGTTTCAGCGTTGTTCTTCACTTCATAAATACCTACATTAAGTACTGTCCCATCAAGCAAATACCTTATTCTCTTGATATCTCTGAGTTGATGGAAGACCCAAGACACTTGGCTCTTCACATCATTGGAAGAGCCAAGTGTACTTCCAATATTCACAGCTTCGGAGGAAATGGAGATGAGGTTGAGAGTGGATGAAAAACACCAAGTGTTCTTCCCATCTTCACAGCTTCTAAGCAAGTGGAGATGAGGCTGTGCAAGAACCAAACAAACTGCTGATCCAGAAGCAGCCTAAAGACTGTCTTTAACCAGGGCCTTGCATTCTTCATCTTTCTACCATTACTCGCCTTCCAGGGCGATCGTTAACGATCAAGGATGTTCAAGGCCGTTCAAGGATGATCGTTATCTTATTGACTTCCTACCACTACAGCAACGCACCTGCTTCTCTCACAAAACTTACGGGTGGCAACTGGAAAGATTCACCAGCATTCTGTATTTCACTCCTCATCTCAATTCTCTTTTGGCCTGCGAAGCTTTTCAGATCAGAGATGAAGATCAGGTGTAATCTGGAGTTTGGGATACTGCAAAGGAAAAGAAGAATCATCCTGAGAACTCTTTTCAATCTCACTTGCAAGCGCCAAAGTCAAGAATACCAAAAGGAAAAAGGATGCCACTTGATCATGGTAAGCATAAATTTGAGCACAGGTCTCCTCTAACTGAAGCGAGGTTAAACAGGTTCCAAACAAGGTTAAGGAGCACACCCACAATCATTTCCATAAAACTGTGTTTTCAAACAAATGGTTGAAAGATTTAGATTTTCTTACAAGCGACGAATGAAAAATAAATAAAGAAAAGAAAATGACCAGGACATGCAGTCTAGCTTACTCTAGCTTACTTTGCCTAGTTCAGAATCTGCGTCTTGGGTCACAATCAGGAAGCAGCATTGTGCAGAAATGCCAAAGCCTCCCCAGACTTGTTCTATCTTCATCAGCAAGGGCTTTGGTACTGCTGCCTCCTCAGCAACATCGGCAATTGACTAGGAAAGTTGGTGTCCACCAGGTCAAATCAGGACTAGGAAATCCCTCTTGCCACAACTGCACACTTGCACCAGAGTTGGCAGGTCAGAGCGATGGACAGAGAAGCATCTAGAAGAGTGTTAGAAAACAGACTTTAGAAGAGATTTCCATCAGCCCAGGAACAATTACTTGCTCATCCCTTCAGACTGAACTCTAAGTAGAGGCAGGTGATCCCAAGCTGCATTCCTGACATCTATGCTGCAAAGTCATCAAATGTGACATGTTATTCTACCAGTCTGTAATGAACATAAACAAGAGTTGGAGTTGAGGATGTTGGTTTAGAATGAAGCTCAAAGTGTTAGTCCTTGGATATGTTTTTGTCTGCAAGTGTTTTCACTGTTTCCCAGACAATGTCTCCAGCAAGCTAGCTGTTTGTTTCATTTGTTCTGTTCTGTTTTGTTTTCTCAGTAAGGTTTCTTAGAGAGATAAGATTGAAGTGATTGTATTGCATGCCCATCCATCCCTCCCCTTTGCTTGTCCAGAGCTTTTACCTTGTCTACCACGATGCATGAACTTGGTCATAGGCACAGTTGTTTCAAAGACATTCTGCTGCTCGACCTGTTGTGAAAACAGAGAGCTAAGTATTTGGACGAGAACATGCTTCCACCTGCACTATGACCTCCACAACTAGATATGGAGCCATATCAGCCAGAAGGAAGTTTCCTTCACAGCTGCTGCTTCTTACACTATCTGGACTCTTACTTTTACTCTTACTTGCCTTTCCTGCATTAGCACAATAAATAAATAAATAAATAAATAAATAAATAAATAAATAAATAAAATTTGGAGATTACCTTTGCCATCTGATGTCTTCGTTTCCAGAAACTACCCTGAATCACCTTTATGAGAACTGTCCCACACTGCGAGCATGGGTGTTGCAGTCAGGCCAGATATGTCCCTTCTACGTCAATAACCAAATCTGTCAAGTTAAGAACACGGAATTAATGAAAAGGAAATCCTTCTATTTTGATCTGAGTTCACTTTTTTTTTTTTTTTTTTTTTTTTTTTTCTAGACCAAGAAGAACCAGCAAAAGTCGGGTGAAAAATGAAATGAAAAATGTTAAGGCCAGGCAGCTTGCTCACTGCAAGTGCTAATCTGAAAGCAGATGGAGTGCATCTTCATACACTCCATCCTGAGACACTCCACTCAACAGGCCAGAGCAGCTGATGAAGTGCATTGCTGTCCTGAAGTTTCATGTGATGGGCTACTTTTAAGTCTCTTGTTTATGCTGTAGTACTTGAGGTCTATGGCAGGACCACAGCACACTCTTATTTGTCTACCCTTCTTTCTTGATCGTGTGTGGGAAAGAGAGAACGTGCAGAGGCCCTCAGCCACATGTTGCACCTGTCACTCTGTGCAGCTACATCACTGAGCCAAAGTACCAAACTTCATGCTTGTGAAAGGACTTGACACAAACTACAGAAATCTAAAATGAAGCATCCAAACACTTACAGAAGGGTGGGCCCTCTCGATGCACCTCAACGTGGGATCCACAAGTCCTCACGTGGTTTCATCCAGCACACTTCTCTGTCCCTCCTCGCTCAACTTGCTCAGAGGCAGCTGTTCCCAAGGTGTCACAGTGACATCATTCAATTCTGTTGCTGAAGTCATCACCGTAGGCCCCTGGCAGCGGCAACACAACACTCTCTGTTGCTAATGCGAATGTCTCAGAAACAAGTAGAGAAGTACCACTCTCCCCAAGCTGACTTGAATTGGAGTAGTTCCAAAATTATTCTCTGCCCCCCTACATCTGGGGAAGGTGTGTGAGAAATCTTTTCCTTAAGAAAGGATTACAAGCCAAAAAAAGCTTGCTTCTGATACGTTCCCCTTACTTTTAGAGCTGTTCACCTTTGATTTCCAAGGAAGAAAAAAGAAGGTGAAATCAACAATTCTCCTCCTCCGAGTTGGGAATAGGAAATAAGCCCAATTATTTAGGAAGCCTGAAAAAGGAAACTATACATTTCCTTGTTAAACACCTTGTTGCTTCTGAAAACTTTTCCAGTCCTTTGCAGCTGCAGTGCTTTTCGGTGGGTGGGCAGCCGAGCTCCATCACGGCCACGGCCACTCTCTCACTCCCCCTCCTCAGAGAGAAAGGGAGAGAAAATACGATGCAAAGGGCTCAGGGGTTGAGACAAGGACAGGGAGATCGCTCAACAAGGATCGTGATGGGCAAAGCAGACTCAGCATAGGGAGACAGTAAGATTTCCGGCCTAACTACTACTACTCCCAGGCTAGACAAGTGAGAACCAAAGGAAAGAAACCAAAACCACCTTCCTTCCCCCCATCTGAGCTCTTCCAGCTCCTCCCCCCGTGCAGCGCAGGGGAACAGGGGGACTGGACTGGGGGTTGTGGTCAGTCTGTAGCACTTCATCTCCACCACTCCTTCTCGGTCCCTCTCTGCCCCTGCTCCACGTGGGCTCCTCTCCACGGGCTGCAGCTCCGGCCTGGGGCCTGCTCCTGCGGGGGCTCTCCATGGGCCGCAGCCTCCTCCAGGCCACATCCACCTGCTCCAGCGGGGGCTCCTCCACCCATGGGGGGGCTGCAGCGTGGAGATCTGCTCCATGGGGGACCCATGGGCTGCAGGGGGACAGCCTGCTCCACCAGGGGCCTCTCCCTGCACAGCCCGCAGGGGAACTGCTGCTGCCTGCCTGCCTGCAGCACCTCCTGCCCTCCTGCGGCCCTTCTCTTGGGAGCTGCAGGGCTGCTTCTCTCACACTTTCACAATCCTCTCTCTCTCGGCTGCTGTTGCATAGCAGTATTTTCCCCCCTTCCTTAAATCTGCTCCCCCGAAGCCCACCCAGCAGCACTCCCTGCCTCGGCTCTGGCCAGCAGCAGCTCCTTTTTGGAGCCATCTGGAGCTGGCTCTGCTCTGATGCTGACAAGATGGGGCTGCATTCATTTCCAAACTGGCTGTCCTAAAGGCCTTCACCTTTGCATTACATTGAGGCAGCGGTGATCTCAGCCTTGTTGTAGTTCTCTGCGTAATGTAGCTCCCAAAAGAGATCCCAAGGTCCAGAACAGACATGGAAATAACTGGGGGGTTGTAAGGAAAACAATTGTATTCCATCCTACAGCAACACCAGAGCTGTCTGGAGAGTTTAGGAGTCATCTGAATTTTGTTATTTGTGTTTGATCTGAACTAAGGAAGAAAGGACCAGTTACTAGAAAAGAATGCATGCCTGACAATGATACAACCAGATGGGAGGCTGTTTGATCTGGGTCTGTGGGTTTTGGATCTGTATGCTGTTGAGGAGCTTGTTGGAATTCTGATTACAGAATCAAGAACCTCCAGAAAGTGCAGGACGCCAGTGCTGGATGGAGAGCACGGCTCACACTTTGACGCTTCCTGGGACTGCCTAGCACATTAACAGGTCTCGGCCCCAAATGGCTGTGCTTCAAAAAGGTTTCCCTCTCTCAAGCATTTGCTGCTCTGCACTTGCTTTTCTTTCACTGGACAGTCAGATCAATTGGTTGCTTTGCACTTGGCCATGTTCCTTGGAAAGCTGCTTAAACTCTCTTCAAAGCCTGGACTACCTGGGAATTGATTGCTTCCTCTAACTGGCACTGATGCTGTAGCTGGATCCCTCGAAATCCCATTTGACTGCTTCTGCTTCCTGAGCAGGTGACAGAAACTTTCACAAGCAGAGAGCAGAGAAGAAGGAGTTGGAGTTCTGCATAGGGGAAATATTTGGAAGTTTTGAAGATGTTTCCCCTGCTCAGCTGCCAACCCTACGTTAACCAATCACCTGATCTTTTGCATTCCAGTGTGAGGAAGGTTTTAGCAATTCGTGTCAATAGAGAGCTTGAAGGGAAATGCGTTCCTTTCATACATGGTAAACTTTGATTCTTGCCCTATTTGCAAGACTGAGCCATTTAGAACACCAGCAAAAGTCTCAAATCAGTTAGGAAGGAAAGTTAGTTCTGAAAATACTCAGTCACCTCTGTGCATGCCAAACCCTTAATGGCACTGTGCAAAACGCAGATTGCAGTGATGAATCGCGTTGTGGAATGAATGGCAACATACATATTTGGCTCCAGATCCAAAAGGCCACTTCTTTGGCCATTTTATTTAGGGTAGCACTCCCCTCCCCTCCCATTCCCTCCCTGGCCCATTCCTTACTTCCCACCAATACCCACCCCCTCCCTCCCCTCCCCTCCCCTCCCCTGAATTCCCCTCCCCTAAACACCCCTCCCCTAAACTCCCCTCCCCTCCCCTAAACTCCCCTCCCCTAAACTCCCCTAAACTCCCCTAAACTTCCCTCCACTAAACTCCCCTAAACTCCCCTAAACTCCCCTCCCCTAAACTCCCCTAAACTCCCCTAAACTCCCCTAAACTCCCCTAAACTCCCCTAAACTCCCCTAAACTCCCCTCCCCTAAACTCCCCTCCTGTCCCCTAAACTCCCCTCCCCTCCCCTCCCCTATACTCTCCTCCCCTCCCCTAAACTCCCCTAAACTCCCCTCCCCTAAACTCCCCTCCCCTCCACTCCTCTAAACTCCCCTACACTCCACTCCACTCCCCTATGCTCCTCTACACTTTCCTCCTCTACACTCCCCTCCCTACACTATCCTCCGCTACACTCCCCTCCCCTACACTCCCCTAAACTCCCCTCCCCTACATTCCCCTACACTACACTCCCCCAAACCCCCCTACACTACACTCCCCTGCACTCCCCTCCTCTATGCTCATCTCCCCTGCACTCCCCTCCCCTGCACTCCCCTCCCTACACTATCCTCCCCTACTCTCCCCTCCCCTACACTCCCCTACACTCTCCTCACTATCCTACACTATCCCAACACTATCCTACACTAGCCTACTCTCCCCTACAATGCCCTACATGCCCCTGCCCTGCCCTGCCCTCCCCTCCCATTCCCTCCCCTCCCCTCCCTTCCCTTTCCCTCCCCTTCCCTCCCCTTCCCTCCCCTTCCCTCCCTTCTTGTCCTTTTCTTTCCCCCTCTCTTCTCTTCTCCCCTCTTCTTCTCCCCTCTTCTCCTTCCTTTCACGGATCTGAACGCAGAAGGGGGAGAAGCGTAACTCCAGATCGCTTCAGTCGCTCTGGCAGCTTGTGTCACTGGCTGATCCATGGGAATCCATCAGCAGCAATCGGAAGCGTTCCAGCTGCTGTGGGACCAGTCAGGGAACAGTCTCAAACTGGGAAGCGCTGACTTCCTTCCGCGGCTCAGACAGGTGACTTTCAATTTCGCCCTGGCTGGGTTGTGTCCCCTTGCTCTGTCCCCACCTACACCGCAGTTTGGTTTAGAAGCAGCAGCACGGTTTGGAAGTAGTTCCACTACTTCCATTTTCGGTGATTTGGCTTGGCTCGCCAAGTGGTTTCTGTCAACAGAACACAAGAAGGAGATTTTGCTTAGAAACAACTACATGAGGAGCTCCTTTCCACATGGGCAATGAATATTTATCCTTTCCTCATGGAGACTACAGTGTAAGAGATAAGGACAGATCATTCCGAGAGATTTTTCAGAGAATTGTCCCTTGGGGGTGCTTAGTCCAGAGGACCAGAGTTCATCTGTCCAAAGTACACCACGGAAGCACTCTGAATTACTTCCTAACAGAAGCATGGCCTTACCATGTCTGATAGGGCTTTGGCTGGTTTCAGCGTTCTTCTTCACTTCATAAATACCTACATTAAGTACTGTCCCATCAAGCAAATACCTTATTCTCTTGATATCTCTGAGTTGATGGAAGACCCAAGACACTTGGCTCTTCACATCATTGGAAGAACCAAGTGTACTTCCAATATTCACAGCTTTGGAGGAAATGGAGATGAGGTTGAGAGTGGATGAAAAACACCAAGTGTTCTTCCCATCTTCACAGCTTCTAAGCAAGTGGAGATGAGGCTGTGCAAGAACCAAACAAACTGCTGATCCAGAAGCAGCCTAAAGACTGTCTTTAACCAGGGCCTTGCATTCTTCATCTTTCTACCATTACTCGCCTTCAAGGGCATGATCGTTATCTTATTGACTTCCTACCACTACAGCAACGCACCTGCTTCTCTCACAAAACTTACGGGTGGCAACTGGAAAGATTCACCAGCATTCTGTATTTCACTCCTCATCTCAATTCTCTTTTGGCCTGCGAAGCTTTTCAGATCAGAGATGAAGATCAGATGTAATCTGGAGTTTGGGATACTGCAAAGGAAAAGAAGAATCATCCTGAGAACTCTTTTCAATCTCACTTGCAAGCGCCAAAGTCAAGAATACCAAAAGGAAAAAGGATGCCACTTGATCATGGTAAGCATAAATTTGAGCACAGGTCTCCTCTAACTGAAGCGAGGTTAAACAGGTTCCAAACAAGGTTAAGGAGCACACCCACAATCATTTCCATAAAACTGTGTTTTCAAACAAATGGTTGAAAGATTTAGATTTTCTTACAAGCGACGAATGAAAAATAAATAAAGAAAAGAAAATGACCAGGACATGCAGTCTAGCTTACTCTAGCTTACTTTGCCTAGTTCAGAATCTGCGTCTTGGGTCACAATCAGGAAGCAGCATTGTGCAGAAATGCCAAAGCCTCCCCAGACTTGTTCTATCTTCATCAGCAAGGGCTTTGGTACTGCTGCCTCCTCAGCAACATCGGCAATTGACTAGGAAAGTTGGTGTCCACCAGGACAAATCAGGGCTAGGAAATCCCTCTTGCCACAACTGCACACTTGCACCAGAGTTGGCAGGTCAGAGCGATGGACAGAGAAGCATCTAGAAGAGTGTTAGAAAACAGACTTTAGAAGAGATTTCCATCAGCCCAGGAACAATTCCTTGCTCATCCCTTCAGACTGAACTCTAAGTAGAGGCAGGTGATCCCAAGCTGCATTCCTGACATCTATGCTGCAAAGTCATCAAATGTGACATGTTATTCTACCAGTCTGTAATGAACATAAACAAGAGTTGGAGTTGAGGATGTTGGTTTAGAATGAAGCTCAAAGTGTTAGTCCTTGGATATGTTTTTGTCTGCAAGTGTTTTCACTGTTTCCCAGACAATGTCTCCAGCAAGCTAGCTGTTTGTTTCATTTGTTCTGTTCTGTTTTGTTTTCTCAGTAAGGTTTCTTAGAGAGATAAGATTGAAGTGATTGTATTGCATGCCCATCCATCCCTCCCCTTTGCTTGTCCAGAGCTTTTACCTTGTCTACCACGATGCATGAACTTGGTCATAGGCACAGTTGTTTCAAAGACATTCTGCTGCTCGACCTGTTGTGAAAACAGAGAGCTAAGTATTTGGACGAGAACATGCTTCCACCTGCACTATGACCTCCACAACTAGATATGGAGCCATATCAGCCAGAAGGAAGTTTCCTTCACAGCTGCTGCTTCTTACACTATCTGGACTCTTACTTTTACTCTTACTTGCCTTTCCTGCATTAGCACAATAAATAAATAAATAAATAAATAAATAAATAAATAAATAAATAAATAAATAAAATTTGGAGATTACCTTTGCCATCTGATGTCTTCGTTTCCAGAAACTACCCTGAATCACCTTTATGAGAACTGTCCCACACTGCGAGCATGGGTGTTGCAGTCAGGCCAGATATGTCCCTTCTACGTCAATAACCAAATCTGTCAAGTTAAGAACACGGAATTAATGAAAAGGAAATCCTTCTATTTTGATCTGAGTTCACTTTTTTTTTTTTTTTTTTTTTTTTTTTTTTCTAGACCAAGAAGAACCAGCAAAAGTCGGGTGAAAAATGAAATGAAAAATGTTAAGGCCAGGCAGCTTGCTCACTGCAAGTGCTAATCTGAAAGCAGATGGAGTGCATCTTCATACACTCCATCCTGAGACACTCCACTCAACAGGCCAGAGCAGCTGATGAAGTGCATTGCTGTCCTGAAGTTTCATGTGATGGGCTACTTTTAAGTCTCTTGTTTATGCTGTAGTACTTGAGGTCTATGGCAGGACCACAGCACACTCTTATTTGTCTACCCTTCTTTCTTGATCGTGTGTGGGAAAGAGAGAACGTGCAGAGGCCCTCAGCCACATGTTGCACCTGTCACTCTGTGCAGCTACATCACTGAGCCAAAGTACCAAACTTCATGCTTGTGAAAGCACTTTACACAAACTACAGAAATCTAAAATGAAGCATCCAAACACTTACAGAAGGGTGGGCCCTCTCGATGCACCTCAACGTGGGATCCACAAGTCCTCACGTGGTTTCATCCAGCACACTTCTCTGTCCCTCCTCGCTCAACTTGCTCAGAGGCAGCTGTTCCCAAGGTGTCACAGTGACATCATTCAATTCTGTTGCTGAAGTCATCACCGTAGGCCCCTGGCAGCGGCAACACAACACTCTCTGTTGCTAATGCGAATGTCTCAGAAACAAGTAGAGAAGTACCACTCTCCCCAAGCTGACTTGAATTGGAGTAGTTCCAAAATTATTCTCTGCCCCCCTACATCTGGGGAAGGTGTGTGAGAAATCTTTTCCTTAAGAAAGGATTACAAGCCAAAAAAAGCTTGCTTCTGATACGTTCCCCTTACTTTTAGAGCTGTTCACCTTTGATTTCCAAGGAAGAAAAAAGAAGGTGAAATCAACAATTCTCCTCCTCCGAGTTGGGAATAGGAAATAAGCCCAATTATTTAGGAAGCCTGAAAAAGGAAACTATACATTTCCTTGTTAAACACCTTGTTGCTTCTGAAAACTTTTCCAGTCCTTTGCAGCTGCAGTGCTTTTCGGTGGGTGGGCAGCCGAGCTCCATCACGGCCACGGCCACTCTCTCACTCCCCCTCCTCAGAGAGAAAGGGAGAGAAAATACGATGCAAAGGGCTCAGGGGTTGAGACAAGGACAGGGAGATCGCTCAACAAGGATCGTGATGGGCAAAGCAGACTCAGCATAGGGAGACAGTAAGATTTCCGGCCTAACTACTACTACTCCCAGGCTAGACAAGTGAGAACCAAAGGAAAGAAACCAAAACCACCTTCCTTCCCCCCATCTGAGCTCTTCCAGCTCCTCCCCCCGTGCAGCGCAGGGGAACAGGGGGACTGGACTGGGGGTTGTGGTCAGTCTGTAGCACTTCATCTCCACCACTCCTTCTCGGTCCCTCTCTGCCCCTGCTCCACGTGGGCTCCTCTCCACGGGCTGCAGCTCCGGCCCGGGGCCTGCTCCTGCGGGGGCTCTCCATGGGCCGCAGCCTCCTCCAGGCCACATCCACCTGCTCCAGCGGGGGCTCCTCCACCCATGGGGGGGCTGCAGCGTGGAGATCTGCTCCATGGGGGACCCATGGGCTGCAGGGGGACAGCCTGCTCCACCAGGGGCCTCTCCCTGCACAGCCCGCAGGGGAACTGCTGCTGCCTGCCTGCCTGCAGCACCTCCTGCCCTCCTGCGGCCCTTCTCTTGGGAGCTGCAGGGCTGCTTCTCTCACACTTTCACAATCTTCTCTCTCTCGGCTGCTGTTGCATAGCAGTATTTTCCCCCCTTCCTTAAATCTGCTCCCCCGAAGCCCACCCAGCAGCACTCCCTGCCTCGGCTCTGGCCAGCAGCAGCTCCTTTTTGGAGCCATCTGGAGCTGGCTCTGCTCTGATGCTGACAAGATGGGGCAGCATTCATTTCCAAACTGGCTGTCCTAAAGGCCTTCACCTTTGCATTACATTGAGGCAGCGGTGATCTCAGCCTTGTTGTAGTTCTCTGCGTAATGTAGCTCCCAAAAGAGATCCCAAGGTCCAGAACAGACATGGAAATAACTGGGGGGTTGTAAGGAAAACAATTGTATTCCATCCTACAGCAACACCAGAGCTGTCTGGAGAGTTTAGGAGTCATCTGAATTTTGTTATTTGTGTTTGATCTGAACTAAGGAAGAAAGGACCAGTTACTAGAAAAGAATGCATGCCTGACAATGATACAACCAGATGGGAGGCTGCTTGATCTGGGTCTGTGGGTTTTGGATCTGTATGCTGTTGAGGAGCTTGTTGGAATTCTGATTACAGAATCAAGAACCTCCAGAAAGTGCAGGACGCCAGTGCTGGATGGAGAGCACGGCTCACACTTTGACGCTTCCTGGGACTGCCTAGCACATTAACAGGTCTCGGCCCCAAATGGCTGTGCTTCAAAAAGGTTTCCCTCTCTCAAGCATTTGCTGCTCTGCACTTGCTTTTCTTTCACTGGACAGTCAGATCAATTGGTTGCTTTGCACTTGGCCATGTTCCTTGGAAAGCTGCTTAAACTCTCTTCAAAGCCTGGACTACCTGGGAATTGATTGCTTCCTCTAACTGGCACTGATGCTGTAGCTGGATCCCTCGAAATCCCATTTGACTGCTTCTGCTTCCTGAGCAGGTGACAGAAACTTTCACAAGCAGAGAGCAGAGAAGAAGGAGTTGGAGTTCTGCATAGGGGAAATATTTGGAAGTTTTGAAGATGTTTCCCCTGCTCAGCTGCCAACCCTACGTTAACCAATCACCTGATCTTTTGCATTCCAGTGTGAGGAAGGTTTTAGCAATTCGTGTCAATAGAGAGCTTGAAGGGAAATGCGTTCCTTTCATACATGGTAAACTTTGATTCTTGCCCTATTTGCAAGACTGAGCCATTTAGAACACCAGCAAAAGTCTCAAATCAGTTAGGAAGGAAAGTTAGTTCTGAAAATACTCAGTCACCTCTGTGCATGCCAAACCCTTAATGGCACTGTGCAAAACGCAGATTGCAGTGATGAATCGCGTTGTGGAATGAATGGCAACATACATATTTGGCTCCAGATCCAAAAGGCCACTTCTTTGGCCATTTTATTTAGGGTAGCACTCCCCTCCCCTCCCATTCCCTCCCTGGCCCATTCCTTACTTCCCACCAATACCCACCCCCTCCCTCCCCTCCCCTCCCCTCCCCTGAATTCCCCTCCCCTAAACACCCCTCCCCTAAACTCCTCTCCCCTCCCCTAAACTCCCCTCCCCTAAACTCCCCTAAACTCCCCTAAACTCCCCTAAACTCCCCTCCCCTAAACTCCCCTAAACTCCCCTCCCCTAAACTCCCCTAAACTCCCCTAAACTCCCCTAAACTCCCCTAAACTCCCCTAAACTCCCCTAAACTCCCCTCCCCTAAACTCCCCTCCCCTCCCCTAAACTCCCCTCCCCTCCCCTCCCCTATACTCTCCTCCCCTCCTCTAAACTCCCCTAAACTCCCCTCCCCTAAACTCCCCTCCCCTCCACTCCTCTAAACTCCCCTACACTCCACTCCACTCCCCTATGCTCCTCTACACTTCCCTCCTCTACACTCCCCTCCCTACACTATCCTCCGCTACACTCCCCTCCCCTACACTCCCCTAAACTCCCCTCCCCTACATTCCCCTACACTACACTCCCCCAAACCCCCCTACACTACACTCCCCTGCACTCCCCTCCTCTATGCTCATCTCCCCTGCACTCCCCTCCCCTGCACTCCCCTCCCTACACTATCCTCCCCTACTCTCCCCTCCCCTACACTCCCCTACACTCCCCTCACTATCCTACACTATCCCAACACTATCCTACACTAGCCTACTCTCCCCTACAATGCCCTACATGCCCCTGCCCTGCCCTGCCCTCCCCTCCCATTCCCTCCCCTCCCCTCCCTTCCCTTTCCCTCCCCTTCCCTCCCCTTCCCTCCCCTTCCCTCCCTTCTTGTCCTTTTCTTTCCCCCTCTCTTCTCTTCTCCCCTCTTCTTCTCCCCTCTTCTCCTTCCTTTCACGGATCTGAACGCAGAAGGGGGAGAAGCGTAACTCCAGATCGCTTCAGTCGCTCTGGCAGCTTGTGTCACTGGCTGATCCATGGGAATCCATCAGCAGCAATCGGAAGCGTTCCAGCTGCTGTGGGACCAGTCAGGGAACAGTCTCAAACTGGGAAGCGCTGACTTCCTTCCGCGGCTCAGACAGGTGACTTTCAATTTCGCCCTGGCTGGGTTGTGTCCCCTTGCTCTGTCCCCACCTACACCGCAGTTTGGTTTAGAAGCAGCAGCACGGTTTGGAAGTAGTTCCACTACTTCCATTTTCGGTGATTTGGCTTGGCTCGCCAAGTGGTTTCTGTCAACAGAACACAAGAAGGAGATTTTGCTTAGAAACAACTACATGAGGAGCTCCTTTCCACATGGGCAATGAATATTTATCCTTTCCTCATGGAGACTACAGTGTAAGAGATAAGGACAGATCATTCCGAGAGATTTTTCAGAGAATTGTCCCTTGGGGGTGCTTAGTCCAGAGGACCAGAGTTCATCTGTCCAAAGTACACCACGGAAGCACTCTGAATTACTTCCTAACAGAAGCATGGCCTTACCATGTCTGATAGGGCTTTGGCTGGTTTCAGCGTTCTTCTTCACTTCATAAATACCTACATTAAGTACTGTCCCATCAAGCAAATACCTTATTCTCTTGATATCTCTGAGTTGATGGAAGACCCAAGACACTTGGCTCTTCACATCATTGGAAGAACCAAGTGTACTTCCAATATTCACAGCTTCGGAGGAAATGGAGATGAGGTTGAGAGTGGATGAAAAACACCAAGTGTTCTTCCCATCTTCACAGCTTCTAAGCAAGTGGAGATGAGGCTGTGCAAGAACCAAACAAACTGCTGATCCAGAAGCAGCCTAAAGACTGTCTTTAACCAGGGCCTTGCATTCTTCATCTTTCTACCATTACTCGCCTTCAAGGGCATGATCGTTATCTTATTGACTTCCTACCACTACAGCAACGCACCTGCTTCTCTCACAAAACTTACGGGTGGCAACTGGAAAGATTCACCAGCATTCTGTATTTCACTCCTCATCTCAATTCTCTTTTGGCCTGCGAAGCTTTTCAGATCAGAGATGAAGATCAGATGTAATCTGGAGTTTGGGATACTGCAAAGGAAAAGAAGAATCATCCTGAGAACTCTTTTCAATCTCACTTGCAAGCGCCAAAGTCAAGAATACCAAAAGGAAAAAGGATGCCACTTGATCATGGTAAGCATAAATTTGAGCACAGGTCTCCTCTAACTGAAGCGAGGTTAAACAGGTTCCAAACAAGGTTAAGGAGCACACCCACAATCATTTCCATAAAACTGTGTTTTCAAACAAATGGTTGAAAGATTTAGATTTTCTTACAAGCGACGAATGAAAAATAAATAAAGAAAAGAAAATGACCAGGACATGCAGTCTAGCTTACTCTAGCTTACTTTGCCTAGTTCAGAATCTGCGTCTTGGGTCACAATCAGGAAGCAGCATTGTGCAGAAATGCCAAAGCCTCCCCAGACTTGTTCTATCTTCATCAGCAAGGGCTTTGGTACTGCTGCCTCCTCAGCAACATCGGCAATTGACTAGGAAAGTTGGTGTCCACCAGGACAAATCAGGGCTAGGAAATCCCTCTTGCCACAACTGCACACTTGCACCAGAGTTGGCAGGTCAGAGCGATGGACAGAGAAGCATCTAGAAGAGTGTTAGAAAACAGACTTTAGAAGAGATTTCCATCAGCCCAGGAACAATTCCTTGCTCATCCCTTCAGACTGAACTCTAAGTAGAGGCAGGTGATCCCAAGCTGCATTCCTGACATCTATGCTGCAAAGTCATCAAATGTGACATGTTATTCTACCAGTCTGTAATGAACATAAACAAGAGTTGGAGTTGAGGATGTTGGTTTAGAATGAAGCTCAAAGTGTTAGTCCTTGGATATGTTTTTGTCTGCAAGTGTTTTCACTGTTTCCCAGACAATGTCTCCAGCAAGCTAGCTGTTTGTTTCATTTGTTCTGTTCTGTTTTGTTTTCTCAGTAAGGTTTCTTAGAGAGATAAGATTGAAGTGATTGTATTGCATGCCCATCCATCCCTCCCCTTTGCTTGTCCAGAGCTTTTACCTTGTCTACCACGATGCATGAACTTGGTCATAGGCACAGTTGTTTCAAAGACATTCTGCTGCTCGACCTGTTGTGAAAACAGAGAGCTAAGTATTTGGACGAGAACATGCTTCCACCTGCACTATGACCTCCACAACTAGATATGGAGCCATATCAGCCAGAAGGAAGTTTCCTTCACAGCTGCTGCTTCTTACACTATCTGGACTCTTACTTTTACTCTTACTTGCCTTTCCTGCATTAGCACAATAAATAAATAAATAAATAAATAAATAAATAAATAAATAAATAAAATTTGGAGATTACCTTTGCCATCTGATGTCTTCGTTTCCAGAAACTACCCTGAATCACCTTTATGAGAACTGTCCCACACTGCGAGCATGGGTGTTGCAGTCAGGCCAGATATGTCCCTTCTACGTCAATAACCAAATCTGTCAAGTTAAGAACACGGAATTAATGAAAAGGAAATCCTTCTATTTTGATCTGAGTTCACTTTTTTTTTTTTTTTTTTTTTTTTTTTTCTAGACCAAGAAGAACCAGCAAAAGTCGGGTGAAAAATGAAATGAAAAATGTTAAGGCCAGGCAGCTTGCTCACTGCAAGTGCTAATCTGAAAGCAGATGGAGTGCATCTTCATACACTCCATCCTGAGACACTCCACTCAACAGGCCAGCCCAGCTGATGAAGTGCATTGCTGTCCTGAAGTTTCATGTGATGGGCTACTTTTAAGTCTCTTGTTTATGCTGTAGTACTTGAGGTCTATGGCAGGACCACAGCACACTCTTATTTGTCTACCCTTCTTTCTTGATCGTGTGTGGGAAAGAGAGAACGTGCAGAGGCCCTCAGCCACATGTTGCACCTGTCACTCTGTGCAGCTACATCACTGAGCCAAAGTACCAAACTTCATGCTTGTGAAAGGACTTGACACAAACTACAGAAATCTAAAATGAAGCATCCAAACACTTACAGAAGGGTGGGCCCTCTCGATGCACCTCAACGTGGGATCCACAAGTCCTCACGTGGTTTCATCCAGCACACTTCTCTGTCCCTCCTCGCTCAACTTGCTCAGAGGCAGCTGTTCCCAAGGTGTCACAGTGACATCATTCAATTCTGTTGCTGAAGTCATCACCGTAGGCCCCTGGCAGCGGCAACACAACACTCTCTGTTGCTAATGCGAATGTCTCAGAAACAAGTAGAGAAGTACCACTCTCCCCAAGCTGACTTGAATTGGAGTAGTTCCAAAATTATTCTCTGCCCCCCTACATCTGGGGAAGGTGTGTGAGAAATCTTTTCCTTAAGAAAGGATTACAAGCCAAAAAAAGCTTGCTTCTGATACGTTCCCCTTACTTTTAGAGCTGTTCACCTTTGATTTCCAAGGAAGAAAAAAGAAGGTGAAATCAACAATTCTCCTCCTCCGAGTTGGGAATAGGAAATAAGCCCAATTATTTAGGAAGCCTGAAAAAGGAAACTATACATTTCCTTGTTAAACACCTTGTTGCTTCTGAAAACTTTTCCAGTCCTTTGCAGCTGCAGTGCTTTTCGGTGGGTGGGCAGCCGAGCTCCATCACGGCCACGGCCACTCTCTCACTCCCCCTCCTCAGAGAGAAAGGGAGAGAAAATACGATGCAAAGGGCTCAGGGGTTGAGACAAGGACAGGGAGATCGCTCAACAAGGATCGTGATGGGCAAAGCAGACTCAGCATAGGGAGACAGTAAGATTTCCGGCCTAACTACTACTACTCCCAGGCTAGACAAGTGAGAACCAAAGGAAAGAAACCAAAACCACCTTCCTTCCCCCCATCTGAGCTCTTCCAGCTCCTCCCCCCGTGCAGCGCAGGGGAACAGGGGGACTGGACTGGGGGTTGTGGTCAGTCTGTAGCACTTCATCTCCACCACTCCTTCTCGGTCCCTCTCTGCCCCTGCTCCACGTGGGCTCCTCTCCACGGGCTGCAGCTCCGGCCCGGGGCCTGCTCCTGCGGGGGCTCTCCATGGGCCGCAGCCTCCTCCAGGCCACATCCACCTGCTCCAGCGGGGGCTCCTCCACCCATGGGGGGGCTGCAGCGTGGAGATCTGCTCCATGGGGGACCCATGGGCTGCAGGGGGACAGCCTGCTCCACCAGGGGCCTCTCCCTGCACAGCCCGCAGGGGAACTGCTGCTGCCTGCCTGCAGCACCTCCTGCCCTCCTGCGGCCCTTCTCTTGGGAGCTGCAGGGCTGCTTCTCTCACGCTTTCACAATCCTCTCTCTCTCGGCTGCTGTTGCACAGCAGTATTTTCCCCCCTTCCTTAAATCTGCTCCCCCGAAGCCCACCCAGCAGCACTCCCTGCCTCGGCTCTGGCCAGCAGCAGCTCCTTTTTGGAGCCATCTGGAGCTGGCTCTGCTCTGATGCTGACAAGATGGGGCTGCATTCATTTCCAAACTGGCTGTCCTAAAGGCCTTCACCTTTGCATTACATTGAGGCAGCGGTGATCTCAGCCTTGTTGTAGTTCTCTGCGTAATGTAGCTCCCAAAAGAGATCCCAAGGTCCAGAACAGACATGGAAATAACTGGGGGGTTGTAAGGAAAACAATTGTATTCCATCCTACAGCAACACCAGAGCTGTCTGGAGAGTTTAGGAGTCATCTGAATTTTGTTATTTGTGTTTGATCTGAACTAAGGAAGAAAGGACCAGTTACTAGAAAAGAATGCATGCCTGACAATGATACAACCAGATGGGAGGCTGTTTGATCTGGGTCTGTGGGTTTTGGATCTGTATGCTGTTGAGGAGCTTGTTGGAATTCTGATTACAGAATCAAGAACCTCCAGAAAGTGCAGGACGCCAGTGCTGGATGGAGAGCACGGCTCACACTTTGACGCTTCCTGGGACTGCCTAGCACATTAACAGGTCTCGGCCCCAAATGGCTGTGCTTCAAAAAGGTTTCCCTCTCTCAAGCATTTGCTGCTCTGCACTTGCTTTTCTTTCACTGGACAGTCAGATCAATTGGTTGCTTTGCACTTGGCCATGTTCCTTGGAAAGCTGCTTAAACTCTCTTCAAAGCCTGGACTACCTGGGAATTGATTGCTTCCTCTAACTGGCACTGATGCTGTAGCTGGATCCCTCGAAATCCCATTTGACTGCTTCTGCTTCCTGAGCAGGTGACAGAAACTTTCACAAGCAGAGAGCAGAGAAGAAGGAGTTGGAGTTCTGCATAGGGGAAATATTTGGAAGTTTTGAAGATGTTTCCCCTGCTCAGCTGCCAACCCTACGTTAACCAATCACCTGATCTTTTGCATTCCAGTGTGAGGAAGGTTTTAGCAATTCGTGTCAATAGAGAGCTTGGAGGGAAATGCGTTCCTTTCATACATGGTAAACTTTGATTCTTGCCCTATTTGCAAGACTGAGCCATTTATAACACCAGCAAAAGTCTCAAATCAGTTAGGAAGGAAAGTTAGTTCTGAAAATACTCAGTCACCTCTGTGCATGCCAAACCCTTAATGGCACTGTGCAAAACGCAGATTGCAGTGATGAATCGCGTTGTGGAATGAATGGCAACATACATATTTGGCTCCAGATCCAAAAGGCCACTTCTTTGGCCATTTTATTTAGGGTAGCACTCCCCTCCCCTCCCATTCCCTCCCTGGCCCATTCCTTACTTCCCACCAATACCCACCCCCTCCCTCCCCTCCCCTCCCCTCCCCTGAATTCCCCTCCCCTAAACACCCCTCCCCTAAACTCCCCTCCCCTCCCCTAAACTCCCCTCCCCTAAACTCCCCTAAACTCCCCTAAACTTCCCTCCACAAAACTCCCCTAAACTCCCCTAAACTCCCCTCCCCTAAACCCCCCTAAACTCCCCTAAACTCCCCTAAACTCCCCTAAACTCCCCTAAACTCCCCTAAACTCCCCTCCCCTAAACTCCCCTCCTGTCCCCTAAACTCCCCTCCCCTTCCCTCCCCTATACTCTCCTCCCCTCCCCTAAACTCCCCTAAACTCCCCTCCCCTAAACTCCCCTCCCCTCCACTCCTCTAAACTCCCCTACACTCCACTCCACTCCCCTATGCTCCTCTACACTTCCCTCCTCTACACTCCCCTCCCTACACTATCCTCCGCTACACTCCCCTCCCCTAAACTCCCCTAAACTCCCCTAAAATCCCCTCACCTAAACCCCCCTAAACTCCCCTAAACTCCCCTAAACTCCCCTAAAATCCCCTCCCCTAAACCCCCCTAAACTCCCCTAAACTCCCCTAAACTCCCCTCCCCTACTCTCCCCTCCCCTAAACTCCCCTCCCCTCCCCTATACTCTCCTCCCCTCCCCTAAACTCCCCTAAACTCCCCTCCCCTAAACTCCCCTCCCCTCTACTCCTCTAAACTCCCCTACACTCCACTCCACTCCCCTATGCTCCTCTACACTTCCCTCCTCTACACTCCCCTCCCGTAAACTCCCCTAAACTCCCCTATGCTCCCCTAAACTCCCCTATGCTCCCCGAAACTCCCCTCCACTCCCCTAAACTCCGCTCCCCTCCCCTAAATTCTCCTCCCCTCCCCTAAACTCCCCTAAACTCCCCTCCCCTAAACTCCCCTCCCCTCCACTCCTCTAAACTCCCCTCCACTCCACTCCACTCCCCTATGCTCCTCTACACTTCCCTCCTCTACACTCCCCTCCCTACACTATCCTCCGCTACACTCCCCTCCCCTAAACTCCCCTAAACTCCCCTCCCCTACATTCCCCTACACTACACTCCCCCAAACCCCCCTACA